>NC_135641.1:36698346-37396262 GCF_053574225.1 Canis aureus | reverse complement strand
GGGATATTAAGTTTCTTTTGAGAATTTTTCTTCAGGTACTTTAAAATTTGTTATTTAAAAAGAATATAAGTAGGGGTGCCTGGCTGGCTCAGTTGCTAGAGATGTGACTCTTAATCAAGGGGTTGTGAGTTCAAGGCCCATGTTGAGTGTAGAGATTACTCAGAACATAAGTAAGACCAAATGCTATGCAGGTCTATCTAAAGTTTCAAAGGGACTTTGGGAATGCCTGAAGACATCCAGGCACATTTCAAATTCTGACATTTCCTCCATCTCCTGTTTCCCTCCCCTGTGTGGCTCTGATGGTCTTTTTGTGACCCTGTCTCAGTCCATCTCCAGCTCAGAGATGTATCTTAACGAGTTCTAGGATTTACCCTTCCTTCTTGTGGCTGCTTGATTTCCTTCATCCCCTATTTCCCTTCACCCCACTTATTTATTGTACCTGGTGAAGCACACAGCAGCTCTCTACAAAAAAGAGTTCTTAAGCAATCTGGAGCAAAAAAGGCAAATTATTTTTAACGTCAGGAGTTTAGGATCCTTGGAAAACCAAAGAGTCCATATCTTTTTAAAAACTTTTAGTTTGTTTCTGTCACTATTCTCAGTGGCCACCCTCACCCTTCCATTAGAATAGGGCTCTGAAACCAAAGCTCTTGTCGACTACCTGTAGGGTCTCTCCTCAAAGGTGCTCAAAAAATATGGATGACTCACTAAAAATTTCTATGTTACAACAGTAGCATTTACATAATGTAATTGCATTTCCAGTGTGCAATACAAGGGATATGGCAGGCTTTTCTGCTGATATGATCCTATGATTACAAATTACTCCTCTAAAAATTGATGATGATATTAATTTGGAAAGGAATAGATATTTTGTAAAGATTTACTTATTTATTTGAGAGAGAGAGCAGGGATAGGGGAGAGAGAAAGAGAAAGAGAGAGAGAGAATCTTAAGCAAGATTCCATGCTGGAGCTGCATGTGGGGCTCAATCTTATCACCCTGAGATCATGACCGGAGCTGAAATCAAGAGTCGGACACTTAACCACCTAAGTCACCCAGACACCCCTAAAGTGTGGCATTTTGATGTAGAAATTTCCCTTTTTGCCTTGCCCAGGTATCATGTAGCACTATTGCCTTTAAGACCTAACCATATGGCCACAGTAGGTACAGACGATAGTCACATATGCCCAAATAGCAAATATTTGACTTTAACTTAGTAACTAGACATGCTAAAGAGCAGGTACCTTGGCAATCTTATGGCACTTAAGTCCACCAATGAATTATCCACTAACCAGAGGGTTTCGACTCGAATTAGTCTTCTAAGAATCCTGTGAAAATTTGCAACTTGATAAGGATTCCCCAAATCCTGAAATGAAAGGTTCAAATTCTGAAGGGAAAAATAAATAAAAAAAAGAAAAAAAAAGCAAATTCGTTGTCAACCTTTAAAAATAGTTATTAATTTAAAATATGTTAATATGTTATGTAAGCCAGTAGTTTTCACCTTTTTTTGGTGTGCCCTCTAAAACTTTCACACATCCAAACACAATTATGAGGCAGAGATTCGTTCTCAAGGTAGGGTTGTTGAAGATCCTGACTGATCCTGATTAGAATTACATACAAGGTTAGAGGTAGGGAAGGCAGGATCCTAAAACTGATTCTGAAATTTTCTAGGGGTAAAGAGTGGAAGGAATAAAATTCTGTTTTAGAATTACTCATTTAAATTATTATCTTTAGCTTCCTTGGAAATACTCAGAAATCACATTTAAAAAGACTTCATCAAAAAAAATAAATAAATAAATAAATAAAAAAAATAAAAAGACTTCATCTCCCATGCTAACTTGTCTTTTGCATGTTATGTAAATTATTGTTGTCCCCCCCCCCAATTTTATCCTGAAAGGAAGTAAAAATGACACCTAAAACATAATAAAAAGATTTCAAAGTAAGACACAATCATTCAAAAGATGGAAGCTATTATTTTGTTTTAAGGTAGCTAGGGATACAAACATAAAAACGACTTTACCATATTTAACAGATATGGATACTTTATTTTTGCTTTTAACATCAGGCAGCTTTGATATAAAGGAAACTAAAGCCACATTTAGTGGTAACACTGCCCTTGTAAACTCTATTCCTAAAAGTCAACTTATTTTATTGCCACAATGTTGCCATCAGTTTTTGCCAATAAAATTAATGAATAAAATGGCAACCCTTTTAAAAAAGTTTGAATCAAAATAGTTTACTATTTTAAAGAAATACAAATATATCTTTAAAAAAACATCAGTAAGATCTTAATATTTTTAGACATTAAACTTAAACTTCGATTCTTTAAATTCCATTTTTCCAAAGCTATAAAAGGTCTTAATTTTGAAATAAAACTTAAGAAATGACAAGAGATCATATCTAGAAATGACAAGAGATCATATCTATCTCTATATTGAATGTCACCTCCTCAGAGAGGCTTTTTTTGGACCACTGTGTTCCAATTACATTTTCTATGATAGAATTTATTTAGCCATTCTCTCAGAGTGCAGTTATCTCAAGGCCAATTAAATTTTCTATAATTTATTAGGAAGGCTACACTGGCCTTTACAATATATCCATAGTTTAAATGGCAGCTATAAAGAAAGAATGCATATGTACACTGAAATGATTACCTCTAAAGATAGTTTTGGGAGTGGAGGTCAAAGTTTCAGATATATCGTTTAAATTTTTTAAACAAATAGGTATATGGTTTAATTTTTAAGAGTAGAATGTATCCATCCATTATATATGAGAATTTTACATTATTTTTAAAAAGAAAAGAAAGCAGGGAAACAATATTCTATTTTTATATCTCCTGCTCCCAAGACGTATAACCTCTGGCAAATCATTTCTTTGGGACTTCCCTTTCCTTTTTGAAAGGAAGGGGTTTAGACCAGACCCTCCCTGAAGCTCCTTCCCACCTCCTAATTTCATCATCCTATAACCTATAAGGTCAGTCTGAGAAGCAGAAGAGCCATCAAGAGGCCCCAGTGAGCAGGATTTAAACTCAATCTTATTTCTGGAAGACTTCTTAAATTCTTCACATACAATCTGATTACTCCAAAAACAAAACAAAAACAAAAACAAAAAACCCAAACATATTGGCATCCCGCTCTGTTGCAAAGAAGTTGATTTGCTCTTTCATTGCTGCCAACACATCCTTCCCAGGTACACCTGCAATTCTCTGCCTAACACGATTCCATCCAGCAGGAATCAGGGGCTTGAGGAATTGCAGCCCCATCGCTCTGTGTGCTTGGGCTGACCAGTCGCAGAGATTCTTTCAATGCTAGGGGCTCCATCAGCTGGGTCATTTCCAGCACCAACAAATCACAGCTCCTATTTTTCACTGGTAACAAGTTTTATTTGTTCCTGGATAGTTCTGTTCAGACCAGCCTGGCTGCTCCAGCTGATCAAAATTTTAGCCTTAATGTGTCATTCAAGGAATTCCAGATTGCATCATTAACTCCTTGACAAGAACTATTGTCCAGCGTTTGACACTTACTATTATCAAAAAGGAACAATTTCATTCTCAAGTCTTTTAAACTTTTCCAAAGTTCAGCAATGTTAGGATAAGATACAGGTTAGAAAATAAGCAACATGTCATGATGAAGAAGAGGTGAACAGAAGATGGAGAAGCCCAAACCACTAGGTTTGGAGAAAACAAGGAATTTTGATATTTATGCTGGCAATTGCCCTTAGAAAGAGGGGCTGGGAGGTGTCATAACTAAATCATTGCAAAAAAGTGACTTTTTCCCTGTCTTTTAAGCTCTCACCGTGCAGTCCTCCCAGTTTTCTTGTAGCCATGTTTCCCATTTGTTTTTTTCAAGGACTCTTTTCTGAGCAGGCCAGGTACACTCCTCCTGTCTGAAGAGCAACTCTTCTGTGGAGGGTCCTGGGCAAAAATCACAAGGTGAGATCTTGGAAGTAGGTTTAGGGCACCAGGACTGACATCTTTGCTGGATATTTGGCCAGTTGTCTTAAACTTCTACTCAATAATCAGGATTGAGGAAAACATGAGTTGGCCCATATTATGCCCCAACAGTGTGAGCAGTAAATAATAATTTTTAACCCTACATAAATGTTTCAAGCACATATAGGTTAAAAAAAATCAGCAATAGAGTGACGTTAGTCTTCATATATTTTTGTCTTTGGGGATATCACTTGTGACTTTCCTTCGGTCTCTCAACTCAATTAGCCACTTGATTCCATCACTTTTCCCTGTGAGAATCTCTCCCCCTCCTTTTCAATGTCTAGACCCTCATATCTTCCTACTTGAACTACAACTATTTCTCTTGGATCACCTCATTTGCAATCTCCTCTCCTTTGATACAAATGATACACATGGCCAGCCAGCTTTCCTAAAACACAGCTTTTTACCACACTCACGTGTTTAAATTTCTCACTGCCTACCGATTAGAGAGAGAAAATCCCCACTTGTCAAGCAAGGTTTTCCACAATCTTATCTCACTCTCCATTTCCAAACTCATTTCCCACTATTTCCCAACCCTGCTGGCCTCCAAATCAGGCTTGCACAAGATTTCCATGATTAGGGAAAGGATATCCTGTTTCCAGTCTGAGGTTGGGTGTTAGGTGATTGTGTGACTCCAGATGACTAATTTTAATTTTCTGAGCTTTAGTTTTCCATGTCTGCAAAAATATAAGGAAGACTAGAATCAAGGGCCCAACATGAGCTGAATATGATGAGAAATTATGTTTGTTTGAAGTTCATAATGCCTTATAAAAATACTGATTTCCAATTTCACTGGAATTTATTTCTCTCTTAGAAAGTACAGCTCTATTGTGATACCCAGGCAAACTTTGGTCTGTTGATTTAACTAGGCCCATGGCACCTATCCTAAACTCAGTGATTTCAATCCCCTCCCAACTCCAACATCACGTGTTTCTATGAGTCCTACCAGATACTATTTGTGCCCACTCCCCCTACTCCATTTTTCTGGAATGTGTCATTCTTAGTTCAGAGGTGAAAAGAAAGAGTTATACTAAATAAGACGTTACTAAAGGCATCAGGAACAAACTTTGCTTTTGCGACAGTCTGGTCTGGACTCTGATGGGAGATAATGAGTCCATCTGTGAAGGATTTATGGAAGGCAATAAAAGAGTCCAATGTTTCATTATTTTGACACAAATATCAGTTCTTTCCTCAGATGCAGGTGGAAGCCAAGTTGCAACCTGAACTTTCAGGCATTTCTCTCATAATGAACTGTGCTGTTGCCACCCAGGAAATCAGGTAACCCTGAAGTACTCCAACCAGTTTACAAATAAGATATCCTTGTGTGAAGAAATCTTCTTCTTCATTGATTAGGCTGATTGGAATTAAAAGCCACAGAACTGGAAAAATTGGACAGTCGTCTAATTGTCTGGGTAGACCCTGGGCTCTATCATCTTTAATATGACCACTCCCAAATTTGATGGCTTGCGTTGTGCAATAGATAGCCCAGAGTTATTAAACTCTGCCCTTTATTGTTTGTTGAAGTCCTATCGATCTTCTACTCTTTCAATTATTTTTTTTTAAAGCAGCTTTCAAAGATTTCTTTGAAGTTGGAAGCCAAAGGTTACTTCCACTGTGAGGAGTTACATTAAATTGGATTCTTTCTTTTTAAAACTCAGACATGGTTGATAATTGAAGATCTATCTTAGCAATTGAGAACTACAGTCTGGAATATCTGACAGCCCTGGAATGTTGGATTTCACCTGCTATCTCTGAATTTGTTCTTTGTCCCCTCACTGGATTTGTAACTCAGCAGCAGTGACTGAATTAACTCGCTGAGGGATTTTCAAACAGAAGCATCTATAGTTTAAAAGAATTCCGCCAACAGTTGGCTCTTTTGCTTCATTTAATTGGGAGGAGTTAAGTCAGTCTTGATCTGGCCATCAGAGCCTTGGGAAATTGCTGTTTGTCACACGCCAGATAAGCTTTCTTCTCTTAAGAACTCTTCCCAGGCATACAAACAGGGCAACTGAGATGACTGGAGTAGTTTTGATGGGTGTTTCTAAGCTGGAAGGAGGGTAATTATTATTAGAATGCTTTTGAGAGGCACTTGCTCTCCATCTCACACATGCACACACAAAATTTAAACAAAATGAAGGGCAACGAACAAGGGACATCTATTTTCTTCATGGTTCGAGGTGATGGGATTTTCCCTATGTTTTCCATCCCCTAGATCATGCTCCATTCCTTTTACAACTAGTCACTTGCGAGAGATTGGGTGGTGTTAATGGTCTATGGAAGGAAAATGTTCCGTATCTCTGCAGAGCGATGATGTCCTCTGCATGAATGGCCACTGTGGTCCTTATGTGGAATTGGTTTTGTTGATTGATGACCTCAGCACATGATCTGGTGCTTAAATCAGGGAAGGAGGTAGGCCATTGGTCTCTCTTTACACATACTTGTTTTCTGTTTGCTCCTACATTTTATTCCCGTCATCCCCCAATGTCTTCAGTTTGGCAGTTCTCTCTAAACCCATGCTCAGAATACAATTTCCTTTTGCCTCATTGTAGCACAGTCATCAACCACCACACATGCCCATACGCACACACACACAAATGCCAGCACCCTTAATTGTGTCAGTCTTTCCACTTTCTATTCACGTTTCTTCCCTCCAAACATCCTAAACAGGTGTTCTCATGGGATGCCCCTCAGATCATCTGCAACAGGATTTCATGATAATTTTACAAATGCATATTCTCAGGCCCCATTTCATCCTAATTACATCAGATTCTTTGAGTGTTAGGCCTGGAAAAGTGCATTTTCCATAAGCCTCTGGGTAATCTGCTCCCACACTAAAGTTTAAGAACCAGTGACCTCTGCCCACATTGGTTCCCAGTGTAGCCATCTCTTCCTCTTTGCCTGTGGACTTCTTACGCATGTGACACACGCGGTCTCTACTTCCTTTGGTGTCCTTTCTGCCTCGTTCCCCCATAATTTCTGGCTCTTTGAAAAATATACTCTCTCAGGTCCCCATCAGACAGCTTGAGTTTACCTGTAGTAGTACTACCTACTAATATTTTCAAAATAGGAGTCAGTGCTTAGCTGCAAACAGAGCTGACGTGTTTTACTCAACATTTCAGAAAATGATGCTATTTTAAATCTTCCTTTGTCAACTGATTTTGAGTGAAACAAGGAAGGCATTGTGTGGTAAAGTAATGCCACCGAGAGAGAGGGAAATGAGCAGGCAAATATATATAAAGCAACCTTTTTGAAATTAATATTACAATTGTACAATATACAGTATACCTGCAAGTCTGTAAATACAGATGGAAGATAGCCAAGGTATTTGATGTTTTATAAAGATTAAATACTCACTGCAGCTGGAATTATGTCTCATATTATTTTATCAGCTTTCAGAATATGCAAAAGAGATATGAGAAATGTATGATTCCTGTTCTTTTTTTTAATATTTTATTTATTTATTCATGAGAGACACAGAGAAAGAAAGGCAGAGACACAGGCAGAGGGAGAAGCAGGCTCTATGCAGGGATCCTGATTTAGGACTCAATCCTGGGACTCCAGGATCATGCCCTGGGCTCAAGGCAGCGCTAAACCGCTGAGCCACCTGGGCTGCCCTGATTCCTGTTCTTATGTAATGTAGAATCTATTGAAAGGTACTTAAAAAATCAAACATTATATGTATTAGGGGCTACAGATCACAAGTCTTCATACTGTCACACTAATGCACTTGTAAAATCTGATAGAATGAAAAGGAATAGTAAAACATTGGTGTATTCTACCAAACTTAAAACGCTTAATGAAAATATGAAATGAAACTATCTGGTCTATTTAGACTCCCATTTGGTGTTTTAAGAAGCAACGGTAGAATTAAGTCAGGTTGAAATTATTCATCGAAGTGACAGTGTCATTCATGTTCATAAAATATTGTAAATAAACTAAAATTCTAACAAAGATCATTGGTTAAATATATTTAATAATATCCATATGATGGAGAAATATGCAACCTTTAAAAACCGCATCCTGGATAATGTTTAATAGCATGGAAAAAATGCTCACGTTAACAAGATAAGTGGAAAAACTCAAGAACTAAAATCATTTGTACAATTTCATAAAGAAGTATATGTGTATACTTTTCAGAATAGACTAAATGGAAATAAAAGTCATGGTGGTTATGTCTGGATAGTTGAATTATAGGTTCTTTTTTGTTTATTTTTTCTGGTATTTAATGCTGAACATCTACTATTTATATTATCAGATAGTGAATGTGCTTTAAAGAGGCTTCTTCACGAACTATATCAATAATTCTATGGTCTCGAAACAGGAAATTTTTCTATCTCCAAGTAGTATCGTCCCCGCCACCCAAGTAATGTCTTTAATCCACAAATGAAATCTACTGAGAGCATGTACACAAATACACACACTTGTTCTTTACCTTCTCTTACTCTTGGGCAACGCAGTTGACTTCCTCGAATGTCCTGTTCTACCTCGTGCCAAGTGAGGTACTTAAATGAGTCTGATGGAAGCTTGAAAATAAGAGAAGAGAAACAGCATCTGGAAATATGTGACTCAGTTACTGTTATGTGTAAAAGTAATACAAATCATCAAACATTCAGCCAAGTTGAACTCCCAGTACCTAACGGTGTCCTCATAGAAGTCCGTTTAGTTCATTCTAAACTATGTATTCTTATTCAACTTGGCATCTCCAACACCTGGAAATGATTTATATTTGATGGTAAATGATGACAGAAATATGTATGTGTACCCGTTCGTGAATCCACTTTGCGCCACCTCTGATAAACCATCTTTTAATATTTACTGAATATATATTAGGGGCTACAGATCACAATTCTTCATACCGCCGCCCTAGTACGCATATAAAATCTGATAGGCTGTAAAGGAATAGTAAAACATTGGGTTATTCTACCAAATGTAAAATGCCTAGCAAAAATACAAAATGAAACTATCTGGTTGATTTAGATTGGGAAATCTCATTCCATTTTCCATTTTATAACGGTTCTAATTGTTGCAGGTTCTTTATTATATGGGTTCTCCAGCCTCTTTAACTTGTTCTGGTGGTGAAAGTTCTTCCTTTTGAGGCTACGCAGAAGGCACATGAGACTGCTATGCTAAGTGTTCATGACAGTTGTCATCTCCTTCCTAAGTCATACAATTATTGCTCAAAGATCATGGTTTACATATTATTAACTATCCAAGATGAACATATGATTCTCCTTGGGAAGAGTTCCAGTTTATTGACATTCCTCTTCAAATGTAGCCAGTATTGAATGAAATATTTCAGGTGGTCCTCTTCCTTGTTCTGGACAGTGTATCACTGACCAGAATATGTGCCAAAATCATATTTGGGACAGTTTTATATTGTTTACTATCATTGAGGTTGTAGTCAGTCAAAATTCCCTGTATATTATAGAGCTTATGATGGTTTCAAGGTTAACACAAACAAAAGGCATATTACTCGGAAAAGAACCTTATGCTAAATACACCACAGATTCAATCTTCTGTTAGCCATCGTCATACACATAAACAAACCCAGAATATTTGATATAGAAAAATGTCATTACAGTATTTGGAACAACTGCTTTCATCTCAGAGCAGCACTTCATATAGCTTCTGTTTCGCTTGAGCTGTAAATTTGTGTGACTAATACTAACATAAAAAACATTTCCACCACTGAATAAGCTTATGGGGCTCTGGATTAAACTAAGTTAAGCATTTCTCTCTGCTACAGGACTCCGCAGAGCCTTTATATGCTAATATACATTGTGAGTCTATATGCACAAAGTATTCCCCTGGACTTTTAAATCACAGAAAATGATTTTTATTTTTTTATTTTATTTTTATTCTTTTATTCTTGGAGCGGGACGTGGGTCTCAGGTATTTTTGTGAAGTCGAATTTGGAACATGCTGACTCAAAATAAGTTGAAAAGAGGTGGCTTTGTAATAATCATTTATTTTTGATTTTTGGTCTTCATTACTTTACTCACTGAATGACCATGGTGGTTCCAGTAAACATCTCAGTGTCTTTATTTAAAGAACAGAACTAATAACAAAAACTCTCTACTTTATTAATAACAATATGAAAAAGCTAATTAATACTTGAGTAATTCTATGAGAAAATCTGAGGATTTGCTAACATGCTTCCAAGGAATTCACTCATTCTTCAGAAATATTCTTTAAAAAAACCAAGAAGCACAAATCTTGCATTTTTGAGAATGTGGTCCCTGGACTATTCTTGGTTGTTCAGCTCACATGCTTATGGAAGCTTTTTTCCTTCCAATGTGCTTTTAGATTTTTTTTGTCTTACTTCTATCATAGAATAAGACTTAGAAGTTAAATTCCCTGAAGTTGCCATACCCCATTGCCTTTTTGTGCTGTTTCATGATGACCTTACCAGGAAAAAAAAAAAAAAAGAATCTAAGCTAAAGCTGTATTTGAAAAGAAAGTTTCCATTTTTGTTTAAAGATTTTATTTATTTATTTGAGAGAGAGCAAGAGAGCACAAGCAGAGGGAGGGGTGGGTGAGAGGGAGAAGCAGGCTCCCTGCACAGCAGGAAACCCTATGTGGGGCTCCATCTTAGGGTCCTGGGATCATGACCTGAACCAAAGGCAGACACTTAACTAGCTGAGCCACCCAGGCACCCCAATAGTTTCCATTTTTCAACTGACATCTAATTTTGTACAAAACCCTGTTTGCTTTTTAAAGGAGTTACGTGGTTGATTTTGCAATTTCTGACCTCATAGGAGAATGAGCCATTGCATTTCTTTGTTTATATTTATGTAATGCGGTCAATATGCTGCAGTTGAGTGACTGTTCCTCCTCCCTAAAGGAATAGTGAATATCTGTGTCTTCCCTTTTCCTTTTTCTTTTTTAATCCTGATGGACCAAGTGATTAATTCATTGGATCTATAAATATTTCAAAGTTGGTATCTTTCATTTCATTTCATTTCATTTCATTTCATTTCATTTCATTTCATTCATTTATTCAGAAATATATACTGTACCCTGCTGTATATCAGGCACCAGGGATATAAAGTTAAATAAAATATGGTATTTGTACTTGAAAAACTCATTTTCTATAATTTGGGAGGCAAATATTTGAGTAACTCATCTCGATCCAATGGGATAGGTGGAACAACTATAAAGGAAAGAAAGGAAACACATATGGTTCCCCTGAAATGGGTTAGGGAAGAGTCTTGGAAATGGTGAGTTTGGAAGGAAAAAATTTTATCTTGTGGACAAAGGACATTCCAGAAAGAAGGGAGAGAAACCTTAGACTAGAGACAGAATTTGAACTCAGTGGGGGGAGAGGAAGGCATGCATTTCTGTTTTTGTGGTCACTCCCTTTTGTGTTCATCTCCACTTTTGTCTTCCTTCCTCCTCTCTAGCTTCTTTCCGTCTCCTTTCTGAGTTGGGACTTAGAGTATCAACCTTTCACACCTCCCCAGTTACACGGGTAGATTTAAGCTTATACACTTAACAAAAAAAAAAAGGTTCATTATAAGATAAAGGACATTTCATAAGCTTAGCATTAGGTAAAGAGCTAATTAAGAATAGTTACCAGAAAAAAAAAATATTTACCAGGGATGATATTCCAGAATCCAAACGTGGATGGAGTGTTCTGTTCCTTGACAATGCTGACCAAGCGTGTGACTCATTTGGGTCAGAGTAGTACGACGAACTAGACGGACAAATCTGACTGCTGGTGTTTTGACCCGAGGAGCTGAGGGGAAGAAAATGCTCAAAGTGTGTGTGGATCTCTTTTAAAATCTTTATGTGTAAACTCCTTTATATAGAGCAGCAATAGCAACACATTAGAAGGACCACCTTTTCCATTTAGAAGATAAATGATACCCCAGAAATTGACCTAGATCTCAGCAGGACTTTGACATCTTGTCACAGTCCTAAGCACATTTTTATGGCTAATAGTCACTTATGGCAAATTCTCCCCAAAGGTCAGGGGGTCTGCGTGGACCGCATGTTTTAGAAATGTGAATCGAGTGGTACCCACAACTGCATGTCTGTGTGGTACCATATGAATAAAGAGGTCAGCCCTCATATTGGGACATCATTCTTCCTGGAGCTAGGGCAGCAGATCTCTACAGGCAAGCATCCGCATCCTTAAACTCTCTCTTGGTTTCCCCATTATTTCTGGCCCTTACATTTTCCCTGAAATTTCCCCCCAACCTCTTCCATTTCTACAAATTGGTGGCAAATAAATTAAAAAGTCCGGTTCTTCAATCAGTTTTACTCACTTTGAAAGACTATTCAATCGTTTCTCTTAGCAACGGTCCAGTGCTTTCTGTGTGCCTGCTTTTATACCGCTGAGATATAAAATGCCTTTTCTGCTCTCCTGTAGTCATTCTCTGGTTTATTTTTCATTGTTTTTCTTGCACTTTTCCATATCTCTTCAGGAGTGGTTACAAGTTTCCCTTCCTGTAATTGGTGCTGTACATTATTTCGAGCCAATTTTAAAATAATGTCTAAATATGCTTTTTTTCATGTTAAGTAAAAGTAGACATCATATGTCTTTATTTCTGGCCTCTTTTTACTCTTGATAGATCATTCCTCAGGCTCCAAAAATCTTGAGACAACCTTCTATGTTTTATGACACAATTATTATGCCTCTGCAGCAATTTTGCTTAAAAGAAACCACATGTCTCCTGTATATAAGTGTGCCTTCATAAAGTACAATATAGAAATGTCTTTTATTTTTCATGTATTAACTGGGCTGGCACAGGAGAAGAGCATAACAGCTACATCATATTCCAAAAATAGCATTACTGTGTCATTGATAAAAAGATAACTGTGCCCTCTTATCAAAGAGAAAATTATTCCTCCATCTGTAACTCAATAACAAATCAAGAACTTGGTCTTAATTATGTGAAAAAGTCAGAAAAGGTATATCTCTCATATCTTTCCCACTGGAACAATTCATTGATCGTTAGATGCTGTTTCTTGAAAACCCCAAAGTGTGTCTTGCCACTGAGACAAATTAATAAACATTAGAAGAATAATAGCAAATTGTGATATTTATTATTCCTGAGGCAGGTATGTTCCGTGATCAATAACTGGAGTTTTGGCCAATAACCAGAAAGAGTTGGGAGAAAATAGAATGATATATCGAGATAAACAGAGATCTGACTTTGTTGGCTCTTTTGTCTTCATTAAAATATGCTAGCTTTTTCTGCCAAAATGAAATCAGGAAACTAGGATAATGGGTGTGGCTAAACCTTTGTCAGTGACTGTTATCTTCTTACTCTAAACTCCAGTGAAGGTTACACGGTGATAATAAAATAAGCTAGAGATCTCTCTCTCTCTCTTTTTTTTTAAACTTGCAGTATGAGAAATGGTCATAGTTTGCTATACAGTCTCTCCATAGAAGGCACAAGGGAAAAAAATAAAGCCACATAATTAATAATAATAATAATTTTTTAAGGAGTTGACAAGGGAAATCCAGTTGATTGGGGTTTTACTCTACTTTTCTTGTGTCATGCTACAGACTACAGGTGCCCTTTCAAGGTGAAATGAAGTTTAAAAATAACTGAAAATTATCTCGTCATCTTAGTTCACCTTAGATGATTTTGGGATTTAAACTTGGAGACCTCTTTATGCCATAATTAAAACTTGGTAACACAAATAAATAAACTGCTAACCCCCCAATCTCTCTTCCTTTTTCTCTCTTTTCTTTTCCTTCCACTTCAGTAAACTGAAGTATGGTCAAGAGTTTCATCTATGGGCAGGTTATCTGAGAAGATTCTAACCAATAGATGACTAGTCGATGGTCTTTCAGCAGGAAACCTCTCCTTTGGCTCACAAGTCCAATTTCTGTCCCTCACACCCTCATGTTGTTCTGTGCAGCACACCAGGGTGCAGCGTCTGAAGGGCACTGTGCTGGAATATCGCAGAAACCACAGGGGCATTCTCTAAGTCTTCTTTGTTCTGTTACCTCTGTCCCCAATTTCAAATACAATTTTTCTTTGGTCTGCTTTTTAGGGAGAAATCTCAGCAAAATAAGATAATTTCTGAATCTGTAGCTTAAAAAAGAAAGAAAAGGGGGCATCTTTCAGGTTATGCCACTAACTCAAATGTCTGCTTCATCTGCAGCTGTCTTGAAGCACACATCACTGAAGTCATGACCTACTAGTCCTAGGAATCTGAGCAACAGATACTGCAGGTATCTCCGCAAGACACTTGGCATCTCTAATGGACAGATCCTTTTCTTTAATATTCGGAAGATGATGTAGACTCTGATGGGTTTTTTTTGTCTGTTGTGTAACATCACTGCTGTGATGACAACTACCACTGTTACAGATGCAATGATATTGCAGTTAACATTTATTAAGCACTTTCAAGGGGCACCTGGTGGCTCAGTCGCTTGAGCATCAGACTCTTGGTTTCTGCTCAGGCCATGATCTCAAGGTCATGAGATCAATCACTGAGTTGGGCTCTGCATTCAGCGGGAATCTGCTTGGGACTCTCTCTCCCTCCCTCTCCTCCTCAAATAAATAAATAAATAAAATCCTTAAAAAAAAAAAAGCATGTGCTATATGCTGGGCATGGTAGCAAGAGCTTTCTCTATGTGGATTAATTCACTTATGCATCACAGTCACCAAATAAAGTGGTGATTATTTTGATGAATATTATCATTTTGCTTATATTTTGATAACATAATCAACATTATTATTTTATAGATGAAGAAGTTGAGGTATAGGGAGGTGGCAAACTTGTCCAAGACACGTTAGTAAATGACCGAGTGCTCTTAGCCACTGGGATTCAGTTTAGATTCATACAAGCTATTGTGATTCTTGAAATAACTGTAAAGCTCTATCATTATTAGGGTGCAGTTGTTATGAAGGAAAATCATTAATACTGATTTTCTCCTTCCGGTTGCTCCACTTAACTACATGTAAATAATTGCACTAGTTAATAGAACATGTAAATCTGAGCAGCTATTATTTACTGAAAACAAAAGTTCAGCCTTGAGTAGTAGAACCTATGGGGACGCCATTCCAGATAACATCAAGCTGTTTTTAAAACTCTCTCCTTTCTCCCCTCCACAAAAGAAAATAAAACCAGACACATGCAGTTTAGTTGGTATATTGGTTTACTCATTTTTAATCTTTCTGCCTGCAGTGAACAAACAGTTATCATAAATTACAAATCTAAACCTTTATGAAAGAGAAATTAATTTTATTAATGCCCCAATATAAAGCTGCCATGGAGAAGGTGCCACGGTTAAAACTGTACAGCATTTGTCAGCAGTGATTTATAGTGTCTTTAAAATAGATGGCATTATCAGAATTGGCCATCTATTCTTGGTTTTAAAAAGTGTAGAATGGCCAACAAGAAGGAATCAGGTGAGCTGAGACTGCTGGATAAAAAGCAACAATGATGTAACTTATCAATTCATGAGCACCTTTCATCAGAAGATTGCAGCGTCCTTTACAGTCACGAATGTATACACCTCATAAATCGTCGGCCACACTGGGCGCTATCTGTTTAATTAAAGTGTCAAGTTGGTGATTATGGAACTTTGTAAGGGGAGCAAAGGAGGAAGTGGCGGATGGTCTAATTTCTGAGGAGAAGCTGAAGCTCTCGAGTCGAAAGACTGTTGGACACCCATCCTACAAAAGGCCAGGGGACTCCTTTCAGACACTTAGGGATGTCAGAATTGCATTTGTATGACTCAATTTCGAAGCATTCCATTTATGCTCATTGCTGCATCGTGCAAACTTTGTATTTGGGAAGGAAGGAAAGCACCTCAGTCTTATTTTTAAGTTAGCCAAGGTCACTTTTCTCCAATCTTCAAATTCCCCCTCTCTCTCTCCACAAAATATTAGGTTCTAAAATCTTATGGGATCTTGCTAAGACCAGGCACTTCTGAAGTAAATGCTAGAAAAAAATTCCCATGGACTCTAGAGCATTAATTCTTGATGAAAGGAGAATATTATTCTAATTAATCTAGTCTTTCTTATTTCTTTGGCCATTCTTTATTTTTATTTTTTAATTTTTTTTGAATACAGAATCCCTGTGCTCTCTCTGCCTGTATTTTACTCATTTGTAATATGGGAATGATTGTACATATCTGCATAGTAGAGATGATAACGAGATAATAGAAATACTCTGAATGGAGTACTCATAAAGTCAGGAGGAAATCTGATATTATAATGTGTTCATCTGAAATGGCAGGTCAAGTATACCAGGTCTTTAAATTTCTGATGGCTCTAAATGAAGCTCCTGAAACTAAACTCATTAATTGAGTAAACAATAATATACCAATAAAATGTAGGGGTAGAAAATTTTTCCCTTCTTTTCTTCTAGGTTCTTTGGCTGGTCTTATAGTTAATTTGACATAAGACAGATTAAGAGGAGAAAAACAATTTAATTTCATATGTACAGTTGCCCGTGAAAATATGGAACTCAAAGTGACCAAATTAGACTAAGAAATAGCAAATTTTTGAAGAATTGACAAGTCAAAGAAGTTTGGGCTTGGAGTAGTAAATATTTGTTTATACACCCTCCTTGGCCCTAACTTCCCAGTCTCTGGTGATTACAATGCCTTCCGCCCTCCTGCTACAGGGAAGATACCTTCACATGGGAGATTTATTTCCTGCTTTCAGGAAGACAAAGGAGGATCAGAGTGTCCTTCTTACACCAGCTGTTTCTCAACAAATTTTATTCAAAATAATCATTATCCCAAAGCAGCATATTTTGGGTGGTATATTTTTCTCCCCTTCAGCATTGTTCCCCAAAAAATGTGTTTTACAGATATTCCAGAAGCATTTCAGGACCCACAACCTGGAATCTTAACTGATTTGAACAAATTATTTAGATTGTTGATTCTAAAACCATATAACAATACATTCTGATAAAAGCACAACTAGAGTTATTTCTCTTCTTCTGTCTGAATAAGTCAGATTTAAAATTTATGTGAACTTAGTGTCTTTGAATTTTGCAGTTTTATACAGGATGCATTTTCATCCTGTTCTTCAGCTCCATGAATATTCTTATAAACACAAATAGGCTCCCAAATTAAAGTACAACAAAGGCAAAAGAACAAATATCTACCAAACTTCTCCAGAGGGAAAGCTTGTAAACCTCAATAACCAGTAGTGGGTTTACTGACACTTATAGAAGCATAGATATAGTAAAATGCCAGAGCAATGAAGAGAAAGAGATTGAGAATCTCTTGTATCCCCTCTACAAGATGATATTTAGAAATTTTGAGAACTTTATTGTAGCCACACATGTAGCTGCTACTTAAAAGGTTTTCAATGCTTGAAGAATGTTTTACTACACCATGTGCTGCTATAATAGAGAATTCAACACATACAACCCTACAGGAGAGAAGAATAGAGACACTACAGGATAATAAGGGATTGAGGTAGATCTTGTGACCAGGGATAAAACTATAAAAAACCTAAATGAAAATGACTGTATATGAGGAAGGTAGTGTGAATAGTTCTCTTGTTTCATGATGTGCAGAAATGTGATTGAACAAACACTAGCACTGAGAATTTTTTGCTTTTGCTTTCTCTCTCTCAGCCTTCCTTCCTTCCTTCTTCCTTCCAAATTTAAAGATTAAAATTTGAATTGTAGTTTGGGCATCACTAGTTACACTGTGTCTAAAATTATTCTAGAGATATTTACTCATTTAAAAATAGTAATGCTGATCATAAATACCACGTAATCTAGAGCTCACAAATAAATCTCCGATAGTGTGTATCAAAGGGTGTTAGCAAGTGGGGGGAAATAAAGTATATATGTCTTCACAGAACTTCTTACCCATTTAAGAACCATTTCATATGTCCATTTCTCCAAATTATGACACAGTTTTTAACATTAAAATCAACAACATCGAGGCATTGTTTGAGATATCCACAGCTTGCTGACCAAAATGGAACTTTGGTAAGGGAACTGCTTCAGTCTATAAACCCCACACCTAAACATGATTCCTCTCTTAGCTGTAGGCAGTAAATGGAAGCTACCCATAAATTCCACACACTCATATGAAACCACAATGTACATAATCCTGAAAATTAAAGGCGCAAATGTCATTTTTTGAAAGATGAAAGCCAAATAACACACCAACATAAAGACAAAAAAAATTCAGGGCGCCTGGGTGGCTCAGTGGTTGAGCCTCTGCCGTTGGCTCTGGTGATGGTCTTGGGTTCCTGGGATCGAGTCCCATATCAGGCTCCCTGTGGAGAGCCTGCTTCTCCCTCTGCCTATGTCTCTGCTCTCTCTCTATGTCTCTCATGAATAAATAAATAATATATATATATTTTTAAATAGACAAAAAAAATTCAAGAAACTTGCAAACCCTCTAATTGTATGTTATCTAATAATTGGAATGTTTTGGGAAACACTTATGAAAAGCTATAAAATTTAAAAGTGAGGAAACAAGGATTGGGTTTTGGCTTCTTATTCTGATTTTGGGCTTTATTGAGCTAGTAAAAGTCCTGTTTTTGTCATAGTAACTTCATTTAAACTTAGTTTATAGATATTAACTAATATTAACTAATGACTAACAAATGTTAACTAGCAGCTGTCTACTTTTGATTTTCTTGCCTTTCTCCTAAATTCACACATGCTCTCCCAAAAAGCCCTGGGTGCCTATAGACATACCATTGCTAATACAGTTATGGCCACTTCTCTCTCTGTCACAGTGATCAATTGAATTGCATTTGTAACTAGTTGCATGGTCGTAGGAGAGAGGGTGACAGTGAAGTTTGCTTCTCTCTCAAAGCAATCATCATCAGTAATACAGGTTGCATGACTTTTTATTTTCAAATGAAATTTAATCCAGGAACCCTATCTAGGTTTGTTTTCTCTCAAGTAATGTCTAAGGTTACTTTTAGCATTTCATCTTTCTTACCTTTCGGACATGTCTGGCTGGTACAGAAAGTTCCTGTGGCCTTCATAAAGCTATTTTTCCAAAGACATTTTTCATCATGTTCCTAGGAGGGATATGAGAGCTGTCCACCAAGAATCCGCTGCCTCTTTTGGGGGTCTTCCATATATTCACTGTGACCAAGGAAACAAGCTGTTACCTAGCAACCTGGCCTTTTAGAAGGTATTGTTACCAACCTCTTAGAGCTCATCAAAGGGATTCTTGTGCTACTGGAGCAGGATAACAGTGAGCATTGTTTCCAGGGAGTTGTCTACACTGTGGTATAAGGGAACCTGGACGACGGAAACAATGACAGCAGAGGGTACAAACCTCTATGGATCCCTGAAAACTTGGCTGTCTTCAGTTCCATTATTTCTTGAATTGTTTGCATCTGGCTTGGGTTTAGCCGAAGTGGTATGTGTGCAAAATATCCCTCAGTATTTGGTTTCTTGCTTCTCTTCTGTAGTTTCAGAACTAGCAGAAGGCGCAAAAGGGAAGTTAGCTAACTCCTGCTTGAACCTTGCTCAGATAAAAATTCCTTCGAATCGAAGACACGGAATTTTGCCTCGTAAAGCACACAAGAGAATAATAGATTTTTATTTCAAAGCAAATGTTTGTGATTTGTCTCAGAAAAAGGAGAGAATATTACATGATATCGCATATCCATTGATTGGTCCAACAAGGTTTTTTTAGTGCGCCTTCTACGTGTAGTAGAGAGCACTGGGAATTTTTAACTTCATGAGCTGATAAAAGTTCTCTGAACCTGTAGCTAGCATGTCTCCTGTCCCCCAAAGAGAAAAATGTTAGCTGTGTTTTTGAAGACTGAGAATTTGATGTTGGCCAAAAGCACAGTAAACACTTCCAGAGTCTTTCCTGCTTCAGAGAACAAGACATTTAGGAAATGATTTTATTCAAAACTTTGTTTCAAAAGAAGATACTTGGCATGTCTTGGAAAAAGCATCATGTTTACCTTTTCATTCCCTTTTTTCATGCAGCAGTAACCCATCCATAGACTGAAAATGTTTCCGTAATCTTATGAATGTGTTTCACATCAAAAGAGCGAAAACATATTCTCCGCATTAAGTTTCTGTTAGAACTTCAATTTTACATTCCAAATGCTTTAGGCTCAAACCTAACATAACAACCTTCCAAGTTAAAAAATATATATAATTTAACATATTGGATGAAGATCCAGAAATTAATTCGTTTCTATCCAAGCTAGTATAGTTTTTAAGGAACTATCAAATGTCTAAAATATTACATCTCAATTTTCTGCATTTTTTTTTCCATGAGGGGGCGCCTTTTCTAAGCATCTCTGGAATTTCCCCAAGTCCAAACATTGTAGACCAATATTATCCAAAAATGAATTAAGATAAGTAAATCACAACTGGTCTTAATTTATTTTTTTAGCTTCATAGCCCATAACAATTACTGGTTCTTCCACTGCTCCAGGCAAAAACTATGAAATACTCCAATGGTTCATTTCTGACTCTGTCAGAATCCCTGAATCCTTTCTCTCCCCAGTATCCCAGATGATTCTCATACCATCTCTTCTCTCTTCTACCTCATGATTTCAGACCCATTCTTATTCTCACTGGAACAATCACAAAAGAATTTCCACCAGGAAAAAAAAAAAAAAAAAAAAAAAAAGAATTTCCACCAGGTACTATCGCCCATTTATCCACTAATTCACATTTACCTGCCCATTTGTTCTGCTTACCAGTTATAATTTATAATTTATAATTACCAGTTATAATTTATTAGGGCTCCTGTCTTCCTTCATGAACTGTTCCCTATCCTTTCATCTTTACTGAAGGCCATTGATCCAGACACTCTTCTTCTATATTACTAATTTGTCCTCTCTACTAAATAATTCCCACAAAGATACAAACTTTATATAAAATATATAAATATAAATTTTTACCATATGAAAAAAACAAAAAAACATTCTTTGGCCCACTTCTCCCTTCAGCTTCCATTCCATTGCTTTCCATCCGTCACAGCATGTGGGAAAATGCTTGCTGTATCCAGTTCTCCTCTTGGTCTCTCCTGAGCTCATTTGAGTAAGCTTTTCACTCCACTACTGCACTGAAACTACATTTGGCAAGGTCACAAAGGTCTTCCACGTAGAGAAATTCAATGTTTCAAATGCAGTGGATGGATCAAGGGAATGAGGACTAGGAGCTGGCCATTGAATTGCACTCTCTTCTCTGGAGCACTCTCTTCATTTGGCTTTTAGGACTTCATACTCCACCAGTTTTCTTTCTATTTTATAATCACCTTTGCTGTTCCCTAATCCTCCCCCCACCAATCTCTTGACATCAGCGTGCCTAGAGCTAGTCCTAAGACCATTTCTCTCTTAACTCACTCCATTAATGATCTTATCCAGTCTCATGGCTTTAAAAACCATCTATATGCTAATGAGTCCAAAATTTATAACTCTATCCTAGGCCCCTCTCTCTGTCCTGAATCCCAGGCTCATATATTCACCTGCCTACTTGAACTTCCTCCTGGATATTTTATAGTCATCTCAATCTTAGCATTCCAAAAATAAACTTTAAAATGTCCCGTTTTAATCAGCCCCTTTCAGATCCTCCATTTATTCAAACCCAAAATCATGGAATCATCCTCAGCTACTCTGTTTTCCTCCAACATCACATCCAATCCCAGATGAAATCCTATAAGCTCTACCTTCAAAATGTATCTAGAATCTGACTACTTTTTCACCCATTCCACAGCTACCAGCCTGATAGAGACACCATATTTCTAAGCAGTATTATTACAACAGACCCTTTACTGGTTTTTTGCTTCAGGCCATACCTCCCTACATTCTATGCTTAAACACAGCACCTGGAGTCGCTCTGTTAATGTACAAGTCATGCTTCTCAAAACACTTCAATGGTCGCCCATTTCACAAAGAAAGGATTAGCATCCTTACAATGAGCTACATTGGCACCTATGTATCCGATTTTAAAGAAGAAAAGTGGTATTTCAAAATTGAAATTGGTTTTGATATGTCCCCCAAATAAGGTTTAAACCGAACTAAAATTCTTTGACAGCTCCAAGTTGTTTATGTCAGTTAAGGACAGCTAAACAGTTGGTATGTGCTGTTAGAAAACTTAAAGCACAGTAGTTTCCTTGTCTGTACTGTTCACTACTTGATTTTTTCATGCCAAACACAGTGACCAGAATATCATAAACATGAAATAAATATTTTTTAAATGAATGAGGGAAAGTATAGGCTCTAGAGTCGTCCTGCTGACAAAATGGAGACAGTTCACAGCTGAAAGGTGGTCATTAAGCTGGAGAGTACTTCACAGTGTAACTGTGGAGAAATGTTTGTGTGTTTTTACATATGCATTGCTTACGGAAAATATTTCAAGAGGCTTCTTTCAATAGAAAATCACTTTTGCTCATAACAAATTGACCCAGCTTTAAAAGAAGTGCATGTTTTTCAATAATAGAATGAAGAATAGCTGATGGGGAAACCAGGCAAGATCTGAAAAAAAAATTCCATGGCATGTTTCTAATGTAGACATGGATCCTGTCTCACATTCTATTGTTTGGGGAAAAAATACTCCTGTAAAAAGCTTTCATTTTCTTCCTGTAGGATGAAATTGAAGACAAATTAAGGTTTTGTCTTATCTTTTTTCTGTGGGGTAGAATAGTTATGGGCTTGGTCTAACAGTTTTGACTACCTCGCCTAGGCCTGACATTATTAATAGATACTCAACAGCTGAATGAAACCAATGAATTAGAAGTGCTTTGAGAGATTAGAGGTAAAAACTTGTTTTAGCCTAGAAAAGTCAAAGAAAATTAGGCAAACCAAGGACTTTAGCAACACATGCTAAAAAGCAGACAAAGAGAGCTCTAAACTTTTGTTTGTTTGTTTGTTTGTTTGTTTGTTTGTTTGAGGGTCAGGACTTCCTAGAAGGCTGAGAGCTCTAAACTTCAATTGGAAGAAATTGTTTTTAGGCAATATAACTGATAGAAAATAGGGGATGGGTCAAGTTCTTGTCATTTTAGATCTTCTTAAGAAAATCCTTGCTTAATATGGAATCTTCAAACATAATTATATAAACATATATATTCACATCTGTATGGTTATATATGTATATATAAAATATAGATTGTTTTTCATCTAAAATTTAACTTACTTGAGTAGCTTCTATTACAAAGTCATATTGTAAAATAGTAGTTTCTAATTTGAGTATTTTATAAATATGCAAGCAAATTTCAAATTCATTAACTGACATTGAATTGACAATTTTTAACTTTTCAAATAAAGTAACTAAAAACAACAACAAAAATACTATATGCTTTCATCATTATTTCTAAAATGAAAGGATATGTTAGGTAACCCAGATAAAAAAAAAAGTATTTAAAAAAATATTCCTTTAAAATTAGCAAAATATTTCCTTATAAAACTCTGCTATGTTTTTGTTTCTGTTTTTGGTTTTTTTCCTCATTTGCCCTTGGCTTAGCTGACACTAATTTGTGGGCCAGTCTCTGGGTCTTTGGGAGTCACTCTCTGAAATCCATTTTAAAGAAGGAAACAGGCTGCTCAAGTGTGTGCACAACAGAGTACAAACATCCTATTTATTTAGCAGATTTATCATCCTGAAACTCACAGCGGGCCATAGGGCATGTCATACTAATATAACTCATGTGTTCTGGTATGATAACATCGTGTGTACATGAGGGATTTATATGAAGTATGAAGAAGAGTTTCTTGCTTTCAGATAATTAATGGGATGAGTTAACAGCTCAACTCTGGAGAAAAATATGAGTACCGAGTGGTTCTGATAAAAGGTGCAAGAGATCAAACTAAATGATATTTGTGGTTGCCCCAAATCTGACGTTATAATGCTGATTCTTGGAATATTAAAATTTTTCTCATATAGATATTATCTTTTTAGGTTAACACAAGTTAACTCATGAATTCTAAAGATTTTTCTCTCTACAGTGTAAATGGCACCTAGCCAAATACCAATGAAAATTCACATTTTTGAATTTTCTTTTGCAAAAAACAATATGATATATGCCAAGATTTCTGCTTCATTTTGCCAGAGCCTATTAAATTATTCACGCTTCCTAGTCATAATATGTTGCTTCCTTAGGTGAAAGGAGATTAATAAATGTTCAACATTTAATGAAGTCACTGTATACTCTACACTTCTTTTACTGCATTCCAGTTTTTATCTCCATATTTTGGTTAATATACTAATGTTGGCATATATCACATCAACTTTCAAAAACAACTTGTTCCTAGAAAGTTTTAAAGCTTTTGTTACTTTCCTCATTGAAATATCAGTTAACTTGTTTTTGTTACTTTCTTGTTTGAAACCAGTTAATTATCAGTAGAATCATTAGGTACTTATTGACAATCCTTAATAATAAGACTCCAATTCTGACTTTATTGTGTTGGATGCCTTTTAGACTGCTACTTTGCTTTATGTTTTAATGTGAGATATCTAGTCTAGTTCTAGAAATAACTCTAAAAGCATCAAGGAATTTCACTGACTCTGAAATAATTTTAATTAACTGAAACTACCATGTAGCTTAGCACCTCTGAGAGAAGCGATTAAAAAGAATTATTATGACAAATACCAAATAAAAATCAAATTATAGTTATATTTTAAATAATCTATTCTTGTTTCATTAAGGAACAGGATTCATTGTTCAATACTATACTTTCCAATGGCAAAATTTGATAGCATAATATGGTGAATCGGGCAAAAAATGCTGAATGGTCATTGCTTACTAAATCACAGGATAAATCAATTTTTATGAAGAGCTTTCATCTAAACTTATTTTTCAGATTGGTTGAAAATTCTATCCTAGTTCATTAAAAGGCATTTTAGCTCCTACTCTGTATGCTAGGCACTGTGCTAGGTAACAGAAATACAAAGTAAACAAGTCAGATTTCTTTAAGAAAGCAAATTATGTAGTGAAGGTAAAAGAAGTAGTAAGAAGTAGCAGGGAAAGTGCTGCAATAAAAGCAACTGTGGAATACTATGGAATCACTTAGAAGGGTCACTTAATCTTTAGGGTAGAGGTGTGTTAGAAAGGCTTTCTGGAAGAACTGGCATCTAGCCTGATGGAGTTAAAGCAAAAAAAAAAAAAAAAAAAAGGTAGGCAAAGAAAAGGAGAGGAATGCTTCTGGAGAAGGGACAGCATGAGCAGAAGGCTGGCGGTGAGAGACCGTTGTGGTTTGGGCATCACTGATATTTGAGTATGGCTAAGGTTTAAATGGTAAAAAAGATTAAAAAGTGAGATGATGAAGTTTCTATTAGAAATGAACAGAACCAGAAAGTAGAAAATCAGTAAAAACAATCAACTGGATATAATGGACATCTGTAAACTATTCATCTAACAACAGAATGACATTCTTCTCAAGCTCACATGGAACATACACCAAAGATAGACCACATTCTGGACCATAAAACACACCTTAACAAATTCAAAAAAATAGAAGTCATACAATATCTGTTCTCAGACCACAGTAGAATTAAAGTAGAAATCAATAACAGAAAGATAGCTGGAAAATTCCGAGATACTCAGAAATTAACACACTTTTAAATTGTACATGGGTTGAAAGAGAAAATTAAAAATTTTTTTGAACTAAATGAAAAAGAAAATACAACTTATTGAGATTTGTAGGATACAGCAAAAGCAGTGCTTCCGGGGAAATTTATAACATTGAGTGCCTATATTAAAAAAGAAGAAAAATCCAAAAATCAATCATCTAATTTCCATCTTAAGGAAATATAAAAAGAAGAGAAAAATTATCCAAAGTAAGTAGAAGAAAAGAAAAAATCAAAATTAGAGCAGAAATCAATGATATTGAAAACAGGAAATCAAGAAAGTCAATAAAGCTAAAAGCTGGTTCTTTGAAAAGATCAACAAAATCAAAAATCTCTATCCAAGCTGAGAAAAAGAAGAGAGGAAACAAATTACTAATATCAGAAATTAAAGAAGGAATATCACTACAGATTCCATGGACATTAAAAGGTTAATTAAAATAATAAATACTATGAACAACTGTAGGCCCTCAAATTCGATAGCCTAGATGAAGTGGACCAATTCTTTGAAAGACACGATCTGCCAAAAGTCAAAAAGAAATAGATCCGGGACACCTGGGAGGCTCAGCGGTTTAGCGCCGCCTTCAGCCCAGGGTGTGATCCTGGAGACCCGGGATCAAGTCCCACGTCAGGCTCCCTGCATGGACCCTGCTTCTCCCTCTGCCTATGTCTCTGACTCTCTCTCTCTGTCTCTCTCTGTGTCTCATGAATAAATGAATTAAAAAATCTTAAAAAAAAAAAAGAAGAAGAAATAGATGCCACCCAAAAAAGAAGAAATAGACTATTTGCATAAGCCAAAATCTATTATTAAAGAAATTTAATCAATAATAGTCCTCCAAGGAAGAAAATACTAGATTCAGGCGGCTTCACTGGTGAATCCTACCACACATTTTAGGAAAAAAAATATGCTAATTCTCTACAATCTTTTTCAGAAGCCAGACACATGGGAAATGCTTCCTAATTTATTCTGTGAAGTCAGCCTTGCCACACCAAAGAAATGAAAACTATAGACATTATCTGTCACAAACATAGATGCAAAAAGTCTCATCAAAATACTGTTGACTCTTGAGGAATATAGGATCTGGAGTGCTGACCACCCCACATGCCCTGCATAGTTGAAAACTCACATATAACTTTTGACCCCCCAGAAATTTAACTGTTTATAGCTTACTATCAACCAGAAGCCTTGCGGATAATATAAACAACTGGTTAACACAAATTTTGTATATTATATGTATTATATACTGTATTCTTATAATAAAGTAAGCTAAAGAAAAGAAAATCATAAGAGAAAAATATTTACAGTACAGTACTGTATTTGTTGAAACAAATCCATGAATAAGTAGACCTATGTTGTTCAAACCCATGCTGTTCAAGTGTTAACTATATTAGCAAATTTAATCCAACAATGAAATGTATCAAAAAGAATTATATACTACAATAAGTGGAATTTATCCCAGATAGGCAAAGCCACTTCAATATTCAAAAATCAATTAAAGTAATATTTCACAGCTACAGGACAAAGGATGAAAATCACAGTCAAATCAATTGATACAGAAATAACGTTTGACAAAATCCAACACCATTCATGATTAAACAAATGCTCAGTAAACTACAAAAAAAGACAGTGAAGTATTTCTTCTGGCTATAACTTAAATCTTAAAATCAGTTTAAATAGTATTATACTTTTATGGCAAGTTTAGTATATTATTATAGCGAGTTGTATATTTAGGTATATTTTCAATTTAAGACATTTGATCTTCAACTAATATCTTCATATTTTTTGGCTGTTTGGTTCTATGAATTTGAAAAACATATATAGTCGTCATGTAATCACTACCATACCCCAGGGGAAAGCGGTTCTATTATTCCCCAAATTTCCCTTGTGTACCATTCTAGTTGATCCCTATCCCAACCTCCATTGATGGCAACTATGAATTTGTCTTTTTTCCCTATAGTTTTCCATTTCCCAGAATGCCATGAAAATATAATTATACAGTAATAGACTTTTGAACCTGAATTCTTTCTTTTATTATAATGCATTTGAGGTTTACTGATATTGCTATATGTGGCAGCACTTGTTCCTTTTCATCTCTGAGTAATAGTCCATAAGCAAATGGGTATTTAAGTCATTACATAGACCCATGGGTAGGATTATTCACTTCTTAGGTCAAAGTGGGCTTTTAGGTTCATTTTATTTCATTGCCAGGACTTTTGAAAATTGTCTCTGTAATCTTTGCCAATCCTTCTTAAAGTTAACATTTATGAGTAACATTAAGCATGTATACCAAACAAAAGACCACATTAAATTAAAGGTTAGAGGGAGATGGTTTTTCAGACAAATAATTGGATTAAGGAGGGTTGTGGGAGAGTGGCCAGGTAGTAGGGAAGAAGGTTTCAGGGAATGGATGGCACTTTTAAAGGTCAGTCTGAAGGTCACTGGGAGGATCTACTCCATTATCAGGGTCACTAGGGCAAACCTGGTAGGTATTGTGGAAAATAAGGATCATGCCAGCGTTCAAAGGTTAATTATAAAAAAAAAAAATAATCATGATTCACATACAGATTTTAAAAGGATCATATGTCAAGTATTTTTAACTTACCAATGATGAAATTGGTAAGATGCTCTAATTACTTCAAAGGGAAATTTTAAAAAAAGATATTTATAAATTGAGGATATGAACATGAACATGCAAATAGAGGCACAACTAGCTTCTTCCATAGTGATTAAGGGAAGTCAGTGGATCTCTATAGAACAGAATTTACATGCCATTTTATAGGCAAAAATTATTCTGCTTTGTGGGAATTGTTTACAATTTTCAGGGCTGCAAAATTAGAATCAGATGACACAGAAAGGTATGGCCTACAAAGGCCAGGCAGACTACTGCCCACTGGATAAATCTGGCCCACAGTTACTTTTTATAGTCTGTAGCTAGGAATGGCTTTTATATTTTTAAAGGGCTGTAAAAGAAAAAAGGCAAAAAACCCAACAGCAACAAAGCAGAATAAACAGCAGAATATATGTGGCCCTTATAGGAGAAGTCTGCTGTTCTCATTTGTTGACCCTTCCTCTAGTGTAGAGGTCAACAAAAGGTGCCAGTGGGCCAATCAGGTGGCTGCCTGATTTTTGTAAGGTTTTACTGAAATGAACCCCTGTGCATTTTTTATATGCCATCTACTTTGTGCTACAATGAAAGAATTAAGTCGTTGTGATAGAGAAAACTAAAAAATATTGACTTTATGCCCCTTGATAGGAAGAGTTTGGGAAACAGATTTATTCCTCTTGTGAAGATCTTTATTTTGTCCTGCTTCCATGTTTTCCTCTGGTTCTTTTGCTGGATTTATCTCACTTTTTCCTTCCTGCCATCCACGATTCTTTCCCATATGTTTCCCCTCTTTAACTCTTTCTTTCGTCTTTAAATAGCCATATGGTGAGACTAAACTACAATATTTTTGAAATAATTTATTGAATGAATTTTTAGATTCCTTCTTGAATCTTTAGGAAAACAAGGTCTTCTTCAGTCTCACTACCTCCAATGACCAAAGGGTCTGAATTCATTGGAAATTACTTTTCACTGTGTTGTAAATATGTGCCTGTGGTTCAGGAGGCAGTTAGTTAATCACTCTACCCTCAGGGCCAGAGAAGGAATATTTGTTTACATCTCAGTCAGTGAAAACTGGGAGAGTGAGTCCATATAATCTCCTTTGAATAGCTCTTTACTCCCACTGGTAGGTGGATAAAGCCGAGGGTGGAAGTTGGGAATCACTACTCAAAGTGTAACATCAGCACTTATCCCTGGATGGCTCAGCAGTTTAGAGCCTGCCTTCCGCCCAGGGTGTGATCCTGGGGCCTTGGGATGGAGTCCTGCCTCGGGGTCCCTGTGTGAGGCCTGCTTCTCCCTCTGCCGGTATCTCTGCCTCTCTCTCTCTGTGTCTCATGAATAAATAAAATATTTTTTAAAAATAAATAAACATAAAAGTATAAATGTAATTGATATATAGTATATCATAAATATAAAGCATTAGCATTCTTAAAACCACAAATTGCCAAGCAGTGAAGAAATTTACAAGGAAATGTTTCCTGACACCCTTCAATCTGCTGATGCTCTTATGCCTCCCTCATTTCTTCCCATTCTTAGGTGTTTTATCTTTGTACCCCGGTACATGTCTTATGTGTCATTTTTCTCAGGATACTGTCCTTTATCCTCTTCTCTTTCCATAGTCTCTGCCTGAGTTTTCTCATCTACTCCTTTTATTATAACTACCAGATGATTCCCAGTCTGTATCTCTAACTGTGAAATATAACTAAAGCTATGCATGCATAACTCCTATTAAATTGCTATCTAGAATTCAGTGTCATTGGGTCAAACCCAACATCGCATCTCCCAGTCCACCCCATATATTCTTATTTCTATATTCTTCCTTATCAAGCGTAAACTCGAGAAACAACCCACACTCCTTTAACCCCATTTTCAACCACTCTTATGTTTTTGTTGTTGCAGAGAAGTATACTGATATTTGCAACTCACATTGAAGTGAATAAAAAAAAGGGGGCAGATGGATGAATGAAGGGATAAATAGAGGGATAGGTATGTGATAAAGCAAGTATAAGAAAATGTTATTGTAGAATTAGGGGATGGTGAGATGGGAGTTCACTGTAAAAAAAAAAACAAACCCTTAAACTTTTTGTATGTTTCATTTTTTTTTTCCACTAAAAATGTTAGAAAAGAAATTCCTTCAACTTGCTCTCCAAATATCTTTAGTGACTGCCATTACTTTGGCCTAGGCCCTCATCATCTCTCATATAAACTGCTATAGTGGTCCATTTGGTATTCTTGACATGATGTTTGTCCTTGCTGGATACTCTGAAAGAAAAGTTTCCTAAAATATTGCTACTCAAAGTGTGATCCACAGACCAGTAAGTAGCTTGCATATCACCTGGGAACTTGGAAATGCAAGCCCTCACCAGACATACTGAATCTGAATTCAAAGTTAAGAAGATTCCCAACTAATTTTTATGAACTTTGACATATGAGAAGCACAGCTCTATATGACATCTATATCCTATATTATTCCCTTGCCTGAAATCCTTTTGTGACTCTCCATTGCTCATAGGGTTATGTCTAAGATCTTTTAGCATGGTACCTACCCAAGGATCTCTGTGACTTGGCTAATGCCTACCTCTAAAGCCTCATCCCTTACTGCTACCCTTATTCCTTCTCCACCCCCCAGTGACATACCTAACTACCATGCTTGCCTATTTTGAACATTTTGAATATTTTCAAGGTATGTGTGTCTTGTCTTTTTCTGTTTCCCCTTTCCCCCAGACTCCCCAGACTTTAATGCTTTGCCTAATTTGACCTTTATGCCTTTCAAGATAATTTAGTCCACACTGCTTCCTTAATATTTTATGTCCATCTTTGTTATATTCCTGTATTGTAATTTTTTTGAAATAAGAATGTAGTGATTAGTGATTAGTTTTCCCAGTAGGCTGGGAGCCTCAGAAAGCAGAAAATACATCTTGTTCATGATTATATTATTATATAATATAATATATATTATATGATATAATATAATATATATTATATGATTATATCCCCAAGTCTTAGCAATTCTTGTGACAGATGTCAACTACTTAACAAGTGTTTTTTGAACCTAACCCAAAAAGAAATGACCATTGCTGAAGTATATAATTCAATATAGGCTGGTGGTTCAGAAAGACATTGCTATAAGATGAGCAAACAAGTAAAACGAATATTACTATAACTATATTCATTTAGCTGTATCCACCAACTTACTACCTTGAGTTCTTATATCTACATTTCAGCTCTCTGAATTTATTCATAATAAAACAGCTACATCATTAAGTGTGGGTATTCTGAATTACAAATATAAAAGACATGAAAATTTACTGAGCATATATATTTCCTGAGCGTCTATTAGAACAGGGCTAGTCTTACTGAGATATAACATTGCCTTTGTTGCATTTAGAGAGATCTAAGTCCCTGTTTTCCAAAAGTTATAACAATTATATTTTATCACTTTTTATGCATGACAGATGAAAGTACAATGACATATTTATCAACAAATGTAATGAAATGTCATTTAGCTGTTCATTGGCAATCGTCATTGTCAACAAAGCATAACTGAATTATGACTTTTGCCTATAAGATTATTACAGTTAAAGAGAATTAAATATTTTGCTTATGTACCTTTCTACTAGGGTAAATCAGAGTTGAAAGCAAAAGAACAAAAAGATAAAAAATTCTTGCAATTTAAGCCTTACTCTCATTTATGGCCCAATAAAAACAGTTTTTAGGCATATTAGATAAATAAGAAGATATGTATTTTATTTTTTATTGTATTTTTTATTTTATTTAAATTCAGTTAATTAACATATAGTGTATTATTAGTTTCAGAGATAAGAGTTCAGTGATTCATCAGTCTTATTTAATACCCAGTGCTTATTATATCATGTGCCCTCCTTAATGTCCATCACCCATATACCTCATCCCTCTACGCCTCTCCTCTAGGGGTTTGATGGATTCCTGTCTCATATTTAGGTCTTTTATCCATTTTGAGTTTATTTGGTGTATGGTGTAAGAAAATGGTCCAGTTTCTTTCTCCTGTGTGTAGTTGTCCAATTTTCCCCACACCATTTGTTGAAGAGACTATCTTTGTTTTTTTTTTTTGTTTTTTTTTGTTTGTTTGTTTGTTTGTTTGTTTGTTTTGCCTCATTGGATATTCATTTCCACTTTGTTGAAGATTAGTTAACCATAGAGTTGAGGTTCCCTTTCTGGGTTCTCTATTCTGTTCCATTGATCTATGTGTCTATCTTTGTACCAGTACCATAATGTTTTGATGATTACTGCTTTGTAATACAGCTTGAAGTCCAGGATTGTGATGCCACCAGCTTTGGTTTTCTTTTTCAACATTCCTTTGGCTATTCTGGGTCTTTTCTGGTTCCAAACAAATTTTAAGATTATTTGTTCCAGCTCTGTGAAAAAAGTTGATGGTACTTTGATAGAGAGTACATTCAATGTATAGATTGCTCTAGAGAGCATAGACATTTTAACAGTATTTGTTCCTCCAATCTATGAGCATAGTACATTTTTCTGTTTCTTTGGGTGTTCCTCAATTTCTTTCATGAGTGTTCTATATATAGTTTTCTGAGTACAAATCCTTCGCTTCCTTGATTAGGTTTTTTACTAGGTATCTCATGGTTTTTGGTGCAATTGTACATGGGATTGATGCCTTAATTTCTCTTTCCCTGACTCATTGCTAGTGTATAAAAATGCAACTGATTTTTGTGCATCAATTTTATATCCTGCCATGTTGCCAAATTGCTGTATGAGTTCTAACAATTTTGGGGTGGAGTCTTTAGGGTTTTCCACATAGAGTATTATTCATGTGACCTGTGAAGAGTGAGAGTTTGACTTCTTTGCCAATTTGGATGCCTTTTATTTCTTTTTATTGTCTGAATGCTGAGGCTAGGACTTCTAGTACAATGTTGAGTAACAGTGGTGATAGTAGACAACCCTGTCACATTCCTGACCTTTTGGGAAAAGCTCTCAATTATTCCTCATTGAGAATGATATTTGCTGTAGGCTTTTTGTATATGGCTTTAATGGTATTGAGGTATGTTTCCTCTAGTACAGAAAGGATGCTATACTAGATGCTTTTCTGCCTCTATCAAGAGGATCATATGGTTCTTGTCCTTTTTTTTTATCAATGTAGTGTATCACATTGATTGATTTGTGGATGTTGAACCAATTTTGCAGCCTGGGAATAAATCCCACTTGGTCATGGTGAATAATCCTTTTAATGTACTGTTGGGTCCTACTTGCTAGTATCTTGGTGAGAATTTTGGCATCCACATTCATCAGGGATATTGGTCTGTAATTCTCCTTTTTGGTGGGGTCTTTGTCTAGTTTTGGGATCAAGGTAATGCTGGCCTCATGGAACAAGCTTGGAGGTTCTCCCTCCATTTCTATTTTTTGAAACAGCTTCCAAAGAATAGATATTATTTCTTCTTTAAAGTTTTGGTAAATTCCTCTGGGAAGCCATCTGGCCCTGGCCTCTTGTTCAATGGAAGATTTTTGATGACTACTTCAATTTCCTTGCTGGTTATGAGTCTGTTCAGGTTTTCTATTTATTCATTTTTCAGTTTTAGTAGTTTATATGTTTCTAGGAATGCATCTATTTCTTCCAGATTGCCTAATTTTTTAGCATATAGTTGCTCATAATTTGTTGTTATAATCGTCTGTGTTTCTTTGGTGTTGGTTGTGATCTCTCCTCTTTAATTTGTGATTTTATATATTTGGGTCCTTTCTCTTTTCTTTTTGATAAATCTGGCCAGGGGTTTATTTATCTTATTAATTCTTTCAAAGAACCAGCTCCTAGTTTTGTTTATCTGATTTATTATTCTTTTAGTTTCTATTGTATTGATTTCTGCCCTAATCGTTATTAATTCTCTTCTCCTGCTGAGTTTATTTGCTGTTCTTTCTCCAGCTCCTTAAAATGTAAGGTTCAATTGTGTATTTGAGACCTTTCTTGTTTCTTGTGAAAGGCTTGTATTGCTATATACTTCCCTTGTAGGACCACTTTTGATACATCTCAATGGTTTTGAACAGTTGTGTTTCATTTGTTACCATGAATTGTTTAAATTCTTCTTTAATTTTCTGGTTGACCCATTCATTCTTTAGTAGGTTGCTTTTTACCTCATATATTTGAGGTCTTTCCAAATTTCCTCTTGTGATTGAGTTCATGTTTCAAAGTATGGTGGCCTGAAAACATGCAGGGAATGATCCCAGTTTTTGGTACCAGTTGAGACCTGATTTGTGACCCAGTATGTGATCTATTCTGGAGAATGTTTCATGTTCACATGTCTGTGAAGTCCATCTGGTCCAACTTAAAGTCTTTGTTGATCTTCTGCTTAGATTATCTGTCCATTGTAGTGAGTGTGGTGTTAAAGTCCCCTGCTAATGTTGTATTATTATCAATGTGTTTCTTTAATTTTGTTATCAGTTGGCTTATATAATTGGCTGCTCCCATGTTAGTGCATAAATATTTACAGTTGTTAAGTCTTCTTGTTGGATAGAACATTTAATTATGATATAGTGTCCTTCCTAATCTCTTATTATAGTCTTTGGTTCAAAATCTAATTTGTCTGGTATAAGGATTGCCACCCAGCTTTCTTTTGATGTCCATTAGCATGATAAATGATTTTCCACTCCTTTCCTTTCAACCTGGAGGTGTCTTAGGGTCTAAAATTAATCTCTTGCAGACAGTATATCAATGCATCTTGCTTTTCAATCCAATTGTTACCCTGTGTCTTTTGATTGGGGCATTTAGTCCATTTACATTCCGAGTAACTATTTGAAGATATGAATTTGGTGCCATTGTATTACCTGTAAAGTCACTGTTTCTGTATTTTGTCTCTGCTCCTTTCTGGTCTGTGTTACTTTTGGGTTCTCCCTTAAAGGGATCCGCTTTAATATTTCTTGCAAGCCTGGTTTAATGATCACAGATTCTTTTAGTTTCTCTTTGTCGTGGAAACTTTTTATCTCTCCTTCCATTTTGAATGGCATCCAAGTTGGATAAAGTATTCTTGGCCTCATGTTTTTCTCACTTAGAACCCTGAATATATTCATGCCAGTCCTTTCTGGCTTGCCAGATCTTTGTGGATAGGTCTGTTGCCTGTCTAATGTTTCGACCTTTGTAATTTACGGACCTCTTGTCCCGAGTTGCCTTCAGGATTTTCTTTGTCTCTAAGATTTGCAAGCTTCACTAATATATATTGAGATGCTGACCGATTTTTATTGATTTTGAGGGGGGTTCTCTGTGCCTCCTGCACTTGGATGCCTGTTTCCTTCCCCAGAGTAGGGAAGTTCTCCACTATAATTTGCTCCAGTATACCTTCTGCCCCCACCCTTTCCTCTTCTTCTGAGACCCCAGTTATTCTAATATTGTATCACTTTATGGTATCACTTTATTTCTTGAATTCTTCCATAGTGATCCAGTAGTTGCTTATCTCTCTTTTTCTCAGCTTCTTTATTCTCCGTCATTTTGTCCTCTATATTACTGATTCTCTCTTCTGCCTCTTTTATCCTAGCAGTTAGATCCTCCATTTTTTATTGCAACTCATTAATAGCTTTTTTTATTTTGACTTGATTAGATTTTATTTCTTTTATTTCACCATAAAGTGATTCTCTGGTGTCTTCTATGCTTTTTTTTTGAGCCCAGCTAGTATCTTTATAATCGTTATTCTGAACTCTAGTTCCTGCATCTTACTTATATCCTTACTGATTAAGTCTATGGCTGTCAGTACTGCCTCTTGTTCTTTTTTGAGGTCAGTTTTTCCATCTTGTCATTCTGTCCAGAGGAGAACAGATGAATGGGAAAACAATACTAAAATGGCAACAGTAACCCCAGAGAAATATACACTAATCAGATCAGAAGAGACTCAAAACCAAATATAAAATAAAATAAAATAAAAATTTTAAATAAAAAAAAAGAATATAATCAGACAGGTGAACAGAACAGAGCAATACACTGAATCCTGTGTTTATTTTGGTCTATTTGTTAGAAGACTAGATCCTAAAATGGTAAAGAAAGAAAAACTTATTTGTGTACAAAAATAAAATGAAATACAGCAAAAGGATAGAATGTAACTATAAAAATGAAAATTAAAAGACAAAAAACAAAAAAGAAAGAATATAAACAGACTAGACAGGTGAGCAGAACAGAACAATAAACCATGGCCTGGGTGTATTTTGGTCTTTTTGTTGGAAGAAACGATATCCCAAAATTGTAAAGAAGGTAAAAAAAAATATAGATATATATATATATACACACATACACACAAAAATAAAATTAAACATAAAAAGATAGAATATAACCGTAAAGATAAAAATTTTAAAAGACTAAAAAAGAGAGAATATACTCAGACAAATGAAGATAACAGAGCAATACATGAAATTCTGGATGTATTTTGGTCTATTTTTTAGAAGAAACTACATCCCCAAATTGTAAAGAAAGAAAAACATACAAAAATAAGATTAAATACAATGAAAGGATAGAACTATAAAAATGAAAATGAAAAATTTTGTAAAAGGGTTGATAAAGTAGAAATTGATTGAAAAGGAAAAAGAAAAAAAAGAAAACTGAAAGACTAAGGAATCATGAGAAAATCATGAGTCGGGTGCCTTGGAACTGTGTTGTAGGCAGGCACCCCCATTCTTTCTGTGACCCCGGGGATTCTGAGACACACTATCCCACCTAGGATTCTGACCCTCGCTTTGCCACCTGAGCACCTTTCAGGCCAGGTAGTCTCTCCAGAGCAGACCTCTACAACTTCGGACTTTGTGCTGGGCTGCTTATCTCTCTCTGGCAGCTGGCTGACATGCTCCTTCCACCCATGGTCTATCTTCCCATATACTGCCTTGGATTCACATCTTACCTCCTACCTTGCAGAATAGAAAACCTATGCTTTTCTACTTGTAGAGTTGCAGCTATTCTTTTCTAGAAGCTTCGATTGAGTTCAAAGGTGTTCACAATGATTTAATAGCCATTGAGCTGAACTCCTAGGATCAGATGAAACTAAGATCTCTTAGTCCTCTGCCATTTTTGGCAAGTTCCCAGGTATGTATTTTAAAATCAAAATATCATTATGTTGGCAGAATTTATCTAACTTTATTTTTTCAATGATTTTTAAAATTTATCTATCTATTTATTTTGAGAGAGAGCATGTGCACATGCGCAGGGGGAGGGGCAGAGGCAGGAGAGAGAGAGAATCTCCAGCAGACTGCCCCCGAGTGTGGAGCTCACTTTGAGGCTCCATCTCACAACCTGCAGATCGTGACCTGAGCTGAAATGAAGAGTTAGATGCTTCCCCAACTGAGCCATCCAGGCACCCCAGAATTTGTCTCACTTTAAGATACCATTTTAGATGCTGATCACATAGAACCAAATAAATATTTTTTATGTAGAACTAATAAACTAATAAACTGAGAAGTGGTGATTCTTCCTTCCAACCTCCTTCCTTTCATTCTCCCTTCCACAATATCTATTCAGCGATTATATCGCACAAAATATGGTACTAGGCTAGTTTCCACAGATATGAAGATAAAGAGCATCCCTTGATTCATTCCACAGATATTCAGCATCTTTTATGTGCCAGGCACTGTCTCAAGCCTTGTAGATACAGCAGTTAATGGTTGGGGCTCCTGTGCTTGTCGAGTTTATATTCTAATGGTGAGACAGACAAGTGAACAAATGGGTGAGGAGTACAATTACAGACAGGGGCTCTGAGAAACATAAAGCAGAGTATTGGTACAGAGTATGCAAGCTCGGGGAGCACATAAACGATGCTATTTTAGGTAGAAGAGCCAGGGAAGTCCTCTCTGAGAACACAACATTTGAATAAAGAATGGAAAGATCTGAAAAAGTGAGCAATTTAGAGGTTGAGTAGGGGGAGAGGTAATCCAGGCAGGAGAAACACCAACCATGGAGACTAAGACTGAGCTTGGGAAGTTTTTGACAAAAAAGGGCAGGATATTTGGAATGCAGAGTACCAGGCTGCGTGTCATAGGACAATAGGTCAGGAGGATAGGCATCTCAGAAAATTTAATGAGTTTGGATTTTATTCAAAATGTGCTGGGAAGCCATCCCAGAGATTTAGACAGTGAAAATTAGTAAAATGATTTTCGCTCCAACTGCTGAGTGGAGAAAGAAACATAAAGAAACAGATGGAAGAAAGGAGTTAGGTTATGAGGCCATTATAGGAAATAACACAGGGCCTTGCACCCAGAAGGGCCATACTTGGCTGCTCAGCAGCCACCATAATTTTATCTTTGAACTTATGTTCCATAAAGTGAAGTCTGATGGGACAATAGAGCATGCAAGCTGAGGGAGAAGATAGTGAGATATGTATGTCCACCATTCCTTAACAGCCCATTCATATTGATGATGCCGCACGAGCACAGAAGTCCTATGGACCCACAATGCTTGGGTGTTCAGTAAGACTCAAGTACAAGTAAGCATATGATACCGACAACAGAGCTGCTGCTGCTGTTGGTGCCAAAAGACTCAAGATGCCATGGTTTCTTTCACACCAGAATGTGCTTTTAGAGCTGAAGGAAGGCAACAGTGATTTAAGAATCATGAATAATCAAGGAACCCTATCATATCCTTTTTCACTTATGTTCTTTCCCCTGTATTAGCCAGCCGCTTACACTGAAAACGACACAGAAGGAAAGGGAGAGATAGAGCTACCCATAGATGCTTTTCCTTTTACTCCTTCCCCACCTATCTCTAAGCCATAGGTAGAGAATATTGATAGACTATGTGAGGATCAAGAAGCAAAATAAAAACAGTTATGTTAGTTTTGTGCAACATTTCCACTGTTCTGGGAAGAATGAAATATATATACACATGCATGAGCTCGTGTGTAATGAATATGACTTAAAACACCCTTATATTTTCATTTAAATCTGGCATTGCAGGATATGAAGATGAACAGTAAAATTCATGCTGATGATTCTAATTTTAAAATTTTTCTTTACTCATGAACAACATTGAAAGCAAATAAAAAACTCCATGACAAGCTCAGAGGTAGACAGTGAAGGAAAGGAAAAAGCTTTATAATTTAGCACCTTATGGACATTTAGTTTTTGAACAAGGGAACCCACAATTTCATCTTGCTTTGGACAAATTATGTAGCTGACTGTCAGGAGAATATGATGTCCTGGAAGCCAAATGAAGAAAGTACGTCTAGAAGGAGGGAGGAGTCTGTCAACTGTGTCTAATGCTGCTGAGAACTGAGCAAGATGAGGACAGAAAATTGATCATTGCTTTCGGCATGGAGACTAATTAAAGCGAATTCTCTCAGTTCAGATGGTGAAGTTTAGGATATGATGGTTTAATAATAGAACAATAAGCAGAGATGCCTATATACTCATTCTTTTACCTGTGATGTTTGCATTTAAGGATATTGGTTTTATTTATTCTAATTATATTTCAAAAATAAATTAGTATTTGCTCACTGATAAAATGGACTCACCCTAGAACTGAAATAACTTTAGAAATATAAATTATGTACTTTTCATATCTTCTGTTGAAGATTTTCATACATTTTTTCCTGTTATTACTTTTCGCCTTTACTTCGAAGATGCCTACACTAAAAGGGAGTGAGCTATTATTAGATCAAATTTGACACTAAAAAATAGTTTTTTAATAAATATCTATGTCTCCTACTTTGTTAGTATCATAGAAAAGTAGACTGGATATGATGACAAAACTTTGCCCTTTCAATATTATTTCTGTAGAAATAAGTTTTCTAGTTCATTGCAAAATAGCTTAAGTCAGCCACTAGATGGCAGATGTTACCAGAAGCAACAAATCCTTTCATGGAGGGAAAAGTTATTTTTCAGAAATGATTTTCAGAAAAAATAAAATCCTTTGGATCCATCCTCTCCATCTTCCCTGTTCTTAAAGAACTCATTATGTGGGCCTGATTTATGTGATAGTTTTCCTTGCATAGAGATGAAAGGGGTAAAGCTTGTCCCTATACAGGTATCCCCCGCTTTCCAAAAGTTCATGTTATACTGCTTTACTTTTATAAAAACTCCTACATTAGCACCTGTTTTTGCTAACTGAAAGAAATCCAAAGATTTTCACTTTTAAGAACAAAAAAAAACATGTTCTCATACTTTTTATACTGTTCCAGATTATGAAAGTTTTCATAGGAATGCTTTACTTTTGGATAACAGGGAAAATGTGTCTAGGATGGATGATTCTGAAAGCAATTTTGGAATCTTATAAACTCCATAAAATATAAAGGAGAATCACAAAACTGGATAACAAATTGCATTTAGATGACTAGAAGATGAATGGCAATGCACTGGGAGATTTTCAAGCAAAGCCAAGTGGATAACCTCATTGATCTTGTATCTTGTGTCTTACAAAGAAGGACATGATGTAAAGATCACAACACAAAGCTAATATATTTAGTTCTATGTTAAAGTAATTGTATCACATTAAAAATACTTTGATATAGTGTTAGTTCATTTGATCGCTATGCTAGTTATTTATTCTATATATGGCAGCTCTACTCGCAAAGGGTAGTAAGAAGGAAGAAACTTAAGCTGGTAGAAGAATGTTATGCTAAAGTGTTTAATGTTGCCCCTCAAATATAAAGATTGAATTTCAGAATCTGCTGAAGATTGTGGTTCTAATTAAACAAAGTCCTTTTGTGGAGTTACATGTCACTTGTGTGTTGACTGATGTCTTGAAATAGATTTGATTTTTATAAGTTTGTGATTTTCCTAAGTTAATATACTGATCATTCCTTAAGATAAAAGGATTTCTTTTCTGTTGATAATATTGTGGATATTTCATTTCATTAAGATAGCTGTGGATAGCCTGCAATTTTTTCACACCAGATAGCTTTTTTTGATGTTTTTTTTTTGGGGGGGGGCGGGGTAAGAGGGGTTTTTTGGTGAATATTAAAAGAAGAGGAATTGATTAACATGATGGGAAATTTTGGAATTTAAAAATAAATAATTGAGGTCAGAAAATAAGCCATACTTCCTACTGGAAGTCTCTAAGATCCCTGAGACTCTCTCCCCACTGTTTCCATGATCTATTCTCTCCTTGCTTTTCCTCCTCTCTCTGCCTGCCTCTTCTCAGTCTCTTCCCTGTTTCTCTTCTGCCTACTTCTCTAATTCTTTTGCTCTCAGCCTTTTCTTATCATTCCTCACTATGATTTTGTACACTCTTGAACTTTTAATTCATTCCTCCTGTTTCAACCACAGTGAAAAAACACTGGTTCTCTCCAAATCCTGGAAGTCAGCATCACATAGAGGTTATATTTAGGTTCTGGCATTAGGCTGCCTGGGTTGAAATGCTGGTTTGACCATTTAATGTTTAGGTGATTTTGATAAATTATAAAGTTCATTGTTTTCTATCCTGGAATTTGAAGATAATAATAATAATCCTAATATCTTGTTAGGTTAGAATGAAACAATTTGTGGGGTACCTGGGTGGCTCAGTCAGTTAAGTGTCTGACTTTGGCTCAGGTCATGACCTCAGGGTCCTGGAATCGAGCCCCACATAGACTTCTACATTGGGCTTAACGCTCAGTAGGGAGTCTGCTTGTCCCTCTCACTCTGCGCCTTTCCCCACTGCTGCTCACTTGCTTTCTTTCTCTCTCTCTCCCTCAAATAAATAAAATCTTTTTAAAAAATGAAGAAATGTGTGTAATGCACTTAGCACAGTGTCTGGCAAAAATTAAGGAACTAATAAACATTTTATCCAGGGCTTTTTTTCTTAAAAAATAGACCCCCCTGGATGTCTCTATTCATGTATCTTACAGAAACCTTAAGATGATTTATCCAAATCTTACAAATCAATATCTTACTCATCCCCTAAATGAGTTCTCTTTCTTAAAGTCCTTATTTAACTTAACAGCAGCAATATTAGCTAATTTTACCTTTCTAATCTCTCACATTTACTCAGTCCCTATATCCTGTTGACACATCTGGCAAATAATCACCTAGGTTTATTTCCTCTGGTTAATTTCTATTCATTTATTTCTTTTTAATTCTTTCACTCATTGAAAAAATATATTGTCCACTGTAATGGGATCTAAAGACATGCCCATGAACAAGACAGATGGTAGAGAGTACTAGGGAAGGCTGACATGAAAGAGAGAAATTATAAGTAACTCCTATCTTAGTTTGTCTCATCAGTAATTCCTCACCTAGATTTTTACTAAGATCCTTCAATCTCTCCACATTCTGCAACAGCTGTCAAAATTTGCCAGATGTTTCTCTTTAAAACACAAATCTAAATCTTAAAATATTATCCAAGATAATCCAACAGCACAGTTTTTTCTTTAAATGTATATGACCCAGTTGGTTTTATTTTTTAGAGACTTTATTTATCTATCCATGAGAGACAGAGAAAGAGAGGCAAAGACATGGGTAGAGGGAGAAGCAGACTCCCTGCAGGGACCCTGATGCAGGACTGGATCCCAGGACCCCAGGATCATGACCTGAGCCAAAGGGAGACACTCAATCACTGAGCCACCCAGGTACCCTGATCCAGTTGTTTTATTTGAAGATTGTAAGGGTGGTCCAATATTAATAAATCTATCATTGTAATTCATTATATTAATGAACTAAGAGGAAAAATCATGTGATTGTCTCTATATATGTAGTAGATAAGCAAGGGAAAATGTAGCACCAATTCATACTAAAAATACTCAGTAAACTTTCTTAGCATTTTACAATGCATTTATCTTATCCCAAAAGCTGAGAAAACTATAATTCAGTGTTTAATATTTAATGTTGTAATGTTTTTCCTCTAAAGTCAAGGACAAAGATATCTATTATATCTATAACATTATAGGAAATGAAGAGGTAAAACTGTATTTATGAAGAGAAGATGTCATTATATATCTGGATTTTCAAAAGAATCCATAGAAGAATATAGCAATCCATAAGAGAATTTAGTAAAGTAGAAAATTATTAAATAAGGATATAAATATCAATAGTATTTATATGTATATAGATACATACATATATATGTACATATACACATGTGTATAAACAAAAACAATGTATAATTGAACTTAGGACCACATTTACTACAAAAAAAATGAGAAAAGAGAAGAAAATACTTGACATAAACTTTGATAAGAGACCATTTGCTTCAACGTGGATGGAACTGGAGGGTATTATGCTGAGTGAAGTAAGTCAGTCGGAGAAGGACAAACATTATATGTTCTCATTCATTTGGGGAATATAAATAATAGTGAAAGGGAAAATAAGGGAAGGGAGAAGAAATGTGTGGGAAATATCAGAAAGGGAGACAGAACGTAAAGACTGCTAACTCTGGGAAACGAACTAGGGGTGGTAGAAGGGGAGGAGGGCGGGGGGGTGGGAGTGAATGGGTGACTGGCACTGGGTGTTATTCTGTATGTTAGTAAATTGAACACCAATAAAAAAAAAAAATTAAAAAAAAAAAAAGAGATGTTCAGTATTTATAGAAGCCAAAGTGTAAATTGCTTTTGAAAGAACTAGATCCTAATAAATAGAAAGACCCATCAATTCTGTGAAACAAAGAGAGAGGCCAACATCATATAGTTATCAGTTCTTCCGAACTTAAGGGCCAGGAGAATAAGCCAGATCAGATTTTTTTTTTTAAGGTTCTACTATAAAGTCTCTATGATTCAAAGAGCTTGATATTAGCACATGAGGAGGCAGATGGACTAATGGAAAAAATAGAAAATCCAGAAATAGAGGCAATTTCATAAGGACATTTAGTATACAATATAGGTAGCATCTCAAATCACTGGGAAAAAGATGAACTTTTAAACATGTTGCCGTTGTGATTACTGGATAACCATATGGAGAAAAATTAAATTGGATCTATTTCTTACACCATGAGCCAGGATAAATCCCCAACAGATCAGATATTTAAATCAAGGGTAGGAAAAAGAAAGATGCATGTATTTGAAAAAGCACTTGTGAATTCCTAAATATGACTCAAAATCTAGAGGCAAGGAAAGATAAGATTGATAAATCTCATTACATAAAAATTAAAAAATTTTTCACAGTAAAAATATGCTATAAGGAAAGTAAAAAAAAATGCAAATGATAGCCTAAGAAAAAAATTTTTGCAAAGTATACCAAAGAAGGTATACTGATGCATAATACAAAGGTCTCCCTAAGGCATAAAGAGCCTCTAAAAATCAATCTAAAAAGGGTCATAAAACTGATCAGAAAATTCATAGAAAAAGAAATGCAAATTTCTTTTGACTGTATGAAAAGCTGCCCAACCTCACCACACAATAAAAATGATAATTATTGACTGGGTCATGGGTACATGGATGCTCATTATATACCTGTGTACAAGAATCTGATCATGTCGCTCATCTGGGTGAGCACTCCAGATGGCTTCTCATATCTTATTGGATAAAGTCCTAACTCCTTAGCAGGGCATTTAAGACTTTTCTAGAATCAGAGTTCTGCTAATTGTATAGCCTAATCCCTCACTACTACCTAGCTCCACAATATTGTGCTGTGATCACATCACATCGGTTTTATTATTCCCCAAACCAGGCATGTATTTTTCATGTCCATGCCCTTGCAACATGCCATTTCCTCTGGCCATAGTGCACTTTTCCGTTCTCCGCTTCTCAAAATCCAGCCGTCCTTCAAGATACCCTGAAAGCTCAAGATTGGACTTTCCTTCGGAGCACTGTCCTTACCCCTTTGAGTTCCCAAGATGTTTTCTACAGGTGTCTACTGAAGCCCTTGTGCAGTATGTGTGCCTCTGCTGTGAAGATAAGGCACTTTCTTGCCCCAGAGACCCTGTTTAGCACAATGCCTGGCCTCCAAAGGCCTATAATACGTTGTTGAAATTATATAATTATAATTTTTAAGCATTCATCAAAGAGACTTCAACCTTTCCTATAAATCTTCTTTTAGGACAGATATCAAGGGGAATAGAAGCAGGAAAATAGATGCTCGCAGATTTTGTTTACTGAGCACCCTGAGTTTGGGCTATTAGTCGGGACTCTTTTGGTTAAGGGACAAAGATTCAATTTGAACCAGCTCTGCAAAGAGACAGTTCACTTGCTCCCCGTATCAAACCTTAGAAAGTAAATTTGGCTTCAGAGACTATGGATTTCTCTGTCTCCGTCTGTCTGACATTCTCCCCCGCACATACACATACACACACAGATGCACACGCTTGCACACGTACATACTGCTGCCTAACTCTGATTATTGCCTCCATCATCTTAAGCCTGTGATCCCCATGAGGCAGGAACCAGTAGCAGGTAGCTCTGGGCTTAGACTCTTGTAGCCTTGCAACTAGCAAGGAACATGCTGTTTCCTGCCTCCAGTTAGAAAAATTCTATGCAAGTAGTCCAGTTGGCCTGAGTCCCACGTGTATGCCCACACTAATCTCTGTGACTAAAAAGGTGGAGGATGTGACTGACCCCAGTCTGGCACCGTGCCCCAGCCTGGGCGGTAGTACAGTGTGATTGGCAGACCTCATCAGGACCATGTTTGGAATGTGAGAGAACCAGCTTCCCAGGACAAAGATCTGGTCTGGGCCTACAAAGGAATAACTCTACACCACATATGGGAAGGAAAAAAAAACAAGATCAACTATTGGAAGGGATGTTATGTAATTCTTATGATGAAAACTTCCTTATTCTTGATAAATATTGTAACTCAAATGCGTGATAAAAATATACCGAGAGGCGCCTAGGTGGCTCATCAGTTAAGCGCCTGAGGGCAGCTCAAGTCATGATCTCAGGGCGCTGGGATGAGATGATCCTCTCTGTGCTCAGTGGGGAATCTTCTTCTCCCTCTCCCTCTGCCCCTCCCCTTGCTCATGCTGTCTCTCAAATAAATAAAATCTGAAAAAAATATATATATATCAATCGAAAGAAACAGCTGATTAAGAATCTTATTTGGACACTTTCATCTTTTCTTTTCTCCTTTCTGATTATTTTTAAAAATAAGGATACATCTAAAGAGTCAAATTTCCTAACCTAAACTTTCTAAGTTTGATACATTTCATTCTTTATCAACCATATTCTCTTTGTTCTTTCTTTCACTGGGCCTATTTCTCCTAAAACCAAGTTTAGTATTCAAACAAAAGGAAAGAAATGGAAGAGAGAAAAAAAATGTTCTTATTTATGAGTAAGTTACTGCTCAAAGATGTTTTCAGAGTAGGAAAAAAATGGAGCAAGCAATTCCATGATATTCACTCTTCGCCAACTTTTCCCCAACACCTGGGATGCTATTTATATCACAATGTTCAGTATTAGGAAATTGGGCCTGCTGGGCAGGATTACCACCCATCTCTGGGAATAACTCTGGGAACTGCAGTTAGGAAGCATCACCATGAGATGTTATCCTGCTGGCATGGTAGCCCTAACAAACAGCTTTCTCTTGGACGTATTTGATCCACATACATTGGAGAGCTCATTATGTGCAAAGAACTGTCCTAGGAACAGTGGGTGGACGAGAGAGTGCTCAAGAAGTTAGCCCTCTGTAGAAAGAAAAGTGTGCAAAACTACTGAGGAAGATTTAGAAATAAGCAACATTTCTTAGGCAAATTAAATTTTTTAGAGATATATTTATTTTGCTTATCTGTATTTTCTGCTTTGTTTCTCACAGTGAACATATATTCCAAGGATAATAAAACAAAATGAAATGAAAAGTTATTGCAAAATATAGGAGGGCCCTCTTCACTTGGCAGCAAATAGGTGCAAATCCCATTTGTGCCAGTCACCAGCTGTGTGATTTTGGGCAAATTGATTAATTTCTCTAAACTTTGGTTTCCTGGCCAGGAAAATGGAGCTAATAAATGTACCTATCCAATCAGGCTGAGGGTATTAAATAAGATAAAATGTAATAAAGTGGTTAACACTATGCCTGGAATATAGAAGATGCACAAAGCAGATTATGCTCATTCTTCTTATTATTAACATGAAAGAAAATCTCATTTGAGGGTTGGGCAAACATTCAATCCAAGAACAAGTGGTACCTAACCCAGTTTATTCTTTCCCAATATTTGCTTAATTATGAATTCTTTAAACTCTTCTGACTGAACACTCTCAGAAGTGAGAAGTGGAGTCTGCGGGGCTTTGGCTGCTATTGCCTCCTGTTTACGTCAAGCAGCAGGAGCTGGCTAGGACTTCAGCCCTGTTTCTTGAGAGCCTTAGAACTGAGGGAAACTTGCCATCATGCGAGCCCAACCTTGGGATGAGTGCGGTCTGCACATTTTCCTCTAATTGAATCTCAAGAGGGGAATAAAATTGTGACTTTTCTCTTTCTCCTCGTTTCTATAACTTTACATTCCAAAGGTATTTGGGGGCAGAAGTGGTAAACAGTGACAGCCTCTTACTCGCCTCTTCTCTGTTCTTTCCTCCACCCCACCCTTCTCCTTCTCCCCCCGCCCCCCCAATTCTGGATGGGCTCTTAGTGTTTCTTCCACATGAGGAAGTTAGTTGCCGACTCTCCTTCTACAGCTGTCCCCAAAGTTTGCTCACTGCCAAACTGGGTTTTCTTTGGAGAACTTCATTTCTTTCGCTTAACTAAAATCTATTTAAACAACAGCAAAAATGCACTTTGTTTTATCTACCTTTGAGGTTCTCTGTTCAGACAGTCAGACCTCTTGGCTTAAATTTATTTTCTTCTGAGTCACTTAATTTAAAGTTTTAAAGGATATACTTTGTATACCTCCTTGTCTATGTATCCTCATATCCTTGTAGAGAAATGCAACTGAAAAAAATAACAGCACAATTTTCATTAACAGAATTCTTGGAAAATACAGTGGATGGTGTTCTAAATATGGTAGCTGCCACTACTGGTGCTTCTATTCATGAACATTTGCTATGTGTCAGGCAGTGTACAGGCATCATATATGAACAGCCTATGAGTTGTTATGATCTTCTTTCCCATTTTGTAGCTGAAGACTCTATTCTATGGCTTAGAGTACTATGGCTGACTCCTTGGGCCAAGACCATAGACTAGAGAAGACTCTATTCTATAGAGAAGACTCTATTCTATGGCTTAGAGTACTATGGCTGACTCCTTGGACCAAGACCACCCAGCCAGTGAGTGATGGAGTCTGGAACATTCTAATTAAATTGTGAAGCATAACAGATTTTATGATTTACTCATATCAGATAGGAGTAAAACCACTGAATTAAATATTTCCAATGTGTACTGAAGTCCATTCACAAAAGTATGGATTTGTCCCTAAAACTTTTTTTTTGCATTAGATGAGCAACTTCTTTATTAAGATGATTTATAATGAACTAAATTATGTATTCTTCAAGCATAATCTATGTTACCTACCATTCCAACTTTTGTGATTTTTCCCAAATCGCATTCTAGCATTCTAGCCCTGAGAATTTAGAATATGTCTACTTCAGTGTTTTTCCAACAATGTGCTGAGATGGTCCAGTCCATCAGAGACTGTCTTTGAGGAAGGGGTGGTGTTATCTGACACACCTGGCATTGTCTAACTGCATAATTACTTGACCCTTCCAAAATAATAATGTAGAGATTATTTTAAACCGTGACTGTTCTGTAACTGGTTGGTGAATAAACAGTTCAGCAAATTTGTTGAAGCATCCACCAAACTGACAGCCTAAATGCTTAAATTTTCGAACAGTTTTAGTGGTAGCACAAGTTTGGTTATACGACTTGTCAAAGGAAGGAAAATATGTAACTGTTCATGAGATTTATGTCCATATGTCCAGGATGTACAAATGCCATGGATTTTTCTCAGGTACTCCCAATTTCAAATATTCAGTTTTGTTTTTTTCAAGGTCTGTTGAAATGTCTCGCAAGTAGATATTTTAGTATATAGAATTTTCTATGTACATCTTAGTATATAGAAAAATAAAAACTGGATTAAGGTAGTAAACATTATGAAATTAACTAGTCACAAAAGATGATACAACACAAAAGATGGAGAATCACAAACCAGGGGCTATCTGGCTGCATTAAAAAATTATGATTATTCATGAGAATGCCTGAATGTGTAGCATATATGAGGCACAACTCATTATGAATGTGATACTTTTCCAGTCATAAAGTTTTGTAAAACCATGACAATAAAAAAGGCAATATAATTGAGGTTGCAAAGAAAACTGAGGCAGTCCAAGTTGTATGATGGGATAATTATCATGTCCATTATGGGCAATTACTTTGTCTATGGTCAGAAGAAGTTTGAATTATATTGGAAGGGATGTAGTTAGAATTTCATATATTATGAGCAAACAGAAATCAGTTTTCATCTATTTATGCAATGAATACTGTACATATGAATAGTTACAGAACTATTAGCAGTAGTAGTTGGCATATGAGTGGTAGGGATTGACTGTCTGGGTTCCAATCCTGGTTCTGCCACTGACTAGCATCTAAATGTGGGCAATTCACTTCACTCACTTTTTTTTTTATATATAATTTTATTTATTCATGAGAGACACACAAAGAGAGACAGACACAGGCAGAGGGAGAAACAGGCTCCATGCAGGGAGCCTGACATGGGACTCGATCCCAGGACTCCAGGATCACGCCCTGGGCCAAAGGCAGATGCTCAACCGCTGAGCCACCCAGGCGTCCCTCACTTCATTTTTCTATTCCTTATTTCACTCATCTGTAAAATGGGAAAAATAATCAATCCTGGATCATATCATTGATATAAAGATTAAAGGACTTAAAATAGCACCGGGTACATTTAGTAATACAAATACTGATTGAGTGCCTCTCCCAAGCACTGTTCTTCATTCTAGGGACATCAAGGTGAGCAAGACAGAGAGGGCCCCGGTCCCAGTCTATAATTACATTCCAGCGCAGGAGAGAGACAACCAGAAAACACACATCATAAATAAATCAGATAATTGAAGATTATGATAAAGTGCTAAGAAAACAACAAAAACCTTTTTTTTTTTTAAATGATCAAACTCAGAGCATACCTTGAGAATGACAGTTCTGTTTTACTGTAGGTAATATAAGCCCCCATACAAATATATGCGACTGACACTTGGCTTTTGGTGCTCCTTCACAAAAGAACCGTTGAAATTCTAGGTATATCCAATTAATATATTGACCTCTGTTCACCACAGGCTGGGCTCCTCTTCCTTCCCATGTTCTCCAAATTCTATTACAACTTCTCTCTATAGACACCGCATTTATCTTCAGGGCTGTGATCTTCCTACCCCTTGGCCCACTCTGTGCATTGCCACACACTAAGTGCTGAGAAGGCTGCAGAGTCCTGCTAAGGAAGCTTTGCTTCACTCCCAACCTGTTTTATAAAACATGCCTGGGGGTAGAGCTTTTACTGACAAGACAGGTCTTTTCTCTGTGTTTGCACGGTGCTACAGCTCTTACCCCCCCCACCCCCTCTGCTGTCGTATTGCCTTTCTCCTGCCACCTTCCTCTGGGTCTTTGCCCGCTGTCTTCTGTGTGCCACGATGGGTTGTTTAGCTTAGTTCATCTGGAAGAAAGACTTTTTTATTGGGGTTTGAAATGAAAGGGATGTGGGAAACAAAGGCAGAAGAAAAAGTATTACATTTCCTTACTACTCACAGCCCACTGGCAGGTCCTTGAAACAGGCAGAGTGACATTCCCCTAGGGACTCAACTGCCTGGATGTTGACACTTTGCTAAGGGCAAAAGGCAGTCTTAGTCCGACCCCCAGGATCCAGTAAGTCTCCTTTAGCATATAAAAGTTCCTTTGGAAACTTCCCTTATCTCTATCCCCAGCCCTATCCCCAGATACATGTTGGCAATCATCACCCAAGTATAGGACCCACCATGTACATCTGAAGGGTCTCATTGAGTCAGGGACCGGTGGGGCTAGGTAGGAAGGGATAGGTAGGGGGCTATGTGATCAGGCTCACAGGAATCCCAGAAATGCAGAGGTGTAAGGAAACCAGAGATAAGGGAACAAACCAGACCACCCCACCCTGGGCATCAGAAGTGGGGTCTTTTAAAGGCAGTCCCATTGTAACCAGACCCCAAGGAAGAAATAAGCCCATTTTTAAAGATGTTATCAGCAGTCCTTACTCAAACCAAGACATAAGAATGATGAGGCCACAAGCTCCTTGGTCAATTCTAAATAAAAAAACTGTCAATTGGAGGCCCACATTGGCAACCCTGGGGGACCCCTCTCCCTCCCAAGAACTTTTTCTGTATCCTTGCTTAATAAAACTTTCCTCACTCTCCTTTGTCCATGAGATTCATTCCTGGATTCCATGAGACAAGAACCTCTCTCTCCTGCTTCAGAAGCAGATTTCCTTCATTGAACAGAAATGAGAATGCCGTGACACTTCACATGAAACATCATTCCCCTCTCCTTAGCTGTCTCCTTAGCATGTCTCCGGAGCTTATTGCTGAACACTTTTGTGCTCCTGATGATCTAGACAACAATAAAATATAGTGCAGTTGCTGGCGCAAAGTGGGGGCAAAAGATCATATCATAATGTCTATCGTTGGAAAAATAACTCCTTGTTAGATCACGTATGCTGGATTTGGGGTTGAAAATGGAGTAGAAGTCTCTGATACTGAAATATTGTTATGTACATAGCACTGTTAAGAAGCACTGTCTGCTAAAATAATTTCTAAGTATTTGTCTATAATCTACGATGAATTGTAAAGACTGGGTTAGGGAAAACAGAAATAAATTTGATAGCCCTATTTTCCACGTCAACAGTCATTGAAGTATTTTAAACAAGCAGAAAACATTCGGGAATTTGCTCTCTCTGAGCATCACCCTCTCAAGAGGACAGTTGATCACGGCTTCCTTTTCAGTGTAAACTAAACCTTTTAGTGAGGAGTATTTTTTGAAGTCTGTTTTTCCAATTTTAATGAATTTTATAAGACCATTGTCTGTGAGATTGCAGCATAAGAACTGTATCTCAAAAGGCAGTCCCGAGGACCGAGCTGTCTATGCAGAAATCTTTGAATACTCAAGGTTCATCGCCCAGCAAATAAAATATTTTTCGATTACTTATAACAAAGTAATGCAAATCACATCTTCAAATTATGATAATAACTTAGCCAGGATTTATTTCGCCGCTGTGCTGTGAGCATGTTAGGGGTATTATTTTATTCTCTCGGTCCCTACAAGCTAAATACTAGCATCCTATGAGTTCTTGTGATGTTTGTTAACATGAAGCATGGAAAGGCATCACCAACAAAATCCTTAGCCATTATGCTCACCATTCGCATCGTACAGATGTCTAAAAGCATACACTTTAGGGGAAAAAAATGCAAACTGGATGAACAATTATATAAAGAAGAGATTTCCTTGTATTCGAATTCTCTTCAATGTCAAGTGATTCAAAGTCTGAAACCGTCTCCTCACTTTGTGAGGACATGATTTAGTGGGGCAGGTATTTGTCATTTGGAGAAGAGAGAATACTGTGGCTGCTTATTGTGTTTGAATGAATAGTTGCTATGAAAACATCTTTATTGACAACCACCAGTCTGCTATAATGTATTCTTATTCATTTTGGATGGGTTGTGTTTGTTCCACTTCAAAGATAGATGATGCATTATATGGTCCGTGCCTGCACTGACAAGGGGCTTTTCAGCTCTGCCTGGAAAGTGAGAAGCCACTGGCTGATGGGACCAACGAGAATGAGGCCAAAAACACAGTTACAACTTTAAAAAATATGTGTTTTGAACCAAGGCTCAAGAATATCTTTATTTTTCATTAGGGATTCACATCTTAAGTTAGATTTGTTGCTCTTTTCCCCCTATGGCTCCTTGTCTCCATCCTCACTAAAATAATGGCAAAGGGATGAAAGAATGCATGTCAGAAAGGCAAAGAAACTTGAGAAGAGTCAGTGATTACTGTAGTTTTCCAGAGAAAATAATAATAACAAAATGTAGGCTTAGGGGAAAAAAAGGTTCTTGAAATGATTAAATAAATCTTTTTAACCTAGAATAAGTAATTAGCAATTGCTTTTAGCTGTCTTTATTAAAATATTTTTGTTTTTATGAATTCAAAACTTCTTAAATCCCACATTTTTAAAACTTCACCATAATTGAGCGTCATTTGCTTTACACTGACTATATTCAAGAATAATTTAGGAAAGCATTATTCGGATGATTTGTTAGTTTAAGATGGGTAGATGCATTCAATATCTAGTTGTTACAAGCACCGTACATATTTCTGCCCTCTAGTGACATGAAATCCTTTATCAAATCCCCTTGTCCTGATTCCTAAAATGATACATGTGAGTAATTCTATGCTGTACAATCACCGCAGACTAGAACTCAGAACACAGCTTTGTCATTTACTAACTTCTGCTCTTAAAGACAGAAGGAAGGGTAAGAGCCTTCCCATCCAAAGCTTGGCTACTACCTCATTCAGTTCCTCCAAACGTCCAAATGACCAACAACCGTCTCCTGACCTCAGGGAAGAAGTGGGCTCGCGACACCCTGGGAGGGGTTGTGAACTCCAGTTGAGGAGAGGAGACTTTTTGCTATGAAGCAAGAAGGGGGAGGAGGACTTTATATTCATAAATCAGCAGACTTCAAAAATGCTATTTGAAACAAATGCTGAGAGCATACATTTGAAAGAGGTTCCTTTTTTTGGGGGGTGGGGGAGTCCAGTGAACTATTAAAGGTCTATCTTTTTTTTAAGGTTTTATTTATTCATGAGAGACACAGGGAGAGAGAGGCAGAGACACAAGCAGAGGGAGAAGCAGGCTCCATGCAGGGAGCCCCACATGGGACTTGATCCTGGGACTCCAGGATCACGCCCTGGGCCAAGGCCGAGCTCAACCGCTGAGCCACCCAGGCGTCCCAAGGATCTATCATGTTATTGAGAGCCTAGAACTTCTCTAACCATCAGGCTTTATGAAGCATTTCTCCATTTAATATTCGGTGTCTTCTTAATATTAACTTACCTAAAACTGAAGATTTTGTGTTTAATCAATAAAGTTGAAAAAAGTTTGTTTTTTTTTAAATAAGATATTTAATTTATTAATAATCTCAAAAAAAAACATTTCTTACATGTCCTTAGACAAATCTATTTGTTTTTTTAGGGTTTTTTAAATAATAAATTTATTTTTTATTGGTGTTCAATTTGCCAACATACAGAATAACACCCAGTGCTCATCCCATCAAGTGTCCCCCTCAGTGCCCGCCACCCAGTCACCCCCACCCCCCGCCCTCCTCCCTTTCCACCACCCCTGGTTCGTTTCCCAGAGTTAGGAGTCTTCCCAGAGTTAGGAGTCTTCATGTTCTGTCTCCCTTTCTGATATTTCCCACACATTTCTTCTCCCTTCCCCTCTATTCCCTATTCTATTTTACTATTATTTATATTCCCCAAATGAATGAGACCATATAATGTTTGTCCTTCTCTGATTGACTTACTTCACTCAGCATAATACCTTCCAGTTCCATCCATGTCGAAGCAAATGGTGGGTATTTGTCGTTTCTAATGGCTGAGGAATATTCCATTGTATACATAGACCACAGCTTCTTTATCCATTCATTTTTCGATGGACACCGAGGCTCCTTCCACAGTTTGGCTATCGTGGCCATTGCTGCTAGAAACATCGGGGTGCAGGTGTCCCGGAGTTTCACTGCATCTGTATCTTTGGGGTAAATCCCCCAGCAGTGCAATTGCCGGGTCATAGGGCAGGTCTATTTTTAACTCTTTGAGGAACCTCCACACAGTTTCCAGAGTGGCTGCACCAGTTCACATTCCTACCAACAGTGCAGGAGGGTTCCCCTTTCTCCACATCCTCTCCAACATTTGTTGTTTCTTGTCTTGTTAATTTTCCCCATTCTCACTGGTGTGAGGTGGGATCTCATTGTGGTTTTGATTTGTATTTCCCTGATGGCAAGTGATGCAGAGCATTTTCTCATATGCATGTTGGCCATGTCTATGTCTTCCTCTGTGAGATTTCTGTTCATGTCTTTTGCCCATTTCATGATTGGATTGGCAAAAGAAACAAAAGCAAAAATGAACTATTGGGACTTCATCAAGATAAGAAGCTTCTGCACAGCAAAGGATACAGTCAACAAAACTAAAAGACAACCTACAGAATGGGAGAAGATATTTGCAAATGACATATCAGATAAAGGGCTAGTTCCCAAGATCTATAAAGAGCTTATTAAACTCAACACCAAAGAAACAAACAATCCAATCATGAAATGGGTTTTTTTAGGGTTTTATTTAAATTCCAATTAGTTAACATACGGCATAATATTAGTTTCAGGTGTGCAATATAGTGATTCAACATTTCCATACAACACCCAGTGCTCATCACAAGTACTCTACTTCTTCTTCTTCTTCTTCTTCTTTTTTAAAAAAATTTGATTCCTTTTTTTTTTTTTTATGATAGTCACACACAGAGAGAGAGAGAGAGAGAGCGAGAGGCAGAGACATAGGCAGAGGGAGAAGCAGGCTCATGCACTGGGAGCCCGACGTGGGATTCGATCCCGGGTCTCCAGGATCGCGCCCTGGGCCAAAGGCAGGCGCCAAACCGCTGCGCCACCCCCGGATCCCTCTTCTTTTTTTTCTTTTCTTTTTTTCTTTTTTTTAGATTTTATTTATTTATTCATGAGAGACACACACAGAGAGAGAGAGAAAGAGAGCAAGGCAGAGACACAGGCAGAGGGAGAAGCAGCCTCCATGCAGGGAGCCAGATATGGGACTCGATCCTGGGACTCCAGGATCACGCGCTGGACTGAAGGGAGGTGCTAAACCGCTGAGCCACCCGGGCTGCCCCACAAGTGCCCTTCTTAATCCCTATCACCTATATCGCCCATCCCCCCGCTCCCTCTGGTGACCATCAGTTTGTTCTCTATAGTTAGGAGTCTGTTTCTTGATTTGCCTCTTTCTTTTTTTTCCCCCAGGCTCATTTTTTATCATTTCTTAAGTTTCACAGATGAGTGAAATCATATGGTATTTCTCTTTCTCTGACTTATTTTGCCTTAGCGTAATATTCTCCATCCATGTTGTTGCAAAATGGCGACATCTCATTTTTTTGCTTTGTTTTGTTTTTTAGAGATAGGGAGATGGGCAGAGGGAGAGGGAGAGAGAATCTTAAGCAGGCTCCACACCAGCGTGAAGCCTGAAGCAGGGCGTGATCTCATGACCCTGAGATCATGACCTGAGCCAAAATCAAAAGTTGGATGCTCAACCAACCAACTGAGCCACCCAGGCAGCCCAAAATTTCATTTTTATGGCTAAAAGTCATATATATATATAATTATATATATATAATTATATATGTGTATACCACATATTCTTTATCCATTCACCAGTTGATAAACATTTGGGCTTTCTATAATTTAGTTATTGTAGATAATGCTGCCATAAACATTGGGGCACATGTATCCCTCTGAATTAGTATTTTTATATATTTTTAAAAGATTTTATTTATTTATTCATGACAGACAGAAAGAGAGAGAGAGAGAGAGGCAGAGGGAGAAGCAGGGTCCATGCAGGGAGCCTGACGTGGGACTCGATCCCAGGTCTCCAGGATCACACCCCGGGCTGAAGGCGGCACCAAACCGCTGGGCCACTGGGGCTGCCCAGTATTTTTATATTCTTTGAGCAAACACCTAGTAGGGCAATTGTTGGATCCTAGGGTGGTTCTATTTTTAACTTTTTGAGAAACCTCCATACTGTTTTCTAGAGTGGCTGTACCACCACTCTGTGGTGGTGGTTGCATTCCCAACAACCGTGCATGAGTGTTCCTCTTTCTCCACCATCCTCACCAACAACATTCTGAGAGGTGTGAGGTAATATTGTAGTTTTATTTGGATTCCCCTCCCAATGAGTTGCGTTGAGAATCTTTTCATGTGTCTGTTAGCTGCCTGGAAGTCTTCTTTGCAAAAATGCCTATTCATGTCTTCTGCCCATTTTTTAAAATTGCTTTTTGTTTTTGGAGTATTGGGTTTTATAAGTTCTTTGTAGATACTAACCCTTTATCAGGTATGTCATTTGCAAATATCTTCTCCCATTCTGTAGGTTTCCTTTAAGTTTGGTTGATTGTTTTCCTTTGCCGCGCAGAAGCCTTTTATTTTGATGAATTCCCAATAGTTTATTTTTGCTTTTGTTTCCTTTGCCTCAGGAGCTGTATCTACTAAAAGGTGCAATGGCAGATGTCAAAGAGATTACCATCTGTGTTCTCCTCTACCATTTTGGTGGTTTCCTGTCTCACATTTACACATTCCATGTCTTTCATCCATTTTAAATTATTTTTGTGTATGATGTAAGAAAGTTGTCCAGTTTCGTTCTTTTACATATTGCTATCCAGTTTTCCCAATACTATTTGTTGAAGAGACTTTTTTCCCATTGAATATTCTTTCCTGCTTTGTCAAAGATTAGTTGATCATGTAGTTTTGGGTTCATTTCTGGATTTTCTATTCTGTTCTATTGATCTATGCATCTATTTTTGTACCAGTACCATACGGTCTTGGTCACTATAGCTTTGTAATATATCTTCAGGTCTGAAATGATGATCTCTCCAGCTTTGCTTTTCTTTTTCAAGATTCTTTTGGATATTCAGGGTCTTTTGTGGTTCCATATAAATTTTAGGATTATTTCTTTTAGATTTTTGAAAAATGCTGATTGTATTTTAATAGGGATTGAATTGAAAGTGTAGTTTGCTTTGTATGGTATAGACATTTCAACAATGTTTGTTCTTTCATTCCATGAGCATGGACTGTTTTTCCATACGTTTGTGTCATCCTCAATTTCTTTCATCAAAGTTTTATACTTAAAAAAAAAAAGTTTTATACTTTTCAGAGTACAGGTCTTTTACCTCTTTGGTTAGATTAATTCCTGGGTTTCTTATGGTTTTTGGTGCCGTTGTAAATGGGGTTGATTCCTTGATTCCTTTTTTTTGCTTCTTTGTTATGAGTGTATAGAAATGCAACAGATTTCTGTACATTGATTTCATATCCTGCAACTTTTACTGAATTCATGTATCAGTTCTAGCAATTTTTTGGTGGAGTCTTTTGGGTTTTCTATATAGACTACCATGTAATTTGCAGATGGTGAAAGTTTGACTTCTTCCTTGCTGATTTGCATGCCTTTTATTATTTTTTTTGTTTGTTTGACCACTGAGACTAGAACTTCCAGTACTGTGTTAATGAATAGTGGTAAGAGTGGACATCCCTGTCTTGCTCCTGACCTTAGAGGAAATGCTTTCAGTTTTTCCCATTGAGGATGATATTAGCTGTGGGTTTTTCATAAATGGCCTCTATGATGTTGATGTATGTTCCCTCTCCCTACTTTGTTGAGAGTCTTTATCAAGAATGGATGCTGTACTTTGTCAAATGCTTTTTCTGCATCTATCGAGAGGATCATATGGTTTTTATTCTCTTTTATTTATGTAGTGTATCATTTGATTGATTTGCAAATATTTACATACTTACTATTAATGAAGAAATGGTAAGTATACCATTTCTTATTTACACACCTTTAGCACTGCTAGAATCTATTCATCTTTTTATTCTTCCTAGCAAATCTGTAGAAGTCTGGGAAAATAAAAAGAGAAGACAGGAAAAATGTCTGCAAAGTTGCTACAGTCCATCTGTAGGACTGAGCTCATGCCTTACATCAAATTTCAGCTTATATATTTAATTTATTCTGGGGAAGTTCTTCAACCTCTTCTGCAAAATTCAATTTTAATTTATATTTGTCCACATCCTTTCATATGTGTTTTGGACAGATGCAGGCTATTGAGTATAATGAAAGCAAATTTCTCAGTGCTTCCCTTGAGCTATTTTATAGTCCTGCTTTAACAAGCAGGAGATAGTCAAGAAGTAATGATTCAGCTATTTCTTAAAGATTTCACAATTCTACATTCAATAAAGAAAATGTGAATTCCTGGAAGGTATAGTATTTGTGAAATATTTAATATCAACCCCTATGGCGGGCTTGGACAAATGCACATCCAAATCTCATAGGATTTCATGTTGCAGAATCTGCTAGTTTGCTAAATTCCCAAATGGGATTTGAGCATCACCATGTGAGTCACAGGTCACTTTAGCAGGAAAGAGTATCAAAATATTTTGCAGTAAAGTTTAACTGTTGGCTAAACTGGCAGCAATGTTTTATTTTTTCAGTTTGGAAGAGCAATGAAGGGAAAGCCTTGGTGCATAAAATCCTGCTTATCTCGCTATCTGGATTATGAATGTGAAAGGATATTACTAAACTCAAAAGCATAAAAAGGCAATATGATGTTCCATCTTTAATTTATTTACTTAATGAATCATAGTGATGGATATCCTAATGTCGAACCATGAGATGCTATGGATTTTAAAATACAAAGATAAAATAAGTGGATAAGATGCTATGACTGGAATATATTTAAATTTTAAGTACTTATTCCTAAACAGAAGCAAATGCTGTCTCAGAAAAGTTAGCCAGGATATGAAACATTAATAATACAAAACTTTTGATGCAAAACCCAAATATCAGCTGTTGGCAAGGATGGAGAGTTTTCTCAGGATGAAGGGATAGGGACAGGTGGGAATGTTTCCCCTCCAAAGGGGTAGGAGGGGACAAGAGGGGACAGGAGGTGATGACAAATTAAATATCGTGGTGGCTACAGTGACTTATTTTTCTGTATTGATAAAAATGCATAGATCGTAATTTTATTAGAATAGTAAGTAAGTGTTTAGGAGAATCATAAAATAATATTTAAAAGTGAGACAAGAGAAGAAAAACAAGGAATAGCAAAAAGCTTACTATGATAAGCAAGAACATAGGGAGAGGTAAAAATAGAAAAACTAACAAATAGTGAATATTATAAATGATGAGAATAAAACCAAAATACTAGTCTTCACAATAAATTCAAATGAACTACATTTCCCTGTCATGTAACACTATCAAATTGGATTACAAAATATATACAATGTGTATTGTCTATAAGAAACCCACCTGAAATAAAATGAAGATAAAGACTGAAAAGGATGTGCAGAATCATAAAGGCAAATGCAAATAAAAAAGTAAGAAGGACTAACAATATTGCTATATCAGATAAAGCAAAGCATTCAACAAATGCATTAAATGAGACAAAGGGCTTATTATATCATGATAAAAGCTGTAGTCCAAAATGAGGTTAATATTTTTATTCATCAGACACACAGCATCAAAATATATAAAACAGAATCCTCTGGAACAATAAAGATAATTTAATCACGTAAAGACGTAGTGCATTAAAAATAAGATCAGCAGACTTTTCAAATATTTACAAACATATATATATTTAAAACATTTGTATTCGATGGAGAATGTGAATTATTTTTTTACATTCTCAGAGCATATACAATTGTGAATTATATACTTCATCTCACAGCCACAGAGACCATATTTTCCAGTCAATCCAATAAAATAGAAGTCAACAACAAAATCATGAATAAATAGCCAAAAGTACTCTTCTAAATAATTATTAAGCCAGATAGCAACAGGATGGCTATTAATGGCAAATTAAACCATTTTATGAGGATTTCACTTCAAAATCTATGGGATTTTGGCCTTGGATTTATTTTTTATATCAACAAAGAAAACCCAAACCTTACCAGTTAAGAAATGCAACTTAAGGAGAAGACCAAATTCTAAGAGCTGAACTATTTTAAGTTTCCAGCTTACCTAGTATATTTAAGGTCATACTACACAGAATTCATGAGGAGGTCTGGAAACAATTCAAGCTGTTTTTCATAATTTCCCTGTCACGGGCAGGAGCGTGAGTCAGGCTGCTCTCATCCTGTTGGGTTCAGGGGCAGAGTCCAAGCTAGGAACACAGAGGAGGCATCTCAGTCAAGCATGGGAACCATTAGGACAACACCCCACGCTGGCTGCTTCTGAACCACTAGCAGCCTCAGCCTCCTCCCTGGTTCTCCTCGAGACTTCCTATCCTGCAAACCTTGTAGATAGGTAGACAAGAATCTGGGAGGAGAAGGCTCACCCCAAGGTGGAACCTCAGGTGAACCGAGAAAGGCTAGATGCCTCAGGGACTTGGGCATCAAGTCATTTAGGTAGAGCTCCATGCACTTTTGTTCCTGGGGGTCATCTACTCACTGAGAACTGGATGCACACTCAGGGGTCTGGATGGTTCTCAGCAGGCTGATGGTGCTGGGGCTATGGGTAGCTGCAGGGAAGATACAGGAGCAGTGGTACAGGTGATTCCTTGCCCAAGCTCATACTGGGAGCCAGCCAGACCTTCAATCCAGCCCCACTCTCCTGGCAGAATTGAGCCTTGCTCTTCATATGCATGCAGAGGGTCACCTTCTGATTTGTACAATGGTGTTGAGGGCCAAGAACATCAACGGTGGTCAAAGACTGCACTACAGGTCAGAGGCTGCGACATTTCTGGGCCCAAAGAGGAATCTGGAAAGTCATGCAGATGAGGCAATGGTGAACTGAAACAGTGGTCTGGCTCCAGTTTTCCACACTGAGATGGGGATGGGAGGAAAAGACTCAATGTCTTCAGGAAAGTCTGGGAGGCCATAAGAACAAGGGGTAGCATTTCCTCCTGTGCCCCCCTTGCTCTCCTGGAATGAAGACACAGTCTGTTAGGTCACAGTGCCATGTGGGCAGGGAGGAAGTTGACTTCCACTGTCTGAGCTGTGGTCCTGGAAGCCCTGAGCCTCCGGCCACAGAAGGAATAGGGTTTCCCCCTCCTTGTGCATCACATGCATCAAATGTGGCCTGAGCAAGTGCCGGGTATCTACCAACAGGGCAGAGCCCTAGGTCAGGCCTGGAGCTTACCATCACCTCAGAGGCTGTGCAAGCCCCGTCCAGTGCCCCCTTCCACTAGTTTAAACAACCAGCTCTGAGGTGGGACAGAGGTTTCCCATCCCTTTGAAACCCAACAGATTCAGTGTACCTTTGAGGGCTCAGTGGTAATCCAGGAGCTTGCTACTTGGTTTCAAGTCCTGGAGTGTCAGCATCCCCTGGAAGACAAGACCTTTGGGTGCTCGGATTTGAGAAGCAATGCCCTACCAGACCATTTCCTCCCTGCCAATGTTTGAGTCAGGCCAACGAGAGCTATGAAATTGTTTTAAACCTGAGATCTTTGAGTGGCATGTGGTTGCTAGATCTTTTTCTCTGATTTACTTCCTGAAAAAGTCTTTAATGCTGAGTGAGAATCATTGTTGGCATACATGGCTTGTTTCTCCACCCCCAACCCTGGAGTCTGGAGTCTGACTCTCACTTTGTAGTCCTCAAGATTCTCTGGGGGCTCTGCTGTTTAAAGAATGTAATGTGAGTGCTCCTCGGTTTGGACAGCGAAGGGATTGCTCCTGATGAGTTTATCCTTTTCAAAGCCCTGAACTAGTTTAGTTTTCATCTTAGAAATTGTCCTGGCATCATATTTTAAATTCATGAGGAAGCACCACCTTCTGCTCCATACTTGTGTTTCCTATGAGATGACGACCTGTCAGATATGCTATGTGTCCTCTCTCTTCTTCCAAAGGAAATAACCCTTTGCAAGCAAGCCAAGATCTACTGGTTTCTTGACTCAGAAATTAACTGCTGAAGAAGAGACAATTTTTTTTTTTGGTTGTCTTACATTGCTATGTTTGATTTAGACACAGTCTATCTTATTTGTATGAATGATTTCAACAATAATAGCGTATACTTTCATCATCATTTTGTTTATAATGAAGTATAGATTGGTAAATAGTCTATTTGTCATAAGCAATATCTCTAAATACCCGTCATATATACATGTTTCCAGAGGCAATCTTTTAAAAGAATGTGAAAGGTGTCTTTTTAAATATGGCATTTTTTTTTAATTCCCTGGGGCATTCGGCTTTCTCACCATGATACTGAAGAAGTGAGTAGGGCATTCTGTTTAACCAGCTGTGGTCTCATCTCTGTAAAGTTACAAAAGGGGAAAACATGGCCTCTTTCCAAGGATGTTACAGTCTAGAGTAACATCCACAAAATAGAGGAAACTAAATATTGTATGATGACTGTACTTTGAAGCTTGAAGGTCCAAGAAGACAAAACCCATTGCTTGCTATAGGAGTCTAAGAACACTACACACAGCATGTGTGACTTGACATTTCACATAGACAAAGTCAGGCTTTTCAGTGCATCTGAACCCAGAAATAAAGAAGATATCAACCAGCACTTGTGTGCAAATAAAATACAAAATGTCTTTTTCCAGCATTCCTGATTTCAACCATCTTCTCCCTTTTCCAGCTTAAATTTGTCATGAGGATCTCCTATTCATGACAAATACACTGGTTAGAGACCAAGGTCCAAGTCATGAGGCTGGGAATAGAGAGAACCTATAGGACACACATCACACATGGAGAATGAGGAAAGTTGAGGTGAGAATTTTAATAGCACAATAGATCTGATGATCAATGTAATCCACATCCATTGCAAAAAAAAAAAAAGAAAATATGGAAAAGTAATAAAGAAGCATTTTGATTCTAATATATTAATCAGACATCATTGCTATAGGCAATTCAGATTATAATTTATCAGAATTGTGTGTGTGTGTGTGTGTGTGTGCATTTATACCCAAATACAAACCCATGTGTTAGCATTCTGCTGTAAATCTTGGGACTGACCAGGGAGGTGAGAGCAGAGGGATAAGGAAGCTACAGTTCAATCAGTCTCTTTGGGTTGAAATTGCTTTGTCTTGCATCGATTTTTCAGTGCTATCATTTTGATATATGGTATGAAAAGTTACCCTCTTTAGCACCATTCAGTATTCGTTTATGTTGTGTACCCCGTTCTGATGTGAGGTTTGACAAAATGCATGCTGAACAGAATGAAAATGACTCCCTTAGGGTTACCTCATGGTTCTTGATTCAGTAAGCAAATGGAAATTGAGAGTTACTCAGTTATTTCTTAAAAGGCTTCAAATGCCTATATCTGCTTCAATATGAGAAAAATGTCAGGTCCTGCAAGATGTATTTCTGAAGTAATTAATATAAACCTTTTCACTGGGCTTATACATCTCTTAATCCCAAATCACCTATGTATTGCAGAATGAGACTGCTTGACTGAGAGTTTATGTCTTAAAGACATGATTTTAGACTCTGTTCAAAAGAGAAATTTGTGCCAGATATGGGTCTTGATTTATAGAACTCACTATATAGAGTGGGAGACATGAAGAGTATGGAATATACCAATGAGTTTCACGATGAGTATAAATTTCAGGAAAGAGCAAAGGCAACTTGCCTACATGCCTCCCTAAGGAATCCCAATCACTTTCAGATTCTCTCGAGCACCATGTTCACCAGAGAAACCTCCTCACTGAGTCCTTAGCCTAGACTGGAGACCCTTTCACAATACTTTCATGAGAGTATGCACATCTCTATCACTTCCCTTAGCTCCATTTTTTCTCATATCTCTCTTATCTAGGCTCTGAGTGGAGAGCAGGTAATATGACAATCATTTTTGCGTGTCTGTGAAATAGCGTCTGGTAGAGAAAACAATTTAACAAATGCTTTTGGGATGTGTGAAATCAAGAGAAGTTCAGAGAGGCAACTGGAAGGTATCATTTTGATTTTCAGATACCAACTTCTTTAAGAAACAGAAATTTCAGAAAGCAGTTATAATATAGAGTAGAATTAAGAAGATAATCTAGGGGTTCAGAATGTTGTGATATTGTGGTATTGAAAGGTAGATCCATCCTTTCATTTGCAAGTGGGATGCCTTGATTTTCTTCACTCAGCAAAGGTTGATTGGTGGTTTAAGAGATAATAGACTTAATTATTCATTTAATTAAATTAATTAATTTAATTTAATTTTAATTTTATTTTTTTAATTTTAATTTTTAAAGCTGTGATACGAAATTCAAAGAAAAATTTTAGAAACTAGGCTTTATTTAAAGAAGACAGTCCAGTGGCTCAAGGGTTGATAGTCTGCCTTTGGCTTAGGGCATGACTCCGTAGTCCCAGGATTGAGTTCTGCATTGGGCTCCCTGCATGGAGCCTGCTTCTCCCTCTGTCTATGTCTCTGCTTCTCTCTGTGTCTCTCAGGAATAAATAAATAAAATCTTTATAAATAAATAAATAAATAAATAAATAAATAAATAAATAAATAAAAAGACAGTCCATCTGGAACAACATTTCTCTTAAAAATTTTAAAACAAGTGATTTTCTAAATAATTGAATGGTCTCTAATTATTAAGGAGTTGTCTCTCCCAATCTCCTGTTTGTCTCCTACATCACTTTCCCTCTCTACCACCTTTTAAGCTAACCTTTTAAGACACAGATATATTTGTAATAGGCATTTAAGACAGTGTGAAGCAGTTTGACTGTAGGAGGCTTTCCAGAGAAGGGAGAAAGTCATATTATTTGAAGAGGTCAAAGGGAACTCATAATATGGACATATATGATATATAGGCAGATAATAAAATCTTAACCTGAGAAACATTTCAGAACAATTCTGGAAGAGTACAGGTTAATATATTTGAATATAAAATGGAATGGTTCCAGTTTACAATATAATTTCTATCATCTTAATCAGATCTATAAGGACATGATTTTACTGCATTTTTAAAAATATTTTAAAAAATATTTTATTTATTTATTCACGATAGACATAGAGAGAGAGGCAGAGACACAGGCAGAGGGAGGAGCAGGCTCCATGCCAGGAGCCCGACGCGGGACTCAATCCCGGGACTCTAGGACCGTGCCTTGGGCCCAAGGCAGGCACCAAACCGCTGAGCCACCCAGGGATCCCCTTTACTGCATTTTTATGCTCAAGTTTTTCATAAGCTTTCCTCTTAAGAACCCTTTAGGAATGGGTTGCTTTCTCAGTATTATTTTTAGCCTTATTATCTTCATTTTTCAAATTGAAACCTGATTTTCTTGAGATTTATTTGGATTACAATAGCCTATTATAGAACATAGGAGGAAAAATGTTGTAGAGTTATAAGAGACCTTGTAGCTTTCCTAACCTAATCCTGGACAAGTTGAATAAAAAGACAAGTACTTATCACAGTTTCGTGAAAAGAACAAGCTTTGTATCAAATAATCTTGATGATTGCCCTAACTCTACCACATACCTTGTGGATTTTCTGTTAAGTGGGAATGAATTAAAAAAAAAATAGTTGATTATATTAAGTGTTTTAAATATTTTGATTGAGTACCTATTGAGTTAAATATTCCAATAAAATGTGCATTCCATTAAAGCAGGATTTTTTTATGTTTTTCAGAGCCTGGAAACAATGCCTGGAGCATAATAGGTGCTCTATAAAATCTTGTAAAATCAATGAGTTTAAAAGATTAGTTGCTTCAAGGAATAAAACATTTTTAGCATTAAAAATGTGCTGAATATAATTCAATTTCAAATAAACTGGAATCAATGTTATAGCTTCCATATATCCTGATATTATTAAAATGTTTTGATTTTGAGGTGCCAGAAAGTCATTTTGGAGGTTCTGGTTTTATGAGTTGATGGAAATGGAGTTTTTTGGGCTTTAACTTCTGCTTTAAATTTTTTCAGACATAGAGAGCCTACTATATATTTGTTCAAATTTAGGCTTCATATTAATGTAAGTGAGACTGTTCTCCTTGTGATTCATGGGAGAAGACCAAGAAATATGATTTCATTATAGGTAGCAAAATTTTGGCAGCGAACTATCAAATAAATTCACTTGTGAATCTATCCAGCCACCCATCTATTCATAATGGTTCTGTAGTGGAAGCTTGGCACAATGGATAAACTAGGAAGTGTACGGTATAGAGTGATTCAATGAAGTCTTCCTGTTTAATATTTATTATGCACCCCCAGTGTACTAAGCAACACACAGAATACAGATTAGATCACAGTTCTCACCTTCAAAAGTAAAACATAAGCACCTCATAAAGTCTCTGTGAAATGAGGCAACTTGCCAAACCAACAACAAAAAATAAATAAGTTTAAAAGGTAATGACTGCAGTTTTACTCTTGATTCTTGACTCATTCTTGCTCAGTCTGAAGAAATAAATCTGAAACAGCAGATGGGGCATATCCAGCCCGTGTTCAGATACCAGGCCATTGAAAGTAGACCTATCCATCTGCGAAGGGTGACACTGAGCTGCCTTTGTGGAAGAAAAGCTTGATTTGTGTTTTAAGAGATAACAAATTCCATCGATTTTTTTTTTTAAGTTGTGGTACAAAATTTACAGAAAAGTTATTCCGAAAATTTATCTCTATCTAATTAGGCAGTGACTTACAAAAAAAAATAGTCCTTTCAGGTATTTTAAAACAACAAAGTTTATAAATAATTGTTTAGTAAGTAAGGACACACTAGGAGGTGGTATTTTTAAGCCTGTGGAAAAAGAAGGAGACTTGCATTAGGTATCTTCCCTTTCACTCAATTGTCTAAAACACAAATACATGTATAATAGGAAGTTGGATTTATTCTATGCACATTGTAAGGAACCATTGTTAGCTTTTGTCACAAGATAATCTATAATAACATAAATAACTTTGTTTAAAATGGGTTCTGGGCGCTTGAAATGAGTCTAGACCAAATTGAGATATTCTGTAATTATAAAGTAAATACTAGATTTTGAAGACAGTATGAAGAAAGGAATAAAAATTATCTCTTCAATAATTTTTTATTGATCACATGTTGAAATATATTTTGGGTATATTGGTTTGAAGTATACTATAAAATTCAATTATTTCGTTTTATCTCTTTTATTTTTTATTTTTATTTTTTTTTCGTTTTATCTCTTTTAATATGGTTACTAGAAAAATTTAGAATTGCATGTGTTGGGCAGCCCAGGTGGCTCAGGGGTTAAGCACGCCCTTTGGCCCAGGGCGTGATCCTGGAGACCCGGGATTGAGTCCCACGTCGGGCTCCCTGCATGGAGCCTGCTTCTCCCTCTGCCTGTGTCTCTGCCTATCTCTCTCTCTGTGTCTAATGAATAAATAAATAAAATCTTTAAAAAAAAAAAAAGAATTGCATATGTGGCTTGCATTATATTCCTGTTGGGAACCAGTGGTAAATGTTGAGTGAAACTTTTCCTATTGCTCTGAAATTGGCTTCTTGGACTCATAGATAAGGACAAGAAGTGCTAATTACCTTAACTTTCAAAGAGAACAGCCAGAAACAGCTAAATCACCCTCTAAACTAAAATATGGGAGAATTATGCCTCCTGCAATCTCAAATTCAACCAAACAATGACTCCCAAGAACAATGCTTATAGACAGAAGCTTTCCCACCTCCTTCCTATGTCCTCATTCCATCCACCCCTACCAGTCAAGTAATGAGGCTTAGAGGTTAAGGGTTAGGAATAAGATCTTGAGGGTCCTTGAGAGAGATGGAGTGATGAATTTTATTTTTATTCCTGGTTGGAGGCTTGATCGGATACCTGGAAACCACTCTGGTGGAACATCAGAATGCAGTAAAGAACATGGTGAATCATTGGGAATGTTTGATTGGTATACCCTGGAGGTAACTCTTGAACTGGAACATGGAGGCTGCTCTCTCTTTCTAGTCTAGAAATGTATGAAAGCAAGAAGCTTACCTAGCAAGTTTGCTTAGCCAAAAGGACTATTTTATAATTTGCCTGTGAAGAAAACTCAAAGGGAGGGAGGAGGATCATCATCCCCAAGTCCTGTGACTCTTGGAAAGAACAAAAGAGGACCATTTTATTTCTCATGGCTTCCTGTGAAAAGGCATGGAGGTTAGAGGAAGGAGTAGAAACTATAAGGTTGTCCAGATATGCTGGCCAAAAGAGGGGCATTCCTCCTCACCAAAAAGCTTACACTCCCTCTTTTCATTTTTCCCAGTGCTGCTTGTATGTGATTGTGGGAAAGGGGGTGATGGTCAAGGGAGGTCAACATAGTCTGTTGTCTGAATAATTGACTGTTCTTTTTATAATATGATATGATAACAGTACTTTGCACTCGTCTTCACCTATGTGCCCTATTTCCAAGCACTTAGCTCTAGTTCCAACATGCTACCACATACTCATTTGTGTCATTGCCCTACTCAAATGCTATTAATGGTTTCCCATTGTCTCTAAGACGAAAATCCTAATTCCTTAAAAGATCAAAGTTAAGGCGTTTGATCTTTATCTTCTTTTCTAGACTCTCTTATCAGTTAACCTCGATCTCTCTGTGCTTTAGTCCAGTAAAACAAACTGGAACTACTTACCTTTACTTGAAATCATGTTTTCAGTCATTCAACAAATATGTATCGATTACCTCATGCATCAATCACTCTTCTAGGCATTAAAGATATAATAGGTAAATCAGACATTCTTCCTCCTAACGCAGAGCTTGTAGTCTAATGACACCTATCTTGGTAAATTCTGTCCCTGTTTTTTGAACATGCTTCTTTCCCTCTTCCACCACAGATTAAATATGACCTTCACTGTGAAGCCTTTCTTCAGATAGGGTATATGCTATCTGGTTTTGTACTTTGTATTTATTGTTTGTTGGAATTTTGTCTCTATTACTTGATTTTCTCCCCACCGAGTCCAAGTCATTGAAGGAGCTGTGTTCTAGCTATCTTTGTATTACAACATCTGGCACTTTATGGCTACTTAAAAAAAAAAATGTATGCTGAAATGCGTCAACCTTATTGTCTTTTATTTAATTCTGTCTTTCCTTCTTACTTTTGTATTTTTCAGGAGTTATGTAACATCCAGAGACTTCACAAGCCAAGTTTAGTTCAGAACAGTTACACAATCAAAATATGCTTTAAAGAAGTCTATTCCAAGCAGCATTGGTTGAACGATTTAACATATTTCTTTCTGTATCTAAACAGTGAAGTCATTCCTGTCTTTTGGGTAAAAAGTAAAGTACATAACTCCCCCAAATTATTCTCAAAATTAAGGATAAACAGCTGCTATCGTTTTGAAAATACAAAACTATTTTGACCATCAGAGGCTCATTTCAATGCATACAAAAATAGAGCTATATATAGCTAACACAGACTTGCATGTTGCTAAGTTATAATCACTGAGTCACTGATTAAGGAGTGGCTTACATCTGGGACTTGTCTTGAAAACAAGATTTTTCACCATCAAAATGGTTATTTTCCTTTCTTCGGTATTTGATAAAAACTAAAGCAATACAAGGTTCCAAATGGCAAATCTGTGACGCTTTCAAAATTGGCCATTAAATTTTATTGATTTACTCAGTACGTAGGACTAAAAAAGAAAATAAGAAGTTATTAGTTGATTAGAGCCCTAGACAATCTCAGAATTAATAAGACACAGAAACATCACAACAATCCCAAGCATCTGAAAGTGTCATCAAAAGAGTGAGGGTCAAAAAAAAAAAAAAAAAAAAAGAGTGAGGGTCTCAGCCTCCATAGCAGTTGGCATGGTATGCGGGTAGTAGAAGCAGCAGGTAGGATGGGACTGCAAGGAACAAATCATGCAATAAGGTAGCAGTAATCTGTATATAAAATCTAATGAGTACTAACCGAATGGTGGCCAAGGCAGGAGATGACAGCATGGATGGATGATGACATAAGATCAATTATCTGTACATACCCCAATGCCTCTGCTATGTGCACGCCCCCTGGTTCTCAGCTGCAACTCTACAAAAATGTCAGGAAATGAATCCTGAAATGAATGGGATTTATTTTTACCACCTAGTGCAATGGGCTTGAAGTATAAATCAAGTTGACTTACAGGAAAAAAAAATTACATTTCATATATACTTGGGTTTAGGAGCTGTTATGCAAATATATTGCACTATATTTCTGTGCATCTGTATGTGTTTCTGAAGGACGTATTTCTAGAAGTGAAATGCTGGCTCAAAATTTATGTATCTTTCACATTTTGGTAGGTATTACCAAATTGTCCTCTAAAATTATATATTCTGTTATTTTTCTCCTGACAATGTGTAGAAATGTCCTTTGTCTGATGCCTTTGCCAATACTTATCAATAGCTTCTAAAGATTCATTTACCTAAAATATCTCCTTTAGTTTATTCTCACAGAAATATCTCTTTTGGTTTATTTCCAGAAAGGCTTTGCCCAGAGATAATTGCATTTAGCTCAATTCCATTCAAACCCAATGTCATTAATTCATTTTTATCATCTATTTCCTTTGCTTTGAGGACATGTGGAATAGAGGTGGAGGACAAGAGACTAACATTCATTAAGTGGTTACTTTGAACCAGGCACTTTACAAATAGGATTTTTCATCCTAATAACATTATTTCAGTGGTTCTCCAAGTGTGATCTCTAGACAAGCAGCATCAGCATAACCTGGGACCTTTGTCAGAAATGGAAATTCTCAGGCTCTTCACTAGACTGACTGAGTCAGAAACTCAGTGGGAAGCCCAGAACTCTGTTTTTCTTTTTCTTTTTATAAACTCTCCAGGTAATTCTAATGTACCCTGGAACTTGAGAACCACCACATATAACCTATCTCATAGATGAGAAACTGAGCAAGGTCATCAGCTATATAATGCTGGCCCGGCTTCAGAGCCAGCACAATGTTTTTTTCTTGTGTGGAGGTACATTTTAATAGGTTAAAGTGTAAGACATTCTTTGGGGGAAACAATATGGTAAAACATGATAATATAGAACTTTGAGAAACTAAGCAGAAGGAAAAGCCTGTAGATAACCATTATGGTCAGGCGGATACTGATAAAGAGCACCAGGGCTCAGAACTGGGAGAGAGAGACACAGACTTTGCCAATATATCAGTTGGGACTGAAATTGACCTTGGGTCGGCGATTCCTTTTATTCTCACAAATATGCCAGAAATCTGGAGAAGAGGTAATATGCAGGGTGTAAGCCCCTGATTAATGGGTTAGAATCATTGCAGTGCTGATAATGTAGCAAAAGACAGGGGCAAAGTTGGAAGAAGACAGATTTATCTTGTGCTAGAATTAGGGCATCTTTGTCAGAGATGATTATTAGTTACTGAAATGTTTTTAGGTTTTTGTTTTCTTAAGAAGGAGAAATACTGCAGGTTTTGTGGTAAAAAGGTTGGGTCGCAGAAGTAAATGGGAAATAGAGGGTAAAGGGCTTTCATTTTGGCAGAGGAGAGAGTTTACTGTAATTCATTGTTAAGGAGAAGAAGTTCTATGAGATGCAGACTTTCACTCACTTGCTTTGCTTGCTCACACAGAAATCAAAGTCAGGCTGTATATAGGGAGTAACTGGCCACTGTTCATTTGGCTGAAGAATGTAACCTTGGAAATGGGGCCTAATGGATGCATTCCTAAATTCAAGAGCCCTTTGAGGCTAGAAGCAGGGTAAAGCCAACTTTGACTTCTTATGATATACCTGAGTGCAAAGGCGGATTTTTCTTTTTCTTTCAAATCATAAAACAACTAGAAAAGGAATTGACCAACTTAGAGGAAAGTAGTTTGGGTAGTAGGGTGTAATGCAGTGGTTCTCATACTTTAGGAGCAACAGAGTCACCTGGATAACTTGTTAAACATGGATTGCTAGGCTGGACTCCCAGAGTTTCTGATTCATTAGGTCTGAAGTAAGGCCCTCAAATTTGCTTTCCTAACACGTTCCCAGGTAAGGTTCATACCAAGGAACACTGGTATAGAGAAAAGAGTTTGGATTTGGGAATAAGAACATCTGTGTACCTTTCCAAGTCATATGATTTCTGAGCACCCTTGGACAAGTCACTTAACCTTTTTTTTTTTAATATTTTTTTTCAATTTTTATTTATTTATGATAGAGAGAGAGAGAGAGAGAGAGAGAGAGGCAGAGACATAGGCCGAGGGAGAAGCAGGCTCCAGGCACCGGGAACCCGATGTGGGATTCAATCCCGGGTCTCCAGGATCGTGCCCTGGGCCAAAGGCAGGCGCCAAACCGCTGCACCACCCGGGGATCCCCACTTAACCTTTTTGATTTGAGATTTCTCCTTTGTAAGTTATGCGTGATGGTGAGGAATACCAGCAACTTAATGAGGTTGTCGAGAATTATTGGGAAGACCAAATGTGATGATGCAGGAAAATGTCTGTGAATGTTGGTTAATAATGCATGTGTGATGGTCAATTTTACGTGTCAACCTGAGTGGACAAAAGATAGAACATTGTTTCAGAGTGTATCTGTGAAGGTATTTCCTAAAAGGATTAGGATCTGAATCAATAGACTGAGAAAGAAATCTACTCTCACCAGTGTTGAGGGCTCTATCAGAACAAAAAGGCAGAGAAAGAGGAAATTCTCTCTCTGTTCTTGAGTTGGGATGTCCACCTTCTCTTGTCCTTGGACATAGCAGATCCTCATTCTGACCTTCAGACTTGGACTGAATTATAGCATCAGCTTTCCTGGTTCTCCAGCTTGCAGACAGCAGACTATGGGACTTCTCAGCCTCCATAATCGCATGAGCCAATTCCTATAATAAATCTCCTCATATATATATATATTTATATATATATCTATATATATCCTATTGGTTCTGTTTCTCTGCAGAACCCTGACTAATACAGTGTGTTTCTTCCTCTTTATAGTTAAAAACAAAACAAAACTCCTCCATCCACAAATTTATCTCCAGATGGCTCTGCCTTGCTTTTCTCAGGCTGATGAAAGCCAAAGTAGGTGAGCAGTCTATCACAGTGATAAATTGGAAATTCTGGTAGACAGCACTGGTAGCTTACTCAATAGCCACCTCTTCCCCTTTTTCTTGTTCACAGAACATTAATTTTGTTCAAGGATGAGGTAGCTCTGTGCTCAAGGTATAAGAGTCGCTCCCCTAGCCTGGGGATGTGAATCATGATTGGACTAAGCCTGTCTTGGTAACCTCAGCTTTTTCTCACATGAATAATGCTAAGAGGGTCAAATTTATATATTCAATTTATATTTATTCAGTACTAAGTACTATTATTGGTGGGGAGGTAGAAAGATACCCAAGAGTGACTGTTAGTCCCAAATGGGAGGCCTATGTTGAATAAATAATAACATAAATAATTTCTGCCATGAAGTAAAATTACTGTGCATAGTAAGACTATGTAATTGGAATCCTAGCCTGTTCTGGGAGAAGCAGGAGGACAGGGGTGTCAAAGAAGATTTCTGTAAGTGGAACTTCAGCTAAGAATTATGATAGGAGCAAAAATTTTTCAATCTTACATAAAGGCTATGAATGGAAAGAAGCTTTGTACCTTACACAGATTGGAGATATCATATGTGATCAGATCAGAGGGTGTTGAAGGTTATGTTGGGAGTTTCAGACTTTAGCCAAAAAGAAAAAAAATGGGAAGTCACTGAAGGATTTTAGCTTACAATCATAGGACAGATTTGCATTGAAAAAAAGTACTCTGGCTGCCCATGAAGAGTGAACTGAAAAGAAACCAAGCAGGCATGTGTGAAGCCCATTAATGACACCGCAAAAAGAGAAGGTCAGGGCTTGAACTAAAGCGGCTCTGTCCATTGTGGTGAGCACTAGCCACATGTGGCTACTGAGCGCTTGAAATGTGGTTTGTCCAATTTATGATGTGCTGAGAAGTATAAAACACACTCTAGATTTCCAAGACTTAGCAAGAAAAAAAAAAAGAATGTAAATATCTTATTAATAATATTTTTATATTGATTACATGTTAATAACAATATTTAAGATATCAGTTGAGCTAAATGTCACGTCTTATTAAATTTAACTTTACCTGTTTCTTTTTCTTTTTTAATACAGCTACTAGGAAATTTAAAATTATACATGTGACTTGTATGTGTGGATTACATTACATTTCCTCAGGCAGTGCTGATCATCGTGTTGACATTGCAGTTGAAAAGAAGGAGACGTATTTGAAAAGTTTTTAAGAGACTAAATTGACTAATTTGGTAATTTACTATGGAAGAGAAAATTATCAAGGATTATATCTCTATTTCTGGCATGAATTATTGGATTGATATATCATTTCTTGAGATACTGAAGAAGAGATGTGCTGAGGAGAGTATGAAAGATAATGTGTTCACATTTGGTCATGTTGAGTTTAATGCTCCCTAGAAAAGATATCTGAGCAGGACACATGAATTTAGGAGTTGCTCAGATGTAGTAAATGAAGCCATGGGCGGAGTGGTTGGGTTCACAGGGAAGCTGAAAGTTTAAAGAAAAAAGAAAGAGACTGAGAAGGAGCTGCTAGAGGGATAAGGGGCAAATTAGGACAGTGTGTTATCAGAAGAAAAGGAGGGTGATGTCATTATATCAAAAGCTACTGAGACAAAAACAGCAGAATGTTGATGATTACTTAAATTCGGTGATGGACACATGGTAGTTCATTGTTCCTATTCTCTCTATGTATATCAAAATTCCTATCATGCAAAATGGTTGTTGAGTTTTCCGGAGACCTAGAAAGAAAAGGGCTGAAACATGTTCTTTGAAACATGGTGATTCAGCCAAGTCATCCATAAATTTCTATCACAATTAAATTGTACACATTTATAGCTCAATTAATTAAAAACTACAACAGATGTCGATCTTAAAGCTCAGGGAGGCTTGTCCAATGAAGGGATACTTTTTGTACATTCCCTCTTCCATGGTGATAACTGTGGAATTTCATGTAATTTGAGAAGGGAGATTGAGATTATAAGAAATGCAAGTACTCATTGTCCACAAGGTGAGAACGAGGATAAGAATAAGAAAGTTTGGATCAGCAATGCCTGGGTGGCTCAGTGGTTGAGTGTCTCTTTGGCTCAGGGGTGATCCTGGTCTGGGGATCAAGTCCCACATCGGGCTCCCTGTGGGGTGCCTGCTTTTCCCTCTCTCTAAGTCTCTGCCTCTCTCTGTATGTTTCTCATGAATAAGTAAATAAAATCTTAAAAAAAAAAGTTTGGATCATGTCGTTTGAATTTTCATCCTTTACACTGACCCAAAGAAGGAACAAGATATAGAGGTGTGAAACCGAGATTTCAGCTGGATGATAACACACAGTTGCTTCAATTAAGGATAATATATCCCATCTTTGCAGTTTCCTGTTATTCACATTTTAGCCAACAAAGAGTCAGTATTGTCTAAGTCTTTGTGCTTGATATATTATAATTATTGTGATTATAAATTCAATTTCCTGAGATTTTCATTTGGACTATAATGATTCTAACTGTCAGGAATCAATAGATCATGCCTCAATATTTTTTGTCTTCTCTAGGCATGAGTAGACTAGAATTCCAAGAGCAGTGAAAATAAGAAAAAGCAAGAGTTCAAGTTATATCAATTGCATTAAAATTTTAACACAATATTTTCTGTAGGAAAACTTATTCTTAAAGTTCTTTAAAAAATGTACTAGAAATATATCTTTTAGTGAAAAACAAAATTTTATTTGCCTATAGCAAGAGAACAAAAAATTCACAAACAGGATATCTGAAAATTAAGTGTTGGAAAAAATTCAAGCTAGCAGGTTAAGTCTGACTATTCAATAAATGCCTTTGAGACAGCTGATCAACTATTTGTAATAATCTATAATAAAATAGAATAAGATTCCTAACACCATATGCTCAAATATACTAAAATAAACTCCGTATGTGTTAAATATCCAAGTAGAAAGTGAAACAGAAATGCGAAAGATTACATAAATGACTATACATATAAGCAGAAAACATAAAGGGAAATATTGATAGATTTAACTTATACATTTCAAGACATTAAAAACACTCTAAACTAAAAGGAAAGGCAAAACACAACATTGGAAAAATATTCACAATGCGTAAGAAAAGGTGAATATATTTAATATAAAAATTTTATAGAACTATAAGAAAAAAGATAAACACCCAGCTAAGATATAGGAAAGATGTGAAAGGAAATTTCCAATAGTAAAAAAAATTAAAATTCAATTTTATGTAACTATTAAAGATTTTTAAGATAATAAATGCTGCTCTGAGAACATGGGCTCTCTCATATTATGTCCATATAACTTAATATCTTTTTGGACAACAATTCAAAATATGCTTTAAACCTAAAAAAACTGTCCATAGTTTTGGCCCAGAAACTACTTATAAAATTATATTTTAAGGAAATTATCATAATTAGATATAGAAAATACATGTAGAAGAATGATCATTAAAACATTATTTAAAATTACGAAAATCGAAACAGCCTGCATTTCCAGGAAAGGAGGATTGATTAAAGAAAGCATTTTACAGAAATACAATGAAATGCCATTCAGGAAAGATGTAAGAACAAATATTTAATATTCCAAAAATATATTTACAATACAATTTTTAAAAATAGTAACAAAAAGCATGGTCCCATTTCCCACACATAAGACTATAGAATATACATTAAGATGTAGAAGTGGCTATTTCAGGATGATAGTATTATGGTGATAAATAATGAAAATTTCTTCTCGCCTTTCGGCTTGTCAGAATTTTTTTCAAGTGTTCTCTTATTTCTATTTTCAACAATTTACTTTTTAAAACTGTGTCATAGTTCAAATATATAGAAGAGTATAAAGAATAATGTCATAAACATCTCAGAACTGGAAAGTCAAAGTGCCAGGCCTTAATAAGATTTTACTAGGTTGATATCAGAGGTTTTTATTTTCTTTACTTTTTTTTCTCCCCAGTCCCACTTTTTAAAATATTTTATTCATTTATTTGAGAGAGAGAGAGAGGGAGAGGAGAGAGTGGGGGAAAGGGGCAGAGAAAAGCAGACTCCACATTGAGCAGGGAGCCTGACATGGGGCTTGATCCCAGGACCCTGAGATCATGACCTGAGCTGAAGGCAGCGGCCTGACTGAGCCATCCAGGCACCACCCCCGCCCCCACTTTTCTTGCTATTTTTCAGAATTAAATAAGATTTATAATTCAAACTACAAGGAAATGAGGTCAGGAATTACTTTCCTACCTTAAACAACTAGAAGAAATTAAATGCGAGGAAAGAACCACTTTCTGACATTGGACAAAAGGCTGTCAGCACTGGGACCCTAGAATCCCAGTACATGTGTCTAGAGGTGAATTATTGGTCTGTAGTACAGATAATATTTGACGTTTTCCTCCCTTGGATACTCTTATTTGATCTCATTTCTAGTGTTTTCTCTTTATCTCCGCTATCCTAAATTTGTTGTTTATCAGTCCACACATGTTTTCATATTTTTACTAGGTACATCCATTTAGTACTATGTGGGTTTGTTATATATGGGTTGAAATTTTATAGAAATGTTATCAGGTATAAGCACCTCAGGTCCAGCATTGTAAACAGCAAGACAATTCTCCCTCCCCAATCACTCACCTGCCTCTTTGGAACTACGGACGAAGAAGATCACCAAAGGAGTTTTAGTAGTTGAACTTGTGAGCTGTTTTTGGAGTCTATGTTTTTTGTTAAATAAGATGAACACAAGCCAAGATTTCAGGCAAACAGTAAGCAAGAAATTTGCCTTCATCTTGGAAATTTATTACAAATCCATTGAACAGTCTGGAATGAACCAAGTCAGAGAGCAAGATCAAGAAAAGTGGTTGAAGAGCAAAAATTAGGACATTAGTCATCGCATGTAGCCTCCTACTTAAGCTGTTTGAGACATTTGTCCCGGAGAAGAAAGATGAGCACACCGCACTGTGGACTCCTGGCTCCACAGAACACAACAGAAACTTTTCTGTTTTGCCACGGTTTACAGTCATTTCCCAGCCACTTTGCAAATCCCCTGTTTTTGCTTGTTGCTTTCCTTCCGCCTTTATTGTTAAAGATGACTGTTTAACAAATAAAAGACTACGATAAAAAAAAGGAAAAAAAAAAAGAAATGGTATCATACTATATACATATATTTTGCTCAATACTATGTATTTAAGATTTTTTTTCAGATTAATCCCTGAAATTCTGGTTTGTTTTCTTTAGCTGATACGTGTTGTTCTCTTGTGTAAATCTGTGATAACCGACTCGTCTATTCCTGTTTTGAGGGACACTTAGTTCATATTTTATACAATAAGTGGGTATTTATTACTCTTACAAAATCACAGAAGTTATTAAGATTATTGAGCAGTGATGAAAAATATTTCCTGATGGATTCAAAAAATACATTTGGCTACAGTATCTTAGAGGAATTATCTGATTTTGCCACAAAAAAATGCATATACCCATATTTAAGTTCTCCTGTAGAGATGAACTGTTTAAACTCCTAATAACTTGAAACATTTTCATCTTTAATTTTAAAAAACTCTTTACTATCTGAAATATTAAGAAGAATTTAAAAGAAAAAACAAAAGCCCATTTTAGAATCTGTTACAGAGGTTTCCCAGGCAATTGCACATCTGGTGACAAGAGACAGTTTTAGCCTTTTTTAAAGGTCAACTGAATTTTAATGTACAATTCACCACCAAGTTGACATAGAGCTACTTATTTTTCTGAACGCAAAAATAGGACTAGTGCTCACTCCTCTACCCTAAGAGCCTGGCACATAACAGACAGCCAGGGAGTATTTGTTGAATAAATTGATATTGAATATATTGATTTTGGCTTGAAAAGAAAGTCTGGGACAGGGCATGTTGGTAGCAAAATGTGGAAATAAGGAGTATGTTTTGCAATAAGGATTATGATGTTTTGTAATAAGGAGTGTGAACAAAATATATGCTTTAAGATTGCATTTTCCTAGAAAATCTGAAACATTTGATTACGATAGATTAAAATGGATTCTTATCTGTCTTGCTGGCCTTTTTATTCAATACCTGCTAGATGACATTAAAGCTTTAATAAAGAAGTTTCAAGTGACAGTATATTGATATATATAAATCAACCCTCCCTTAGGGAAATGCAGGTATGTGTATATTCATATCCTATACTACATCAGCCATCTTTTTATTAGAAAGTTCAAAAAATTGATTTTCTATTAATTCTTTTAAAAACTAATAGTTCAAAAAAATAAAAATAAAAAAATAAAAATAAAAACGAATAGTTCAATTTTATCACCAGTTATATCTTTGTTGTTTACATTTATTCTTATTTTCTTCAATATACACTCATATATCTTAGCCATATTTTCATGTCACAATTCTTGGCAGTTAAACGCACACTTTCCCTCTTTGCCGGGTCTTTTATTTTCTATTAGTATAGTGATTAAAACAGAGAGGTAATTTTGAAAGGAAATGAAGCATGTCTAACTAACTCTATGGATGGAACCACTCTTTCAAATATATTGATGAGAATTTGTTACGGATAAATTTGTGAGGACATAACATTATGTTTTGTGCGTTTAGTTTTTCACTTATTTGTTTGCTCCACAATATCTCGGAGAGAGTGCCTAAATTGTGACAAATTGTGTAGTGACTGTCTTGACTGCTTGGTACACCCGAGCCCCAGGTTCTAACCATGACATCACAACCAATAAGCAGGTTGGTGCAGTGGTTAAGTAATGCTGGCCCTGAAGAAGGAACCGTTAGGACTCACATGTTAGCTCGTACCCCTGTGCATGGTGCACAGCTGCTTTGAGCATTCGTTTCCTCATTCATAATAGGGGTGAAAAGAACACCTAGGGTTGTTAAGAGAATGGTATGGTACAATGTGTGTGTACAGCTCTGGGGCCAGCCCATACAGAAGGCACAGTAAATTCAGGATGATGAGGAAGTTGATAATGATGGTTATATTGGGCAAGAGCTACACTCTCTTTGGGTCTCTGTTTCCTCAACTGTAAAATTCAAGGTTGAACCAGGTTCTCCTTAAGAGCAAATAAATGATTGTTTGGTGCTTAGGGGTCACTCCTAGCAGAAAACCATTGTACCTCCATTGCCCTTCGAGTAAACTGTGCATCCCGGCAGGTCTTTAAGTGCAAATACACATAAAGAACAATTCTGTTCCTGAGATGTGCACAGGTTAGTTTTCCGTTGTGTGTGCAGTGCCCATCTGTGATCCATGCCACATTCATTCTTAGCAGTGACCGTATTTTCTTTAACTTAACATAGTGAAATAGAAGTGGTCTTGTTAGAGTTGAAACTGCAGAGTCACCACTGAAGGAATGGCTGATTATATTTCTTCCCACTTTCAAAAATTTAAGGTCAGCCTCATAAACATACACATTCCTAGAGCGAGATACATTACTACTTGATATGTTACTCATAGTATTTACTGAGTGTGTCAGGATTTTATTTATTTGTTTGTTTGTTGTTTATTTATTTTATTTATTCATGAGAGACACCAAGAGAGAGGCAGAGACACAGGCAGAAGGAGAAGCAGGCTCCCTGCAGGGAGCCTGATGTAGGGACTCGATCCCAGGACCCCGGGATCATGACCTGAGCCAAAGACAGATGCTCAACCACTGAGCCACCCAGGTGTCCCGTGTGTCAGGATTTTATCACCTAAAAAACAACTATTCATTGTTGGAAACCATTTTTTTTAATATCTATGTTGCAAAGATCATATTTGATGATCTGTCATTTTCCCATACTTTCATTAAAAATTATTTATGTTCTTTTCATTATAGAATTTGGGGCACATAATTTTGTTTTAGACTATTGCTTGTATTTGTTGGGTTTTGCTTGACATTTTGGGTTTCAGGGTTGTATCTGTTCTGTTTTGATTTTGAAATTTATTCTCAGAGCTGATTTTGTATATTGATAGCTTGAACTCAGTTTGTCTCTGGGGGAAAGTGCACACAAAACTGCTAAATTGCTTGCAAGTTTTCCCTCATCTGCTCTGTTATCATTTAGAGCTTCCATAGCCTGTTATATTTTCAAAGTATTTTAGCACTGTTTTAATTTGTGTGATGCTTGTGAAATGAGAATGCCATAAATACCCCCAAAGTAGGTTAGTTTGTCAAGGATCGGTAAACATCTTGATTTTCAAGGGAAAATAAGGGCCCAAACTAAACATCAGAAATAACAGGTAAATGTATTTAAATAAATGCAGTATGAAAACAAATCCCAAGGAAGTATTCTTTGCAGCCGAGGAAGGGGGAGGCTAATCACAAGTGTTATTTTTAAAAATTGCTTTAATAGGCTCTTTTTAAACAGTACTTTTTCGAGTGTATTATGTTACATACAACAAAATGCACAAATCTTACATTTGCACAGCTCAATTAATTCTGACCATGAGCTTTGCTCCATGACACACCTTGCACAGTATCATAACTGCCGGTGTACATGTCTGCCTCTCTCCCAGCTCTTCCTACGACAGTGAGTGAGCTCTCTTGAGGGTTGCTGCTGAGTCAAGTTCACTTGCTTCTCTGTGCCCCCCAGAGAGCCTGATAGGCGCTCAATCAATAGTGAATGAGTGAATAAATAAATAAATAAATAAATAAGCATTCGTTAATAGGGTAGCCTTTCATACCGCCTGGCTGCTTTCACTAGTGGATCAGACCTGGGAAGAGATGAGAGGTTAAAGCAAGTCAAGAGCCCTAGCTGCCTCAGCTGGAGGGGGTGCGAGGCCATCCAGCAGTCAGGTCTCTTTTTCAATGCAGTTCTGAGCTCCTTAGAAAGAGACAATCAGGGGAAAAAATGCAATGTCCTGGGGCAGACCCGTCCAGGAAACAGAAGGCTGCTTCCAGTATTTGGTTCTTGGAGTCAGAGGCAGAGAAAGAGGCAAAAATCTAATCAATACCTGGTAGTTGACCCACTGGGCCTGTGCAAGGGGACTGGTTAAGGGGCCAGCATTTGAATATCCCTCCTGAAAGTAAGGTCCTGCAGGATTTAGCCGTGTTGAGTGAGTGTAACCTCACAAAGATCAAGCATTAATTTAGAAAAAAAATGTGTCTTGCGATCGGGGACCACGCTGTTACCGAGAATAAGTAAGTGTATTGCAGTGTATGATTTTGGTAAAATGTCAAGGAAAAAAGTGAATCGGTATACAGCATACTTATGAGAATAAATCGGTCATATATATGCTTAGAGAAGTCATAGTTGGCTACCTGCCATAACAAACAGATTTGACTTTAACTCCCTAACTATGCCAGTTGTAGTTTTTGCTCATGCACCGGTGAAGTGAGTGTTCTTGGTGTCATGCTCTTTTAGGCATGATTTCTCCAAGTGGCAACTCAGGAAACCAAGCTCCTTCATTCTTGGAGTTCTTCTAGCTCCCAGGGCCTGAGTCCCTCTCCAGACATTCTACATCTAGCCCATGGGTGAGAGGAGGGCAAAAGGTAGAGAATAATAAAATGAAATGCGTATGTCCACTCGCATATCTTTGGCCAGAATTTAGTTAGTTGGCTGTACCCAACTGCAAGGTAAGCTGGAATGTGCTGTGAGCCCAGGAGAAAAAGGAACTAGTGATCAAAGGTAGCTGGGTCCTTTTTTGCCCCAGGGCTGGGTCTATCTTTTCCCTTCTTACCCACTGTTAGGTCTTTGCTCGTTTGTACATTTGTACCACCTTCACCCATTTCTTCCACTCTCCACCCCTGGCCCCCAGCAATCACCAATCCACTCTCTGCTTCTAGAAGTTCAGTTTTTCTAGATTCTACATATGAGATCATACAGTATTAATCTTATTCTATCTGATTTACCTAACTTAGCATGATGCCTTCATGGTCCATCCATATTATTGCGAATGGTAAAATTTCCTTCTTTTTAATGGCTGAATAACATTCCATTGTGTATATATACCACATCTTCCTTATCCGTTCATCTGTCACGGACCCTTAGTTTGTTTCCATGTCTTGGCCATTGTAAATAATGCTGCAATGGACTTGGGGGTGCATATAGCTCTTTGAGATAGTGATTTTATTTCTTTTGGAAATATACCCAGAAATGGGATTGCTGGGTCATATGGTAGTCCTATTTTTAATTTTTTGAGGAATCTCTATCCTATTTTCTATAATGGCTCCACCAGTTTACATTGCCCACCAACAGTGTGCATGGGTTCCCTTTCCTCTACATCCTCACCAACTTGCTATTGCCTGTCTTTGTTTATGAAAGCCACTCTAACAGGTATGAGATGATATCTCATTTTGGATTTGATTTACATTTCCCTGGTAATTAGTGATATTGAGTACCTTTTCATGACCTGTTGGTCATTTGTATGCCTTCTTTGGAAAAATGTCTATTTGGGTCCTCTGCCTATTTTGTAACTAGATTGTTTTTGCTATTGAGTCTTTTTTTAATATAATTTTTAAAAGATATTTATTTATTTTAGAGACAGAGAGAACAGGGAGTAGAGAGAGACAGAGAGAGAGGGAGAGAGAGTCTCACACAGACTCTGCACTGAACGTGGAACCCAACATGGAGCTTGATCCCACAGCCCTGAGATCACAATCGGAGCCAAAACCAAGAGTTGGACAGCCAACCTACTATATCACCCAGGCACCCCTATAATTGTTTTTAATTTAAAACAAAAATCCAATTCTTTGAAGCAAATGTCTCCTGTTTGACAGCAGCTGGAACTTTTACCTAAAGAAGAAGCCATAGCAAGTGTTAGGCCAGACCAAAGAAGCTGGTGGAGGTAGCAGGGTGGGTAAGAATGACTTGCACCTACCATTTGGGTTGTCAGCATGTGAGTTTGTGCTCCAAACAACAGAGAAGCTGTGCAAAGGATAAAAACACCAAACACATGTGGGTGTTTGGGCATAGCATTCCTCATGTCCCTTGTAGAGGTTGCCCAAGAGGTGGTGGTTCTGGTGATGTTCAAAGATAGAGATCTACCCAAGGCTGGAGGAGTATTAAGGTGTTCCTGTCCACTCCTAGCCCCGGTCGGTGCCCAGAAAAAGCTTATCTGTCCAGGTTCTGGCCATAAAAATTCTTTCTGTACCAGCACTAAAGTAATCTCCCTTACCTGGGACCCAACATCAGGGCCATTGATACCTGTGCTGAGGTTCCCCATAGACTGTTCCAACTGTGCCCTATTAGAGGTGAGAAGCCATTTTCCTAACCCTAGAGACGATGTGTGGGTGATCTAAAAATGCTTTACTAATGGGGAGAGAACTTCTAGCTGACAAGATAAACTCAAAGGCTTTACTGTATCTTTATTAGCCATTAAAGTTATTTTTAAGATCTTTGCCTTTCCTACAGACCAGTGAATAAACACTGGATAAGCACTTTTTTTTTGCAGTAGGTTATGTGCAGAAGCAAGCGAGTATGAAATTCAATATGATTATGCAGTCACAGGAACATTACTTTAGAGAACATATCTTCAGAAATGTTTTCTATCTTCAAGTAAACAATTTCTTACATTTCTTTCATGTTAATAACATCACGCAAATTAGAAAATGGTTTGATTAGTGAAGTAAATTTATCAAGCTGACAAGAAAACTGAAATCATGCATTTTGTAAGATTTTCTTTCAGGACGGAAAAAATAAATCAGCATATCAAGTGAAAAAACAACCACCTAAAGATCTTTGTTGCCTCCTCCTCAGGGTTTATATAGAACTAGACCTCTTTGGGCAGCCTGGGTGGCTCAGTGGTTTAGCGCTGCCTTCAGCCCAGGGCATGATCCTGGAGACCCTGGATCGAGTCTCACGTCAGGCTCCCTGCATGGAGCCTGCTTCTCCTTCTGCCTGTGTCTCTGCCTCTCTCTCTCTCTCTCTCATGAATAAATAAATAAAATCTTTAAAAAAAATGAAAAAAAACAGTCTGTTGTTTAAAAAAAAAAAAAAAAAGAACTAGACCTCTTTAGCCCGTATGTCCTTAGGAACTCGTCATTTCATCTGTGCCTCAGCTGCACCTGATAGGAGCTTCTGTCCTAACATCATCTGCTAACAGGGTTGTCTTCTTCAGCTGGTTTCAAGAGCTTTAAGGGTCTGTTGGCCCTGTGTCCAGTTCATCTTTGTGTCTTTAGTGTGTAATAAATGAACAATTCTTTAGTGAATACATATGGAAAAACTTTAGTAAAAGGAAAATTGATCACTGAAGTTACAGGTAGCAAAGGCTTTCACATACCTAGTCATAAGGATTTCCTTTGTGAAATGTTTTCACTGAGACACTTTTTTAAAAAAAAAAAGTAAGGGACAGGGGATGCCTGGGTGGCTCAGCAGTTGAAAGTCTGCCTTCAGCCCAGGGCCTGATCTTGGAGACCCGGGATCGAATCCCATGTCGGGCTCCCTGCATGGAGCCTGCTTCTCCCTCTGCCTGCGTCTCTGCCTCTCTCTATGTGTGTCTCTCATGAATAAATAAATAAAATCTTCTAAAGAAAGGAAAAAGTAAGGGACAACTTAAAAAAAACTGCCTCCAAATCCATGTATGCCAGGCAATCAGTTCCTTGTAACCATCACCTAAGGACTCTGAATATATTATTTTACACATTCAGAGACATGGAGGACCTTCCTTTCATAAATGATATGTTTACCAGTAATGGCAAAAGCAATCTTAAAAGGACCAGCTAAACACTTTTCCCCATGGTTTTGTCACTATAGTTGAATTAGGTTTATAGATGTCCCTTTCATCTGTGTGCTTTGACTATTGGACGTGAATTAGAAAAACCTTTAAACAGGGAAATTAGCAAGAATGGATAGTTCATTTGTGTCTCAAGTACATTACCAAGTGGGATTTTTCTTTCCCTTTTTCCTTTTCTTCCTTTTCTTTCTTTCTTTCTTTCTTTCTTTCTTTCTTTCTTTCTTTCTTTTTCTTTCTTTTTTAATGGTCTGAGCTATATTTTTCTCTACCATTTTATCTCCAGTCTGGCTGGCAATGGAAACCTTTATAGACATCAAACACATCATAGAATGGGTCTAAAGGGCTTTTCTACTGGATCTTCAACCTGGAGTTTTTATTTCCAAAGAGTCCCAAGTATTATTCCTCTAAAAATCTGAATCAGAAATAGGCTAGATGGAATTGTGTCATGAAATGAAGATGATTTTTTTTTCCTTCTAAAGAGAGGATGATTCTGATTCTATTTTATGAGAGTTGCCATTTAATGCCAGGCGTTCATTCTTGGGTGCGCTTTTTACAGTTCCGTGTGGATCTGGAAAGATAGACTGTAATGTTAGCAACTACGTTGTGTCCTTTGTGAAGATGTTTCACCTAACTTCTTTAAATATTGAAATAAAAGCGATTATTACCCTTATCCATTTATTAGGATTACAGTGACATCTTGTGGCATATCATTTTCCATTTTAAAACTTGCTCAGGTATCTAAACACTTCAGTTCTTGCTAAAGAATTTTAACGCTTTGAATGCAATCTATACTGGTGAAAAAAAAATCCAGAAACTACTGCTTAAAGTGGAAGCCAAACGAACAAAATACACTTCATTGTGCTCATGTAAATATTTTTTAATAATTCCAATTGGAAAGATATTTTAAAGATCAAGATCTAGCGATCAAGATCTAGCATTTATTTTAAACTTTCTTCCACTGGTATCATTATGACATAGGAAATGCACTATAAAATGGCTTCAGTGTAATCCATGTAAAGACAATGAAATTAAAAATTAAAAGTCTGCTGCTAAGGAAGCGTTGTGTGATGATAGCTTCTGCGAATTGTTAGACCAATTAATTAAAACAATCTTATTGGCAAAAAGATTTTTATTGGAATACAAAAAAATTTTGCAGGGCAAAATGAAAACTCCACAATTTAAAAATTTAAATCTGATCATTACCAGCCTCCTCATGGACTGCTTCTAATTAGCATGTACAGTATGTAAAGTGAGAATGTTATTAAGCTGCATTAAAAGATGTAATTTTTTTTTAAAAGACAATCTGGATTCAATATCCCCAACTCTTCCCCTGCCCTGGTCACATGGACTTATTTCGGTTATTAATGTTCACTTCTACGTGATGAGGCCGGAAACAATCCCCTTTCAGATATTTTTTTGATGACCAAGTTTAGTCCGCTCCAGGTACTGCGGAGTCATTTTGCTGAAAGTGGTTACCATTTGCAGGTAGCTTGTAAATATTTGCTTTTCTACTTCTTTCTTGCTTTCCTCCCTCTCCTATTCCATCCCTCCCCTCTCTTTGAATTTGAACTTCTAAATAACCCTTCTAATAGCCAATGAAGTCATTCTTTTGGAAATTCTAGGTGACAACATTTCCACTTGCCATGTCCTTTCATAACCGTGATTCCTTCATTAAGTCTTGATGTAAATAACGTGCTATTTTATCCAATGCCAGGACACAAGTTGTAAGACACCCCTCTGTTTTATGTACTACTAAGAAAGAAAAAAGTCACTCTCAGTTAAACTGTGGCACATTGGATACAGTAAATGTTTATTTTAAACTCATTCAAAACATTAAGGATGTCTTTTAGATTTATTTGAATAAATTCTATTATATGTCAGAGTTATGTACATTTTAAAATGAAAGTATGCAAAATACAATGCAAGGTAAGCAAAAATACAGTGTTTCTAAAACACAGAGGCCACGTCACTTTCCCTGCAGTGTTTGATGTCTTATTTGCCCACACCCTTGTCCTCAATGCCCCTGAGAACCTTGGTGACACAGTCATGCCCAAACTGCAAGTTTTATCTCTAGAACTGTTGACAACTATTCTACAAATTTGGAAACTGGCACTTTATCTTACAGGAAAAAAAGTCAATGAAAGGTTTTTAGACAATATCCTGGATTTACGATGCTTCCTCAAATAGTCATTATGATTTGTTCTCAAATAGTTGCTGGTGGAAAAGCCAAGGGATTACAGTTAGACAATCGTCATGCAACAAGAGTCCTACATGCACAAGCAATGCCATCTATGTTACGGCTGCCACCTTTTCGGCAATTGCGAGACACTATTGATCACTCTATTTTCATAAGTGTTAAAATGTGAGAAATTATGTGCCTTAGAAGATCTGCAGTATGATAATGTTCATGCTAATAGCTAGCCTTCCATGAGTGACTAATATGTGTCAAATACCTATTCTATTCCTTATGCATATTATATCATTCAATCTTATGAAGTAGATAGATGCTAGTATTTGAAAATATAGATCATACAATTTGTTCCAAGGACACATAACTAACTAGTAAGCGGCAGATCTGGTGTTCAAACTTGGTTCTCTCCCATATCACACACAGCCTGTGTTTTTTTCCATAGCTATCTGGTTATAAATATTTAAGCAGAAAACACCCGAAGAGGGGTCACTCAATCATACAGAAAAAAGATAATCTCTCCATCAGCAATTTTCTTTGAATAACAGACAGAGCAAAGAGCAATTGTGTGAACAAATGTCAGATTTATGTATCCATGAATTATCACAAAACTTCCAGAAAAGGAGAGAGATGAAACATTGTCTCCTATTTGAGAAAGAGAAAAAGAACTGCTATATCAGCTAGAAGCTGTGATGACTGCTGAAGAAACATTTTCTGGAACATGCCATATGTCACACATAACGACTTCATTTCTCCCCAGTTAAACAAAAAACTCTGCAATTTTCAAATAGAGGAAAAGTTCATCTATACTTAATGTATAATAAAGAGTGTATTTGGACAAAGGACAGTAAGTGTTTTATTTGCACTGGTTATATTTTCATTAATTAAATATCCTTCTCACAAAATATATGGATCTTTGTCTCACTCAAATCAGAAACCAATATGAACAGGATGCACCATTAGCTCCTAGCTTATTAATGTTAAACTATCTCCTACACTTTGAACCAAAGTAATTAATGAAAAACAAACAAACTGATTCTTCTGTGGAAATCTCTCTCCTTCTCTTCAGGAGACAGATTTCTTTTTCCATAAGCTATTTTTATGTGCATGTAGAGGCTTCAACAGTCCCTCAAGAATAACTTTGTTGGCAGACATGAAACAAAGCGGCTGTGCTCAGTATCATATTCTCCATGTTTGCCCGCTTAGAAAAAAAGCACAGGGAAAGAGCTCCTTGACATTGGTCTTGGCGATAGATTTTTGGCAAAAACACACGCAGCCAAAGCAAAAATGACACGTGGGACTCGATCAAATAAAAAGGCTTTAGCACAGCAAATGAAATCATCAACAAAATGAAAAGGGCGACCTACAGGATGGGAGAAAGTATATGCAAATCACACGTTGATAAAGGGTTAATATCTAAAATATACATCCAAAGGAAACAGTCGGTATCTTGAAGAGATAACTGTATTCTCATGTTTATTGCAGTATTATTCATAATAGCCAAGATGTGAAAACAACCTAAGTGTCCACTGATATATGAATAAAGAAAATGTAATATACATACCTACATATCTATATATCTTCCTTTGCAATATATATATATATATACACACACACAAATATACAAAAGAACATTATTCAACCATAAAAAAAAGAGGGAAATCTTGCTGTTTCAACAACATGGATGAATCTGCAGGACCCTATGGCTGAGTGAAATCAGCAAAGAAAGAAAGACAAAGATTGTAAGATCTCAGTCATAATGTGGAATCTTAAAAAAAAATAGTAGAACTCATAAAAATAGAGTAGACTGGTTGTTGCCAGGGGCTGGAGGAAATGGAGAGACATTGGCCAATGATGAACAAGTTGTAAAATGAACCAGTTCTAGGATTCTAAGGTACAGCATGGTGACTGTCGTTAGAATACTATATTGCATGCTTGTGATTTGCAAAGACCGTAAATCTTACCACGCACGCACAAAGGTCAGATATGTGAGATAATGGATGTGTTTCTCAATTTGTGGTAATCATTTCACACTGTGTACGTATATGAAATCTCATCGTACACTTGAAATACACATCAATTTATTTATCAATGATACCTCAGCAGAGCTGGAGAGATTGAAAATAAAAAGATATATTATTGCTGATTTCTTCCCAAAATACATATACAAAGAGAAAGGAATTTCCATAAGATGTGCACAGTGTGCATGTGTGTGTGTGATAACTTACACATTTTTAAAGGAAATGCAACTGAACTATGAGATGTGACCTTTTCAATAGAACAGGAGATATTGAAATCATAAACAAGTCGAAACACTAGGAAAAACCTGGTGCTATTAAGTATTCTATTTTTAAGCACACCACGGACATGCTAATACAAGCAGAACCCATTTTCATTTAAGGGACAGCTAAATCGTGTTGAAATATTTTAAGGTAAACATTCTGAATAGTAGCGTTTAATCTTATATAAGCTAATAAAAATTGCATTTAGGGTTTTATAAAATTCATACACTTGCCTAATGATGTTTACTCTTCCTTATAGGTAACCCATTTGGTTGACTGATGGACATACAGATATAGCAATATATGTAACACTTAATAAGCAGTGACATGGCAACGAAGAATATCACAAACTCTGAATACCAATAGTGAATCAACATCAGTTAGCCCAGTCTGTGTACATTATAAATGAAAACAAGAGCACTGTTCTACAATAACCTCAGCTTTATGAATAAACTATAAGTCTTCTGAATACATAAGCTGTAAAAGATTCAGTGTTAAGTATTGTGTCCTTGGGTATTCATAAATTTTTTTTTGTGGCCATTGCCTATAAATGTCTCTATATTTTTAAAGCGTACATTTCAAGTGTTCTAAAATGCAGAGGAAGTCTGAATTTTTACATAGTACGTACATGAAAAAAGGAACTTTAGAGTAAAGCCATTTTTCTCTTTTTGTGTAAGTGCTTTGCATTTTTAATGTACACTACTACCCCACCCCCTATATTTCTCCAAGTTGTAGGAATATTATACAGTTTTTCTGTTTCTACATATAAAAGTATCAGACATGCAAACCTTAGGTTACATGGAGTTTTGATACCAACCCGAGTTCATGTACCAATAGCAATCATATCACCCGGGAGCTTATTGGAAATGCAAGACTTCACATCCCATGCCAGACCTACTAAATAACAATCTGCATTTTTAATAAGATCCCCAGTTACTTCCTTACACATAAAGTGGGAGAAGTACTGATACTTTAGGATACTTTACTGATTGGTCTAATTTTCTATAAATTAACCATATCTAAACAACTACTTAGAATATAAGTAAGCTTACAATCTAGTGCTTTCAATATAAGTAAGCATTCCATGTGTATCCTTTATTTTTTGAAATATTTAAGATTTGGTGTATCACAAAGTCACCAAGGGAACTTGTCACAGACATAGATTTTCAAATTTTTCCCCAGAGTTTAGAATTCAGTAGGTCTAGGGTGAAGCCTGTCTCCCAAAACAATGATTACCCTGAACAGAATCAAAGTTAGTGATAATATCACTTCTTGTTGACAGCTCCAAATCATAGGAAAACATCTTACACACAAGAAAGTCACATGCAAATTGTTTCTGTTAGGTTCTGAAAATGCTTCAAGCTTTTTCTATGATCATTAATCATAGAGTGAAAAACATGGTGTCAAATGGGCCTGGTTCCATTCACGGAACATGATGAAATCATTCTCCCTCAGCTCCTTCCCCACCCACCCTTAGCCCCAAGGAATATCATTATCTTAGCCAAAGGATAACTAAGTAATTTACTGGAGATCTTAAGAAGCGGTCAGGGCCTCACTGGAACTAACTACTTCTTGTGCTAGGAAATAAGATGAATATATTCTGCAAAGTACTTACTAGAACCCTCCAGAGGTCCCAGATACAAATGCATCCAAGAGGCATCAGGTGACCAGTGGGAGAAACCGGGATTGTGATACCCCAAGTATGGACATTCAAGTTCAAAACATAAAAATCTTCCACATGGAACAAACAACATCTCTGAGGGCAGCATTCAGCCCTCGACCTGCCAGTTTCCAGTATCTATATTAGCATGGTTTTTCTTATTAATTTTCTGGTGACCTATCAAAGGGCATTCCTTGTATTAATTTGCTCATACAACTTATTTGGGGACTTTTGGGAACTTTGTTGTAATTTGGATTTTACTGCAGCAGCAAAACACGGTGATATAGCAGGTCTCTAATCTACATCAGGTGCTGAAACCCAGGGAGGGTTTAAAGACATAGTAAATAAGCTATAGCCATAATCTAGGGGTTTGCATGGTCCTATTTTTTCTATCAACTTTTATCATAGAGCTTACAGAAGATGTTCATTTATATTCTTTTATCCTACACCATTTACCATCCTCAGAGAAATGACAATTAGAGTTTTTGTGGAGTTGAGTGCTTGTCTTCATCTGACTTGCATCGATCATTATGGTATCATAGTGTAATAATGCTAATTTCCTACACTGCTTTGGTTTTGCGTGATTATGAAAGATTTAAGATGTCCAAAAACATCACCGTTTCCAAATTTTACCTAGAAGTAGCCTTACACTACAACTTGGAAAATGAAAACAGAATTGTTCACATGATCAATATGTACTTTTATTTTAAATACCAGCACAACAAACACAACGACACCACAGGACTATTACCTCAAAGATACTGATAACATTCCTTGACAGGTTGGCTTATAATTTACATACATTGTTTTATCTGGAACTATTTTTAAATATTATCATAAGATATAGTGTAAAACACAAATCTTAAATATACCAGTTGCAAACATAGTGTGTGGTTACTCTTTTGCATACGAAATGATTTAAAGTTCCTCAAAATCATGTCCACTTGTGTTCATTGTTTCAGGATGCATGACTCGTCCCATGAATAGGACTGTACCTGCATTGGGTTGGAAGTGAACAGAACAGGGTGTGAACAGAAAAATTTACTTTCCTTCTTGCTTACAATTAGCAGTGTCCTAAAAATAAAAAAAAATAAATAGTTCTCTTTTTAAACAAATCATTGGAACATTAGAAATCATCGGACAAGTAATGTGGAAAGAATGCTCTTGATTTTAAAAAATTCTCTCTCTTGGGCCTATAAGGAAAGTTCCATTCTCACAAGGGACTTACCTGTTCTCCTGTTCCTGATAAGAAAGAAAAATGGATGGTCCACAATAACTTGAGGATACAGCACAGCCATCCTACTAATTGCAATCATTCCTACAGCACAGAGAGAAAGTAATTACATGTCTGTGGGTATGCAGAGACTAATGAGTAATTTGTCCAAACCATCTATGTTTAATGCAAAGGCAACAATTTACAGGAAACACAATTTTAAAGACTTAGCGGAGAGAAAAAACTGTCAAGGTGGCAACATTTCTACTTGCTCTTTAAACACACACAGTTTCCTACCTCCACTCCACCAAAAATACTAGAAAAATTTATTCTGCTTGTCTCAAAATTTTTATTCTCAGTTTCAGATAAATACATATGGCTTTACTAAAATGACCTTTGAGTTACGAAAACGGGGAGAATTAGCAAACACCCAAAACCAAAAAACCAAGTTTCTTTATATTCCCAAATCATTATTTTCTTTTGTCTAAAATGGGGATTTTTACATAGCAAGTCATCAGGCTTCTAGTAAGTGGCCAGAATGGCAGTGATTAAAGGAAAAGTACAACAGTAAGAGAAGCATGATGTTTCCTACAACTGGGAAACTGAATTCCCCTGAGATCCTTATTATGGGATAATCATTTTATACTTGCTGCAGGGTGATTCATTGTCAGGAAAAGGTCAAAATTAAATTACCTACGATTTTAAGCTTTCTTGATGCCCAAGACTACTGTATTTCTATTTCCTCCTGAAAACACTGTTTTAACTGGTGATATCCTTTTAGTGGGCACATTTATGCAGAAGTTTTTTTTTTTTTTTAAATGACAGGTTATATTTTACCAGAGGAAGTAAAAATCCTACTAAAAATTAAACACAGCTATTGAACATGAGATTGAAACAAATCCCAAAAAAATAAACGAGAAAAATGTCAACAGAAAAATCATTCTTATTTAACTGGAGAAATTGGAACATTCAGAATAATAAGGACATTTAATATTTTGTTTTGAACATAGGATTTAGGTCAAAATTTTAGAATTATTTATTTAAAATTATTTTATCAACATTCAGTTAAAATTATTTAAAAATTACTATGTCTTATTTATATGTGCGCTTTTAAAAAATCAAAACTGTTGACAAAATTAAGAAGTAGTATCCATAAAAAAAAAAAAAAAAAAAGAACTAGTATCCAGGGGCATCTGGGTGGCTCAGTCAATTAAGCACCTGCCTTAGGCTCAGGTCGTGATCCCGGGGTCCTGGGATGGAGCCCCACCTTGGGTTCCCTGCTCAGTGGGGAGTCTGCTTTTCTCTCCTTCTGCCCCTTTCCTCCACTTGTGTTCTATCTTAAATAAATAAAATCTTAAAAAAAAAAAAAAAACTAGTTTCCACAAGTAATTAGGTAGGAAGAGGAATGTTTAAATGGGCAACAAGAAAATACTTAAAATATTTAAACAGGTAGCACAGCAGGGAAATCTGTTCTACAGAGCCACTGTCCTTAGAGGTGGGAGTTATTCTGCATCAGGGCATTGGAGTAAGTGCATGCTTCATATTCTATTTAGAAAATTCTAGCTGGTTCAGCATTAGCTTGACTTTTAAGTTAGAGTAGAGTCTTTTTTTTTTTTTTTTTTTTAGCTTGGTTCTAAAAATGACCCCCACACCCACCCCAGATTGTTTTAGAAATACAAATCAAAAAAGGTGAGAAGATTTTAGAAAATTATAACTTGGCACCTGAGGTTGCAGCAGCTTCTGAGCCTTCTTCATTAACCTCGATGAAGGACTTGTGAATTGCTTTGGAAAGGAAAATCTCCTTGTTATCTGCCAAAAAAAAAAAAAAAAAAAGGGGAGAGAGGGAGAGAGGGAGCAAAAAGAAGCATTTCTTCAGTATCAGAAATAGAGAAGCATTTTACCCTTTATTTAAACAGCTTTGGAAAATATAAGTGACTTAAGGTACTGATGTAAAATAGAAGAGATAATGTTGTGAGATTATATGATTTCAGAGGAGCCTTGAAGATGTGTTTTCCGATTTGTCCTTATTTCATATTCTCTTGTTAATGTTTCCCTTCATTTTTATTGGTAATTTTCCCATTGTTTATTTCTTATATTGCCAGGGAAAGCAGAATTGTGGCTCTGTTTTTAATAGCAACTTCAAATTAGTTCATAACTCAAGATAAAAACATCTCACACAGTGCACTCTAATCGGAAAATTTTAAAGCACAAAATGAAAACAGGTAGAAAGCCAGATATAACCGGAGTAAGAAATTTTTAAGAATCTAATCTCTAATTAACTGTGATAATAGAAATATCTTTGGCAAAGAAAAACAAAATTGACTTCTAGGTTGTAGAAATGTGAATATAAAAAATTTACTTCCCGTTCCAATTAATTGGCTTATCTGAAGATTCACAAACATGCTTTAGCCTAAAGTCAGAGGAAATAACACATTTTCAGTGTTAGGGAGGCTGTTTTTCCCTCAGAGTTTTCTTTCTCTGTATGCTTACTTTCAAATTAATGGCTGAATTGTGTTCTCTCAAAATTCGTGTGTTGAAGTTCTAGCCCTTAAGACTTCAGAATATGACTGTATTTAGAGATAGAGTCCTAGGTTAAAATGAGGTCATTAGGGTGGGCCCTGAGCCAGTAGGACTGATGTCCTTATATGAAGAGGAAATTCAGACACAGATAGATAGAGGGAAAACCATGCCTGATGGCTAATTTTATTTGTCAGCCAGGTTATCTGTGCCCAGATATTTGGTCAAACTATTATTCTGGATGTTTTTGCAAGTGTGTGTTTTTTTTTAAATGAGATTAACATTTGAATTGATGGACTTTTGAGTAAAGCAGTTACCCTTGGGATGAGGGTGTCCTCATCCAATCAGCTGAAGGCTTTAGAACAAAGCCTGATCTCTAAGCAAAAAGGATTTCCGCCAGCTTGGACTCTTCCCTCAATTGCCAGCCCCCCACCCCCTGCAGATTTTAAATTTCCAAATTTACCACAAGTGTGTAAGCCAGTTCCTTAAAGTCCGTCTCTCAGTCTCTCTGTCTCTTTCTCTGTATAGATATAGATATATCTCTCTATATAAATGTACTTCCTGTTGGTCCTGTTTATCTGGAGAACGTGAACACAATATGAGCCAAGAGCCAGCTACAAGCCGTGGAGAGAGACCAGAGTAGATACCAAACCTGAAGCCACCTTGATCTCAGAAGTCCAGCCTCCAGAATGGTGAGACAACAAACACGTGTTGTTCAAGCCACCCAGTCTGTGGGACTCTGTTACGGCAGCCCCAGCAACCTATGCAATAGCTTTTAGTCTTGGGTGTCCGACTTTTGTCCCCAAGATCAAAATGAGATGAACAAAAAGTAGCTCAAATACATAAAAAGTAAAATAGCACAAGGAAGCAAGATGAAAGATTACTCAAGTTTCTGCCCCTCCCCTTGAAGCCCCCTTTTTCCATTCCAGGAGGTCTAATTCAAATTTAAGATAACTTTGTTGCTGATACACCATTCAGTAAAAGCACAGCGCATTTCATATTAGGCTACTTAGTAGGACTTTGTCAGGAACCCAGTCCTACCCACAACATACATTTTCCTTTCAAGGTTTCAAAAACACATAATTATCTCATACTGATGGGGAATGATGTTCAACAATGTTTTTGGTACATCTCTTGCATTGCACCTGCTTATTTTGAATAAGCCCCAAGATAGCTGAGTGGCAACTCTGAATATACTTTTAATAGGGATATTACTTCCTCGGCTCATATTTAGTATTAAGAAATAAGCATTGCTTTATGAAAGAGTCTGTCTCACATATTATGATATTTTCTTCTAGAATGCACTTGATGACTAGAAGAAAAATAAAAAGCAATAGAGCTTTTACATTAAACAATTAAGTATAATTAGCTCCCTCAAATCCAGAAGACTAGTTTTTTGTTGTTGTTTTTTCCCAACAAATAAAAAGAACAGTATAAATTGCATGAAGTAACTAGTCGGATATATTTAGCCGGCAAAACAAATACATGAATTCCAAGAGAGCAAAATATATTAACTATGTAGTAGTTAACTGATGCTCTAACATTTTCAGATTCTGCTGTCCATTTTCTTCAGTCTGCCAGTTAAGGTAGGGTTATGCACCAAGAGCCAGTATTAGGGCCCCGAATGCAAAAGTGACAGGACGTAGCTCCTAAAGGGCAATGAATGACCACGTTGCCAGCTAAGCCCTCTTTAAACATTCTGAGGGGAGTTCTCAAAGACTCCAAATGATGCTTTAGCCACGTTAATTTGCATAGAGGACCTGCCTCCTAGCTCCTAGGGCTGATCTGTTGACTGCACTAGACACCTTGAGAGAAGGAATCTCATCCCTTCAACTCCAGCTTCTGCCACAAATGTATCCTCCTCCAGTCACTTAATCTCCTAAGTGCCCTCATTTACCCCCACAAAATGATGGGAGGATGTGGAGGAGGGATACTTCAAGACACCACGGCAGGTAGATCAAGAAATCAAGGATGCTGAGGGTTCTTCCCACAGAACTAGTTTTTTAAAAGATCGTGAAATGGACAAACCTTTAACAGAGTAATTACCCAAATAAACGATATTAAAACAAAAGAAAATATGTCTAAAGATAGAATTTTTAAAAATCACAACATATATACTTTATATAATTTCCTGCAGATAAATGTGAATCTGCTTTATGAGTTATAACTTATTTACTATGAGCTGCATGTATTTACAATACAATAATTATAGAGAAAGAAAAATATATTTTACAAAACACCACCACAATTGGGTAAGCTTTTTTTTTTTTTTTTTAAGATTTTACATATTTATTTGACAGAGAGAGAGTACAAGCAGGGGGAGCAGCAGGCAGAGGGGGAGGGAGAAGCAGTCACCCCACTGAGCAGGGAACCTGATGTGGGGCTCCATCCCAGGACCCTGGATCATGACCTGAGCCAAAGGCAGACACTTAAAGGACTGAGCCACCCGGCGCCCCTGGTAAGTTTCGACATATCTGTGAATCACCTCCACAAATAAGATATTAGAATATTTCCATCTTCCCAAAAGATTCTTGTGCTTCTTTATGTAGATAATTTTGAAAATACAGAGATTTTGCATCAACTGGACAATTTTATAGAAATGTATATATTATAAAATTGAATGAAGAAAAGAATAGAATATTTGGATAATCGTAACCATTAAAGTAGTTGAGTGAGTAAACAAAAACTTCCTCTCTCCTCAAAATTAAAGAATCTGAGCTTGGGGTGCCTGGGTGGCTCAGTGGGTTAAGCGTCCGACTCTGGATTTCGGCTCAGGTCATGATCTCAGGGTTGTGAGTTGGCCTCTGCACTGGGCCTGGAGCATGCTTGGAATTCTCTGGCTCTCTCTCTCTCTCTCTCTCTCTGGCTCTCCCCACTCCCCCTGTCTTAAAAAAAAAAAAAAAAAAAAAAAAAGGAAAAAGAAAAGAAAAGAAAGAAAAAAGAAAAGAGAGAAAATCCAAGCCTAGCCGGTTTCCTAGGTGATCTAACCAATCCCTCAAGAAACAGGATTTTCTGTTATAAGTCCATTTTAAACTCTAGAAAGAGAATGAAAGCAATTTAAGTCATCTATGGATAGTCTTTCCCTTATATTAAGATTGAACCAGAGCAGTCTAAGAAAAGAGAATCATAGGCCAAACTCACCTATTAGCATAGAGATGAAAGTCGTTGTTTTTTTTTTTTTTTAAATCAGGAAGTTAAATCCAGCGACATATGCAAATACTTTTCTAAAATGAGTTTTCAAGGGACGTCACAGTGTGTAATGACACAGCAGTCGAGAACTGCTCTGACTTGGCTCCCTTTCACATTAAGCCTTCCTCTGGGATGATCTCATCAGACACAGGCCAGTTTATGCCACACAACCCAACTTAAAGCCCAGTCTCCGTTCTCGTGCTGGCTCTGCCTCCCACCTCGCCTTGGGTACACCTCGTGCCTGCAGACCTCAGGGTGCAACGTGAGGGTACCTCTGCGTCACTCATTCAGCCTGTTTCACTCCACCCACTGTGCTCCAGATCATTTGAACTGCAATCCCCTAAACGTACCGTGCTCGGTCACTTCTGTGTCTGTGCTTCCTCACAATCTTCCTGCACCCTGTACAGTCAGACACCCAATCTACTTCTAAGGCCCGCCTTCTGCTCTCTTCTGATTGCTGTTCTCCACTCACATAGAACTAACCACTCTTTCCTGCGGAACCCAGGCTCAGATTCTGTTAAAGCCTTTGATATATCATATTTGCATTTACATCTCCTCTTCCTGGACTGTGTCACTCACTGCCCTTTGCGTCCCTGGCTTCTGGCATTCGGGCGGCCTAATGGCTGAACTAACCTAAGAAGAGAGTTTCCTGGTAATGTGTAAGTTTCCAGAATTTAACCTAGCATAAACAGAAATCTAGGAATTGGGGGCACCTGGGTGGCTCAGTTGATTAAGCATGTGCATCGGCTCAGGCTGTGATCCCAGAGTCCTGGAATCGAGTCCCACATCCGGCTTCCTGCTCCGTGGGAAGCCTGCTTCTCCCTCTGTCTCTGCCCCTCTCTCTCTCTCTCTCTCTCTCTCTCTGTCTCTTATGAATAAATAAATAACATCTTTTTTAAAAAAAAGGAATTTAGTAATTGTTGAATGAAAGGGACTAGCTATTTCCTACTGTAAGACTTTGGATGTTGTCACTGTATGGGCACCATGACCACAATTCTATTCAGAAGTATGGCTGTGAAGTTTATTCTTGTAATAAATCAAACATGTGACACTAATCTAAAGTAGAAGCTCTAGGAAAATTGACGGACAGCAGCACTAGAGAGGGAAAGAACACAAAGGCCACACACAGGCTAAAAAACAAAAATCCAATCGAGAAGAACTTAGGGAATGGGATCCAACAGACCGGTGGCATCGTATGTATTTCAAAGACAGCAAAATAAAGATTGAATCCAATGTTCCAACTCCTAGGGGGTGATTAAGTGCTACACGATGGGCAGCAAATGTCTGCAGATGTAAGCAAGACCTCAGGACTCTTAACTTTTAGAAAGCCATCACCCCTTTAGATACACCAGTAGGAGAAAATGTAACCAATAAATCACATCACCAATGCTGGGGGGGGTGGGAAGAAAATGAAGCATATTCTCTTGGGACAAACTTCAAGCAGTCACATTAAACTATTAGCTGAAAGTGGCTTAAACCAGGAGGGGTCTGCTCTCACCCCATCAGGTCATACAGGCACATAGGCAAGTCCACAGCTCCCTATGCTTGTCCTCCAATATTGCTCATCCTGATGTAATTATGTGTCAATCAAGGCCGTCTTTCTTGCTAGGCCATTCACCTACTCCTTAAGGGCCTGAGCGCTGCCTGTCCAATTTATCTCCTCCTTGCAATTCTTTGGACACCGCCAGGCACCAAGTAGGCACTCAGATATTTGATGAATCGGAATGGAAGGGGAGTTAAGGAGATTTACACTGACGAGCCCGTCTTATTGATTAGAGAAAAGTTCATCGTTCTCTAAAAAAAGAAAATAAATCAAAGACAAACAAAGCCACACACACACACAGAAAAATTCCACACACTGGCCCCAAGCACCCTTCCCCTTCTGGCCACAGCACACACCGCTGCCAAGTAACTGGTCCTACTTTCCCCTGGGCAGTGCGGAGCCAGGCCTTTCACAAAGGATAAGATGGGAACAGGGCCAGCAAGCCCTAGGTTTCCCAGAGAAGAGCTGGGCAATAATTCAAGCTCTTCTGAAGGAAGCAGGGCAAAATGCTAAGGCATTCATTCAGTCACTGAGCAAATATTTATCAAGTACTCTGTTCGAATGAGATATTATTGTGCAGGGCACCAAAGCCTCCAAGTATCCGTGATTAACATAACGCTGGCAGGATGGCCATCATGCAAGTGGATGCCACCACTTCCTTTGTGGCACTGTTCCTAAACACAGCCAATTTAAATAGATTCCTGCGTCACCAAGGACATGCTTAAAATAACAAAATGAGGAGAGCTCCATAACAGAACCCGAGAATACCAAAAGCGTCTCTGTACTTGACTTGCTGGAATATTTTTAGCTTCAGCCCCACCCATGAACTTTAGAAAGGTTTGTAGAAATTGGGCTCCTTCAAGGTAGGAATAGTGTTTATTGGTGTGTTTGTTTGTGTCTCTGGAGGAGTGTGGTTATAGACTAGCGAATCATTCCTTCCTTCCTTCCTTCTTTCATTTATTCATTTAGGTCCTAGGCACCTCATATGTGCCAGACGTTGTTGATACGCTGGATTTACTATGGTGAGCTCAACACTTCCTTCCCAGGAGGAGGAAAGCAAGCATTAAAGGCCAATGGCAATAAAACAGCAAATCAAGACACGGCCACAACTTTAGGGTCTAGTGAGTGTTACTAAGCAGCAAGAGGAGTTGATGTGTTGGCCGGTGATGAGGGCGGGGAAGAGGAGCTACTGTACTTGAGGTGTTGGGGAGTCCGGCTGAGACCTGAGGAATACGTAGGAGCCTGTCACGAGAACACCTGAAGGTAGTTTTCCAGCAAAGGGAAAAGCTCCTGCAGAGGCAGATCCGAGCCAGGTGTGCCCAAGGACCCAGAAGAAGGCCTGTGTGGCTGGAGGGAGCGGGGTGAGGAGGATCCAGGGGTTTGAGAGAAGCCCCCGCACTTGGAGGGAGGCAGGCCCAGCACCACTTCCCACCACACGCCCCCACCAGCACCTGGCCCACCTCCTTGGGCCCTGAGGACACTAAGTCGTCTGTACACAAGCCCTGTCTTCTGAGGAGCTCCGAGATCAGAGACAGGTATGTGAACAAGCAATCTTAAGGAAAAGGTGGCATCTGTGGTAGCACTTTGTACTCTGACAGCCCAGACGGGGGAAGGTAAACCGTTTGGAAGGGAGAGTGACCAGGGCAGGCTTCTTGGAGGCGGCGCCATCCGGGCTGGTTCTTGAAGGACAAGTAGAAAAGGGCAAGTCCGAGAATCGGGTCAGGGCATTCCAAGCTGAGCATCATACTTGCAAAGTGAGACAAGCAGCAGCAAGGACTTGCAGGTCCTGGTCCGATCGGGGCCTGGTTACGTAATAAAGAGGTGGGGAGTGGCACCCAATGTTAAGAGCTTGCACACCACGAGGCTGGAGAGCATGGGCTTCATCCAGAAGTAACGGGGCACCTGTGCTTTGATTTTAGAAGATGCTTGTGCCAGGAGCTGTAAAGCGTGAATCAGAGGAGCAAGCAGCCAGGGGCCAGAGGATCAAGTTTGCTGGCTGCTAGAACGGGCCAGGCAAGAAAGTGGTGGGGAAGTGGAGGTAGGGCCCTGGGAGAGAAACCCAGTCCTCCGACCTCCAGGTGCAAGGAGACGACCTCCAGGTGCAAGGAGACGCAGAGCCGGCCTGGGTGGGATGGGAGAGCCAGTCCGGCCTAAATCCAAGCTCTTGAGTCTGACCTGAACGTGGCTTTCGCTGTGTCTTCTTAATTCCTTTATCTCATTGGCTCCCTTCGGAAAGCTTGTACTTTGTGCTGAAGGATTTAGGACTCTCCTTCTCCTTCCCCTTCCACCTTCCGAGAGGATTATCTATTAATCCAAATGCTGACAGTCATTCATTTCCATTACAAAAATAGCCCTACTCTATAACGGGATCCTTCCTCGCTGCAACTGGATGAGCATTTTAAATCGAGCCTGAGAAGCAAAGGGCTCTCAGCACTCTCTTGATTCCACGTTTATTGGATGAGCCTTTACCATGCTTTACATTAACAGAATGTAGCGGACATCAAATTGAGATGAAAAAATAAGCACACCAGTGAGAATGGGGAAAATGAACAAGGCAGGAAACCACAAATGCTGGAGAGGATGCGGAGAAAAGGGAACCCTCCTGCACTGTTGGTGGGAATGGGAACTGGTGCAGCCACTCTGGAAAACTGTGTGGAGGTTCCTCAAAGAGTTAAAAATAGACCTGCCCTATGACCCAGCAATTGCACTGTTGGGGATTTACCCCAATGATTCAGATGCAATGAAACGCTGGGACACCTGCACCCCGATATTTCTAGCAACAATGTCCACAATAGCCGAACTGTGGAAGGAGCCTCGGTGTCCATCGAAAGATGATGGATAAAGAAGCTGTGGTCTATGTATACAATGGAATATTCCTCAGCCATTAGAAACGACAAATACCCACCATTTGCTTCGACGTGGATGGAACTGGAGGGTATTATGCTGAGTGAAATAAGTCCATCGGAGAAGGACAAACATTATATGGTCTCATTCATATGGGGAATATAAATAATAGTGAAAGGGAATAGAGGGGAAGGGAGAAGAAATGGGTAGGAAATATCAGAAAGGGAGACAGAACATGAAGACTCTAACTCTGGGAAACGAACTAGGGGTGGTGGAAGGGGAGGAAGGCGGAGGGTGGGGGTGACTGGGTGGCGGGCACTTAGGGGGGCACTTGACGGGGTGAGCACTGGGTGTTATTCTGTATGTTGGCAAATTGAACACCAATAAAAAATAAATTTATTATTAAATAAAATAAGCACAATAAACACAGGGCCTCTCATCTCATCCCTTTCTTCATTCAGCAGGTAGTAGGCAGAAAACACAGAGCCGTGTGCTTCCGAAACACTCATCGGGGCCAGTCCTGGAGAGGTTTATTTTTTTTTTATTTTTTTATTTTTTCCTGGAGAGGTTTAAATTCTGGCACAAGGTATGGGCTGCATAAATAATGATAACATGAGATCAGATGTCATATGCAGCATAAGAGAAAGAGTATAGAACAGAGTAGAATTTACGAGGGAGTAAGTACTTCTGGTGGGTGTAGTCGTGTGGCTTGCTGAAGTTAGGGATATCTGTGCTCAAGATCCACCCGGGGGATCTTGGGGGTGAGAGAGACTGGACAAAGTTGGGGCCCCCGGGGGGATGTGAGGTGCAGTGGGAAGGGTCAGGTTGCAAAAGCTGCGTGGAAGGAATCAACCAGAATCAAGGCTAGAGGGAGCTGAGGCCTGAATGCCCTGCCAAGCAACGGGCAGTGCACCGCCAACTGAAGGGAGGCTTTGAACAGGAACAGGGATGATCTGAGAGCGGGTTTCAAGGTGATTAATCTTGGCAGTGGTCGAGAAGACAGATTAGATGGAAAAGAGATTGGAAACCGTTTAGGAGACTATTGAAATCGGCTGGGGGCGGCAGTGAGGAGAGCCTGAAATAAAGGTGGAGGCCACGCATTAGAGAACGAGAGGTCCCAGCAAAGGAGTCTCAAGTCACTCAATTTTTCCTGAAGCATGAGGACGTGGAGCAGGGTTGTTTTTCCCACTGTTCAATCATATTTGCTATTTTTAGAGAAAGATAGCATTTCATTGCCTAATTTAAGAATGAGTCGTGTCACAATAGTACTGAGCCACTTTCTGGGCGCTTTTGAAATTAGGAATTCTACGAAGAAGGCGATTCTTTAAAAGGTTTTCCCATGTTTCAAGTGAGAGTTTTCATTGAAGAAATAATACATTACGCAAGGCAAAATCCCAAGCAGGCCACAGTGACAGATGAAACAAAATCTCCTCTCTCATCTGGGAGCCTCTCTTCTGTATTCTAGAGGCAACCATTGCTATCATTTTCTAAGACATTATTCAAAAATGTTCAATGCATTGGAAAGCTTAAATGCATACCTATATTCCCCCCGCCCCCATCTTTTGAACCACTGGGCCCCCATTCCACCAGTTGACTTTCTTTCTCACAATGCTTCCTCCAGTATGGGGTTCCTTGATTCATCACTATTGACATTTGGAGCTGGATTATTCTTTGTTATAGGGTCTGTCCCGTGCAGGGTAGGTCACCGGGATATAGAAGCATCCCTGGCCTTTACCGGAGAGATGCCATGAACACTCTCCAGTTGTGACAACCCAAAAGGTTTCCAGCTGTTGCCAAATGTTTCCTGGAGGACAAAATTGTCCTGGTTGAGAACCGCTGCTCCAGTAAAGCATTTCTATCACTCTTCCTTTTATTAAGTCCAACTGTTTATGTCTTTCTCCCCACAAGTCTGTATCCTTCTTTAGAGCAGGTATGACATCTTAGTTAGTTCTTCATTTTTATGATGTACGGTGCTCACACCGACTCATGAAGAGTTATTAAATGAAAGGAATAGACATGACATTGAATGTAATTAATGACTATCTTAACACCATGAAATCCTCACCATGAAATTCATTAAGGTAGAAAATAATAATCAAATACACGCTAATAATTTTCCTGGGCACTTGTAGGGGTTACCAAGCATCACAGACACTTTAATCAGCAGGGTTTTCATAACATTTGGAGAAGCAAAGAACTAGACATGTGAAAAGAACACCAACCATGTAAGGACAGAGCATATGGTGCCCAGTTGGACAATGCAGGGAATAATAAATACCATCAAATTCAGCAAAAGCAGAGAGGCAAGTTTTATAGTTGTGTTCCTAGTTTTCAAATAAATGGTTCATGAATTAATGTGTATGTGCAGTGTGTGTGTGTGTGTGTGTGTGTGTGTGTGTGTGTGTGTGTGTTGGGTGGGGGGAAGGGAGGGAAAGGAAAAAAAAGGAAGTATTGTTTGGGATGGGCTGACATGCTGAGGCTACCAAGGTCCTAACAAAACTAGGACCCACTGAAAGCTTGAGAAATTGACTCTAGACCTTACTCAAGTTATCCTGAAGGCTTGAATTGGGTCGTGTTTGAGGATGGCCGATCCTGGATGTCTCAGTATGTTTTAAGGAGTTAGATGTTCCAAAAAAGGTAATACAGAAGGTGGCCATGGAGAAACCTCTGCTCTCTCCTTCCCTCTCTTGTTTTCTCCTTCAGGGGACATCTACCGTGTGCCAGCTATGTGTCAGCCGTATGCCAGGTACCAGTAACGCAGCTCTGAGTACCCTGAGAAGGATTCCGTTCTGAGAGAGGTTTGATCAAATGAACAGAGACTTCACACATAGACTATATGAACTCTGAAAGATCCAAGTGTTATTTCAAATTTCCAAACCATCTGCATTCATAATAGATACTTATTCTCTATTGTCTCTGGACGTACCAAAGGCAATTAAATATTACGTCATAAACCTCCCAGATATGTCAGAAATTTTAAGCTACACTGACCACAATAATTGATTTACCACTGCAGTGCTACTCCCTCAGGACTGAAAAGCCGCAGATACTCTATGCATGTGAAATAACTGCCTAGATGTTTGGGTGAGACAGTGAGGAATCTCTAATAAAACAGAAAATCGAGCCACTGTAAGAAAGCGGAATGTAATTATCCAGTTGGAATTTGGCCAGTTTGGTAGACAGATTCTCTCAATTCCTGAGGAAGGGAGCATAAGAACTTTAAATTATCCTATGCTTCATCTACGAATATATTTCTGACTCAAGCACAAAAGTACCCATTAGCTTTTGAATCTCCACCAGTCCTACCTCCTTGACAACCCCTCTGAAAAGTTCAGAGCTCTAGGAGCTTGGATGTGAGCCATGAAAACCTTTACTTGGGCAAAATTTGCATTTCTCTGCTGGACAGGAACATTTATACAGTAGACATTTAGAAAAACTCTACTAGGGTTTTGGAGGTAAGCTCTCTAAATGAGGGGTAGAAGTTGTGGTATCAAATATACCAACATCACCTCGTTGCTGAGTGCTGCTTAGAAAACAATCTGTCCAATTCTAAATCTGGGAGGGCAAGGCCTTTTTTGATTATAAACTCCATGATAATTTCCTGAAAGCTATGAACCCATCTCCACTCTTTTCTTTCTTGTGTATGTGCGTGTGTGTGCGCGCACCCACACATGCATGCGAGCGCACACCTATATGCGATTTCAGGGGTAGAGCATCTACTTCACTGAATTCAATCCATGGACCCTCATACTCCAGGTTTAGAAGATATTATTCGGTTGGCTTGATTTTCTATAAGCTATTACTTCAGGAGAGGAAAACTAAATTCTCTCCTGTAACGCATGAACTGCTAGGGAAACTTCTATGCCTTTGTTCTCTCTGGTTGGAGAGTTGGGTCCAATACATCACATATAAAGAAGACTTACACATTAAGTTCCTTTTTATCTCAATCTATGTCTCCACCATATATATGTATAGATCTATATGTCTCTATCATGTATATCTATATATCTGCCTTTATCACATCAAAAAATAGATTGTTTTATGGTCCATATTCTATAGAAATGATAGAACATCATTATATAAGCTAAGTCTTAAACTTACAGGTGCCATATTTCAGTGATAAATGTCTTGGGGTTAACTGCTTAAAATATTTCCAAAAGAATTTTACATATTCTAAGTACTTAATGTTGCTAATATGTTAATGATTTTTACTCTGAACAAATTAGGGCATGTGGATCAAATAATTCAACTGGGATTTTCTCTCACCTTGGGATATTTAAAATAAATTACTCAGCACCCAATATGCCAGGTATATTTTGAAGCTACTTCTTCAAAACCACTCTTTTTTTATTGAAGACTTGAGATAATCTTTACATCTCACTAGATATTCTTTTAAAAAGTGTCGACTTCTCACAGCAGGCACACATTTATCCTCTCTTCTTTCTTTCCTATATAATTTACTGTAACTGGACACACTGAGGTATTAAATCAACACATTTATTGATTATCTACAAGGCATTGTGTCAGATAGAATGGGGAATTTGAATACATATAAGACAGATCTTCTGGAGAGGATCTATTGTTGAAGATAAGACATGGACCAAAATAATATAAACTTAATGTTAGGACTATTATTTACAGTTTTGTGTATAGAAAGTAAATATATTTGTTATAGTTATCTGGCAAATGATAACCTTATTTTACCTCAGAACTCTGTAGTAGAGGGTTGGGCAGCATCATTTAAAAAAATATTGATTTATTTTTGTAGAAGGCGAGAGAAGTTTATTGAACACATTATAAGGGAGCAGTGGGCAGGACAGCAGAGGAGAGGCTGTCTGCCAGGAGGCCAGTGGGTAGAGGCTGTTTTTAAAGGGAAAAGGTGAAGACATACAGTGACGTATGGAATTCTCTCTTTTCTGGTAATTGTGCCTGGTTGTAAGTAGCCCATTGGTCAGGGCCCATGGATACTTTGAGGTGGGCAACCTGATGGGCCTGTCTGTATTCAGCCAGAGGGTCACCTGGGGACCCTTTGGCCTTGATCAAGTTTCTATTGCTCAAGACTGTTGCCTACCAGTGGTCTCTACATCCCCACCCCCACCCCGCCTGCCTCGAACAATTTTCACCTTAAATCTTTAAGGTGATGGAGAACATCATCATTTTACAAATCTTTTATGAAATAATATGTTAAAAAAATAGTGTTTATTTCCTACCAGACAAAGCTGTCAAATTTGCATTTTTGATGAAAACTTCAGTTATTCCAAGAGCCTTCAAAACCTCCTTTAAATCAATTTCCTGCTCCACTGTGAACCTAGAAAACACATAGGGGGAAAAGCATTTAGTTACAGGATTTTTAAAGTATTTAGTTACAGCATCCCGTTGCCTGGGACAAAGAATAAAAACGTTGGATATATTTAATGGTAAATTATGCTAAAACTGGCTTTTGACTGCAAGTAGAATTTGATTGTGCTTATAAAAAGAGGAGAGACCAAAAAGAATAATGTATCAGAATAATATTAAATGATTAAGTAGGAAAACTATTTGATGTGGACACGAAAGTGTAATATATATGGTGGAATAGTGTTTTTGAGCTCAAGAGCGTAAAACTTACGTTCTTTCAAAATTGTGTGACCCAGTAATACATCTGACTTTTTTTTTTTTAAAGCTGGCAATGGCTAGGGGATCCCTGGGTGGCTCAGCAGTTTAGTACCTGCCTTCAGCCCAGGGCATGATCCTGGAGTCCCGGGATCAAGTCCCACATAGGGCTCCCTGCATGGAGCCTGCTTCTCCCTCTGCCTATGTCTCTGCCTCTCTCTCTCTGCCTGTGTCTCTCATGAATAAATAAATAAATAAAACCTTAAAAAAAAAAAAGCTGGCAATGGCTAATCAAATATTTACATAACTAAGGCATGTCATTCTTTTCTGAGTGTCCTGCTCAATTCCCTGTGAAAAGGGAGAGAGCTATTGTTGTATAATGGATACATCTTCCATTTCAACTCCATAGACTCAGAGAAAGAAAATATAAAATCTGTCATGTTAAAAATATATATCTTCGTGAATATATTAACCTCCAGGACCTGAGCCTGTTTTCCTGGTAGCATCACAGAAACCATGTTAATCAACAAAAGTGAATTAAATATTACATCTTAAAAACTGTACACTTTTACAATTATATTAGAGATTCCTTTATAAGCAAAAGAATAACAATTTTTTTGTTTTTTGTTCTAATGGGCTTTATGAATTATACATAAATGTGCATCACATTTACAAGAAATAAAACATTACTTAAAACTGAAATGAAAGTAAGTGGTCATGAACAGAATATTAATTTTAAAAAATAGTTTCCACAGAAACCCTGATTGGTCCTAATATAGAGTCTCTCCCAAACCAATGGATAGTATCACCCATGTTTCTAGTGAAAAATATGAAGTAAACACGGCTGCATTAACACACAAGTGTGGGTTTTTTTTAATGCAAAGGTTATTACTTTTTTATAAAAAGTAAAAACCAGTAGAAGTAAATGTTTCTTTTTTTCTAAGATTCTGCTTTTTGATCAATAAAGATCATAAATGTAAGTTTTTAGACAATGGGCTGTATCCTTAGAAAAGTTATACCTGTAAGAGTCACTAAACATTATGTCAGCATCATTTCTGATGCCTAGTTTTAAAAAGAATGACACATGTGTGGAATGGTTGCTATAAATAAGACTCAGACATCCAGAGGAATCACCAGGGGAAAGTAGTTTTACCAGGTTCATGTTTATGGGGAAAATAGGACAAATAGAGAAATAAATATATAGCAAACATATTAAACCAAGTACTGAATTTTATCTGTATCCTACACTTTACCTTGAATTTAGCATTGTTTCTTTTGTTTCCTGCAAAAAGCGGATGTTGTTTGTGAAAGTAGAAAAGGGGGATGAGTATGGAATGTCTTAAAGAATACATTCAATGGCTTGATTAAGGTGTTTTGTGTGTGCGTGCTTTATGTTTGCTATTGATTGATTGATGATTGATCACTTATATGGAGATTACTATATACCAAAAACTATTCGAGGACTTTAACAGATTAATTTAAATATTGCTAAAGCCCTTGGAGGTAGGTATTATTATTATTATCTTCAGTTAATAGAAGAAACTAAGGAGAAGAAAGATGAGACAATTTGACCAAGGTCATACGGCTAATAAATGGCAGAGCAGGGGCAGGGATCAAGGTTGTATTCTGTATGTCCTGATCCACCTAAAATAGGAAAATGAAGGAAGAGATCAGGAGAAGATACTTTGTGCTTCTTAAGAACAACCTGGTTTGTTTCTCATTTCTGAGGCTTGCTGTGTCAGGTGAGCATTGTAATTTAGCCAGATTGAATTTGGGCAAGTTCCTTAATTTATGAGCTTTGGTTCTGGCGTGTAGGAAATGACATTAATAATACCTGCCTCATAGTGTTGTTCCAGGAATTGAATATGGTTTATAAAAGTCTTAAAAAAAAAAAAGATTTTGTTTTTAAGTATCTCCGTACCCAGTGTGGGGCTCAAACTTAAAGCCCCGAGATCGAGTTGCATGCTCTACTGACTGAGCCAGCCAGGTGTCCCAAAGGTTTTTAGGTCTTAGGATGGTGCCAGTATGTAGGATGCATGTAATAAAGGGCAGATTGTGTTAACTGCACTCATGATATTGCAGTTCTGTATAACATTCACATTACTATAGATGTTAAGGTATTATATCTTTGCATTTTAGTAATGGTGGAATGATTTGATTAAATAGCTATTTAATTCCTGCTGCTTTAGCTGTAAATTAGTCAAATCTAGTGTCTTTTTAATATCTGTAGTATCCAACATAGGACATTACACATAGGTAGAAGTGGAAAAAACCGAGGTGACCATGAGAGTGTTTGTTTAAAGTTGAAGAGAGAATGTGAACAATTTCTACTTATCCATTTCTTGTCAAACTGTTGAAAAATAGCTATGATCTATTTACTACCTCTTTCTTAATATAGACTCATATTCACATAAAGTAGCATTATCCTCTCCCATACACTGAGGGCTCACTGTGTCCCAGACACTGCACAATCCTTTTACAAATGGTATCTCATTTAATCATCCCTCTCAGGGATGATAAATCTCACAGAACCCTATGAGGTTATGTATTGTTATCTCTATTCTACAGAAGAACAAACTGAGGTTCAGACAAGCTAAGCAACTTGGCCTAATCACACATCTAGTAGGTAATAGAATGAGGATATGAGCTAATAAGGTCTGTCTGACTGCAAAATCCTCTTCCACTAATAATTATAATTCTAACAATGGCTATTTAAAAACTATCAAAAACTACAGGTAGATTTTACATTTCACCCACTGAATTTATTTATTTATATTTAAAGACTTTATTTACTTATGGGAGAGAGAGACAGAGACAGAGACAGAGACAGACCTAGGCAGAGGGAGAAGCAGGGAGCCCAATGCAGGACTCCCTCCCGAGACCCTGGGGATCACGCCCTGAGCCAAAAGTAGTTGATCGAGCCACCAGGTGTCCCCACTGAATTTAAAAATAAAAAGCTACAACACTACTTTTTTAAACCCAATGACATGGCTATTCTAATAATGTCATCATGCATTTGCAACTTTGGAAAGAGAAACACTGGAGACTGAGATTTGTAGAGCAAATGTTGGAAAAGAATACATATCTATTACATGTAAGGAGATTTGTAAAACTTAGAAGCAATTAAGAAATTAATCAAGAAACTGTGTAGACAAACCTAATCAAAAGCACTCGTATTAAAGAACAAAATCAGATGGCTGCTTGTATTAGCTTTCTTTTATAAACAAGAAACTAAAGTACCTGGTTTCTAAGACAGTCATTTCAAAATAACAGGATGGTCTCTGGTTACAAAACAGAAAACCACTTTATATCCATTGATTTCTAGCACTCTGGTCACAAACGACAAATCTGAGACTACAAAAGTCAGAGTGGAAAGATACAATAGCCAGGTACCCCTGCATTCCAAGGATTAAGATTTTTGACTTTCATTTTAGAACAACCTTCTTGCACTTATACAATGAAGAAGGTAATGTTCTTCAGAACAAGGTTTTTAAACAATCTTACTGGAAGAGAAGTATATATAAAGCTACCCCTAGATTACCACAAGGTGAGTACTAGGACTTAAAATGTACACTGAAAATAAATAAGAATAGTGATAATAGATAATAATTATATGATGATTACTCTGTGCTAGGCATTTTTCTAAAGTGCTTTTTAGATATTTTACATATATTTTTATCTATATTAGCCAAACTATTTTTGCTACCATGAATAAATTAGGAGAATATCTGGTAATCTCATTTAAATCTTAGAAATGTATGACTGTGCATAAACCTTTGGATATTTCACTGGATTTGATGATATCACACAGGAATAGCAATTTTACCCTTTCCTACATAGAATTTTATATTCTGGATAAAAATACAATTTCAATTCAGCATCTGATTCCTGTGGGACTTATTATTCAGGGAGGTAAATTATAAAAATACAAAGGTATCCCTTTGCCCCTCTCAAAATGCCCTATACCTTTTAAGAAAGGCATTTGTGGAGCACCTGGCTGGCTCAGTGGTTGAGCATCTGCCTTTGGCTCAAATTGTGATCCCGGGCTCTTGGGATTGAGTCCCACATTGGGTTCCCCACAGGGACCCTGCTTCTCTCTCTGCCTATGTCTCTGCCTCTCTCTCTGTGTCTCTAATGAATAAATAAATAAATAAAATCTTTAAAAAGAAAGAAAAGGCATTTAAAACCTATATGCATAAAATCTAATATAAACAAAAATAACTGTCAAGTAGGACAAGAATGTGATCAAATTCTAGAAATGCAAAGTTGCCTTATCAGAGTAATGTCTCTATGTGAATAAAACTATACAAACATCTTAAGACAGATACTTCAGTAAACCTAGGATATGGCTATTAAAAAATGTTTACCTTTGCTAAAATGAGGTCACAAGAATCATTACCCTCAATGAACATTTAATGGATCCTAATGCTGTAAAATGGGAGGGGTAGATCGTTTCCTATTGATTATTACTTATACATAAGTGTTTGAAAACAGTCAATTTCTTAAAAAGGGAAACCAGATTCATGTTATCTATTTAGTCTTTCTTTCTATGCATTAACCATGCAGAAGAGAGTTCATAGAACTTCTGGAGAAATGGATACATCGTAATTAACTGTGCCTAGTTTAGTATGAGGCATTAATATGAGCCAGCAAGCAAGCTAAACTATTTCATAATTGAAGAGTATCTCTTAGAAAATGAAAATTTAATTTTCTTCTGCTGCCACGTTCAATTTCTCTGTGGACAGGACCTGGAGGCCACATTTTCTAGTGAATATGGTTGAGTTAGAATATATGATACTTATTAAGCATTCACTTAAAATTCTGTTAAAATACTCCTAAATAACTTTGCATCCTCACAGAGTTGAAGCATTTGGACATGCTGCACTTAATTCATGGAATTTAATAAGGGAAGCATTAACACTGCACCGAATTCCTCATATTACCAGAAAGAACTCCTTTAAAAATATACAGAAAAGCACACAATATCAATATCAGCCAAAGAAACATGAGAAGAGCATTTTAGGCCAATGCAAAAATATACATAGAGACCCAGAGGCAGGCAAAAAGCAAGCTATCTGTAGCATAAGAGTAAGCACATGGATAGTACATGCTAGAAAGTGTTTGTTGTGATGAGTAGCCAGAGGTGGGCTTGAGATGAACATGGAGGCCCCACATAGATTTTATTATTTAAGCCACAGGGAGAATTTTAAGCTTTTTCCTGCTTATTTATGGTTGCATCTTGGCACCCAGCACAGTAACTTGCTTGCGCTTCTTCCAACAATGTCAGGGATTATTTTCTCTCCAGCTATAATCAACTTTAAATATTAATGAAATACACAAGACTGCCAATGTAAATGATATTCAGAGATGATCTATTGAGAAATCTTCTAAAATGAAGCTAAGAATATTGACTAGGATCTGAAACTAGGTCTTGGTAAATAGTACTGAGTGAATCAATAAATGAACTTGTGTCTCTGGGCAGATCCTCATGAGTACAAACGGATACTTTTTAAAAAGGAGAAGGAAGAGAAGGAGGGGAGGGGAAGGGGAGGAAAGAGGGAGGGGAGTGGGAGGAAGAGAGTAGCTAAGACTTAAAATTCAAAGGCAGTGGCAAGAGTTTTTCTGAGTCAGAACCTACATTGAAATCTCTCCCTCCATGCTGTCGGAGGGAGTCACACAGGAACCTCTTACCTGGGCAGGTACACTTCCACTTTTTGTTTCTTCACAGAGTTTGCCCATTCTTCAATCAGCTGTGCTTTGACCAACGGCTCCAGAGTCGCCAGCGGAACTTCCTGTCTGGACAATACCAGCATCATACTTATTTCATCTCCCTCATAGGGTATTTCTAGAACTTGGTAGATACCACCAGCTTCATTGGAGCCATCACTAAATTCTCCTAAAATACAAAGAAAGTTGATAAAAGGCCCATATCAAAGCTCAAATAAAAGGTTTAGTTTGTTACAACTTTCTTCCAAGAGAGTGTATAGTGTATAAGAAATTCAGGCATCTGGGAAAAGGGAGGTTGTTGTTGTTGTTGTTGTGTTGTTTTAAATAGGCCCTGAAATCTTTGGTCCTAAAAAATGTATTTTTCTTTTAGAATTTCTTTTAGAATCCCCAGAATCATATCACATTTGTCATAATATGTTCCCTAGACTTAGTTTTTATTTTTAAATGAAGATACTTCAAATGAATATATATTTAAAGAATATCTTTAGAAACAATGATAAGTCCTGGTTAGAAAAATAAAGCCCTGCATCCAAGTTAGATGTAGTTCACATTTGCTAATACCCACCTGATCTCTACAAAGGGAAAAAGTGACCACATAATACCTGGGACTTTATTATTACCATAGCTAAAAGTTTTGAGGCAGAGGTAGCATAGTCAAAACAAAATCTATGATATTCTTCAAGAGTTTTCTAGTGTATTTGTGTTGTTTAAGTTCTCCAAATTAGGTAATGAGGTTAGTTGGGGAATGGGCTTTGTATTCTAATGACTTAGCTAAATTCACCAGGATTCCATAAAAAAATAAGGAAGTCTTTAAAACAAATGGTCCTGTTGCTACCTTAGATTTCTCCCATTTTCAAAAAAAAAAAAAGTAATGCTTTTGTTATGAGTATTTTCCTATAACTGATCTAGGTCCTTTAGAGCATTAAACATTTTGGTTCTCAAATATAGTGTGTAAGAATACAGTTCAATGTAGTGTGGAAGAAAGATTAACACCCTAGGCTTCTGAAAAGTCCAATGAAATATCTTTGAAAAGATATTTTCAAAGATGTTTCAGACACACACAGTCTGAAAGCAAATTTTTAAGGAAATGCTTGTAATTCAAAGAGTGGTAAGGAATCCAAAGCAAGAGCAAAGGGGAACATATGGGTCACTGACAACCACCCCAAAGTCAATGGCTTTTTGGAATAGCTCAAAATGTTCTTATACAAGGTCAGGTGTTCACATGTGAATAAAGCCATTCTGCAGGTGTAATCAACTTTATAAATTAAATAATTATATTGGAAAACTGTCAATGCATATAATATTCATTCGGGATCTAATTAGAGGACTTTGAAAATGGAGCCAAGGAAATTGAACTGTAGCCCAAACAAGATTGACAAGATACTTGAGTAATAAATATTTCATGTTCTTTCTTAAAAATGTGTTAATATACTACAAGGGAGGCCTTACCATAATAAAATTCCCCTTGTTGATACATCATTGGAATCTGGACTTCACTTTCATCATCTTTAGTGAAGGAAAAGGTTCTAGTATTTTCAGGTCTAAACTGTGACTTCCAGTTCCCTTTGAAATAGACAGCATTGATGAGGGCCAAGTGAGTGCCAGCATCAAAATCTCTTGGGGACACCAAATCTTTCAACAGATCTATTCAGGGAAAAAAATGAATAGATGAAAGTTCATATTAAATTTGAAGGTGAAAGGGGACCAAAAGATTATCAAACTACCATGTAATAGAGTAATCCAGAAAAACTGTATACCATGACCAAATTTACAATAAAAATTAAAAGTATCTTGCTTTCAAAGGAAAAATGTTACACACACACACACACACACACACACACCATACATGATTAAAACGTCATCAAATAAAAAAAAAAAAGTCATCAAATTCAAAAATTTACCATAAATTGGATATCTTATTTCTATCATTTGAAATATTCCTTTACAAATCTATGTATAAAGGTACTGAGTCTTTGTTGACAGCTAAAAATGTTTAAATAGTTTGGAAATAGACAGCTTTTAATAATTCAATCTATTCCAAGTGGATTATTATTCTTGACCTAATCTTTGAATGTTAAAATACAAACATAAGTTTCTTTAGCCTACATTTTAATGTCATAGTTGAAAAAGGACCAAAATTTATATTTTCTCATTTTATTAATCATAGCATTTTTTGGGGGGGCTTACAGAGTTGCCCCAGAATTTGGGGGAATATAGGTCATAGGGCATGTGTCAGGGCTTTTGATTGTTGTTCCAAAATAACATACGTTAGATTGACATTATTTGGGGGAGTTTTGACAATATGAATTAATTTTAACAAACGTTTTTTTAATCTGCTTTCAATTTGGCCTCATTAAAAAAAATCTTATTTCAGTATTTTGATGGTAAAGTTAGAAAATAAAATGGTAAGTTATGGGGATGCCTGGTGGCTAATTGGTTGAGCATCTGCCTTCAGATTAGGGCATAGTCCTGGGGCTCCCCGATGGAATCCTGCATTGGGCTTCCTGCATGGAGCCTGCTTCTCCCTCTGCCAGTATCTCTGCCTCTCTCTCTGTCTCTCATGAATAAATAAATAAAATATTTTAAAAAATGGTAAGATATGAAGCACTTGGAAAGCTTGAATACATTATTAAAGTATAGATTAGAAACATTTATTATTTTTTAAAGATTTTATTAAAAAAATTTTACGCTCAATGTAGGGCTCAAACTCACAACCTCAAGATCAAGTATCACAAGTTGTCTCCACCAGCCAAGGTAGCCAGTTGCCCCAAGATTAGAAATAAATTTTAAAATAAATGTATCTCTTTCTAAATCTCCACCTACTGGGGCTTAAAATGAGGTGCTCTCTTTTAAAGAAATCCTGTAGAAATTTTTTGATTGCCAATCAAGTTCTGTCATTTAAAAGCACAACTCTGATTTTTAACTCTTTCTTATATTCTATCTTAAGTATATTTTTAAGAGCCCCACCAACTGCCATTCTAACTGGTATTTAGCTTATTAAATAAGTCAACTCAAGCAAAATTCCATACAGTAGTTAAGATTACCATGCAGAGGAAAACCATGATTGGAGTGACAGATTTCAGACTGGTTTATCACAGTGCCAAAATTCTTCACATGCCAAAAGATTTAAGCTCTTTCATGAATGTTTATTCATATGCAATGCCTCTAAAAAGACTGTAGTCTATACAAAGTAATTATTAGATACTCAACTAAATGCTATCTCACGTTCAAAAATTCAAATGAAGTGAAGGGACAAATAATTTCAGAAGTAGAAGAGAGTTAAAACTAAGCTACCAAAGAGAGAAAGGAACCAAATGACATACTATTTGTGTTATTCTCCACCCACTTATTGATAAGGTTGGCCACGGCTATATTTTGACTGAAGTCCACATGATTCACTTCTGCTTTAAAGTATTTTTTCAGCATTTGCAAAAATTCCTCATTGACATGAAATCCATTTTGCACAAAGAGAGAATTGGCAATTTTCATCACATACTGGCTCTCTTTAGCAGTTACCATGTTAGAAAAATCCTTCAAGAAGGAAAATTCGTCACCTGCAAAATGACAAACAAGTTTATTAGTGTTACAAATACAGTGAACGATCACGGGGAGTGGAGAAGTAAGATTGATAGACAGGAGCCCAAGGGAAGAGCACTAGTTTATGCCCCACATCGACACGATTGAAAGGTTCCAACATTTGTGCTTTTTCTAGATTTTCAAATTAACTTTTAGTATTATAAACTGGCATTATTTTTCTTTTCAATTGATGTCTTGGTAGAATCTATAGTGATTTTTTAGTTGTCTCCCAAGTACTTAGATTATTGTCATTAAACTGGTCTTAATTTTATAATTAATAGGAATAAGAATTAAGCTTAATTACCTAATTTAAAAAATCAAAATATTCCTTGAAATTTTATTTTCACTGGACTTTTTTTTTTGCTTTAAAACTATAGAAATCCATTAGTAATCATTGAGTTCTTAACTTTTTAATGAATTGATTCTCATGTATTTTTTTTTTAATTTTTATTTATTTATGATAGTCACAGAGAGAGAGAGAGAGAGGCAGAGACACAGGCAGAGGGAGAAGCAGGCTCCATGCACCAGGAGCCCCATGTGGGATTCGATCCCGGGTCTCCAGGATCGCACCCTGGGCCAAAGGCAGGCGCCAAACCGCTGCGCCACCCAGGGATCCCTGATTCTCATGTATATTAAAAACATTAGAATAGAAATCATACATCATATCAAAATGATTACAGAACACCTTCTGGCTAAAAACTTTCCCCAATACATAAATTTTCATAATAATAAAATATTTTTTAAAATTATTGCATCCTAATCGGAAACTAATGTTATGCCATATGTTAACTAATTGAATTTAAATAAAATAAGTACAAAAAAAAAGGAAAAATTCTTGGATGCTATTTAAAAAATAAAGATACAGTTGGTTTTAAGCAAAAACTTTTGATTATACTTAGAGAATCTTGGGATCCCTGGGTGGCGCAGCGGTTTGGCGCCTGCCTTTGGCCCAGGGCGTGATCCTGGAGACCCGGGATCGAATCCCACGTCGGGCTCCCGGTGCATGGAGCCTGCTTCTCCCTCTGCCTGTGTCTCTGCGCCTCTCTCTCTCTGACTATCATAAATAAATAAAAATTTAAAAAAAAAAAAAAGATTTTATACTTAGAGAATCTTGTTGCTTCTCTTCATAGCAGTTATCACAGTTGTAAATTTTCATTTATTTATGTGATAATTGATTAATACATGCCTCTCCCTCTAGACTGGAAACTCAGTAAGAACCATATTTGCTTTTATTCATCACAGTGAGGTTTATTTAAATAATTGTAATAATAAAATCTACAATTTCCTTAGATTAACTTAGCTAAGGATGGAGCTAGGAATTAATACCTTTCCTGGGTTTCCTAATGGTTCTCCTAACTATACCATCTCAACGAGCTCACTTTCTCACACTGTGTGAATAATGCTACCTATGGCAGAAGACAACAGAACTGAGTTGAAAGTCAAACCACCCTGACAAATTAAACCTAAGCACTCTCACCATTTTTCAGGCTGTCATATCCCATTGAATGACGAATTTCCTTCAAGGTAGACCCTTGGGCCCCAAGTTCCATCATTCCCATAGCGAAGGTAACACTCAACGGAGAGAAAAGAATATTTTCATCTTCCCCAGTGGCTCGAAGATGGTTATACATATTCACCGACAACTCAGCAATGGTTTCATCAGGGAAAGTGGCCGCTAAAGCCAGACTTTGCAAAACCAGCAAAGAGAAGAGTCCGAGGAAAGCCATGATGGGAGTGCTTAAGCCTGGAAAAGAATAATTTCCATGTTAATTATTAATTACCTCTGAGAATGGAGTGAAAGGCAAAAAAAAAAAAAAAAAAAAGAAAGTAAAAGAATTATTTCTTGACAAAGTTGTAAAGTAAACCAAGTTTTTAAGCAATATACAGTGTTAAAATCTCCTAACAGAAGCCCTTTTTAAGGATATGTTGGAAGATACTATTTTTTAAAAGTCAATTAACAGTCAAATGAACAAATGCCATTGTTAAATTCTGAGGATATTTCCAGGAAGAAAGTAGCCCCAGTCCTTACCTTCATGGGGTTAAACATTCCAATAGATCCGTATATAATGGATAATTACAGACCATGTTTGGTGAGGCTAATTTATCCATTTTTCATATCCTCACCATATATGTTCTGGTCAGGATTTTGAAACGATTTACTCTATCTTACACTAACCTAGATAGGTCCAGGAAAGCTACAACAGACACCAAAAGGTATTTTGGGTTTAAGATGAACTCATGAAGTCAGGCTTTTGAAAATGGTCACTACTCATTTACTGTAATTTATAAAACTAATGCACAGTGCAACTGGGTCGCCAACAGGCATGAAAAGATCACTCACACCTGCTGCAGGGCCCAGTTTATTCAGCCCCGGCTGCAGAACCCACAGGAAGTGGTAATCCAGAGAAAAATCTTCAGCTCATCCTCATGCAATTTTCCCTTTCAGGGTGGCTCCCTGTGAGGCTGCTGCTCCCACCAGGGATCCTGGGCAGGGGGGGAGCCTTCTACGGTACTGTCCTTTTAGACTCAGGCTGATAGCACCATTTCAGTTCACACCAACTAATTGATGCATTTATTATCTATCTATCTATCTATCTATCTATCTATCTATCTATCTATCGATTGATTGATGCTTCTATTTAAATGAGTATTTCTAGGGATGCCTGGGTGGCTCAGCGGTTGAGCGTCTGTCTTTGGCCCAGGGCGTGATCCTGTAGTCCCATGATCGAGTCCCACATCGGGCTCCCTGCATACAGCCTGCCTCTTCCTCTGCCTATGTCTCTGCCTCTCTCTGTGTCTCTCATGAATAAATGAATAAAATCTTAAATAAATAAATGAGGGTTTTTTTAAATAAATGAGTATTTCTAAAAAAAAAAATTAAAAATAAAAAAAATAAACGAGTACTTCTAAATATCAGATTTATCTGGTTCTTGAACCATTTTCTCTTTGGAAGGGAAAGTGCCAGTGCCCAGACATCCCTGGATAACATTTCTCTTCCTTTTGGCACACCAGTGTTCCCGAAGCTCTGTCTCCCCACAAACGGCAAGCACTGACCAGCAGGCAGCTGGGACAGAGCGGCCTCTTTCCTTGGATTCTCCCACTTTGTCACTGAGGCATCTAAAAGCTGAACTGCCTCTGCAAACAATCAAGTAGCTTACTTGTTCATGATCTTTAAAAAATATATATATATTTATATATGTATTATATATAATATATAAAATATATATTATATATACATATATATGTATATGTATGTATATGTGTATGTATGCATGTAACATACAAACAACATGCAAAGTGATACTGAGCAAACACATATGGAAAATTGTGTTTCAATTAACTTTACTCAGTTAACAGAGCGCATACACAGTTTACTTAAGAGTAAGATGTTTCTGGCAGGCTTTTGAGTCCGAATATTCTCCTCCCTCCTGTAGTGTTTTTAACTCCAGCTTCCGAGAACTGCCTTGTTAGTTTGTAGGTCCTTCGCATTTTAGGGTTCAGTTTAAGGACTCAGTTGGTTGTTTTTTTTTTTTTTTTTGTCAGAGAAACTTCAAGCATTGCTCCCATCCCTCTGCTTTTGCATTAAGGTTTTAGATCATTCTCCTTTGTCTAGAAAGGTGAGGCTCTGCCTGTATGTAAATACAAACTCTCACACCCCACGCTATGGGAGACAAGGCTGGCTGCCTGTGGGAGGTCAAGTGCACTGCTGCAGAGCAGCAGCTGTGGTGCATGCAGTGCTGGGACTGGAGCCCCAGGGCAGAGAAACCAGCTGCCCTGCTAGCTAGCCTAGGGACTTAGGTCATCAGTGGGAGCCTGTCATGGCATTCTCTCTAGCTTCTGTACTCCATGGGATTCCACCAGAGGGTGGGGGTACAATAGGGGAACTTTCTCAATCTCTAGATTTGGTTGGAAATTTAGCAGGTACCCTTCTAAGTTGAAAGACACCTTAAAATATATCCAGTATTCAATACTTAGGATGTAATACTGGTTAGTAGAACTCGGAAATCCAAGTCAGACTCACAGGCCTGTGCTCTTAATCATGACACTGTACTGCTGTCTGACATACCCTGCAAGCCTCAAAGCTGGGCCTCATTACTTTCATTTAATGTTACCTTGTGTAAGACCAAGAAATTGAAGTCACTGTACGGTCGTGGTGTCTGTCATTCAGTAACATAGCTATTTGGAAACCATTACATTTAACATGAGTATCAAGTTTGAGGTTAATAAAAAGATTTCATTGATATAAAACAAAAACCACAGGATGCCTGAGTGGCTCAGTGGTTGAGCATCTGTGTTTGACTCAGGTCGTGATCCCGGGGTCCTGGGATCGAGTCCCACATCAGGCTCCCTGAGTGGAGCCTGGTTCTCCCTCTGCATGTGTCTCTGCCTCTCTCTGTGTCTCTCATGAAAAAATAAATAAAATCTTAAACCCCAAAAAACAAAAGCCAACCTGTTGCCAACCAACAAGCAGTCCAGTAAAACAAGGCCAAGTTTATTATATTTGTCTGCATTTTTATTTATAAATGAATGTACCATGAGATAAATTGGTGAACATATGATGTATGACCCCTGGCAAATCACATGTGTTCTCTCAGTCTTAGTCTCCTCGTTCATAAAATAAAGATGCCAATCCCTACTCCACACACTCAATGAAGAAATACATGATAGAGTAGATATTCGAAGCACTCATTTTAAGCTAGAAGTTATATTAACAAGAAACCATTACCATTAGAGAATGTATTTCCTAGATTTGTATATTTGCTGAGTCAAGAAGAGGCTACAGAGCCAAAATGAGTATTTTATCATTCCCGTTGGCTCATCTACTGTGGCACTATTAGCCATCCATGCAGCCAAAAGTGAAAGATGTACCATGAAGGTACCAAAATGTATAAGCACAGGACCTTGTCCTCAAGGAACTCACATCATTGTATAAGAACATTTAATCTATTACAGTGGTTCTTATCTTTTTAAGAAAAGAGATTGTTTTAAGAATCAGGAGATGGGGAAATAATCTCTTCAGAAAATGCATGCATGTGGATAAGAGAACATGACTTTCACTGGCCAGGATATTTATTGGCCTCCATTTAGGAATCTATAGTCTATAGCAGATGGTCCAGATGCAGAAAGAAGCAGTGTTTGGTGGACCTACAGCTCTGATGCGTTTCCTTAGTGGGGGAAAGAGATGTCAAAACCATTAATGTATCTGTAGGCTTCTGGCAGACTTCTGGAAAGATCACCCCCATGTGTTGTGAGAGAGGGCTCTTCCCAGGGCAGTGAGCACCAGGCCACTGATTTACATGCTCTGCTAGGAAATTAGAAGTAGTATGGCTATGAACGGTGGGAGCGAGTTATATCAGGAAACTCTTTAGTAAAGATTTCAAGAACTGTGTTCTGGAAACACACATTTTGTCTATAGTTAAGTGATCTTTCCTTCTTTTAAAGGCAAAATTTCTAGTGTGCAAGAAAAATGACTTCTAGAATGGTCCAGCCTTTCTGATCTTACCTACCCCACCTAGCTCTTCACCTCTGCTGCCTCTGACTATTCCTTCTGAGGATTTTTTCCTGGGGAGGAGGGAAAACTTCCTTCTCTTCTTCTACCTTCTAAGTAGGGAGCATTTTCTATGGATCTATTCCCAGCCCTCTTCTCTTCTACGTAATGTTCCTCTCATGCCGGTGAACTTCTCTCATAACAAAGATATTTCAACTACCATCCTTGCTCATATTATTCCCCAATAAATTGTTTGTTTTAGCCTTTAACTCTTGCCAGCACTTCAATTTCAGGACAGCTCAAACACAACTCTGTCTTATCAATCAAATCCATTCTTTTTTTTTCCCTTTCTTTTTTTAGAACATCAAAATCTGACTCTTCTCCATGTCCCTTTCCCTTATGTTCAATGAGCTGTCAATGCTTATTCCAAACTGTGTTCCTGACACTTCTCCTATCCATTATCCCATGACCATTCCCATGGCCAAAGTGGCAGTTCTTCCTCTTGCATTCGCAAGGACTCCATCAATGGCTTTCATCCATTCTCTGAAGCCCAGGTCACTGTCATCTTTAATCCAATGTACATATAGTCCCTGGATGAATTATTTTGATGTACTATGATGAACAGGTGTTCCTCTATTTACAAAACCTCACAATCTTCCTCCTGTAGAGTAAAGCCTCAAATCTTTAGTCTTACTGTACTATGATCCAACATGTTTCTACCCACTACTCCCCATCAGGGATCCTGCATTTCAAGCCAGACTCCCTTTTTGCAATATATATTCCAGAATTTCTGTCTCCTGTTGCTGGCTTGTGTAGTGCTCTTTCTGGAACTACTTCAACCGGGTTCCATATGTTCAGATCCTAACTACTCCTCAAGGTTCTGCTCCACTTCCATTTCCTTTATGAATACCCTCCTAGTTCTTCAGTTACAACAGCAATTTCCCTCTCCTCTAAAATGTTGGCACATTTTATCTCTACCTATCCAACAGCACATTGCTTCCTTCTATTACGGATGGATAATTCTGTGCACGAGGCAGCTCTTTTCCTAGGCTTTTTGAAGACACAGATGGAAGTGCATTCCTCTTTGTATATCTTAAAATAATCAGAATAAGCATTTAATGCATTACACATCGTAGGTGCCAAATATTTATTGAATTAATATAGCTCTAGATGTAAAGGCTCACAAATGTTGCATTAGAAGGAACAGCAAGAGTAGCGGCTGCTTCTCAATTCTCAAAGCTAATTTAATCTTAGTCCACAGGTAGTAGCTCATTTCCATTTTTTATTCCCTTTGATAAAGTGTTTCCTTATTGAGTCTGAGACCATCTTTCCAGTCTGACAAAGTGGCACTGTCACCAACGCTGGCATAATGTGATGGCTGGACATGGGATGCATTAACAAACAAGTGCACCACCTTGAAAAATCACAAAAGGTGCTACCCAAATGTTACTGGATTAACATTAGTCTACAAAATGCCATGGCCCCACCATTAATCATAATAATCAACACATTCTAAAATGAATTACTCTCATATGGAGCATTACTTTGTAGATTCATTATTTTCAAGCTACTGAATAAAATGTCTTTACATAAAAACAAGGGGCTGCAGAGCCAGAATAGTACTAGATTGTGCTGTTGGGCTAAAAAAGGCAGAAGCAATTGAGCTACGAATAAATTGCCATTAACTCTTGCATCCTTTCCTTCATCTTGCCTGCGGTAGGATAGGTTGTGGGTACCTGTATGTGTGTATTCTGCTTTGAAAAAAGCACTTCATTCAAACAGGTCAGGGAATTAAATCTTATAGTTGAGGTGTGAGTGATCACAGAGTGGAAAGCTAGCAAAATAAGGAAGTCTTCGAAAAAAAAAAACTTTCTTAGTAGTTAATCTTATTTATAGAAAGATTGATTATTCATAAATGCAACTTGTTGCTTCTTTTGGATGTTCCAATTATTTGAAATGTAAAAAAAAAATGGTTTCATATTTGTGAACTGAGAAAAAAAGGAAAGTATTCTTTGCTGAAGAAGATCCTTTCTCCAACAACAACTACAACAAAAAACAGCCATTGAAAATAATTAAGGAGAAAAGTACCTAAAATGCACTATCTTGAAGCACTCTGGTCTATTAAATCTCGGATTTTTGCATGTAGTTATTTTTTTTAATTGAGGGAATCAGTATAAAGCTGTTAGATTTTTAGTTTATTAAGTAAATACACTGAGATGGGGGCAAAACAGTTTAACAAAAATAATGCATCTTATAACCACATAAAAGAATGAACATTTCGTCATGAAAAGAAGACAGTTCTTCAAAGTGGGTATGTTTGAATTCATGGTTTCACTACTTTTCTTTCTCCTCTCTCCCACCCCACCATAGGTTGGCATTGAGTGTTTGGAAAACACTGCTCTAAGTTTGGTTAGTACTAGTTCACTTGGTGAAACTTGGACAGGTTAATCTCCTGACTTTTGTTCTCTGATTTACTAAGAGAAAGGGTTGACCTAGATCAGCAGCAGTGAAGCTGGAAAATTTGTCAAAGAATTTGTCATGTACCAAAAAGGAGTCATGACCTTGTGAAACAATCTGTACTTTAGCAACCTATAATTTAGCAAATTTCCTCAACTGCAACCTGTGTAGTCCTCCTTCCTCTACCCTCCCACCCCCAATTTTAAGTCTTCTGAAATTAGAGTAAATCCTATGATCAATGTCCAAAGAAACCAGTCAATCCTCAGAGATGCAAACTGTGCCACTATGGTCATTTCCTGTGTAAGTGTCATAGCCTGGATAAGTGTAAACTTTTGGCTACTTGTTCACCCTTGTTTCTTCAGTTGACTTATTTTCATTGATGCTGCCTCCCACAGTTGAATTTTTGCTAAAACTTGGTTCCTGAATTGTCCTCAATAGCACTATACTCTATGGCAGCACTAAAAATAAAAGGGCCATGGACGCAGTGGACAGAGGGGACAATGTAAATTTACTGTAAGTGATGCAAGCATTTATCACTCAAGAAATGAACTGACTCTCTTGTAAAACAACCAAGTATTTTACAAGGGATCCACAAATATAAGACCCAAGTACATCAACGAATTTGTGCAAGTAGATATATCTCTTGTCCTTGGGATATATACAAAAAAGAACTGTCTGTTGGATGCCAAGCAGCACAATTAGAGGCAGAAAAATTTGCCAAATCTCTCAATATAAATCACAGTGTTTTCAAAGCCAGGAAGGGGGAATGATCCATGTATGTTTTGTGAAGGACTATTGCTCAGGTGCTAGGCTTCCTGATAACTTTCAAATTAGCCGTATAAATGTGTGGAGGGGTATGAAGGTGAAATAGTCAAATAATCAAATGGAAGTAGAGAGAATACACCAGTAGTCTTTGAAATGCCTTAAGATTATATTTTCAATCACAAAAGTACTAAAAGTTTCGCTCAGAAAACGCATTTTGAAAAGTATCATGCCATGTGCCTGATAAATAATGGCCAGAAATGATTCAGAAGGATGAAAAGTAGGCTCAGACTTAAAATCTTAGTTAAGGGCATAATATGCTAGTTATAAATAAAGATACTCCATTATGCTAGTTTTGAAAAGGAATTGTACATTTTTCTCCTTAAAATGTTCTTTGTCCCCCACCTCAAAAAAGATGCTGCTAAATTGAGGTGTATTTTAAAACCAAGGGACCAGAACCAAGGAAATAAAGGAGTGCTGAACGTTTAATTCTGTAATCACAGAATCTATGAAATTATTATTCCTTCCACATTTTTCTCTCTCTTTCTCTTTTTTTTTTTTGCTTCTCTCTCCAAGCTATCTAGCCCACTGTGATTCTTCCCATAGTCTCTTACATTTTGCAGAAACCCACATCTTTATGTTCTTTTTCCTGTTCTGTTGAATCGAGCAAAAAGGAAAGCTATCAGGTATCTCTCAACCAAGGAGTAAATGGCCAGGTAAATCAAAAGGACAGAACTCTGGAGAAAGTAAGCTGCAGATATGTAACTTACTAGGAAAAAAAAAAAAAACATAAAAGACTTGAAAATGGACCAAGATGATTACTGGATGTCTTCAATGAGAAACTGTGAATTATCTAGGACATACCCTTCCAGGATATCTGACTATGAGTTTTGGGCCCTTCATCGTCTTTGAACAACTTCTCAGCTCTCTAAGTCGAAGATAATTGATAGTGATGCAAATGATTCTTGTCTATAAAAATGTACAGCATACATGTACGATTGAATGTAATTGATTATTGCCCTGTGGATATTGACCAGTTTTGCATCTTTTAAGCAAATATGTTTCAGTATTCCTCTTGAGTTTATATATTCATCTACTTTTTCGTTTCTCTAATGAATTGGTTCTAACAGCTTACTGATTCTCTCATTAGTTAATGACCTAAATAAAATCTTTGATATCTGTTCATTTTATATTTGAAAGTCAAGATTATAGCCTTTTAAAAATAATTATCCTTTAATTTTAAAAATCCTCAACTCTTAGAAATTTTTCTTTCAAAAAATGTTTGAAATTTTTTTATCCCATATCCCATTATGGATTTTTTTTTATCCCATATCCCATTATGGATTTTATATTTTATCCCATATCCCATTATGGATTTTATCCCATATCCCATTATGGATTTTTTATCCCATATCCCATTAAATATGGGATACTCCAGTGATCAGAGTAGGAAGAAACTATATTAGTCTTTTCTTAATCACTGAATTTTCCTTAATTATTGGTCAAATTCATACTGTATCGGTAGTACCCCAAAATAATCTAGGAGAACTCTGTGGCTTGGAATTACTGATCACATAGCAGCTAGCACCAAGCTGGCGGTGGCGGTGCTACAGGTCTAAAATTTTTGGATATTTTGCATGCATCCAAGAAGCAGGTTAGGCCTAGGAGAGTCAATGGTGGCTGCTCATTTAGGGACTAACCAGTCCTGGAATAAGTTGAGAAACAACGAAGGGAAGATGTGCTAAAACTCTCCAGAATTTCTAACATGCTTTGGTAAAATATAAATGTATTAATGTATTAATGTATTAAGTCTGAATTCCTCAGCAAAAAGAGAGAGGCTAATTGGAATGAAGATGTATTGTGACTCACAAGATCTCCTCACAAGCTTCCAAGGAGATCTTTGGAGTTTTTTTGGCACCAAACTTCCTCTAACTAGTAGGAGATAAGGGTTATAAACTTTCAAGAACATTTCATAACAAAGATAACCTCGTGGGAAATTGTTTGACTTAATAAACATATGATGAACAAATAAGTCTCTAGTAAAACATTTTCCCATGTTAGGCCATAACAAATCTCTAAAATCAAAACCAAAATACTCAATTATTTTGTGTCCTTCAAAAAGTTAGAAAAATGCAGTCCATTAGCACTTTCTGCAATGATATAAATATTACATATGTATACATGTCCAATAAAGTAGCCATTTGCCACTTGTGGCTATTGGGTGCTTGTAGTGTGGCTAATACAACTGAGAAACAAGTATTTTATTTAATTTAATTTAATTTTATTTAACTTCAGTAGCCATATATGTAGCTTGTGGTTCCCATATTTGACAAAACAGATCTAGAGATAGGCCACACAGATCTGCTCTTCATAACATTGCTTCTTGACCAAATAGACCTAATACAAATGTTTAAAACAAAAACAGAAAAATTAGTAGCATGAGCTTGACAAAACAGGTCTCTTTTCAAAGGATGTTTTATTTATAATCATACTCTTTTGTTTTTCCAAGAGATTTCAATTGATAAAGAGGCTCCATATGGAATTCCAAAGGCTTTTGATTAAAGCAGGTGACTACTGGGGAAAATAAAGTCAATGCAAACAAACATCAGTGAGCTGGCGATCTAGCTCTTCTGGAAATGTGACTTGGGCTTTCCATAAAATGGTAATGAATAATTCTGTTTGGCACAAGCAGGGAGACTTTGTCCTTGCCAATGAATGACTTCCTTTGGAATACTGTCAGGGAGAGCTAAACAAGTGACACACAAGCCCTAAGGCAAGATTCAGGGAGTAGTTTCAGAGAGATGGGTGAAAAAGTCATCATCAATCAAGGTCATGTGTGGCTCAAGGCCATTTTGGAACTAAGCCAGGCATTAATGGTCTTAGCTTACCCATTAATGCTTTAAGAAATCCTTGCTGATTGCTCTCACCCAGCCTATGGGCTTAGCTGTTTAAAAGACTGCAGAATGTTCTTGCTGGAAACACCTTGATGAGACCCTCATTTTGGTGGTGAGGAAAGGAGTCGTTTGTACCAAACAACTTCTTGTACACAAAGGATGTTTAATGAGCTACTATAGATGCTAAAAAGCATTAAATTTTTATTTTTAAAAAAGATTTTATTTATTCATGAGAGACACACACAGAGGCAGAGACATAGGCAGAGGGAGAAGTAGGTTCCCTGCAGGGAGCCTGATGTAGGATGGAATCCGAGATCACGACCTGAGCCAAAAGCAGAAGCTCAACCACTGAGCCACCCAGGTGCCCCTAAGAAACATATAAATTTTAAATGTGCATGTAATTCTGAGAATTCAATTCACTCATTCAATTTAATTAATTCATTCAATAACTACTTATTCTTGACAACTACACACCAAGTCCTCTTTTTAGGTGCTAGGGATACAGATGATAACAGAACAACGATACAAGAGATGTGCTTTCATGATATTTTCCTTCAGGCATGAGGTATACATTCTTTAATAAAGGGATCTCTAGCTTGTTATTCAGAGCTTTAAAAATATTGGATTTCCTAATTTCTCAATATTAATATATTTCTTGTGTAGTAAAGTTTTTAGAAGCTGGATATATCCCTGAAAAGCTGAAAATACTCAGATATAAGGTTGCTTCTCAATTATTTTGTTAATGGAGGGAGTACTAGCCTAACTTACCCTCCAGTCACTCGCTAATGCTTGAGTATATCCTGAAGGGCTGGGAAAGGAGGTAATATAACCAGAGAAATTATTTAAAGAAAACATTCTCACAGAAAGACTTTCAGAGCATTCAAAGCTAGTTTTAAAGCTGTCTTGATAATGCACAGTCAGAACTGCAGATACAGTATTATAATGTGATTTCATTTATTTATTTGAGAGAGAGTCCCCCAGCATAAGTCAGGGTGGGGGGCTTCGGGGGAGCTCTGGGCAGAGGGAGGAGAAGCAAACTCCTCGTTGAACACAAAACTGGCCTGGGGCTCCATCCAGCACCCCCGAGATCATGACCTGAGCCGAAGGCAGATGCTTAACTTGCTTAGCCACCCAGGCACCCCTAGACTCACGGGTTTCTAACACCAAGATGATCATAAAAGGTATTAACATTAGGTCGAATTTTGTGAATATGCCATTTTTATGTCAGTGTGGTCAAATATCGGCACGTTCATACACTTCAGCCTATTTAGTGAGAATTTACTGTATCAGCCTGAAGATTATAACTTCCATATGCTGTTTGCTACCCTTTATTTCATACGGTTATTTCAGTGTTTTGAAAAGTCATCCTATCTCAGATTTTAGAAATGCATACTAGTTTAGAAATCTTGAGGAAAATTTCTTATGATTTTCTCTTAGAATTCTTTTTACTTTGTGCTAGAAATGCTAGAAACGGACAGAAAGAGCTCTTTGACACAAAACAGCAACCTAAATTAGGTGGCTCTTTCTTTAAAACAAAAAAACAAACAAACAAAAAATATGTGTGGCTTACTAACCGTACCCTGGGGAAATTAAGTTACCTACATTATTTTCTAGACAGTCTTTTGCAGGACTACTATGGGGAAAATGAAAGTGAGAAAGAATGTGTCAAAAAATAATTTTGCTGCTTTGTATTTTAATATTCCCATAAACGAAAAGTACAAAATTACCTAGAATTGACTACTTTTGTGTTAATGTTACCTGAAAATATCCACCTGTTAACTCTATTTATAAACCTGCCATACATATTATTAATAGGGGGATTTCTAAAAAAGAGTTTGGTTTCCTCTTCCTGTTCATCACTGTCAGTGTCTGAAAAGGCAACTTGTAATTTGTACTGCAGAATGTGGGCAAACAAGTAAAACATTAAGAAGATATAAAAACGCTCCATGAAAGTATTCTGGTTACATTTCCCTATAATTTTCAGAACCACATTTACAATATAATAACAACTTTAGGAAGTGTGTAGAAAGATGAATTAAGGAAATCAGCCAATATTAATATCAGATGTCAAAAAAAAAGAGAGAGAGAGAAGAAAAAGTTTGGGGAGATAGTGTACTTCTCCTGCACAAAGCCGTTTCAAGAAATCCAACTAGCAATCAATCCTTCTCACTTTCAGAAATCTGGAGTCCTGGATTTAATTATTTTCTACTGAATCTCTTCTAAGTTTAATGGTCCTCACTGACAGGAAATGGTCTCTTACCAAGCTCCTCACACACAGCAGCTCAAGGCTTCTCCCATCGTTAGGCAGGTAAAATGGGAGGGATGGTTTATGGATCTCATGTTGAGCACCAGCACTCACTGCCCTGGCACCCCCGTGGGGGTGTGTCACTCTCCTTAGTTAACCACTGAAGGATCCCAGAAGCATCCTGGTGAAATGCAGGCAAGGATGTCAGCTTTTCACTTTGTTCACTTAGGGTCCACTTCTTCCTTGTCTTAAACGTCATTGAAAGTTAAAGCTAGGTGTGTCAGAAATTTCAGAAAATATTTTTAGGGCTCCAAGATATGTGTCAGGATCTATCTTGCAAATGACTTGTCTATAAGTAAATTAGAATAAAATGAAACAGTTCTCTCAAGTTGACTTTTTAAGAAATACATACAGATAATTGGCCCTGCAGGGAATGACTGAATGATGGGCATCAGGTTATAGATTTGACACTGAAACAGATCTATAGGTCTATCTTTTAAATACACAGTTTAGTCCCATTAAGAAAAACAATGAGAGTCAAAGTTCAACTTGAGTTAAGCTCAAGAGAGGCTACTCAAATAGGACGTCATATTTTCTCATTTCTAGTATTGCTTGAGAGTCTACTTGTGAGGGCCTGTGAGCTTGAAGACTAGGGAACTGTTAATAAAATTCAAGAATATGCTAGGAATATCTAAATTTCAAAATGAAAAGAGAAATTTCTTCTTATAAAATAGATCCTCTGACCTCAGTTTTCTCCCCAGAGACCAATTAATTCTGGGAATCCTACAGCTGAAATCATATAATGGATCAGTCACCTATACATAATAACAAGTTATTGCTAATCCACCTAACAAGCAAGAAGGCAACCCCATTTTGCAGATTAAGAAACTGAAACTGAGTAAGATATTTTCACCATGTTCATAAGGCTTACTAAGGAGTGAAAAGGGGATCTGAGCTTTTATCTAGAGGCTTCAAAGTCATGTTATTTTTTAAAAGATTTTATTTATTTATTTGAGAGAGAGAGAGAGCGCAGGAGGAAGGGCAAGGGTAGGGGAGAAGGACAAGTAGAGTCTCCGAGTGGGAGCCCAAGATGGGGCTCAATCTTGGGAATGTGAGATTGTGACCTGAGCTGAAATCAAGAGTTGGCCGCTTAACCAATTGAGTCACCCACGGCCTACCACCCCATGCTATTTTCACTAGGCCTTGCTGCCCCAGTTGGATGGGACTTAGATGTCTCTTGGTCTACTTCTCGTACTGAATGCAGGAATCTACACAGACTGACTCTACTTAAATTCTTTGTATATATGTCAAGTTTGTGTTTGTGTGTATGTGGGACATGCCAGTTTTTGATTGGCTTCCATGCTGGTAAAGTATCTTGAAATGTTTAGATGCAATCTCATTCCTTTTAACATATTGATCTTATGTTTGCTACATAATGCTACAAAAGGCTTTAAGCATAAAATAAATTAGGATCTTAACTGTGATATAGTATATTACAGTATTTCAACTTTTTAAACTATAAAAAAGCTAAATCAGTAACACATTCACAGGCAACAAATTTCAAAAGACATGAAAAGGCTTATAGTGAAGACCTTCTATCTCCTATCCCCTAGTCAGCCAGTTTCTCTTGGTGGAACTAACCTGTGTTATCATCCAGAGATACCTGGATGTATATATAATATGTATATATGTATATATAATATATATATTATGTATATATATTATGTACCTTATGTATATATAATATATATATATATTGCCCCTTTTCTTTCTTACAGAAATAATAATATACATCCTATTTATACTGGTTTGCAATTTCATTTTTTCATTTAGCAATATATCTTGAAAACTATTTGATATCATTACATAAAGAGCTTCCTCATTTTATTTCATTTATTCAATTTTTAGCAGCTTCGGAGCATTTTACTGAATGGATATGGCACAATTTACTTAATTACTCTTCTACCAATAGGAATTTAGATTATTGCAATCTTTTGCTCTTATAAATATTGAGGTAATGACTAATTTCAGAAATATATCATTTCACAGGTGTGCAATTATCTCTGTCGTGCAAGTTTCTCGAAGTTAAATTGATAGGTTAAAAGACACTTACAACTTTGATAAATATTGCCTAACTGCCCTCCATTGAAGTTGTATCCTTAAAAACCCTGGGAATATACTTAGAAAGAAATAAGGAAGACCTATACAAAAGAAAAATTGAAATGCTGCTGAAAAATAGACACACAAAAAAAGAAAATGTTTCATCTCCTATGTAACTCACTGCCTAAAATAAGGACAGATGAACATGTTAAACAACACCATAGGGGGAGAGTCAGCAAGATCCAGGCAGTGAGAAACTGCGCAGGACAAATGAGTCAGTTTCAACAAGTAAAATACAGGAAGAGAGGGCAGGGATCTGGGGAGGCAGGAAGCCAGTAGCTTCAAAGAGACTTCAGAGACATATCAACAGATTGCAATGCCTGGCTTTTATTTGGATACTGGTTGAAACAAACGAACATACATGATTTAAAAATCATGTATGATGTAATGAGACAATGGGGGAAATGACTGGGATAAATGGAAATGGACATCTTAGAAATTTTCAAGATCATAAAGATATTACTCTACACATTTAGTGCAATTTCACTAAAATAGTAACCTTTAAAATTATACAAGCCATTCTAAAATTCACATAGAAAAAATTAAGCAAGAATACAAAAAAAAAAAAACTGGGGAAAAGAAAACAGTGATGAAATACTAAAATGCATTTAAAAACTATAATAATTAGAACAGAGTGGTGAGGGGCGCCTGGGTGTTCAATAGTTGAAAGTCTGCCTTTGGCTCAGGTTGTGATCCCGTGGTCCTGGGATCAAGTCCCACATCAAACTCCCTGCAGAGAGCCTGCTTCTCCCTCTGCCGTGTCTCTGCCTCTCATGAATAAATAAATAAAATCTTAAAAAAAAAAAAAAGAAGAGAATGGTGAGAAATATAATTAAGTATATGATAAAACTTGGCATGTCCAATCGGTGGAATAAGAGATCATTCAGTAAGTGTTAACCAGTGTTGGAAGAATAGAATATCTATATATTAAAAAATAAAGATAAGTACTTTGTACTTTAAATCGAAATATGTACCAGATGGGTCAAACTTAAAAGTTTAAAAAAAAAAAAAAGTTAAAATGAAAGCTTTGAAATTCCAAGGAGAAATCCTGGGAACTTACAAATATATTCATATATCAGTATACATACATACACATATATTTTCCATACATATGAGCATGTATATATAATATGTATATGTGTATATGTTACATCTATGTGTGTTGTGTGTGTGTATATATATATATATTTGTGTGTGTGTGCATATGTACTATTTAAAGATTTAAAGATATATTACTCACACATGGTGTTGAATTAGAAAAGGCCTAAGTGTGTCAAAGACCAGGAGCCATTAAAGAAAAGATTAATATGACTATAGGCAAAAATAAAAAATCTGTACAGCAAAAACCACATGAGTAAAGTCACAGGCAAGTGGCAAACTAAAACATCTCAGATTACAGATAAAATGATAATTTTCCTACTTTATACAAGACCTCTATAAATCAATAAAACAACAACAACAACAAAAAACCCTATAGAAAATTAGGCAAAGGACATGAATAGATCTTTGGCCAAAAATATATTTTAAAAGTTTTTAGAGATGCCTGGGTGGCTCGGTGATTGAGCATCTGCTTTTGGCTCAGGGCATGATCCCGGGGTCCTGGGATCAAGTCCCACACTGGGCTCCCTGCATGGACCTTGCTTCTCCCTCTGCCTGTGTCTCTGCCTCTCTCTCTGTGTCTCTCATGAATAAATAAATAAAATCTTTAAAAAAAAGAAAAAGAAAAACTGGAACAATCTTGTAAGTTTTTAAAAACAGTAAAAAATAAAAATCCATAAAGATACACACTTTGTATTGAAGCTTGTATACTTAACTCAGAAGGGCATACCTTGGTCCCTACCCCAGAATATTTGCTTTTATTTTATATACAATCCTAACAAAAATGTTTGTTTTGTTCTGGTTCCCTCCCTTTAGCAAAACAAACAAACAAACAAACAACAGAGAAAAAGGCTGCATATTTACTTTAGGAAGAAGCCACAAAAGTGTTGGTCTATAGCAGATGAGAAACTATGCAGATCTGACAAAAAGACTTAAAGCCTAGGACATAATTTACTACAGGCACATTTCCTATGAGAATCATGGTATTACTGCAGCACCCAGTGTAAGATATTCATGAGGATGCCCTTCAGCCATCTCCAAAATAATTCTTACTCTGTTTAGTACATCCCTCCATATGGGATGTCTGATAGATGTCTGGTAAGCTACCATAAGCCATCATAAACAAAATATTGGGATATTTACCAAGATCCATTTCATTTGTCTGGAAAACTCAATTGTACAGAAAAACAAATTTCTCCTGGGACACAACTAACCGCGGTATTACCGTAGTTTAAAAGACAAATAATAAATTGTCATTGGTGTGCTTATGTTTTTTTACCCCACAGGTCAGATTTTCCAGGCTTCAATAATTCTGAATTGAATGAAACCTAACTTACCTTGTGATTACTTACTAAGGAATAGTTCTGTGGGTTTATAACCTTATCGCAGAACATGTCGTATTTCAAAATTACTTGCCTTAATGTAATTACGTTAATGAAATGAAATTATGTTCATATTTGAATCTGCATGGCTTCATAATGGCAGCAGTCAGCATCATCTGCCGATGGCTCTCTGCAGCATCTGTGGCAGGAAGGCTTTCTTTGGTTGTGGTTCTTTTACCCTCACTTTTTAGCAATGAACATGGTTGGCATTTTAAAAGTCTTCATGGATTTTTTTTATTTTTTATTTTTTTGCAATTAAGCCACTCATGTAGGCAACAATAGGTGTCCTCAGAGGGACGAGTTACTTTGAAACTGAGAGTCTCGTATGCTTAGTGTGTGTGTGTGGCCTCTAAGGATCATTAATATCATTAATGTGAGGCAAAAGTCCCAGACTAAATGGCTTCTGGGGAAGTATAATTTATTCAGAATGACATGACTCTAAAATGTTTTTATAACCTAATATTAAAAAGGGAGCTAATAAAACTATTTCTCTAAATCAGCACTTCCCAGCGTGTGGTCTGGCGACTTGTGCATCAGAATTTCCCAGGAGAGGAGGAGAACGCAGGGTAGGGGCCCACATCAGCAGCCTCATGAATCAGAAATTCTAGATACGGGCCCCAGGATTTTTAAGAGATATTTCAGGGGATTGTTTGATGTCCTCAAGTATGAAAACCAAGTTGGTGGGATGCCAATGAGGATATGCCCGTCCGTGGAAGTGAGGTGAAAACAAGCCTGATGAGAATGAGCTCTGGAGGAATGGGGAGAGAGGGTCAAGGAACTGAAACACAGCCCCTTTGAAGAACAAAATCCGGCAGTAGCTAGATGGAGATGTAGTCACTAGAGGGTCTACTTTGTTTGCTTGTTTGTTTGAGGTACAAGAGAAAACAGGATGCTTATCTCCTAGTACCAACCCCCTGCCTCCCCAGAGAGGGGGGATTGACGATTCAGGAGTTCAGGAGGGGGCTGTGCCAGGAGTGGTGCTGTGAGGAGAGAGGATGAGCACCTGCGTCCAGGTAGGGGGTGACCTTGCACAGAAGCACAGATAATTCATCTATAGACACGGGAGAAAAGGCAAAGTATGTGGGTACAGATGCCTTTGGGTGGGGACCTGTGGTAGCAGGAGCCTGGAAGATTTTTAACGGATTCCCTTTTCTCCACAAAATAGGATGTAAGGTCATTGGCTGAGAACAAGCCAGGGAGCAGGTGCTGGAGAACCTGCCTTCAGAACATTTTCCACTGAATTTACTCATATATAAGCACTGTGCTTGGTATTTCTGCTGAAACATATGGAAATATCTTACGCACATACTCTTGCCAAGGCAGCGTTACTCATCTTTGGTTAGAATTAGCTTGGAAAGTAAACTGTGCAAGTAATGAATTTTGAAAAATAAATTAATACAGATTGAAAACCTTCTTCTCTGCTCCCACTTGTACTGTAAATTTATTCCCTCAAAATTATTTCATGTTCTGAATGTCATTGAGGAATTTAGTAGATCGCTGAGCTGCACCCCAGAAGTGGGTTTCCAACCATAATTTAATTGGAAGGGTTGTAACTAAGTTTGGCCATATGGGACTGCCAGATGTAATCAATGCGATATAAGTTTGAAGAAGACATTATTGAGAGTGTCTAAGCACCTTTTATAAGCAATGAAAGCTATCATTTATGCAACAGAAATCACTCTAATGTCTTATGAAATTAGGACACCAGTGGAATATGTAAGTGTTAGAGGGTTAATGTAGACCAGGTAATTTTGGTTGAAAGATAACACACTATTTAAAGACAAACGTAAGTCAGATAATGCAGGTGTTACTTACCACTCCTCCACCCTAACACATTAATCAAATTTGTAAGGCTAACACGGCTTAAAGTTTTTATACTAACACAGTTAATGGTACATTTGGAACCTGATACAATTGGGACTTTAATTTTATTAAAGAGAATCTGGGCAAGTTCTTTAGCCATTAAGTAGAGGCCCACAAAGTTTTTAATCCGGGGCCAATGAATAGCTTTAACACGCTGGCATCGCCACTCCTGAACTTCTAGCTTGTTATTTGGACTCTTCAAGACTTGAAGGTGCTGCGACTCAGTGGCTAATCTTGCAATGAATAAACTTATAACAAAACTGTGATTCCCCAAAGCCTATTATTCAAATAATCGAAGGCAGGCGCAAAACAACCACAAAAATGATACCTGAGTAAACCATAAAAGCAGCATTGTTTTCTCCCCCTCCAGCTTAGGCTGAAGAGGGCTCTTGTACAAGCGAAGAATTCATCTGCATTAACTGTGGTCCGGGAGTAAATGTTGTACATAAAAAAAAGTATTAAATCTTGCTGAAATACGGATGCATATATTTCGAATGCTATCAAAACAATAGCACTCCAGAGCTAAAGATTCAAGACTGCCCACCATCCAGAGATGAATCATCTGATCTTATTCTCCCTGAACTTGGCCACTGTTCTTTGCAGAACTGTGGGGGAATAAAAACTGAAATGTTAACACCTTAAATCATCATGATGTTGACCTCATGCCCTGCACAGGCGAATGAGAACACAGGTGTGAAACCCATGAGGAAAGGCAAATTCAGATCCTTAGAACTGTGTAATCTTTGACATTAGATAAATTCAGGAGAGATGTTCCACTTAAGGAATCCATACAGTTTAAGTAGCTTAAGGATTTTAAAGCAGTCAAGACTGCACATGTGCGCACATGCGCGTGTACATACACACACACACAAACACCCCATGCACACTTTAGAGCAAGGCTACCAGAACTGAAGATTCTCGTGCTACCAGCTTATGAATTTTCAGCCCAGGGGCACAGCGCGGGAGGATTGGAGGCCTGACCTATTCTCTGGTCAGTTGCCTTCTACTGCCCTGGTGTCAGGACAGCTTATGATGAGCTCCAAAGCCAGGCAGGTGGGTCCTCTCTAGACTTTGGTTATCCAGCTGGTGGGTGGCTCTTCTCCAACCAGAACCATTATGACTTTAGTAAGATCTGATTGATGGCACCCCACAGGGGAATTGATGAGCCTAGCCAGCTGGACTACAGAGATATTCGGGTAGCAAGATTAATTTAAGCTTGCCAGTGAAGCAGGACGTAAGTGGGTTCTAAAACAATCCCCAGAGCCAAGTTACTATGAAGAAACTAAAGTTGACTTTTCAACCGTCTGTAAGTGGCCTTTCACTGGTGCATGGGCACTAAATGTTCACAGAGAAGTAATAAACTGGACCGTGAGGATGCTAGGCTTCAAGGCCAATCCTGTTGTACTGGCTGCCGTCTTTTGATGCTGAGTTACTACTGTTCCTACTTAGAATGATATATTTCTAGCCCTTTTCACCTGGCTACCTTGTATTGTTCCTTCAAAAATCACCTCATTGGAGTCGCCCCCCCCCCAAAGTCATTTCCACTTTTGTATGCATAGTGTTCAGTGCAGGGTTTTGGCTGGAAGATTCTAAACAAATGTCTGTCGAATGACAGAGTAATAGAGAAACAGCTATGTTTGTGGACTATGAATGACAAGACACTGGATTAAGAGTGGGAAGACTTGAACTTGAGCTCTAACTCTACCGCTCACTAAGCAGCACATCTTTCCCTCTTGGTGTTTCCAAGTCTATTAAGTGGGAATCATAGTGCCTTCTCCATCTTCGTGGTAAAGTGGTTATGAGAACAAAGGGGCTGTGGCGAGAACAAGGAATCTAACAGAACATCTGGATCTCTAATAAGTAGCCTTGGGCAAATCGCTGGAACAGCTGGCATGTATTTCCTATGTCAAGTGTAGATAAAAAAAACTTATCTCTTAGGCTTGGTTGATAAAGGGCCATTCAAAATATCAGAGTGTTATGGTCTTCTTATTTATTTAAAAAATATTTTCAAATTTTATCTTATTTTTTTATATAAATTTATTTTTTATTGGCGTTCAATTTGCCAACATATAGAATAACACCCAGTGCTCATCCCGTCAAGTGCCCCCCTCAGTGCCCATCACCCAGTCACCCCCGACCCCTGCCCACCTCCCCTTCCACCACCCCTAGTTCGTTTCCCAGAGTTGGGAGTCTTTCATGTTCTGTCTCCCTTTCTGATATTTCCCACTCATTTTTTCTTCTTTCCCCTTTATTCCCTTTCACTATTTTTTATATTCCCCAAATGAATGAGACCATATGTTTGTCCTTCTCTGATTGACTTATTTCACTCAGCATAATACCCTCCAGTTCCATCCATGTCGAAGCAAATGGTGGGTATTTGTCGTTTCTAATGGCTGAGTAATAGTCCATTGTATACATAAACCAATTTTAGATATACAAAGACGTTAAAAAGAAGGTAGAGTTCCCATATACCTACCCTCTACCCAGGTTACCTAGTTTCCCCGAATGCTAACATCTTATATATAACTGATGCACAATCATCAAAACCGGGAGATTAACTTTGATATGTTGCTATTAACTGATGTATAGACCTTATTCAGATTTTTCTAATTATTCCACTAATGTCCTTTTTCTGGTCTTGGATTCTATCTGGGGTCTCACACTGCATATAGCTGTCATATCTTCTTAGTCTCTTCCTCTTGTGTGTGTGTGTATGCGTGAGTGTGCACATGAATGGGTTGGTGGGCAGGGCAGGGGGAGAGAGAGAGAGAGAGAATTCCAAGCAGGATCCACTCCCAGTGCAGAGTGCAGAGCCTAATGTAATGCTCAATTTCACGACCCTGAGATTATGACCTGAGCCAAAATCAAGAGTCAGATGGTTAACCAACTGAGCCACCCAGTGGTCCCAGTCTCCTCCAATTTTTTAAAAAAAGTATCTTATGGGTAGATATATTAAGACTGCAAATAACCGATTTCTCAACATATTTTTGGCCACTAATTTTCACATCCATTGATTATTCTTTTTTTTTTTAAATATTTTATTTATTTGTTCATGAGAAACACAGAGAGAGAGACAGAGACACAGGCAGAGGGAGAAGCAGGCTTCCTGTGGGGAACCAGATGTGGGACTCGATCCCAAGACCCCAGGATCATGACCTGAGCTGAAGGCAGATGTGCAACCACTGAGCCACCCAGGTGTCCCTCCGTTGATTATTCTTATCTATGACAATTAACACGGTGTTTGCCAAATGGTGATTTTTCTAGTTCCTTTATTTTTTGTACATTCATTAATTGGAATTCTACTGTAAGAAAGAGCTATGCCTTTTCTCTCGTTTACTTATATATTCCAATTATTTATTTGTATCAGTATGGATGCATAGGCACTTATTTTATTCCATGGGTTATATAGTCCCTTGCTATCATTATTTTGCCTTTCAGATTGTCCTACATTTGCTATGGCCTTTTTAGATGGCTCAACTTGCACAGATCAGTGCCTTGCAAAAATCAATCTACCCCAAGAAATGCCAGTTTGGAGATGTGGCATATGAGAAAAAAATTAAAATGTATAACTAAAAAAAAATGTCTGGGGTATCAAGGACACAGGGATCCACACATCCAGATGATACGTGTGGGTGTATGTGTGTGTGTGTGTGTGTGTGTGTGTGTGTGTGTGAGACAGAGACAAGAGCAAGAGAGAGCGAGTGAGAGAGATTATCATCACCTTAGCCTACTTTATAAACTTTTTGAAAACAGATAAAGCCAGCCTTGAGTATGATTTGTGTAATGTAAATCCCTGTGCAACAGACAGGTGATCGTGTTTGTTCATAAAGTCACTTACTAATTCATCACACAGACTTCTACTTTGAATGTTTAATATGTCCCTAGCACTGTGCAAACACCACGGATATAAGCAACAATTACATATTGTCTTTAGTGACCTTGAGGTGCAGTAGAGCTGAGGTCCTTTCGAAAAGCTGAAATGTTCCAGGTGGTGGTAGGAAAAGCTTTTGGCTTTATCAGTAAAATAGGAGGGTTAGTCTCTACCTTTAAGATTCTTTTCAGCAGTAAAGTCATTTGATACTGTGATTCCCTAACTTGATTATTTAAAAATTGCTGTTCCATGTGCCTTTCTCTCAAAATATTCTAATCAGTAATAGATGCACTTTTCTCTTTAATAAATCCTTTCTAGCTATTTAAATACTCACTGAATCTCACAGAGCTGATCCCCTATGGGTAGAAAACCTCATTTACATACAGCCCTGGACTCTATCTTTCATGCTGAGGCTTAGACTTGTGACATACGAAGAGTCAGTGGAGACTCAGAATACATTATTTTTAAAGTCAGAGACGGACAGTTGGTTGCATATTGCAGTTACTTAGTTTTCTTTTGATTAACGGAAATCAAATAGCTAATCTAAATCATTATAGTGGTAGACTAGAAATTGCTTTTATGGCTATGGCTGCCATATTAATTACAAGGAGCATTTGCCTCTCTACCTCTTCCAAAATCAGAAAGATGTCTTATGACTGATGGCCAGATACACTTACTTGGAAGTTTAATTTTTTAAAAAATCAGAAAAACTAACAGCTACTTGTTTTAATAGCTAATAATAGCTAGTACTATAATCTCAGAGGTTACAGAGAAGTAAAAAACAGATGATATTTTAAAGATATTTTAAAGAAGACTATGTCACATCAAATTCACATTTTATATTTACTACAATTTCAAATATGAACAGTGATACTGGTCTGCATTGTACATGGTGCCAGTCCTAATCACAGGCTTCTTCTAGTTCCCTCTCTCCCAACATTTTAATCTAAAAAACAGGTCTTTTTATAAAGTATAATACCACAATGAGCTCTTTCGAAGGAGTCTAATACTGTCATTTAAGTTTTTTAAAACGAGAATGTATTTTCACATGTAAATTGATTTAAGAATATTAAATCTATCAGCATCATTGGTTACTTATCTATTCCACATCAGAGGTGACTGGGGTGTTGCAGATAAAATCTTAACTTACTCTAAAAGGAGGTCAAGTTAGAGGGATTACCACAATACCATGTGCTTTCTTTCAGTTTCTTAATGAGGAAGTGCTTCCAGACTACTGTCCTGAAACACATCATGGATTAAAATATTAAAATGTATCCTTCTGGGGGATCCCCAGGTGGTTCAGCAGTTTAGCGTCTGCCTTCGGCCTAGGGTGGGATCCTGGGGTCACGGGATCGAGTCCCATGTTGGGCTCCCTGCATGGAGCCTGCTTCTCCTTCTGCCTCTCTCTCTCTCTCTGTCTCTCATGAATAAATAAATAAATAAAATCTTTAAAAAAATGTATCCTTCTTCCCTTTACAGATATACTTATATGTAGATGGTGGTTCTATGTATAATGCTTAAAGGAGGGGTATGACCCAGCAACCTGCTAGGCTGGAAAGGAATAGATTTGCTGAATGAATATATTTAGAAAATATCAGTTCAGACAACAGAATGGCACACTGTGCTGCCTCAGGCTGCAGGAAAGTTATCAAAGATGTTTGTGAACAGCAGGAAAGAAGGAAAAGAAGTAACTCAGGAAGACCAACGAGGTGGTCCGTGACAGGGAAAGAAAAAAAATGTGAGGGGGAATCCCAGGAAGCACACAACTACTGGGACCTGGGGGTGGAGGCTGGGGACAGGACAGAGTCAGGTTTACCTTGAAATCCAGGGGTGGGTGGGCATGCAGACCAGGAATGAAAGACTGAGAAATCCTAAAGTGGAAGGAAATGAAAGGATTTAGCTGTTCAAATCTGGGAGCACCATAGAGTGGCAGCAGGAAAATGACAAATGCTACAACTTGCTACAACTCCAGGGAATCATATGGGTACGTTCGATTAACTTCTCCTCTTGAATATAGGTCTCCCAGAAGTAGTTTTACTGCTAATGGATTCATCTGATTAGTGGACACTCCCAGGGTGTCCCCGAGATGTGTAAATTCAGATTTTGCACTGTGGATTTTCTTAAAGCCGGGTCATAAACCTATGTTGACATTTAAAATATTCAAATTTGAACAGCCTCCGTATACTATAGAAAGAACAGCTTTATGCTAGAAACTGCAATTTATGAAAATATATGTTCCACAGAAGTAGGGCACTTCAAATTGCTTAAATATTTCAATTGCATAAATAATCCAAATGCTTGTAAACATTTTACAATCATAGACCAGTAGAGGGCTTTCAGGGGCACTTTCATCTATTCTAATTGTTGAAGTTGTGTCTTGTAGTTGGGGGTCTGGCTGGGATGTGTGGCTCTATTGGTTGATGAATTCCCACTGCCCCAATTTCTGGAATTTGTGGACATCCTGTGGCAATTCTAACCCTCATCCTTCTCTCTTGCCTGGATTTCATGCCTAATTAACTGATATAAAAATGACTGCAGAGCTCACAAATGCTTAAACTGAGATAAAACAAAGGTAAATGTGGCATAACTGAGTCTCTTCTGCTCGGTCACTGGAAGTATAAATAGTTCCCTTGAAAAAGGAGCTTGAAGTAAGGTTCATACGTGATTTCAGAGAGGAAAAAAATTACTCTCTTGCTCCCCTTCCCCTTGTCTAAAAAAAAAAAAAAAAATTAAATTATGGGCTAGCACCTGTCTTTAGAATTAAATCCAAGCTAATAGATCCAGAGGACCACTTTATTGGGCACATATTATGGTATTTCTCACCAACAGAAAGACAGTAGCATTGCTACATAATCATTGCAGTTCCATATATATAACATACATAGAGATGTGGACAAACACACACACACTTGACTAACAACATTAACAGTCTTCTGATATACAGCCCTTATTTATCAGATATTCCAGTGCTATTGGTTCTAGGCAGGTGTTTCTTAACTTTTGCTTTAGCAGACCTGAGGAACAGGACATACTCAAGAACAGCCACTCTGTAGTAGGCAGTGGAGGTGAGGGGAGTGAAGTTTAGGTAGTTTGAAAAAAAAACCTCAACAGTTATTCTAATACACCTATCTCACTGACCCTCATTCTCATCTCTGTGGGAGCCCAGGGCTTTAGAGAATAAGTGGTGTAAAATATATATATATTTCTGATCTATCTATATATATTTATCAGAATTACATTTTGAAGAAGACATTAGGTTTTCTGGCATTTATTGAGTACCTGCTATATACTAGGCACTTACTATGTTTTTCTTTTTTTTTTTCTTTTAAATTAAACCCCTCAGTGTCATGAGGCAAGAACTGCAAACGAAGGAACAGTTCATTCATTCAACAAATATTTATTAAGCGTCTACTATTTACCAAGCACTTTTCTAGCTGTTGGGGATACAGTAGTGAACAAGAGAAAGTATCTGCTTTCAAAAGCTTACAATTCAGGGCCTCGGAGAAGTTTTGTTAACTCACAGGAAATGAAGACGAGATCTGGGAGCAGCCCATGTTCCAAGTCCATATACCGTACTTCCAGAAGGCTGTCATAGCACAACCTCTTCTGAACAATCTGGTCTTCTTCAAGGACAAACATCCAAGACAGATTGTTTTTCACCTTAAGCAGGTAGCATGTACTATGTTCTGGGCCCTCACAGTGGTGAACATAGCAGACAAGGCCCTGCCTCTTCGGGTTAACACCAACCAAAGAAACATACATGGAAATACCGAATTGCAAACTGTGTTAAGTGCAATGAATAAAACATACTGTGCTATATGAAAGACTCACGGGGGCTTACATCATATTGGAGAGGGGATCAGGGTAGGCCTCTCTGAGCGATGAGGCTGAGAGCTGAAGGTAAATCAGAGTTTTAAAGAGGGAAGCAGTATTCCAGACAGAGGGAATAACATGAAGGCCCGAGGGCAGGAAAGAGCTTTGTGACTGTTGAATGGAAAGAAAACAGTGAACAAAAGGGAAAAGAGGAGGCCAGCTTCAGTAGCAAGAGGCTAGATCATAATATGGGCTTGTAGGTAGAAAGGATGTTGTGTTTCCTCCAAAATCTATAACAATTTAAGAAGCTGAGGTTTATAGGATGGACTATAGGGAGTCCAGAGTAGAAGCCTAAAGACAAATTGAGTGGTTATTACAACAATCTAGGTGAAAGGAGATAGTAGCTGTATTGATGTAGGTAGAAAAAGGAGCAGACCAATTCTGGACATTCTTATTAAGAGAGAGACTAGACAGGAGACATAGGTAACAGAAAGGAAAGATGGCTTCTGGGGTTCTCCTAGACCACTTGGGTGGGTGAGGGTACCCTTCTCCAGATGGAGAAGGTTGGACCAAAACCAGAGAGGGGTAAGAAGTCATAAGGAATTTGCTTTGGTTAGATAATTCTGAGATGCCTACATGACATCCACTTTGGGAGTTAGGGAAGCTGTCAGATTAACAAGGTCAGAGTTTAGAGTACAGGTCTGGGACAGAGATATATTTGGGAATTGTCAGCATTATAAGACTATCAGGATGGATGAGATTTCCTGGGGAGTGTGGGGGAGATGGCCTAGGGCCAAGCTCTAGGAAATTCCATTATGTACAAGACTTGGGAGGTGAAAGAGAGAAAATTATCATCCAGGTGAGAAGAGGGCCTGGCAAAAGGGACTCAAGGCATGTTTATTACTCACCTAGAAACAAAATTATATTTTAGTCTCTCTTGACCAACACATTCCAGTTTGGAACAGTACTAGGTAGGCTGGAATAGCTGATGTATTAGGTTGAACCGTGTGAATAGGGTTTTTTTCTTTTTTTTCTCTCTTTGGTAGGTCAAAAACAGTCAACACTTGGCAACTTCATGAAGTTCAACCTAATACAAACACAATTTGCAACAAAATCCATTTAAATCATGGGATAGGATACAGTTCTAAAATGTTGCCCTTTCATATGTGAGAAGTAATCTTACATCAGAGGCTCCTCTATTACCTTAGAAATGGCAAAAGACATGAAAACAAATCATACAGGCTAATGCTACTTACACTTACCAATTAGTTCTACCCTGACAATCAAGCTGACAGCCTGAAAATGCCACTGACAACCTATCCCCATATTCTTGATAACCCCAGTAATGGTATTCCCTGGTAAGTGCATTCAGCAGGGTAAGCACTTGCGATTTCACACGTCTCCAATTTTCCGTCTGGCTTAAGAAAAAATCTCTTCACTGAGTTGTCAAGGCATGTGCCCTTCTGACAACTGCACTTTCTTAGTTTTTTTTTTTTTCCCTCTCATTTATATCACTGAGAGGGTTTACACCATTGATTCATTGTTAATCTGTCTATACATAAAAATTAAATAGTAAACAGTCATTTAAACAGTTTATTGGAAGTAAACAGGCTCTGAATAGGGCTTAAGGGCCTAACAAATAAATAAAGTGACTTTCACAGCAACACATTTGGCTGGGTCATGAAGCTTACTTCATAGGTTCTGAGGTTTGGTGTTTTGGTAGGAATTCTGGGTCCATTTGATAAATGAGATCTTCCTGTTAAAGGTTTTCATTTACAACTTATTCTGATGGGGAGAAAGAAGAAAACATTTCTTAAAATATCAGCTGCTGTACTATTAAACAAATACATAAAGAGAAACTTGTGGTTTTAAGTTGTCAGCCTTACAATCAAATGCTTGCCTTTACTTGTATGAAGACAGTAATTACTCTGGTTTATTATATATTGTTACTGATTCTCAGTGATGGATTGATCATTCATGCTAGTTAGCTAGATGAACGTTATGTTTCTATAAGGGTGAAGCACATAAATACATGTTTTGTGGCACTTAAGAAGCAGGTATCAAACCAAAAACTAAAATTTTCCAATTAAGGTGACATAAAAGGAAGGTGATATGAGCATAAGCTGGAGCAACCACAATAATTTTAGGACTGAAAAGAGAGGAAATGAGATAGTATTTTAATTAAAATTGACTTCTTTGCTCTAAAGGCAAAAGGAAATTTTTACATAGTATCGATGTCTCAATAAGCCATTACTTTTTATAAATATGAACTAAACTGAATGAGGATGAATAAATACAATTCCCTTAAGACAAACAGATTTAAATACTTCAGTAGATTCGTAATTGTTAACTATCTTTTAGGTTTCTGAATTTATAGTTTAACGTGGTAAAGAGCATATTAAAATCCTCCCATCTTAACCATTTTTAAGGGCAAGCAATTGTTACTTTTTGAACAATTATTCAGACTCATGAATAGTCATTCTTTCTTTCTTGTCATTCTTCCTTAGCCACTCCCCTTACCTCATTCCAGGGGTCACAAATTGAAATGCCTACAAGAGGTGAGGGGCACAAGGTAAATGACCCTAAGCAGCTCCATATAAGACAGAAGAGAAATGGTGGTGATTATGGAAAACTGGTATTTAAATACAGTAAACACACACACACACACACACACACACACACACACACACACAACTTACCTGTGGGCTGACTTCCGACTTGTTTTGTAATCTCTGTACCATAGCTATAACACACAGGATAAACACTGCTGTGTTCCCCAAATTTCCCCTGAATTTCCATCATCATTACTGCCATCTCTGGGTCTGCAACTTGCTTCTGCTTCTTCCCAAGTCCATTTCTGTCCTCTTTTTATTTTTTATACGTTTATTCACTCATTTCCCTTGAATCCAGATCTGATACCAAACCCATATTTTCATTTCTAGATTGTTTTATGTATTTTAATTCTACACAATCAGTACAAATAGGCTCATGTCATGGCTATTAAATGTTCAGTAGGAATCACATCTTTACCAATATAAAATACCCTTTTCCACCAAATTAAAACCCTTGCCTTGAATTGTCTTGTTTTAAAAATATGGCCACGTTGAATTTTTAAATTAATTTTTGTCTATTACTGTTTTGCCATCTTTTGACTTTAAACTGGTAGCAGTTTGCCTAGTCTTGTCTCTTTTAAAAACAAATAGTTTGATTTTGTTTTTCACCCAGCATGGTAATTTCTATCTTTCAATAAAAGACTAAATCTATTGGTAATTTTAATATAAGTGTTTAGCACTTTGTCATGCTTATCTTTTTCTCTTTGCATTGATCGTGTTCCTTTCCTATGTTCTGAAATATATATTTTCTATGAATGTGAAGAAAAAAACATCTACTGAATCCATGATGTATACAATAAGGCATTTAATACACTTTCTCATATAGCCTCCTGAGTTTTTGAAGTGATCTGAAGTATTTGATCCAGAATACAATTATTAACTTTTTCCTACTATAGGAATCTTATTTCATAAGAATTAATTTTAACATCTTGTTTTAAAACAATAGTAGCAACTATATAAATGTCATTTGTTTCATTATTTCATAGTCCCAATCTTGAATTCTTATCATTATTTGGCAAGTATGTATGCATTTTTTGTTGTTGGTGGTGATGGTGGTATGTGTGTCTTTGTACGACTAAAAGATTGTTTTTTTGTTCTCATGAACATTGAATCACAACCCAGCTGGATAAGCAGTTTTGAATCATAAATGTATTCCATTGCATTTCTGTACACAGTGGTCTACTGCCTCCCATTACTAAATGCTGCAGAAGACAAATCTAATGACAAGATGATTTCCACTCCCTTTGTTTTTACTTGCAGTTCTTTAGGTTCTCCTTCCTCTTCATTTTAAAATAAAAATTAACAAATGAAAAAACAACTTTAACAAAGTATGGCTAGACCTTCGTCTCTATTTGCTAATTTCACCTGGTGTTCTGTGACAAAATTATGTAAGATGAGACTATTTCCTTCTATTTTGTCTGCAAGACTGGGTTCCTTATAATTCAATCTTCCATAACTCTTCCCTATATATATTTTTTTTCAATTTTATAATATATACAGTTGGCCTATGAACAATGTGAAAGTTAGGGATTCTGACCTCTGTACGGTTGAAAATCTGTGTATAACTTCTGACTCCTCCAAAACTTAACTACAAATAGTCTACTGTTGTTCAAAAGCCTTACGGATAACTTAAACAGTCGATTAATACAAACTTTGTATATATTTATATACCGTATTCTTTCAATAAACCTAGAAAAAGAATATATTAAGAAAATCAGAAGGAAAATACATTTGTAGTACTATATTTATCAAAAAGACCTGTAAGTGAACCTGTACAGTTCAAACTTGTGTTGCTCAAGGGTTAACTATACTCACATTTTTACATGCACATTTTTAAAGTATATAGTTCAATGGGTTTTAATGTATTCATTAAGCTGTACCATCACCACTATTTATTTTTGGAACATTTCATCATCCCAGAAAGAAACCTTATAACCATTAGAACTGATCCTACATTTCCTATGTCCCTTGGTATTAACCTATTTTGTCTTTATGGATTTGCCTATTCTGAATATTTTATAGAAAACATAGCCTGTTGTGTCTTTTTTTTTTAGCCGACTGTTTTCAAGAGACATTCACATTGTAGCATCTTTCAGTTCTTCATTCCTTTTTATGGTCAAATAATATCCCATTGTTTGGCTATACATTTTATTCATTCATTGAGGGCCTTTTAGTTTTTAGAAGGGGGAGGGGAAGAGCGAGGAGAGAATTTTTTTAAAAATATTTTATTTATTTATTCATGAGAGACAGAGAGAGAGAGAGAAGCAGAAACATAGGCAGAGGGAGAAGCAGGCTCCTTGCGGGGAGCAGGATGCGGAACTAGATCCCAGGCCCCCGGGATCATGCCTTGAGCCAAAGGCAGATAGATGCTCAACTGCTGAGCCATCCAGGTATCCCAAGGAGACAGAGATTCTTAAGCAGGTTCCACTCCCAGCACAAAGCCCAACACGGGACTCCATCTCACAACACCTGATATCATGATCTGAGCTGAAATCAAGAATCAACACTTAACTGACTGAGCCACCCAGGCACCCTTTTACACTGCTTTTTGACTATTAATAATGCTTCTATGTAACATTTGTGTACAAGTTTTCATTGGACCTATTTTTTTCAATTCTATAGGCATATGCCTAGAACTTAATTAATAGGTCATATACTAACTATATGGTTGACATTTTGAGTACTGGCTAAATTGTTTCTCAATGTGGCTGCACTGCTTTGTATTTCCACCAGAATTTATGAAGGTTTAATTTTCTCCACATCCTAGGACTTGTTACTCTTTTCTATTTTACTATCTAATGGATATGAAGTAGTATCTCATTGTAGTTTTTGATTTCCCTCTCCCTAGTGACCAATATTATGTATCCTTTCATTTGCTTATTGGGCATCTGCATATCTTATTCAGAAAGAAGTATCTATTCAAATCTTTTGCTTACTTTGACTTTTTTATTTTTGAATCATAAAAAAAAAAAGTTCTTTATGTCCTTGGCTGTCTCTTCCCAAATATTTGATTTACAAATATTTAAGCCCTTTCTGTGGTTTGTCTTCTCATTTTGTCTTTTAAATCACAAAAGTTTTAAATTTGATGAAGTTCAATCTGTATTTTCTTTTGTCACTGTGCCTTTGGTGTCATATCTAAGAAACCATTGACTAATGCAAGGTGATGACAATTTGCTCCTATGTTTTCTTTGAAGTATTTTATAATTTTAGCTCATGTTTAGGCCTGTGATCCATTTTGAGTCAGTTTTTGTACATGGTGTGAGGTGGACCCAATTTTATTCTTTGCAGGTGGATGTCCAATTTTTTTTTTTTAAGATTTATTTATTTATTCATGAGAATAAAGAAAAGAAAAAGAGGCAGAGACACAGGCAGAGGCTCCTCGTGGGGAGCCTGATGTGATCCCAGGATCTTGCCCTGAGCTGAAGGTAGACACTCAACTGCTGAGCCACCCATGCATCCCCAGTTGTTTCAGTATTATTTGTTGAAGACTATCTCTTGTCATACATCAATTGACCACAAATATAAGGGTTTGTTTCTGGACTCTCAGTACTGCTCCACTAATATACATGTTTGGGTACACTGCATTTTCACATAAATTTTAAAATCACCTTGTCAATTTTTTCAAAAAAGATCTAATTTTATTCATTGGATCTACAGATTTGGGAAATAGCACCATCTTAACAATACTGAGTGTTTCAACCCATAAACAGAAGATATCTTTCAGTTTATTTCGGTCTTTTAAAATCTCTTTTAGTGATATTTTGTACATCGTTTTATGTTTTTGGTGTATAAGTCTTGTACTTCCAAAGTATTTAATATGTTTTGATGCTATTTTATTTTTCTTTGTTTTTGGATATTCTTTGCTGGTATATAAAAATACAATTGATGTCTTTATCTTATATCCTGCAACTTTGCTGAACTTATTAGTTTTAATTGTCTTGTGTGTGTGTGTATGGCCTTTCTAGAGTTGTTTATATGTAAGACCATTTTGTCGGTGAATAAAGATAGATTTACTTCTCCCTTTCCAATCTGGATGTTTTTATTTCTTTTTCTTGCCTCATTACCCTGGCCAGAATCTCTAGCACAATGTTGACTAGAAGGTGAGAGCAAACATCCTTCTTATTCTTGATCATAAAGTAAAATATTCATTCTTTCACCATTAAAAATGGTATTAGCTGTTGCATTTTGCATATATTCTTTATTAGGTGAGGAGATTTTCTATTCCTAGTTTAAGTATTTTCATCATGAAAATGTGTTAAATGATGTGATTTTTCTTCTATTGATGTGGTACATAACACTGATTGATTTTCATATAAAACCAACCTTGCATTCCTGGAATGAATCCTACTTGATTTTGGTACATAATTTTTATTTGTTGCCAGATTTGATTTGCTAGTATTTTGTTGAGGATTTCTGAGTATATATTTATATTTTCTTTCTTTTTTTTTCCTGTTTTGGTAGTAATTTGCCCATTTCATCTCGGTTATATAATTAATACCATGTAATTTATCATAGTATTCCTGAATAATCTTTTATTCCTACAAGATTGGTAGTGATGTCTCTTCTTTAGAATATTAACTTTTTTTTTTTTTTTTGACTATTCACTTTTAAATACACTTTCTTCTAAATTCGAAGTCTCTTAGCTTCTTTCTTAATTGACTGACATGGCTTCCTACAATATTTACTATGTTGTTCATATCCTTTTTTTTTAAAAAAAGAGAAAGGACAGAGACATAGGCAGAGGGAGAGGTAGGCTCCCTGCAAGGAGTCTGATGTGGGACTTGATCCCAGACCCTGGGATCATGCCCTGAGCCAAAGGCAGATGCTCAACCACAGAGGCACTGAGGCGTCTCTATGCTGTTCATTCTTAAATGTATTTTTTTTAAAGGTTTTATTTATTTATTTATTTGAGAGACAGAGAGTGAGTGAGAGAGAGCATGAGTGGGGGAACGAGCAGAGGGAGAGGGAGAAGCAGGCTCTCTGCTGAGCAGGGAGCCCGATGCAGGTCTTGATCCAGGGACTCTGGGTTCATGACCTGAGCCTCAGACACTCAACCGACTGAGCCACCCAGGCACCTCTCTTAATTGTATTTTAAAGTTTGCACTTTACTTTTCCATATATTGAGGTTGTTTCACTTTTATGTCCTTCTCATTATACCTATACAATATTTTGTGCAACACTTGAAAATTTTTTACAATTAGATGATACCATTTCCAGTTTCCTGAACATTTATTTTAGAAGCAGGATGTACTTAAATTTAGAGTTTTTAGTTTTCATTTGAATTAAGTTATAGTTCACTTAAAATAATAAATCATAACAAAATAAAATCTATCATTTAATAAAATAACATTTATGAACATGCCAGATATTCTGCAATGCACTTTGTATGAAATCTCATTATACCAACATAAATAGCCTTTGAGTCAAGTTACAGTTTACAAAACCAAATTTGAATACAGTTTTGTTGGACTGCAGAGCCCACATTCTTTAACTAATGGTTGACAAACTTTTAAAAGGGCCAGGTAGGAAATAGTTTAGGCTCTGGGCCCTGTGGTCTTTGTCACAATGACTCAATTCTGCTGTTGTATCAAGAAAACAATCTTCATGATATGTAAATGATGGGCATAGCAGTGTTTCAACAGAATTTGATTTATAAAAAAAGTAGTGTGCCTGTAGGCACAGTATGCCACCTTGTGCTCCTAACCAACACCCCACACTGCCCTACTTCTTTCTCAGAGCCATCCCGATTGCCACATTAGATCAATTTCTTCTGCTTCTGGACTTCTACTATAGCAGCTGTTGTAATACCAGTTTTAAGTCACATATTTTTATGTAAATGTGTTTTTATATAATTGTGTCTTCTTTTATTTACTGTATTAAAAGATTATGCCAAGGAGTAAATGACTTAATATATTTTGTTCTATCTCTCTAAGGTACCCAAACCCATACTACAAATTGTAAAAGTAGTTTAATATCTCTGATTAGGAGAAGTTTTTATGTTGAAAAAGTATGTATTTGTTTCCATTTTCTTATTTTCAACTTTTTCCTCAGACTTTCCTAACCTCAAGGAATCACTGGTTATCAAAACTGTAAGTCAAAGATGTGTCCTTGTAAGAACTAGTCAAAATTTAGGTAATAATTACTGAATGGATGTCAGTAATATTTTTCACATTTTTGGAACGAGTAATAACACCATTTTCCAGGATTACATTTTTTTTAGAGTGAGCTCCTCTCTATGAAACTATGGCATGTTTTCCTTTTATAGGCAGCTAAACGAATCTCTAAAAGGAATCAAATATCCAATTGTTCTTTCGTTTGTATTATATCTGTAGTCTCAAATGCAGTCTACTTGGAGATTCTTTGATACCTTGAGTTTTAAAGCAGATTTATAACAGAATCATCTTTTCGGGTATTATCGTCTGTAATAAAAAGTATAGGTCAAGTATTAAACGTGGTATGGGCCAGATGACCTTTAACCAGAGATATCATCAGTCTCTGACGAATGCCTTTGCTCAGAGACTTGAAATTTGGTAGTCATAGAAGTGAAAACTTAGGTTTAAGAAGGTTAGCATTTTCTAACCTGGGTGGAAAACAACAAATAAGCATGAGGCAGAAGTCAGGATGAGAGGAAGTACAATTTAAAATTAATATAATTTTAATTATCAGACAACAGTTGAAACTATCGACTGGTTACCCCCATTTTCAAGTCACTTTTTGCCTACTTTACCCACCACAAAAGCCCAAAGTCATTGATACTCTAGCTTCCCTTAAAGCTAGGGCCACCCAGAAGCTAGGGAATAGTAGATCCACAGGAGACATTTGTAAGAGGAGGCTGTTGGGAAAGCTATTATTTCTTGCTTAAAAGAGAAAGACTTGAGTGGTACAGTCATTCCTTATTCTTCCCGCCCTGAACTAGAATATGTTATTTGGATCACCAGGAATATCCATCTTGTAGCAAGCACGAGAAAGGACATGAGGATAAAACCCTTACAACATTGAGCCTCTAAACCAAAAGTAAACAACTTCTTTTAGACTTCTTGTTTTGGAATAATAAATCCCTATTGTTTTATGTTATTGTATGTAAAACTGGAAGCTGAAAGCATTTCTAACTGACACATACTATAAAACTATTTTTTAATTGTCAATTATTCTGGGGCCGTATAATAGAAGTGAGAATTTGCTGTTTTAGATAATCTTGGTAGTAAGATTTCTTCTGTAAAATGTTTAACTTTACATTAGTAATTATTAGCTAAATCTGCTCTTATGATAAAAAAACATGAATTATTAGGCCTTTATAATTTTAGGTTATTGTCATTTTAGTATAATTTTTAAAAAGTTCCCTGATTTAGCAAAAACAAAAATTATATACCATCGTTATGTGGCTGTAAGGATACTGGTGTTATCAAAATTATATCCAGTATTATATGTCAAATGACTTATGATGTAAAATACAATTTAATCATTTAATCTGCTTTGAACATAAAACAAGTGATTTAATATATGTAAGGAATTTAGGATATTTTGTACAGTTTCTTAACTGGACGGCTGATTATATCTAAAAAACATTAATTGCTTCAATGATTTTAGATTGCTTTGTGAAGTACTCAACAATTAAATGAATGGCAAAATTATACATCATAATACAGTGTTTATAGCACATTACTAAAAGGTGGAAAAACAATAAAGTTTATTAATTCTTCAAGTTACATAGGGTGTTTGTAAGTTACATAGGTGTTTAGGGTTAAAGACCTTAAATAAAACTAGTTAGTTTTTCAAAGCAAAATTTAGGTCATCAAGAAAATAACAGAAGCAATCCAAAGTGGGCAACATATCAAAAGCACTGCAGTGAGCTGTTCCGGGCCCATTTAAAAGAAGCCAAGCTGCTAGGAGGGAAATGGATTTGAAGTTGTTAGGTGCTCATTAAATTGCTAGATTGTGCAATAGATATCACTTTGTGACACTCGAGTTACTGTTATTGACAACTCTGATATGAGATAGATCTGGGAAAAACAGTACACTTAGGAAAATGAGATTATTAAATCAAAATAAATTCCATCTGCCTTCCTTCCCACACTAAATTAGGAGTGGTGAGGAGCTCAGAAGGCTCCTTTCCTAGGCAGAACCAGGAGGAGGTCTTGAAGCAATGGCTGGAGCTGGAGGTACCATGCACACTTCAGCAGCTATGAAGTACAGAAGGCTAGCACTGAGCACTGTTAATGCCAAATCTCAGAATTCATCCCTCCCCCATGCTTGCTCAAAGATGACAAATGCCTGTATAATTTAGGTTTAATAAGCCTGAAGCAGGCCTCCGGATGCAACCATTTCACTAAAAACTGAACACCTAAGACCAGTTAAAAATATTAGTTACAATAAAGCCTCATATTACATTTATCTGTTTTCCTCTAAGTCTCTATTTCTGTGTCAAGAAAGAAAAGTCATAGAAAATAGAAAGTATGTATGAGTGTGTGGGGAATGTTACTTAAAGGTATATCTTTAAGTCAGCAAAATTTTAGAGGCAAAGAGAGACCAAACTCCAAAAGGGATCCAATTAATAACTTTATATCTAAAGTATACTCATATGTAAGGTTGCAATTGATAGCAATGTTTGCTCTATTCATTCACAAAGTCAATAGTAGACACCAATATTTATATTTAGCTCTATTTAAGCAACTGTTGTGGGCAAAGGGCTGCATTTGGTGCTAAAACAGTTGTCTAAGAAAAAAATCACTTTTCTGGTTGTAGCTGTTTGTGAAAAATGTAAAACAGTGTTTCATTATAGGTTGTCAAATATTAAACCAATTGTTACCAAGTACAGACTTTCTATAAGGCTCTTAAATAGAAAGGCAAATGAAGCTCAGTTCTGAAGTTACTAAGCATCTTGTGAAGAAGACAGTTATGAACTCAGCTAACTCTATACAAGGCACAATGCTAAGCATGAAGAGTAATGCCGAAGCAACATGAAGAAAGAAGGCTAATCATAGATTCTAAGCCAATCTGTATCTGTTTGCATGCTGGAAAGATGTTTAAAAAGTAAAGAAAAGGCAGTTAAATATCTGCTATTATTAAATTTACTACTAAAAAACCATTTGTAATTAACTCGAATTCTCCAGGTCTTATAATAATGAAAGGACAATCGCATTTGAATTCTTCATTCTAACACTAATCAGGTTAATTTGTTTCTGGAAGGCTGAATGCAAAAGACAATAAATGCCCAGCTCCACATGTGTTTAAATATAGTCTGCCTTCCTTTCTTGTTTTTTGTTTTTGTTTTTTTAAGAAATGATAAGAAAAATGGAAGAACAAATTCGCTTTTTACAGAATGAAATATGTGTTTCATGAATAAGCTTCAACAAAGGTACCTTACTCAGGTAAAAGGGTACTGAGTCATAGGGTTCCCTGGCTAGAAAATGCAGACCTTGTTTGCCACCAATCAGAGAGCCCTTTCCCCTCATCCGTATTCCCTATCTCTGGGATGAATTTAGAAATGTTGGCACACAAAATTGTACATCACTCTTTGCAGCTCACACAATGTGAATGAAATTGGGCCCAATGGACATTTTTGCAAAGGCCAACCAGCACAAAGACATTCTCAGAAAGCCTAATGTATAGTAATTATTCTGTGAGGTCAACTTAACTCTTGTCTATCAAAATGCAAAATGTCTCAATGTGTACATTAAAAACATCTTAGTAGTTTTAATTCAGTAAGCGGTTATAGGGCCACTTCTTCATGTTGAGCAGAGAGGATGCTCAGAATAAGCAGGAGATAGGAAAGAGGTATGTTGTCTCCAGGAGCTAATAATCTAGTTATTTAAACACACTTACTGAACTTCAAGCACTAAATTTCGAAAACATCAGAAGACTGAAAACAAAACAAAAACAAATCCCTACCTTTGTATAATAATTAATCCTGATCCCCCAAAGCAGTACTTAACCCTTGGAAGTTTGCTGTAAAAAGGAGGGGGGGCGGTGTTCTTGCTCCTCTGTAGGGTCTGATTCAAGAATCTCTGTTACTAAGGTGGGGAAACCCCTTTTAGGTTTTTACTTGTTTTTTAATATTATGTCCAAATAGTTCATTCACTTAGAAGTGAATGTATGAGCAGAAGATCTTTTTTTGCTTTGTTTTAATAACCCATGATTACTCAAAATCTAATGAAATAATGTCAGTCTGACTCCTGTTTAAAAGGACAATATAGGAAAGTACTGTTTCTCACTATGGGTATTAAGCTTCTGGAAATGATTGGGGGGGAAAAACCCAGGGAACCACTTATAGGCATTTAACAAAACAGATGGAATCTCTTTTCTCTCTTGCTAAGGACAGTTTCTCAAACTGTTTATCAAATGGTACTTTTCATATTTATCCCCTTCTATTAATCACCTTCCCAACACATCAAAACCATTTGATCTTGAACCTTTAAGTCTTGTTCTTTTTGTGCTGCATGCATCAGTGAATCCTCCTGTTAGAAAGAGAAATCCATGCTACTCAATTATTTTCACTCAGTAAGTTTACAGTCAGAATTTGGAATTTTAAAAAAGTTCAAAATATACTGTAATTTGAAATTAACGAAGTCTTTTGGCTAAAGAACAGTGATCCCCAGAGCATTGTTCGTTCCAGAGAGACATTCTGCACTCTGTTGGTTTTTCTTTCTCATCATATCATATGCTAATAGCTATACGCAAGTAGTAAAAATCAAGAGCAGAATAAATAATATGCTTTAACCTAGGTAGTGCTTTACATAAAATTATAAACTGTCACATAAAGAATCATCTTGACACCAATAACATCATACAGTCAAGAAGTCTTTAGATTATCTGAGATTTAATGTGAATATCAATTTAAAATCTCTTGACACAAGCTCAAGGTAACAAATACCCAAGTACTATACATTGCTAAGGATTTTCTCCCTTATAAAAAAAACATGGTCTTACTCCCAAATGATACAGGAACCCAATCTCTTTTCAGTGACAAATTAAAGGGTATTCAAATCTTGGAAGCAGGCAAAAAAAAATCCAGTACTTTAATACTACAAACTCATCCCACTCCTAATGAGACTCTATGATACCTCACAGCAGAGGACCCAGAGATAGTTCTAATTCAAAGTACATCTGAATTTCAACTGTTTTGATATTTTTTCTATCCCAGCTCCTTATTAACTGATTCTCAATATTCCCAGTATTATTATTATTGTTATACAGGGTAAATAAATTAGTGACAGCAAGTGTTCAATTTTACAAAATCAATCAGTGCCAGAGACTAAGGAAGATGCTAAGACCCTGACTCAGAACAATCTACTTTATCATAAATAGCAAGGGTAAAAACAATCTTTTCCAAGCCTCACAATACTCTAGTATCCATTTTTTTTTTCCTCCTAAGATCATTTACATAGGGTCTCATCAGCTATGTGGATTAATAGGCTCTCCTGTGATACAGCAAAGATAATCTCAGATCCTTATCATGGCTAAGTTTAGTGGCTGCTATTGCTTTTTCTTTCTTCTAAGCTCTCTGCTGCTTCTAATACCTGATCTGCTCGGGGACAATCTAAAAGCAGCTGTTTCTCTAAGATCTGTCCATCTATATATTTCTCTGGTGTGTAAGAATGTGGCAGGGGGTGCTGGAGGGGAGGAGTAAATACACTGATAAGTCATTTAGGCTTATCAGTAAGTAGCACTCAGTAGGATAGAACTTTAACCTGTGAACAGAATTCCTTCTGGCCATTTCTTTTCAAAAAGGAATTTTGTGTGTGTCACAAAAATAAAATCCGAAAATCCTAAGTAAATGAGGAAAGCATGCAAACACGAAAATAAAAGGTAATTTCTCCATTGTATTGATCCTAGGTAGAAAAAAAAAAACAAAAAAAAAACAAAAACCCCAGATTATTCGCCCAGACCCGGGAGTACACAACTGTCACAATGAAAGCATTTCAGAGCAAAATGTGCTGCAATATGCTACTATGATTAAAAGCCATGTAATCTGAAAGACCTCTGTAACAAAAGGAAAAATAGCTATTTACACACTTTTCTAAAAAAAAACAAAAACAAAAACAAAAAAACAAAAAGGCTGCAGTTTTGTGATAGTTACACAAAGGGAGGTGTGACTTTCACCTATACCTAGTATTAAGACCGTATTTTCATCCACAGGTATTTGATAACATTCGAAAAAATTGCACATGGTTTAACACTAAGAATAAACTACTATTTTATGATACTATTACATGTGTTTTACGCCTAAACCCGTCACAACACATACTGGGGGTAATCATTTAGCACACACTCCCTAAACAGGAAAGATCCTCACACAGTTTTTTCCTGTACTTTAGTTTTTTTTTTTTTTCCCCCAAATGTACAATTACCAGCCCCAAAAGAGAGGATAAGGAGCGGCAATGAAGTACACCATATGTTCCCACTGTAGGCTGAGTCCTAGTCTTTGTTCCAACATCCTAGAGCCGCTGTTAGGAAAGCTAAGTATCCATCCAGCAAAGCGGTTTTACGGTATTGCGGGCAAAGTTATACTTCTGATAGGTTTGGTCATCTCGATTATTCCTGCCTGCATTTGCTTCCTTAATACAAATCCCTTTCAATTTTGGGAACCTGCGGTAAACCGCCCTGGAAAACAGGTCGGTCGCAGGACAACCTGATAAAGCAACGCACAGGGTAAACACTGAAGAAGAAATGCAAAGTTATTTTCCTAGTGCAAGAGTTTTGAAGTAATTCCGTATCAACGACAAAATCTTTTTTTTTTTTTCTTTTTGCCAGCTGCGCACCTACCCAGATATCATCCACCTCATCCTCAATTAGCAGGGTTTCGCTCAATCTTAACATCTCCCAGAACAGTTTTAATGCTATAACTCACACCAAAGACCACTAACCACGCCCTTTATACCCAGAATCAAGCCACCTTTTGCTTCCCGCCCCCCCCCCCCTTACAAAGTCCAAAATGCACATCCGATTTCATCTAAGAGGGTTCGCACCGGGTCCCTACCCCGAGTCGGAGACCCTGGCTGCGCCCGGAGGATTCCCCTGGAAGTCGCTGTCTCCCGGGCGCCGCGGGCCGCGCGGAGGGGGCGCCCACGCTTACCTCCCACACACCTGCAACCCCTGGCGGGATGCTGGAGCCGATGCTCGCGGGACCGCGCTCCGCTCCGCCCGAGCTCCTGCTCTCGGCTCTCCCGGGAAACTAGAGTCCAGCCTGCGCCTCGGGCTGCTACAGGGACCCAAGCTCCGCCTCCCGCTCCTCCAGTTGGCGAATTCGGCGGCTGTCGCTCCTCCCCCTGCTGCTCCTGCGGCCGCCCCGGCTGGCGGCGGCGGGAAGCGGCTGCGCCCGAGCCTCCCCGCTCCCTGCGCTTCTGCAGCTGTTCGGCCGCTTCCCTTCCCCGGGCCCCCCCGCCCCGCGCCGGGCTCACACCTGCAGCTGCTTCCTGCCCTGCCCCGCCCCGGGCGCCTCCTCGAGAAGCCCAGGCTCACCCGATCCCTTCCCGACGCCGCCTGGCGTGCCCGGGGCTCGTCCGCGATCGGGGAAGCCGCTGCTCGGGCCTGGACGCATCCCCCCCCCCCCCTCCCTCCACCCCGGCGATTCCCCGCTCGGTGCAGCGTCCGCGGCTCAGCCGCCCCACGTTACCCGCCTCAGGACCTCCCCCCCGCACCCCCTTCCTTCCTGGGCCCTGCCAGCCCGCCCCCACAATGGGTGAGCCGCCCGCAGGGCCGACCCAGCACCCTGATTGGTGCAGGTGAGGGCTGACCCCGCCCTTCCTCCTCCTCTCCGACACCCTCTCTCCGCGTCTCACCTCCTCCCGCAAAGGCAGGGAATTCTCCTGCTATTGGCTAGAGCTGTCCCCACCCATCGCCTTGGGCTCCACCGCACGGCCTGCCGGGAGTCGTAGTCCGGCCCGTGTCGGAATGGCCGCCGACGGCGGCTGGCGGGACTACAAGTCCCGAAAGGCCCCTGCGCGACTCCGGCCGGGCAGGATTCCGGACAACGCCTGGTTCCTCTCGGGTCCTTCCGGCGTCGCCGGAGTGAATTGATCCGGGAGTTGAAGAGGGCTCCGAAGGTGGGAAGTGAAGTCAGTGCCTCAGTTGCCGGTAAGGTGTGGCCGCCCCGTCCCGGGGTGCGGAGCCCCGAGCGGCGCGGAAGAGGGCGGGGGTCGCGCGGGGGTCGCGCGGGGGCCGTGGGCTGGGCTGTGGCGGGCGGCGCGGACGCGGCGGGGAGCGGGGCCCTCTGGGCGTCAGCGAGGGTCCCCGGCGCGAGCGGCGGAAAGCGGGTTCGTAGACGCCGCCTGCCCGGTTCGGGCCCGGACGCCTCCAGGAAGTCTCCTCCAGGTGGGGGCGGGAGGGGGAGGCGAGCGTGGCCTCGGGTGCCCCGGGAGGAGGGAGCGGGCGGATGTGCCTGGGGTGGGGTCCTCCGAAGGTGTGGCCTGGGGCGCGGAGAGGTGGCTGCTGCTGCTGCCCTGCGCTTGCAGGTCGGCTGGGGGAGGAGGGGCGGGGAGGGGCGCTGGGGAGTGGCTCTCGGGGTGACCCCGGCTGTGCCCTCTGGGGAGGAAGAGTGCGCCGTCGGCTGACGGGGCTCTGCGGGTTCAGGTCCAGTTCCCTGACGTGGCCCCTCTCCGGAGGCAGGTCTTGCCTCTGACCCCCGGGGGGGGGCAGTTCCCAAGGTACCTTTACACCCCTTGTGCTTTCAGAGACTCTGTTCTCAGGCGCCGACCAGAAGCCGAGGGGACAGGCGACATGCCCAAGGTCACACACCTGGGGACAGGTCTGAGTCCAAGCCGCTCATAATCCAGTTTCTTTCTTTTTTCTTTTTTTTTTTTTTTTTAAGATTTTTATTTATTTACGCATGAGAGAGACACACAGAGAAAGAGAGAGGCAGAGACACAGGCAGAGGGAGAAGCAGGCTCCACGCAGGGAGCCCGACGTGGGACTCGAACCCGGGTCTCCAGGTTCCCACCCCGGGCTCAAGGCCGCGCCAAACCGCTGAGCCACCCGGGCTGCCCTATATAATCCAGTTTCTGACTCAGAGGTGCCCACTCACCAGAAAGAGCAGGGAGGTTGGGTGTTTTTTTTTTTGTTTGTTTTGTTTTGTTTTTTTGAAGTGAGTAGGGGGAGATTGCAGAGTAACGCATTTTATGGTTTTCTTAGGAGCCCTTTGTGAGATGAAGAGTTTGTGTGTGTGTGTGTGTGTGTGTGTTTTCTGAGTTGGAGAAATTCCTCCGTGAAGGAAGGACACACACTTTTTTTTTTTTGAAAAAGAAGACTGAGTTGCAGCTGACTTACGGATGTATTAAGCGATGGACTACATTTCAAACGGTAGAGAATGACCTAGGAGAATGTCAAAATACATCCCATCCTCATATTTAAGAGATACACCGCTTTCCCTCCCTACCTTAGGGCTGACTGTTGCTACTCTCACTTGAGTAGAGCCGGCAGTGGTAGTGTGGGAATTCTTTCACAAGACTTATTTTTTATTTTTATTTTTTTTACGTTGTGTTCAAGTCACAAAGCATCAGGAGAGGTGACTGTGCTCCTTTACTAGAAAAGAGGGTACGTTGCATTTCTTGGAAGTAGCATCACATTTTTTGTTGTTGTTGTTGACTCCTGTTTCCTTGTCCCCCTCATTTTCTGGACTCCAGTATGTTGGTGAGTTTTTCTTAGCTTAGTCCATGACTTTTAATTCATCCTATTTAAAGAATGGGAAAAATTGGACATTTACATTTTATTTTTAAACATTTTTTTTAAGATTTTATTTATTTATTCATGAGAGACACAGAGGAGAGAGAGGGGCAGAGACACAGGCAGAGGGAGAAGCAGGCTCCATGCAGGCAGTCGGACGTGGGACTCGATCCCCGGTCCCCAGCATCGCGCCCTGAGCTGAAGGCAGGCGCTAAACCGCTGAGCCACCTGGGCTGCCTCACATTTATATTTTCTATTGAGCAGAGAGCAGTATGCTTGTAACACAGTCTTCTCCTTTATAATTGTTAGTGTGACCATTCATAGCTTATGAATATTATCTTTCATAGAATCTTAGGTGTGTGTTTTTTGACATGAGGATTTCCTTTGTGTTGTTTACATACAGTAATTCAGTATCTACTGATAGCTAGTAGTTAATCGTGGTTTAGTGTCATGTAAGTTGACCACTGAAATATGCTGCTTTTTGAATGTACTCTGCAAACGTAGGTTCTACAGTGTATGACTTTTGAATGCAAAAACACTTTCTAGGATCGTAATATTGCATATTGCTCCCCTTTGACTGAAGTTAAGATGGTCTGGAAATTAGTATGACCTTAAAAGTAGAATATGATCCTATAGAAAGAAGTAGGAAGAATAAGAGTAATGTAGCACCATGAGTAATGCAGTACACAAGGAAGGAAGACCAACTAACCAAATGAACCAGTGGGGATAACTGGTTCCATGCTATGTTATAGACGGAAATGGTAGTTTACATGGACTTCAAACTGAACATGAGTGAGTGATGGTAAAGCAAAAATGTTAACATGTTTTCTAGACAGCACAGGAGGTGTTTCCTTTTTGTTGAGGGAAGTGTGAAATGAGTTCTCTAACTTTTGGCATGCAGCTATGAGGTTGTGGAATGAGCTTTTGAACTACAGGAAAATTTGGAAATAAGTAAAATTAATTTATTTTTTTAAAGAAGATTTTATTTATTTATTCATGAGAGACACAGAGAGAGAGAGAGAGGCAGAGACACAAGCAGAGGGAGAAGCAGGCTCCATGCAGGGAGCCCGACTTGGGACTCGATCCGGGGTCTCCAGGATCACACCCTAAGCCATAGGCAGGTGTTAAACCGCTGAGCCATCCAGGGATCCTCCAGTAAAATTAATTTAATGCTAGTTTTTTTGTTCTGGGTTCAGTTCTATCATTACTCTTCATCTCTGAGGTCCATCCTAGTTTGGATAATTCATCTATATTTAATGATGGAGTAAGGTTTTTATTGTATTTATCATCTTTCAGTCACAGGCTGGTACCCTGTGGTCACTTTAGATCTCAGCACATTGAAGAATTTAGGGTTCCCAGAGTTATGTGTATAATTGTATTTTTATAGTAGTTTGTAGTTCACCAGTATCCACATTTGTTCTCAGTTTTGGTTTTGCAGGAGCCTTGTGTCAGCTTTTGGATCTCTTACAGGCCTTAGGATGTTTCCCATGTGCATCTGTCTTTAAGGGTAGAAGTTCATGAGAACAGGACTCTGTATTACTGCATTCCCAGTAGCTAAAATAATTGAGTACCTGTTTACAGTGTATGTAGTTCAGATTGGTTAAACGTAAGGTCATGTAACTAGTGACTGGTGGGATTAAGGCATAATCCAGGTCTTGTGACTGTAGATCTTACTGTTATAGAATGAAGACCCAATTCCTAAAATTACTTATTTCACACGAGAAAAGGACTTAAAATGACTTAAATATTCAAATTCTCTTACCTTCTTACTTTTTAATGCTCGCAGTTTATCCTTTGCCTCCTTTTCAGCTTTCCATCCTATCCCCAGCCTTTCTTATTTACTGCACCTTTCAGTTACTATATAGCAAGTTCCTTCCTGATTTGGGAACCTTTCTTTGTGTTCCATCTCCCTGGGGACTGCACCCTCTCCCCTTCCCAAATCTGACCAACTCCTAGTTCATTTGCAGATCTCATTTAAATGTCATTCCTCAGGGGAACTTTTCCTGACCTTCTTTGACCCCTCCTTCCTGAAACTAGAACTTACTATAGTAAGTTCCCAGTATATCTTCACCATGCTTTGTAACTTTTTTGTAGCATCATCACAACAGGAACTTAATTGTTTTTTTTACTTGTTTGATAAATGTCTCTCCCTCACTAGACTATAAGCTCCCTAGGTAAGGCCCTCTGGTTTGTCATGTGCCTTACCTCACTAACGCATATCTGGCCTGGAGTTAGTTTTCAGTAAATACTTGCTGAATAAGTGAGTAAATGATTGAATGAATGAGTGCATTCATGCACACGCCTCTAGCACTCTGTTAGGGACAGGAATACAGAAACAAGTAAAACAGACTTGCTTTACACCCTTAGATGAAAGGACTTATGATAGAAATTTTATAATATAATTTGTAGAAAGATGTTTGGTCTTTTTGGAGGCCTCTAAAATCAGGATAGATTGCTTTCTATAGGGAAATGACAAAGGAGTCCTTTTCTATTACAGCAAACTTTGTGTAACGGCATTTTGGAGATCTTATCCCTGTCCTGCTTTTTGCAAACAGCATTCATTATAACAAAATACAAATGTGGAGGAAACTAACTTTTAATGGGTTCTGTGCTTTACTGATGTGATCTCATTTTGTCCTGAACAGAATCCATGCTTTTTCTTTTCTCTTTGTTTTTTCATTTTGTTTTTTTTGTTTGTTTTTTGTTTTTTTTTTCATTTTGTTTTTTAACCATGATATCTCCTTTGAATTTTGCTTGTAGTATCATCTGCTTTAAACAAGGTGACTTTGTAAAATTGAATAGTGCTTATTTCAAAGGGGCTTATATTTTGGGTTTCTAGAAAATTTTCATATTTCACTGGGTCTTAAGATGATACTTTATTTGCTTTAAACCAGATACTTAGGAGAGTAAAATGATCATTATTTTAAAACATGCAAACTAAATTTCAGGGATAAATTTTGTGTTAGGTTTTGGTCATGAAAACACATTCTCTAATCCTTTGCAGTACTATAATAATAGCATAGAATAAATTGAACAGCTCTGAATTGCTGTAACCTTATATGCTTTCATGGATTTACCAATTCCCTCTCCCACGAGAGATTGTCCACAAATGATTGCTGGTATTTGGCTTTAAAATTTGATAATGCTCCCAGTTTTCATTAATAAGCGTAAGTCTTTGATAAGTCCTAACCTGAATTTTTTTATAAAAGTCAGTTTTTATGTTATTTCCTTACTGATTTTTTTTATCCAAGAAATTCATATTTACCTGGTATAACCAATATATGGAGGATAAATCTGAAGTACTGCTGCTTACATGTTTTTGGATTATTAGGGTCATTATGATAGGGAATATTACTAAAAATTTTAAGCTAATTTCATGGTAAGTAGACCATAAAAGGGATTTTGAAGTTAAATAGTGTGATTTTATTTGTATGCACATATGTATGTTTCTGCATTTGAAATGTTACAGAAAGAGCCTTAGATACTGATTTTTTTAGGACACATGCACAGTGTAACCAATGAAAACACCTTAATTGCAGCAGTTAGAAATAATTTATTTGCAGAAAGGTAAACAATGTAGTTTGGTCTATTTTTGTCTGTAGGAAGAGGAAAAATGCAGTTTTTGTTTTTATTTTTATCTTTTTTTTGAAAAATTCAGTTTTTAAATTTTAGCTACAATATTAATTGCATCTCCAATGTAAGTGTAATATACAATCTTATTTTTCTTTCTTTTTTTTTTTTTAAGATTTTATTTATTTATTCATGAGAGAGAGAGAGAGGCAGAGACACAGGCAGAGGGAGAAGCAGGCTTCATGCAGGGAGCCTGACGTGGAACTCGATCCCGGGTCTCCATGATCGTGCCCTGGGCTGAAGGAGGCGCTAAACCACTGAGACACCGGGGCTGCCCCAAATCTTACTTTTCAAGATCGCCCTTATATTTTTGGTTTGACTAACTTTTTTTAACTGCTCAAAAAGTGAGTTGAGTCTATACAGTCTCAATCTTACTCTTCTATAGTTGCTTAGAATCAATTGTTGCTATTTAAAAGAAAGGGGGGGAAAAAAGGATTTTAGCAGCAAGTTTATGAATTACTTGGGTAACAGCAGTGCAGTATATTAAATGATAGGCACTACTGTTTACTCAGGCCATTCCCTTGGAAATAAGTTTACCAGAAGTAAGTATAGATTACATAATGATACTTTGGTTCATTTCTTTGCCAAATAGTTACTGAGTATATATTATGTGTGAAGTTACCTTAAAAATTTGGAATGAACTGGGATATAATCTGATAGCATTTATTGAGCAGTAACTCAGTGCCAGGCATCACACTAAGCATGTCACATGACGTCATATAATCCTTGGAGCAGTCCAATGAGGTAGAGGCACTAATATCCCTAATTTAAATTAGAGAAAGTGAAGTATAGAGCGTTTAAGCAACTTGCCTGAGGTTATACAAGGAGTAATTGCATGGAATTAGGATTTGAATCCAGGCTGCCTCACTCAAGAGACTGTATTTTAAATCTTTGCCATGAAAATGATGTAATGATTGAGCTCTATTGGAGGGCAGTTAAATTTAGAGTTGCAGTTAAAAAGAACTTTTATATTAGATGGTAAGGTTGGTATGGTAGGCAAAAATTACTTATATTCAAATTCACTTGAAAAAATCTTTTAGGGAGTTACTACATTGGAGACTAACCTAACTTTCACCCAGCCAGTTTTCCTTTTAATAGAATTACTTTTCCTGTGAGTAGTAGGTGATATATATGACTTGTTATCCAGAGCCATGTGGGAAAAGAAATATGTATAACACAGAAATGATCTGCTCATAGAGGTACTGTGGCTCTTAAGTGGCAGGGGGAATAGCAGATCCCTGGTCTGCCCTGTCTTTCATTCTGGGGCTTATGTTCATGAATTGGAATTATGATCACTTAGGGATTTCAATAGTTCTTTCTTTTTTGTTTTTCTTCAAAAAATGTAAGCATGTGTGTTGAGCTTGTATACAGTAAGTATATGTATAACATGAGGCAGGTATGCTCATGGAGTTATGCAAAGTGGCAGCTTGACATGTATTTCCTTATTGTTCTCTTCCCTGAAAGACTGCACCACCCTGAAGGGCACGGACTCTTTCTGACTTTTCATCACCACATCTCCACCTAAGACTTACTGACTTAGACTGCAGAGAACTGCAGTAGCTATTAGGAAATGGAGAAAGGAATAAAAACTTCTCTTTAATGTGGTTTCATTTAGTGGGACAAAAGAGAAGGGGATGGGAAGACTTACATGGGTTACCTAGCCTTTCTAATGTTTTTTTTTCTAAGTTTTCTTTCTTTTTATCTTTTGACCTCTTTTACCCCTTTTCTTACATATTAAGTACTTCTGCTTGCATCAGTTCATTTGATAATTTTGGGTCAGAGCTGATAGAAGGAAAAAAAAATGTATAGTTTCTCTAACATACTGTTTGGTCCCTGGTACTGAAACACACCTCCTGCCTTATTCAGCCATCTTCAGGATGAACTGAACTCCGGTGGGGTTGGAGTTACGGAATGACAAAACCCTACGATGTTACTTACACCCATATTGTCGTCTTGGACTTATATAAGGTTACTATGACAAAAGCCATTTGGGAATGGTAGATGAGTCAGACCTGGCCTCTAGGTTGCAAATGCTCCCTATACCAGTTCACAATGTTGCAAGGTTTAATTAATTTAATTCCAGAGAACTTTGAATTTTGCTGTGGTCACTTATTCAGAAATATCTATCCTTTTTTGGATGTCTTTATCCATAATAAAATCGGCATTCTGGCAAAGTTGTCAAAACTCCAGATTTGTGAGGTGCTATCTTAAGTTTGGTGTGCCCTCTTAAAAAATTAATTGCAATTTTGAAAGGAAAGCTACAAGAGGAACAGTATATACAAGCAGATATCCTTTTGTTTTTGTGCTAATAGCATTTGTATTTGAGATCATTTAGGAGCTAAAAGTGAAGTTAATGGCTATCATCAAGGTAAAACCTTGTCCTTATTAGCACCTAGCTTTAAACAAATGACCCAGTGAATTTGTTATCTGGAACTAACAATTTTATCAGCATTTGAGAGCCTTGTGTCAGTGTTTTGGTGCAAAGAAATTTTGGAAGGTAAGGTGAAGAAAATATACATTGCATTTCATAGAGGATGTTAGGCAATTAAGAGTTATTAAGATAAATGGTAGGTATCTAAGATTTTAAGTGATACAGAGTAGGTGGGCCTAACCCACGTGGTACAGTCTCCTTAAATCGTACCTTCAAGCATAAAGAACAGCAGGGATAGTATGAAGGTTTAAGTTTAGCTCAATTTCTAAGCGCTTTTAAAAGAAAGCGTTAGCATTATATTGGAGAAATTAAAACAAAAGAGATCACAACTACCAATAAAGAGGAAAATAGAAAGATGTACCTCACACTTAATGGCTACTCGGTTGAGCGTTATTTGATTCATGAGTTACTAGATTAAGAACTGTATAACAAAAGATGAACATATTCAAGGGGATGAATTTGTTTCCTACCTTACAACAAATGTTTTCATTTAAATTTTGTTCAGGCTAGGATTCAACAAAAATTTAGGCTTTGGAATAGAAAGAAAAATTAAGGATTGTCACAACTAAAGAGATGTACTATTTTCCCAACTAACAATGAATTAGTTGTACAGAAATATCTTAGAAGCCAGTTGCTACTTTTATTATTGTTCCCATTTCCTATCAGGTAATTCATGGGTAAAAAGTCCTTTGGTTTTGTTGACAGCTATTTATTATACTAGGTTTTTGCCCTTTTATGAATTATCTTGAAATCTTTGCATCTTAATTTCAGTCTGCTACACAGTCTGCTTCTGGACTACAGTTTTCTCTATTAAAGTTGATCTATTTACATGGAGAGAATAAAAAGTAATTTTTACATAGGCTTGACAGATAATTTTAAAATTTACTTGTTGACCAAATTCTTTTTAAGTATTTTAAAACCATGTAACTTGCTTTGGATGTTATATAACTTTTTTTTTTTTCTGGTGGTCCAAGTAATTTATTTATGCCTCCATTGGGCAAATGGGGAAGAAAAAAATTTTTTTTAAATATGCTATGTAAAGTGGCCTTTGTGACACTGTGATACCAATAAGAGGTTGTCATTGTGTGTGCTCTGCAGGTGTGAATTGATGTGAGGTAAACAAGGTGCCTAGGATGCAAAATTTCAGGAGGCACTCTCTCACAGAAGTCAGAGCTAAGTTGTGTGCTCTAGGTGGTCTGGTTTGCCTCACCCTAACTTCAATCCTATTGCCATGTCAGGTGCATAGAATTTTGTCTAAAATGTCAATAACTATGAATTAAATGCTTATTGTGTGTCAGCCACTGTATTAAGTACTTCCTATGCATTTAGTACTCTTAATAACCATGTAAGCTGAGTACTTTATTATTTTCATTAATTTCTCAATAACTTACATGCTAACACCAAGCTGAGCAAAAATTGAAACTCAGGTCCTTATTTCAAATTTAGTGCTCTATACTGTCCATCCGTGTGTAGAAAAATTTAACTCTTGTCCATTTTATAGATTTCTGTGTTAAGAAACAATACTCCTCCCACCCCCCAAGAAACGATGCTCTCCAAAATATGCAGGTGCACACACTGACATGATGCAGTTAACTTTTAAGGTGAATGAGTTGGAGGTCTCAGCAGCACCAAATTGAGGATCCATAAATTTGTGCTACTTAGTACCACTTGGAGTGACCTTGAGTCAGAGTCCCATTGCTGCTTGCTTCAGTTTTCAAACACTCTGTGTGGAATCTGGAGGTCTTGGCTGTAAGCAGGTTGACCCATGGATGACATAGAACAGGGCAGGTTAGTCTAGAAGTAGTTTCTTTGGCAGACTAACATGTCCTGTACAGTAGGCTATAGTAGCTTAGTAGCATATTTGTTTAAATTGTCTATCACCGTTCTGTTTTGTTTCTTTTTTTTTTTTTTTTTTTTTTTGTTGTTGTTGTTTTGTTTCTTAGTGTGAATTTCTGTGGACATTTTTTTCTGTAAAATTTGGAGACTGGATGAAATACTATATAATGGTTGTTTTCATTTTAAAATTTTAGAGTCTTACATTTAAATTTCTTAAATGCGTAAGCATGTGACAAGAGTAAGGGTAAATTTACTAGTGAGAGATGAGATGTAGAACTGAGTTATGGAAAAGTCTAGGTCCAGAAAGCCTTGCCAGCGCTTACCCTTACTTTTGGGACCACTCATTCCCCTTTGTTCTTAGTAATGCTTTGTTTATAATGCTTGTGTCCTGATTGTCCTAGAGCGTTGTTAAAGAACCCCTATAAAAGGGAGGGGTTGAGGGGTTGGTAAACCAGTTACTTCATCCATTTATTGGAAAAATGAACAGTTTAGTGTGTTTTATCTCTCTTGATAAAATATTGTATTTGAAAAACAGGAGTTCTTTTTTTTTTTTTTTTTTTTAAGATTTTATTTATTTATTCATGAGAGACAGAGAGAGAGGGGGTGGGGGGCAGTGGGCAGAGACACAGGCAGAGGGAGAAGCAGGCTCCATGCAGGGAGCCCGATGTGGGAGTCAATCCTGGGACTCCACGATCACACCCTGGGCCAAAGGCAGGTGCTAAACCACTGAGCCCCACCCAGGGATCCCAAGTTCTGCTGTTTTAAAGAGGCTTAAAATCACTTATCTTTCAGGCATCCTTAAGATGCCTGGCTGGATGATTTTGCAGGAGACCTGATTTCCAGAAAGAGATCTGATATTTCATCTTAGATTAAAATGTAGTTTTAATAGCTAATATTGAGTAATTATTATGTGCCAGACACTGTTTTAAACACTTTATCTGTAATTACTTGTTGAATCATCAAATCAATTTAAGAGAGACTATTATTGACATTTCATAGATGAGAAGACTAGCACAGAGAAGCTAGATAACTTGCCCCAGATCAAGTAAATAGAGGATCCAGGATTGAATCTAGGGAACTGTAGTTCTAGAATCACTATGCTTATTATTTTCTCTCTAATGACAGTACTATTAACATAAGCTAAGTGTAATGAAAGCAGTCCTATTCCTCTTATTCTGTAGGCAACATTGTGAATTTGGAAGTGCTTTTTAGAATCTTAATATTCCATAGAAAACTAAATTACAAGTTTTAAGTGACTTTTCTAAGTGTATGTTTAGAACCAAGTCTGCTTATTAGTAAAGGAGTATCTATCTGTGATAGATGTGGGAATTAACAAAGAATGATAAAGAGAATGGAGTTAAATTTAGAGCACTTTTGCATTTTGTCTTCATGATCATTGTGTTCTAATCTGCCAGTGTTAACTGTCTTCCAAGACATCTTAGCTTTCTGATAATGTTTTAGTTAGAACCTCTGTTACTTCTTAATTAATAGCTTAGCAAATGCTTGTTTGGTCAATCCTGTTAACAGATTGAAGACTCCTTTTTGATCTTGTTTTTTAACAAACCATAGCTGGAGTCCTTCAACCAGTTAGTGGTATCAAATACCTGGAGATTGTATTATAATCGTGAGGGTGCCTTTAAAAATTTGATCGAGAGGTTAGACCTCCAATGATGTGATAATTCGTAGTGGAATGTATGCTTTCTTTAAATAGTTATTTAAAAGTGCAAAAACAGTGCATTGTAGATTATAGGTATTTAATATAGAGGTTTTATGGTTTGATTTAGAAATCACCTCATCTTTTATTCTAACCACGTATCTTTCATGTATGCAGCTCATTTTTTGTCCATTTTAAAAAAGAAACTAAAGCATGCAGAGCTGAAGTGCCTTGCCCAGAGATAAGATTGTTTATAGTGACAGTACCAAAATTTGAGCCCTAGTTTTCAGACCTTAATACTTGGGCTTTTTTTCCATAGCTGTGCACAAATTATCCACTGATATTTTGAAAACATCTAGAAAAAAAAAATTGACATACATAAACAAATATGGTGGCAGTGTCATATGTTATACTTAATCATTATCAAGGGACTGTTTCTAGATGTTCCTATATGGACAATTCAGTAAAAAAAATGAACTGCCATGGTGCATGTTCAAGGAGATAGAGTTCTGCATAACCTTATTAAAAAAGAAAACTGTATGGAAGACCTCGAATTATAGAAAATATAATTTGCAGAGGAAAGAGAGGGATGTAGGTATATCTTGAAGACTTTAAGCTTATTTTGGTCTAAGTAGGATCTCCTACCGAACCCTATGCCTCTGCCTCCCTTTTTCTGAGCTTGCTTCTCTTCTGAGACAAACATTTTGTCTCTTGTTTGCAAGTGGCTACATTTTGAGGTGAGAAGGCCCTAAAACGTAGGTTGTGATTATCAGACTCATCTTTTCATCTGAGCTAAATGGCTAGACTGAGCTACATAGCCTTAGAATAAATTTAGTTTTTCTAGGAGTCTGAGGGGTATGATTGATAATTCCAGGTGCTTGAGAGAACACAAAGAATTGTCAGGTACTTGAAGCCTTGAATCAACTAACTATTGGGGAGGACCTCATTACTAGAATGCATAAATAGTTTTTGTGATCTGATAAAAAATTTTTTTGATTTCCCATGAGATTACTTTTGAACCTGTGGTAGATCATAGTAATAAAATTTTATTATTAACTGAAATGTGGAATACCAGAGCCTTTAAAATGATATAATTTTATTCCCTCTTTGTTTCTGTTGGGAAAACAAGGCCAGTCATTATGTAAAACTTCCGCAAAGAACCAAAAGAACTCATGTCTCAGGTATTAGTTTTATCCATATCCCTGAGCCTGGCCTTCGCAACTAGTTTTTCGGACTCTCTAGGCACTGTTCTCTCCACACCAGTGATTTCCAGCTTGTCCTATTCATTAGAATCATCAGGGTTGTCTGCTAAAAATATAGCTTCCTGGACCCTATCTTGGAGATTCTGATTGATTCATCTTGGGAATGTTTTTAATAGGCACTGAAGTGATTGTGATGGCTTAGGTTGTCCAACATTTGGAAGCTACATCACTCCTGCACCATTTCCCATAGATAAAGTTTTGCTTTGTGCTAAAAGCTAGATAACTTTCTGGATCTTGCTTACGTGTAAAGCAACGCTAACCTTGCTGAAGAATGTTGGAAATTCTTGCGCTTCGAAAATTTTGTGAACCTTTAAATTATATTCCAGTTTTGTCCCCTGATCTAAAAGATATCCCCGCAGTCCTAATAAAAGACATTAGAATGTATAATCTGATTGTTTTATTTTTCTTTAGTTTTGTGTGGTTTTCATGTAAATTTCTGTTGGAATTCTGATTTTAGTTAATCATCTGATGCTAATATTCTTTTAGCTTACTATACTAGGAAGAGCTTGGGATAGCAAGAGGTAGTAAAATCTGGTAAATGTGACCTATGTTTTGCTTTGCTAGGCTTGATATTAGCAAGACTGATTCAACTTATAAATTGCCCATCTCTTATCTTGTTAATTTGTTCATTCAACAATTATTACTTAAATGCTGTGTGCCTTCTACACTGACTAATGTCTCTATCGGTGGGGAAAAAGAAATATATTTGTAAATGGTGGCATAAATGTGAATTCTGCTTACTGTTAGAATGAATAAACCTCTTTTAGCTAAATGTTCATGAACAGATTGGAGATCCAACCAAAATCAATTAATAAATAAAACTTTCCCTCTTTAAGGAGAAATTAAAGGAATTACAAGAATTTAAGATCAGGTGAGAGGGCTTAATTCTTTATTTGACTATGAAGAATAACAAGACAAATACACTTGCCTACAAACGTTTTAAGAGAATTTACTTAGGAGCCTTCTTTTCTCCCCAAGAACTTCATATTTCAGTACCAGACTTGTTTGTCCACTCCTTATATTTGTGAGTAAATAAATTGAGCTCTAGAATTATATCCTGCCCCGATGGATTAAAATGAGGTTCTCTAAGGAAATGCTGATTCTGAGCCCTGAGATATAGCTGAGTAGATTTCTTTAAAGGAACAGACTCCTGTTGGTTCTTGGGCAGGGCAGGACAGAAAGAAACTCCTAAGACTGAGTTTGGCTGTGGGATGGTCAAGAACTTCTTTTTGTTTTCCTCTCACTAAACAAATGATAATTTAGGTCTTAAGTGCAGGAAGATATGTAAAACTTACTCATCTTGTGTCAGAAATTAGCAGTGCTATTTTGAACATTCAAGGAAATAAAGGGGAAAGTATAAATGAATAGGTTGCCTGTATTCTCTCTGTATGGTATCCCCATTTCACAGAGGGTGTTTTTGAAGAAAAATTTGCTTAAAAGTATAACCTTTTGTCATAAGTTATTGACATCTGTAGTTGTGGTTTTTAAAAAAATTTTGTGATGCTAATTCCTTGGGAAACAAAGCTTACTTTGAAACGAAAACTTTCCCCCTGTGCAACATGTTTGAAATGGGCAACTAAGTAGCTCTTGCCCTGTTGCCACCATACCCACATTAAATTTATTATTTATTATTACTTAGCAGTTATAACCATGACAAGTCAATTTTTGGACTGTGGTTTCTACTGTACTACATGGTAGATGAGGGGACTTTTTAAGGCCTTTCTAGATTTGGGATTTGGGAGTTACTAATCTTCAGTTGGCTCTGCATGCATGCTCAACACTCATCTCAGAAACCAGCATGCCTCAGAGAGCTAAAACTTGGGTAATGTGCTGCCCAGGGCCTGACCACACCCATGGGGAAAGGAAGAAACCTTCTCAGAGGGACAGGGCCCTAGCCCTTGCTTAGCTCAGTTGACCCTTGCTCTTTAGGTTAACAGGCATTTGTTGCTTGGAGTAATTGCAGGTTGTCCATTGAACCATTTCAAAGAAGCATATAGAAGGAATAACAGCCTATTTTAACTTGAACTAAAATTGGCAGAACAATTTAATATTTAAAAAAAAGCCTTGTTGAAATTGTTGGTTTTTTTTTTTTTTTTTTTTTTTTTTTATTTATTTATGATAGTCACACAGAGAGAGAGACAGAGACAGAGACATAGGCAGAGGGAGAAGCAGGCTCCATGCACCGGGAGCCTGATGTGGGATTCAATCCAGGGTCTCCAGGATCGCGCCCTGGGCCAAAGGCAGGCACCAAACTGCTGTGCCACCCAGGGATCCCGAAATTGTTGGTTTTTAATCTCATGTAAACACTAATGAAACTGAGTGGCTGCAATTTGTGAATGTGTGTTCTGAGAAGTTCAGTTGTAAATTGGTTCTTTGGAACATCTTCCATAGGGACAATATTAAAAGGTAGATAAGTGTGGTGTAGGACAGCCACCTATTTAGCTCATGATATTACTATAATACTTCTTGATGACTAATAATAGTAGCTGATAGTACTGTAAGTTAGTTTTAGAGAGAAGTACATATGTATGTGTCTAGTTTTCCTTAAATTTGAATCATAAATATCTTAAGTGAAACTTTCCTGATGTGGGATGATAATATTGATTCAACACCATTAAAAAAAAAAAGAATGCCACTATTTACAAAAGGGAAAAAAATAAGTATTTCAACAGGTTTAGTGGGATAGATTGCTAGTGCCAGCAGGAGTTCTGAAAGGGGCTCTAGCCACTTTTACTGATCCCTTCACTTCTGTTTGCCTTTATATATGAAGGGATACATATGTGCTGAAAAGAATAAGACAAACATGGTCCAATTGAGCCCACTTTAGTATTTGACCTCCTTTTTACTGAGATCACCTCTCTCACCCACTGTTGCAGGTCCTACAGGTAGTTCTCTCCTCCCCCCCTCCCCAGTATACAGTGATGTTACTCTTTAAGCATTATTCATGACCTCATCAAGAAATCCAATAATTTTTTAAAAAAATATTGTCCATGCTCGGGAGCAGTAAAACTTTTGACCACCTTCTCTTTGAAACACCTGGTTTCTGTGATGCTTGTTGTCTCCCCCAGTTCTCCCATAGTAGTATAGCATCCTAACTTCTGCCTTGTGAGACTGACAGTTGTTCATTTTCTGGCTTTCCTTTCATAGTATAAACTCCATGATGTCAGAGACTGTCTTGTTCACTGCTCTGTAGCTAGTCCTAGGCCTAATTCTGTATAGGTAAAGAAGAATATTTGTTACATGAACAAATGATTTTTTTCCCCCTGTTAACCGATGAGCTAGTTCTTCAAGTCTGGTGTTGGTTCTGCTATTTCTCACTTTTTTTTTTTTTTCCCCACTGATACTGATGCCTTCAATTACTGTCTACGCTGAGCATCCATATCCATCATTTTGACTACTATCCCTGAATTTCAGCCCCCTTTTTTCCCCTAAGTTTAATATGAAAAGGTATTCACAATTTATTTCTAAGGGGGAAAAGTAGATTACCAAATGGCCAATTAAGTAGTTAAATAGAAACAGCAGGATAGCAGTTGATAATTACCTTCTTCCTCTTGCTACTTGCTTGGGCCCACTTAGTCTTTTATGTAACTGTACTAGGTCTCTTAGTTTCCCCTGCCATCGCCATCAGTGTATGTTCCTCTATCCTTAACAGTCTACCCAAAGTAATCTGCTTAAATAAGTGATCTGATCAGGTAATAGTTTTCTGTTACCCTATGGAATAAAACTTAGGAATTGGCCTATTTATTTTTATTTCTTTATTTGGTTCTGTGAGGTCAGAGAGTAGCTTTCAGCCCCCAGATGAAAAATTATCCATATTTAGAACTACCAGAAATGGGACTAAACTGTTTGCATAGGTGTCGAATTCCCCTTCACTGGTAGATATTATGGAAGGATAGTAAGCAGTTCTCAAATGGGATAGGTTATTAGAGCTTTTTGAAGGTCTACATACTCTGGGCCTTTGATTATATCTTTTAAACTGCTTAGGTCTTCCACATCTGGCCCAGATAAGTTTTAATGATCAGGACCAAATCTTAATCACCCCCCACTGCATCTTGCACAGAGTGGGTGCTTAACACACATTTATTCAGTGAATGGGTATTTTCTTGGGTATAGGTATGCTGAGGTTCTTTGTTTCTACTTCAAACTTAAGTTTTTTTATGTGGAATTATTATTTCTGGATTGAGAATATTAGGATGAAGTCTTGATCCTCTGCATGTGTGTTCTTAGTCAAGTCATCATCTCAGAACTTGCTTTTCCATAAGATTAGAATGGCGGTTAATGTAAGTTACTGTGAGGACTAAAAGTGTTTTATGATCTGAAAATGCTTTATAAATGGTAGAAATTATTCAAAATTGATGGTTTTTAAATACATATACCAATATACATTGTTTAAAATATGGTATGTCACTAATACTACTCTTTCACTTTAGAATTAGGCTCATCTTTTAGCCTACCAAAGCAAATAAAGATAGTGACTTTCTCTTAAAACCCAGCATATTTCCTCAGCTCTTTAAGGCAAAATTTCTCTCTTATATTTTTGAACTCTCAGTATTTTAATTCTAAACTAACAGTGTCAATGGATCTCTCTACTTAGTTTTTATGCCACATTTGGACAAAGATTCAGAAATACCACTGGCAAAATTAAATAACATTTTCCCCCAAATAGACTGCATTTGATAGAATTTTCCCAGTTTTAAAATTTTCTTTAAATCTTTGGTGCTTGGCTATGTTTCTGTTATTTTTAAGTGGCAAAATCAGTGAACTATTAGCAAAAAGATTTTAATCTAACCACCTAAATTCTTTTTTTCTTAATTCTTAAGGCAGTTCTCTGTAAATATTAATGCTTTATATATTTCATAGTTCTAGTTTTATGTTACGTATAAATGCTATATAAATGCTATAATTAGACATTTTGTTGATACTTTGTTGTATTAACTTTGTGTATGAGGGAACTAGATGCGTCATTATTCTATGGTGCTTCAGGGAGTACTCTCTTAGTTGAAGATGAGTGGGTTCATGAATCACATCTTTGTGAATTAGTACCTAACAAGGGAAAATTAGTGTAAGAAAAGGCAGATTCTTGAGTCTGAGGAGGAAAAGAGATGGCTCACTGATCAGGAGTACCTTCACAAGTAAGATACATTAGCAAATCAGCTCTTCATAAGATAGGAACACAGGAAAATAAAGCTATTGGTGTTTGTAGTTTTCCCTTAATATAGTAAATCTCTGTTCTTTCTTCCCTTTTAATCAGATCAGTATATATTTTGTGCCGTATTCTTTTATCACAAAAAAAAGAAGAAATACTGCAGTGAATGAAGATTCCTCTGCATTTTAGCACTGCTTTTTCTACTGTAGTTGGCTTTTGAATGAGGATGACAATGGAAGAGATGAAGAATGAAGCTGAGACCACTTCCATGGTTTCTATGCCCCTCTATGCAGTCATGTATCCTGTGTTTAATGAGGTAAGTGCGTGAACATTTCCTCATGTGATCGATCATCTGCAATTCTTGATGCCTGCCTCATTTATTCCTTTGTTTGTTCCTTCATATAACAAATACATAAAGGAATTTCATCTATGTGTTAGGCATTGTATGTACCAGGACTGGACATAAAACAGTTGAGGGGGTGTGGGGGAGACCTAGATATGTTGCTTCCCATCTGGAGGTTTCACTATAAAAGGAGAGACAGACATTGAACAAAATAATACAAATAATTATATAAATGGGAAGTTGTGGTAAGTGCTGTGAAGTCACAAAAACAGTGTGTCACCTAAAATAGGTGGGATCTATGTTCTATGTTAGGGGTCAGGACCAGTCTCACTGAAGATGAGACATATATGCTAAGATTGAAAAGAGATAAATAAGGGTTAAACAGTTGGGTTTGGAATGTGTACATTATAGGTAGCCAGAAGAATGGGTACAAAAATACCCTGATGAATTCTAGTCAGTAGAGACAAGACATTTTACTAATAAATGGAAGATACCTTGCTTTAGTATCTAAAGATGTAGTTGCTTTTTTATTTGAGGAATTTTCTAGGACTTAATACATTTTCAGTTTTTCTTTTTTTTAATATTAATATGCCAAGGTGTTAGAGAATTAGAGCTGGAAATTCCTTAGAAATAATTTAATCACGCTCCTCCTTTTAAATGGTGAACCAAGTTCCTAATATGTGAAATGATGTTCCTGAAATTACGTAGGGCTAAATCTAGGATTCTAAATTCAGTGGCTTCAGCCTTAGCCTTTCTGTTTAATTAGGGTTTTTGTTTTTGTTTTGTTTCATTTTGCTATTAATTATAAAGCTATCAACACCATTGATCTTATTGTTACTGCTGTAACCTGGAAACCCTCACCATTTCCAGTGACGATTCCTTTTTGTAAAGTTATTTGTATAGGAGTAAGATTCTGTATTTCAGAGCCATTTCTCCCACATTATTATATTTAATAATAATGTATTTGCTGCCTTTGTGGTCTTAAGTCTTGGGGACAATAGAAAGTGATTCATCTTCTAACTTGGAAATCACAGACCTAGTTGCCATTTCAGACATACATTTTGAAATTTCAAATGCTATCTATCAAATAATGTTATTAGGTTCAGTGACCATAAAAGAATACTCAAAAACAGTAGCTTGGATAGAAGTTATTTCTCTTGCATAAAAAATTGTGGAGGTAAGTGGTCCAGTGTTACTATTATTATGACTCAGTGTCCTAGTGCCTACTTTCCATTATCAAGGTCACTTTAGCATGTGAGATGGCTGCTGAATCTCTACTCATCATGTTCTCAGTTGTTGTTTGGAAGACACAAGAAAGTGGAACAGGAGGTGGGATGTTACTTCCAGCTAGTTCAGCTTCCTTCAAGGAACCTTTCCGAAAGTCCTATACAGGACTTCCATTTACATCTCATTGGCAAGAATTTAGTCTTATGATCACACCTAGCTGGAAAGGAGGTTGGGAAATTTAGTTTTGTTACTAAAGAGGAAGCAATAGGAGGCATCTTTTGAAAAACGTGTCCCTGTTATACTGATACTATAGTAGCATTGGAGGCACTCTCTTAGGGCTGGTAATACCCATCTCTGGCGGGTATAGCCAGCCTCCCAGTAATTAATTCCACCATTTTGTTTTAATATGTACCCACTCATTATAAGACTACAGTTCTTGTTAGAAGCAAGTGCTTCAGTTCTGTTTAGTAAATATTTACTAAATGTCAGCCATTTATTTGCTGAGTAGTCTGCTAGGGTCTGGAAATGTGGAAAAGAAAAAGGCATTATACCTCTTCTCAAAAACTGTAGAGAACACAGATGTTGAAGCAAATGCATTATTTAATTATCCTTATACCTTACCTTGAGGCAAGAAGACAGTCACTCAAGCTATTAAATAATGTACGTTGATGATTAGTATTTTAACATCTCAGGTGCTTCAAGACCATTATGGCAGTTCTACCCAGAGGTGCTCCTTCTTCTTGGGTCTGTATAGCTAGCTATCACTATGGGCATTTGGGCCAAGTTATTTGGGGCATTTCTATATTTATCTAGTGTTACGAGTCTTTACTTAAAGAAAGGACAATTTACATTGCAGAGCTTCTGTTTGATCCTCTAGTTAGTGAAAAGGAGTAAGAGAAGCTTTTTTCCTAACAACTAGAGTGGTCTTTTCTTACATATGGAAAATGGATTTTATATGAATCTTGCCTTTGGAAAATAGTTATATAGGATATGAGATTCTGATAAAATGAACTATTAGGATTAATACTGATATATTTTCTAATTTATTAATGTATAAGAAAAATTAATTTGAAAGCAAAAGAAAGGCTATGAATGGACTGGTAAATCTCTTCCAGAAATAAAGGCAACGATTCTCGACAGATGATACCTAAAAAATATGTGGGTTAATGGGACCAGAATTAGAATGTTTGCCAAATGTTTCATAGTTCGTTCAAGAATTAATTGTTAAAACTGATTTGAGGGATCCCTGGGTGGCACAGCGGTTTGACGCCTGCCTTTGGCCCAGGGCGCGATACTGGAGACCCGGGATCGAGTCCCGCATCGGGCTCCCGGTGCATGGAGCCTGCTTCTCCCTCTGCCTGTGTCTCTGCCTCCCTCTCTCCCTCTCTCCCTCTCTCCCTCCCTCCCTCTCTCTCTCTCTCTCTCTATCATAAATAAATTTAAAAAAACTGATTTGAAAATCAAATGGCTAGATAAAGCAGACTGAGCTACTATGTCATATTGTCAGGGTCTAATTCTTGAATTTATGATCTAACATTATGGCAACAAGCATTTTATAAAAAGTTATTTCTGCCATGTTATTTAAAAACAAGTGTGTTCAGAAATAACAGGCTTTTAGGAATAGTGGTAGTAGGTCTCTTTAATAAGGATATGAAATCTGTGGCTTGATTTAGGAATGAAATAAAATGTACTTTCAAATGTGAAATGCTCAGTTGAAAAGAATAAAAAACTGGCGTTGTTCTCTGACATTCCAGTATATTAATTTAACATCTAAAATGAGACATCTCTGATCAGTTAAACTATAGTTCAAACATAGATTTTTCTACAGATCTACTAATGGGAAAATTAGAATTTAGTTTGACTCTGTTTTTCTATGTTATGTGGATTTAAAGATAAAATGGTGGTCAAATTAATTTTATAGAAAGTAGTACCAGAGTAGAGATGAATGTTTAACTCTGGAGCTAAATTATGCACTTAATTTTGTCCACAGTGTATTGTAAGAGTTAAAAAAGCTTCTGCATTCTCACCTTAATATTACATCCATAGTATCCACGGTAATCTGAAAGTCATCTTGTAGAACAGATTTTTAGATAGTAGGGCATCCTTACACCTGGGAAATTTGAGTACTGTTACTCCAGTTCACAAGCAAAGTCATATGTGGCATTCTGGGAGTCTGATGCTTGCTAAACTTAATGAAGCTATGCCAAGATAGCTGAGAAAGGAGTAGTCTTCTTAATCAGCTGCTACAGAGTTCAGAGTCCAAGTATATTGCATGTGTTGTAAATGTACTGTGAAATAGGTCTCCCAGTTACCTTATGGAATAGTGAGTTTATAGAAGCCTCATGACAGATCTTAGATTAGGTACTCATGTGCTGTGTTACTTTCTACTGATTCTTTGTGCATGGAGGAGAGAGGTAGGGTTCAATTCTTCATTCCAGGAAAAGATATACCATGTATCATCATTTCCTATGACTTTTTAGAGGAATTGATTTAAGGTGATGTATAATTTCTGAAGAAATAGCCATTGTATTTTGAGATAGAAATAAACAGTTTTGCAACCAAATATGAATTTTAGATCACCAAGGGTTTATATGCTTGTTTATAAATCACACAAAAATGGTATTTCTAAATAAGTAATTAATACTCTATTCAGAAGCATCCAGCCTAGTTCTTTCTGCCAACTCAGCAGAATATGCAACTCTTAATTTTATCCAATAAGCAAATGAAATCTGGGAATACTTCTCCAACTTCACATACCTAGCTATCCCCCCCCCCCTTTTTTAATTTAAAAAAATCAAACCCTCAAATTGGAGCATAGTAAAAACACACTTCTCCACAGTGAATGCCTGGGTTTTACCTGCAGTACCACCATTTAGAGGTGATCACAGTTAATATCTTGTGTAAAAATTGCCACTCTGTCCCTTACTGTAGGCTATGTAATCTTATCTTTCCTTATTTATAAGATGATGCTAACCCATAATATACTTATTTCTCATAACTCTGTGAAATAAATGACTTAACCCATAATATACTTATTTCTCATAACTCTGTGAAATAAATGACTTAATATATTGTAGTGCTGAGAATAGTACTAGGAATGTAGTTATTCAAGTCTTTCATGCAATTTTCTGGTAGAACTGTGATCATTCCTTAGAGTTTTGCATTCTTGTAGGCAAAGATTTTATTATTTATTTTAAAAATATTTTATTTATTTATTCATGAGAGGCAGAGAGAGAGGCAGAGGGAGAAGCAGGCTCCGTAGGGGAGCCTGAAGTGGGACTCGATCCCAGAACCCCAGGATCACGATCTGAGCCAAAGGCAGACACTTAGCCACTGAGCCACCCATGGTGCTCCCTCCTAGGCAATTTTTAATGAAACATTTTTATAATAGGTGGCTCTGCTTACTTTTTTTTTGCTGGACAACATGGCGACCCCAGAAATGGATTATTTTAGAAACATTTACTACATTTAATATGTATAAAACACATGATTGCATTGGTCTTTTGTGTGGTAGCACAAAAGTTATAGGTAGCCTCGAGTCTATGTACTTTTGTTCTACCTTTTTTTTTGACCTGACTCACCTCATTTTCATTTGAGTCATAGAGATGAACCTTTTATTCTTGTGCCTTTTTTTTTTTAAGAGTTATCTGTTTATTTAAGAGAGAGAGCATGAGCAGGGGGAGGGGCTTTGGAAGAGGGAGAAGCGGACTTCCTGCTGAGTGGGGAGTCCACCACTGGGCTTGATCCCAGGACCCTTAGATCATAACCTGAGCTGAAATCAAGAGTTGGATGCTTATTAACTGACTGAGCCACCCAGGTGCCCCTTTTTCTTGTGTCTAAGCCTTGTTTGAATCCTTTAAAAGAATAGGATCGATAGTTTTTGTGTGGTGGGGGAAAGATGTCAGCATGGAAAAATCATGCTTGATTTTGAGGAAGCGAGATTTGTAGATAATTTAGAACCAACCTAATTTTTTTTTTTTTTAAGATTTTATTTATTTACTTGAGAAAGTGAGAGAGCACAAGCAGGGGGAGGGGCAGAGAAGGAGAAGCAGGCTCCCCATTGAGCAGAGAGCCTGATGCAGGGCATGATCCCAGGACCCTGGGATTGTGATCTGAACCAAAGGCAAATGCTTAACCCCCTGAGCCACTCAGGTGCCCCACTAACCTAATTTTTTTGACCTTAAAAAAACAAAAGGAGGAATACTTTCAGAGGATTTAATGCAAGACCTGCAAAACTTGAGCAACCAAAGAATTAAATGGATTTTGTTTTTAAATTACAGGTGTAAGACATGGGCTTGATAACTAGAGAGTCAAGTATAGGAATGAACTGATATCTTTGGAGGGACCAGTGCAATAAATGCGGTCCCTATGGGATCAATTTATGTGTAAGCTTTTGAAATATTTTTATAAACATATGAGAGTTAAATTTGACAAGTTTGCAGTTAATAGTGCTCTCAAGTTTATGAAGAATAAACTACAGGAGGAGCTCACAAAACTAAGAGTGGGGAGAATATGAGGTTGGAGTGAGAGCTCCACTGTTAGGTTCATTTCCCTCTAGCTGGGACTTCAGGAGGCACTTTGCCTTTTTGATAAGATGCGATTAGGTCCCCTTTTCTCTTGTGTTCATTCCCTTTTTTTCCTTTACCCTTTTACTTTTCCTTTACCTTTTACTGGTGACGTGGAATTCCTAGATGGCTGAAGCCCAAGGAAAGCCTCTCCTAGTCCAGATATCCCTTAATGCAAGGTGTAATCATATGTTCCCTACTCCTCCTTTGAATTCAGAATCAATTACTACTAAGAAATTATTGCATTAGCTCTTTAAAGATACCCTAGCCAACAACTGTAATCCCAAATGCTAAAAAAATTACTAGGATAATTAGTGGAAGTTTTGGAAACAAAATGGTAATTCTTTTCTGTTCTAAACTTAATATAAAAACATGCCCATGTATGTTACCAACTCTGAAGAAACGTGTAAGTGGGCAAATGGCCAAGGAAGGTGATTTTAAGAGGGTACATTCTTCAGGGACCAGTTCAGACCTCATTTCCATAAAGACTTTTTTTTCTACTTCAGCTGATAGTGGTCCCATCAATATCCATGTAGCTGCTTACTTAAATTGATCTTCTGGGGTTCCAGGACTATAATCTATTTTTTTGTATCTCTCACATTGACTTTTTTTACACATGATTAGAAACACAGGGATTTGTTTAGAACAGAAAAGAATTACCATTTTCTTTTGTTTCCAAAACATCCACTAATTATCCTAGTAATTCAGGTGACTTGTGCACAGGTTTTGGAGCCAGATAGATTTGTTAGCATAAATCCTGCCTCTTTGTGTACTAGCTATTGAACTTGGGTAAATTTATGCAAACTGAATTTCTGCCTCAGTAGAATAGAGATGATGATAGCTAGAGATTGTGAGGTTGAGATACTCTATATAAAAATATATAGCAAAATTCATTATATGTGCTAACTAAATGATAACTGTTATTAGGATACTACCAGAAGCTAGTACTGTCATGAAAGGTAAGATGAACATGATCTTTAATCAAATCATCCATCACAAGTGAAAGATCTAAAAGGGAAGCACTTTTTATTAGGGAAGATAAGAACATATCTTGCTGTCTTAAGTATTACAGACTACAAATTATAAATAGATTCAAGAACAATTTAGATAAATTATGGATGAGAGATTAAGTTCAAATAAAAACAATAGATATGTGCTGTATGCCTGGTACTCCCTGGGCAATAGGGATATCACATGAGTAATAAAAGCCTAGTGGGTTTATTGGCAGACGTGTGGGTATATAATGTATCCCAAAATGACTCCCAGCAGAGTTCTGGTTGAGGTGCTTCACAGCTCACAGATTTGATTTAGTATATACCTGACCTTTCCCTTTCTTTTCCAAGATACACATATGTAAACTTAATCTAGAAATCTGATGTCTGTCTTGGCTAATTTTATTAGTTCTTTGCTGACTTTTCTGGGCCTCTTTTACTTGCCTTGACCCTTTCACATACCAGCCAGGGCAGTACAGAATAAGTTAATAATGCTGATACTTGAAGGTACACATCTGACTCAGACCTTTGACTTGTTGAAAGAGGTCAGAGTGTGGTGTAAACCCAAATAAGGAAATGGTTCCTATCAGAGTGGAAACATTCATCCTGTCTGTCTGCCTCTCCCTCCCTTACGCAAGATCTTGAGATCAGAAGAGCTGTATTATAATTTTAATCTTAAATAGTATTTGTTACAATTAAATGAATTCTGTGGAAGAAGAAAATTTTTCATTTGTGGCAGCATACTTTAATTTTATAAGCTTATATATTGCTTTTTTGCTGTATTTGTCTACCTGGTCCTCTTGTGTCTTCTCTTTTACCTAGTAAGGCAAGGTTAGATTTTACTGGATTTGTAGAAGCCAAGTTTAAAACTGAATTAAATGGTCTTTTATTTATTTTTGGAGATAAAGTATTTATGTTGGCATATTTTGTTGCTTTTATGCTTTAAGGTGTATAATTTGTAAGGAGATAAAGTTCTCGGCATTTCTGTCATGTTTAGAAAAAAAATTGGTTTAATAAAGTGTAGGCGATTCCTTAGATATGTATATGTGTATATTGTCTGTAAAGGAAAACTTATATTTATTACCTCAAGGATTGAAAGGAATAGTTATTGCAAGATAGGATATGTTCATAGGTTTTGGTAAAAATATTCCACTGGCATAAAAATCCTATCCAATTTTTGTTTACATTGTTTTTGAACATTTAATATTGTCCCCAGTAAAAAAATCTATACATTGAGTTTTATTGAGTTAATTGGCCCAGTCTTTAGGGATTAAAAGAATATGAATTTAACTGAAGGTGGTTACTTTAAGCCTAGCAGTTAACTCTTCAACAAATGGCATTATTTTTATGGAATTGTATGTCTCTTTGGCTTGCTGAAAAGTGAATTCTGTAAAGTGTACAATAAAGACATGTGTCATTCAAAATTGTAAACCTCACATATTTGATACTATTTTAAAAGCTTTGATATTGAACTTTTGATTTAGTATTTTAGGTAACCTTTTTTTAATCTGGATAAAATAGAGGACAGATGATCCGCAGTCTTTATTTAGGATCAACTCTTTTGTCAGTACCATTTGCTATTTAATAAAATAGACTAAACTCAGCTTAATCCTTGGCTAAGGGATTGTAAAATAATTTAAAAGGGGTGAGGTAATAAATATAAAAAATCTTAATAAATGTTTTCTTGTTGTTGGACATTGTCTATTCAGAGCATACCCAGTTTGCCCTATATTTGCAACAGAGCATTGGGAGTTGATCTTGAACCGTATTTTCAATAATTGAAGTAAATATGTTTATTCTTTCTATGGGGACTTAATACTATTTTGCATTCTGGATTTATCATAAATCTACTTTCAAGGTAGTGTGTCTTTTTTTTTTTAATGGAGAACTCATACATCCTTAATTTTTCATGGTTTCTAACGAAAATTTTAGATAACCTGTGTATTTGAAGAATTAAGGTGATTTAGAATTTGCAAGTATTTTTGTTTATTGAATGATGGATTTATCAGTGTTATTATTATATAATGGAATATCAGAAATGTGCTTTTTCTAAGAAAATTGATTCTAATAGCAATTTAAAATTTATATTGCAGCTAGAACGAGTAAACCTGTCTGCAGCTCAGACACTGAGAGCAGCTTTCATTAAGGTGAGGTACAAATAATTTATTATGATGATTAAAATGTATGTTACTTATAAATCTGAATACCATGTGATAATTGCCACTTTATTTCCTTTTAGTGAAAACCTCTTCACCTGTCTCACATCTGCTTTAGTGTACTCTGTAAAGTTTAAAACACTTGCCAAAGGTGAATTAAAACAAATGCTGTTTCCTTAGCATTCATCTTTTTGTTACTTTGTGCTTTGGAAACTGACTACTTTGGAATCTTCTCTCTTTAGGTTTAGAGTATATTTTTGAATTTATTTTTCTATTATTTGACTTGATAAAAACTGTTGTAAAAGTATAATTCAAAAAGATGTTTTCCATATAGCTTAATTACAGAACATAACCATTAAACAGTGTTTTTGATGGGAAAACAAGTCCTGTGTGTGGAACATATTAAGGATACCTTGCAAATACACAGCCAAGTCACTCAGAGTGAACTTTTTCATTGTCTGTAGACTTGAACTGTTTGATACACGTTGCTGTTGAGTACTTGAAGTATGGCTAGTTCAAATTGAGTTGTACCTCAAGTATTAAATACGCACCAGATTTTGAATACTTAGTATAAGAAAAAGATTGAAGAATAACTCCATAAGGAGTATTTTATATTAATTACATATTGAAATGATAGTACTTTGGATGTATTCTTAAAATGATTTCACATGCTTATTTTTACTTTTGTAACGTGGCCACTGGAAAATTTACAATTACAACGAATGATATTTGTTGCTTGCGTTATATGTCTGTTGGACAGTTCTCTTCTATATATTGGGTGCATTCTTTCATATAAAACTTCATCGATCCCCCTTCCTTTCCCACTGTATATCAGGGTGCTCCAAACATCAATTTTTGTTTATATTGTGTATGTTTGTTTCCATCAATAGCTAAAATAACATATCTCAGGTTAAAAGTATTTTAATGTTTAAATCTAGAATACATTTATCATCAAGTTTTATTGGATTAAAACTCTAAATCCATCACGTTTGATTTCTTTTTTATTGCAAAGATAGTTTATTGAAACCATTCTTAATTGCTAGCACAGCTATCACTAGACATCTCTCTTACCTCACCAAAATAATTTACATTGTATGTATTATATTAAAACTGTTTTGATGTGATTAATACTCTAAAATGCAGTGCCAGTGTATGCATACATAGTAGCTTCATTAAAATATGTTCTGACACATCTTTGGGTTAATGAAGAGAATGAATGAAGCAATACCAATTTGTTTTTCTTTTTTTTCCTTGAGCTTCAGTGTGGCTCTGGAATGGCATATTTGGTTATTAAGGAGGCATGATGGAAACTATTTTAAGCTAACTTGCTATTTTGTTTGTGGCCGAAGAAAGGAAGGAAAGGCGACCTATTGCACAATATGGTATTGATAAGGCAAAAGTCAGTTTTTTAGCTTTCTTGATAGCAAGAACAGAGAGAAATTTCTCCTGTGGATCAGAAGACTCTGAAGTGATAGATCTATTTTCAGTATCATTTCTCAAAGAGGTAAAATAATGAATTTCATTAAGCTTTTTCTCATAAATATCCTTATATATAATCTGATGTTTTAACTTAATGTACAATTTAAAAGCAAACTGTGTTTAAAGTACGTGGCTATAAAAGGCCTTGTTTAACGTATGGATAAATTTTATTATCCATGGCACTGATTGTTAACTGGGGAAAGTGGAAGTTATTGTGAGAGGAAAACAAATTAGTCAGTTTGGCATTGATTTATTTTTATTATCAGATTTAATTTGTTAAATTTCAAATGGAATTAAAAGGGTGTGCATTAAAAAGATGAAGATTTTTGCATTTTTAAAACTACAACTTATTTGAAAAAGATTTTAAAAGCCTCACCCAGGGGTGCCTGGGTGGCTCAGGTAGTTAAGCATCTGCCTTTGCTCAGGTCATGATCCTGGGGTCCTAGGATCGAGCTCTGTATCGGGCTCCCTGCTCAGCAAGGAGTCTGCTTCTCCTATTCCCTCTGCTCCTCCCCACACTAACACTTCCTCTTTCTCAAAAATAAAATAAATAAATAAAAGGCTCACCTTGCCATATATCCCTATATGAATAGGGATAATAAACTGAAAATATATATACATATTTCTAGTTCTTTGACCACAGTGTCATTTATCAAGGTTTAGTATTTATTTTTATTATCATGAAAAAATGGATAAAAATTATTCCCCAAGAAAAAAATACTAGTGAAAATTATCTTTTAAGATATCTATTCTCCTTTGTTCTTTCCCCCTCTGGAAAGTTCTGATAGGTTATGCTGTTGAGAATCACTGAATCACAAGAGTGGATGTTACTGCCTTTGGGGATAGTTTTTTCTTACAGTTGGATTCTTCATAAAAATTGAACTTCCACAGAACTCAGTTATATTCTGAGAGAAAATGTTAAAGTATAGATAAAGTCTCCAATTTAAGCACAGATCTATTTATTTTGTCAGTCAGAGGAATTGGGTAAATTTAAGACTTAAAATGAAAAGTAAGTACTAGGATTTCAGCCAGAAGATACTAAGACGATTGTTCCCAAGCTAGGTGCCGAGGCATCCTGGCACCTCACAGCAAACTCAGATGGGCTCCATGAGTTATTTTCAAAATTTAAAGGAACACAGTGATACTAAACATTTCTTTGACACTATGTGAACTATGCCAGTTTGGTAGTTTACAATTTCGTCAGCGTATTCGATTGGGCTTCTTCCATTATGTCATATCTTTGTGGAGTTGGAATTTTGGCCATTGCTGTGATAAAAAGTAAGTACCACAAGAATATCAGTGTTCAAAAGGAAATCAGGGTGGCAAGGTTTAGAAATTATGCAGTGCCCGACAGGTGAATGCATCTCATTAGTAAGAATCATGGTTATTTAAGAATGAAATAAAATGTTTTTCTTTTAATTTACGTATTTTTTAAAGACCACTAAGTTGTTAGGACACAAGTACTTACTAAGTTATTTGAACTTAACTACTTAATACATAACCATTATTAAGGTATTTTTCTTAGCAATAAGAACATGTGTAAGCTGAGAAGGTTAGAGACTTCCGTAAGATTTCTGTAATGCTCCAGTTTGGGCACTTTGAGGCTCCACGCCAGCTTGGTATTGAAAGCTTTATTCTCAGTCTTCTAGCATGTAATGATTCTGACAGTTTATTATAACTTAATCAGAGAGAGATGTTTTTCTGCTGGCATATTCTGTAAGCACGTGGAGAGTGCTCTCCTACTTTGTAAGATAATTCATTATATAGGTAATTTAATGCTATTTAGAGAAAGAAGATAAAGCACAGTTATCAAATACTGGCTTATACTGTATGTAATTTTGTGGCAGCTCACCAAATTAATAATGTTGATAACTTTTTTTTTAAATAGGTAGTTTTTTTTTAATTTTTTTTTTTTTATTTATTTATGATAGTCACACAGAGAGAGAGAGAGAGAGAGAGAGAGAGAAAGGCAGAGACATAGGCAGAGGGAGAAGCAGGCTCCATGCACCGGGAGCCTGACGTGGGATTCGATCCCGGGTCTCCAGGATCACGCCCTGGGCCAGAGGCAGGCGCTAAACCGCTGCGCCACCCAGGGACCCCATGTTGATGACTTTCTTAACCCATGTTTGTACAACTTTTCCCTTAAAGGTAACTCTTGTTTTGTAAAAATGAATTCTTTCTTGAATATATTCATGGAAGGAAAAATCAAAACATGCATAAAGGAAATGGAATTCAGTAGGATACGCTTTATCGTTATTAATCATTATCAAAGTGATTTCCTTGAATAGCATGTGACAGCAGTTAAGTGATCCCAAGATTGAGATAAATGTGAATATTTTCTTTCCCCATTCCATTCCAAAACCTTTCAGTTTTTGATACTTGAAGCCTAATGAGAAACAAGATGTTATAATGGAAAGGGCAATAGGAATGAAAGAAAGCTGGATCTGCAGTGATACCAGAATGGAATTGAAAAGGCAGAGGTTAAATGTGCTTGACATATGTGGAAGCAAATAGATTGCTGTCTGCTTAGAATCATAAATTGTGTTTCTTTTTGCTGTTTAATATTGGACAAAGATGATAGGAAGTCATCAGCATAATGATTAAAATTAGCAGGTATCCTAAAAGAAACAAACTTAGAGTGTCATTATAAAATTTTTAAAAATAATAAAATGGAAAGAATTACTGGGAGAAAACCAAAATCTGAAAATTAACTCTGGTAAACTCAGAGCTTTCTATGTTCAGTCTTGAGCTGGCTAGAAGATTTTAGTGCCCTAGTGAGTGTAAGTAACAAAGAACTAATGCAAATTCATCAATGAAACAAGCTCAGGAGGTAGCAAAAGTATTAAATGATGTTTGGTAAATTATTCTTGCTACAGGTATTTTTGCTACAAAAGGAAATACTCTTGCCACAAAAATAAAATAGGCAATGAAAATCTTTATGTGGAAAACTAGTTAAAGGATTAGATAGCTTAAATAAAACCTACAAAAGAAATCCTTTTTTTTGTTTGTTTGTTTTGCTTTTGTTTTTCCTGACATTCTGTTCATTTAAATGCAAAGAATCTGCAAAGTACTGGTAAGATAAGTTATTGCTTGATCCTTAAATTGGAATATTAGCTAATGAAAAAAAAGCTTAAAATCCTTAGTGTATTTAAACTACTGAACAGAGTAATTGATGGATTACTAAAATATATATAATCTTTTATTTCTATTTTTGTTACCAGTTTGATTGCAAGTGAGTGTAGAAGAGAAATAGGAAATGTTAAGTACTTTATGTTCAAATGGCAAATGGGACCATGACTATAATAAGAAGTCACCCATGCATAAACTCTGGCAAAACATAAGTGAATGCCATCATCACACCTACTTTACAAAGATTTCTGCTTTTGTAAGTTGATCACTCCCAGAAGTTTCCAGCAGGTTCTAAACAATTAAGTTTTGGCTTTAAAGTGCTGATTGAGCTTCTGTGTTTTAAAACTAGTTTTCTCTTCTTTATAGGCTGAAAAAGAAAATCCAGGACTCACACAAGACATCATCATGAAAATTTTAGAGAAAAAAAGTGTAGAAGTTAACTTCACAGAGTCCCTTCTTCGAATGGCAGCTGATGATGTAGAAGGTAGTCAGAATCTTGTTTAATTTTCTTACAGTTGTTGAAAAGCACTTCCTCCAAGTCTTTATTTGACGAATGGGCCTTCCGCCCCTCCCGCTTTCCTCTCCATCCTTACTGTTGTTCTTATTACTGTAGTGATAGCAGGAAAAAATCTTTATCAATTACTTTGTGTTTTTGAGATTTCAGAAATGTGCTGAAGGTATTCATAGATTATTTGGGTTTTGATATCAGGAATCCATTACATATTCAACATAAAGGTTTTTATTAAGTTCATTTTCTCCAGTGACAGATATATGTTGCCATTATATTTGTTATGAATGTCACTACTTTAAGGTTGCCTTATGAAATACAGCTTCAGAGGCCTGATAAATTTGATTGAGCCTGTCTTGTTTGTTTGTTTTTTTAAGATTTCATGGAATTTCCATTTATCCCAAATTGAAAATGTTTATAGTTTTCATGTTCTCATACTTTACTTTGGAGAGAGCCAAAATTATTTCTGAACTAAGTTGAACTTTAATGAATTCTGCTTGTCTTTCCTAGTCATCTGACCTTTCTTTCCCCCTTCTACATCTTTAACCAACACTGGGAATTTGTAGACTTGAATTTGGCAGGGAGTTGCATGATGCTATCTGTCTATCTATCTACTTATTTATATATTTAAAAATTTATTTTATCAGAGTATATGATTGAACGACCAGAACCAGAATTCCAGGACCTAAATGAAAAGGCACGAGCACTTAAACAAATTCTCAGTAAGATCCCGGATGAGATCAATGACAGAGTGAGATTCCTGCAGACAATCAAGTAAGCAACTTTTGGCTTTGGGTTCTTCTTTATTTCAAAGTGCTTCAAAGGAACCACTCATCCTAGGTGTTTTATTTTGGTATGACATTAATTTTAAATTGAAATATTAATTTTTTAAATTTTTTTATTTATTTATGATAGTCACACACACAGAGAGAGAGAGAGAGAGAGAGGCAGGCAGAGACATAGGCAGAGGGAGAAGCAGGCTCCATGCACCGGGAGCCCGACGTGGGATTCGATCCCGGGTCTCCAGGATCGGGCCCTGGGCCAAAGGCAGGCGCTAAACCGCTGCACCACCCAGGGATCCCTGAAATATTAATTTGAAATCAAACTTGAAACTTTTAAATGCTACATATTGAGTATTAACTTCTAAGCTGTGGTATTTGGCTTTAGAGTGTGATAACATTTTTTAGAATATTAATATAAAAACAGATGAAATGTACATAAATTGGAATGTAGTTTGAACCACAAAAAATAATGCAAAAATGTAACATCTTATTAAAGTGAATAAAGTTAGATAGATTATAGTATTGGTAACAAAGGACACCAATATTGTTTTTTGTTTCAGAAACGGTAGAAGTCATTAGGATAAGTAACGTATTCTTCTTCTTGAATAGTGTTTTTAATTTCGGCAAACTGTAAACCTCCAAATCCTTACTTTTGGGGATGCAGGTTACACAAGACTGAAAATATGCATGGGGCCAGGAGGCTGACTGGTGAGCAGCAGCAAGAAGGGTCATCCTTGAATCCTTGAGTAGTGGTTCTCAAACCAGGGGCACTGTCCTCCAGGATTGAGAGGGTGGGAGAACTAGGGGAAAATAGATAATTTCTAGATAAGTAGAGTCTCATCATTTTCTTCAGCCTCACTGCAGATAAAACAAAAAAGATTGGGGAATTAGAGTGGCAATATCGGTGCAACCTTTTGGTTAAACCACAGGTAGAAATTGCTGAACAGGAAAGATTCATTAGTACAGGTTTTTTGTTTTTATTTTTTATTTATCTGTCTATCTATCTGTCTGTCTGGAAGAGGCTGTGTTGTCATACTTTGTATCTTTAAAGAATGCAAAAAGGTTCACTTGTAAATATTAACATCTCTTGGAAATAGTAGTCTTTGTAATTCACATTGCAAGATGCTATTTTAGCTAGTTTGGGCACCTGTTGTGAGTGCTATGGGGAAAAATATCCCATTGTAGAAAGTAATGCTTTGTGATGGGTACTCAGCCCAGCTATCAAAGAGCGATCCTCTTCTTTTAGGTCTTCTAATTGAGAACCTGAAAGTATGAAAAAGACTTTTCATTGCCTAGCTAAAATTCATGTCAGAGAACAAATCCTGAGGTAAATATTTTACCTTTATAGGAAGCCTCAGGTTCCTTTAACTATTTTTAATATGTGAAAAAGGAAGAGAATTAACTGTTTTGGATTTTTATTTTTAGTCTAACATAAAGTAAACATATTTTGCTCATAAAAGGATAAATTGCCAGTGATCTGGAGCATGGTTGCTTAGACAACTTATTTTTAGAGTTTTCAAATAATTTAGTAAGATATTAATTTGTTTTGATGATCATATATTTACAATCTATACTACATTTCTATGAAGATCTGACATTTTAAAAATAATATTTTTATTTTTTGCAAATTTTGCCTCGTGTCATTGAAGGAGAGGTTTATGGAATCAATATCATCTTAATGATAGTAGTCACTTGGATTATGTTCTCAGTGCTTTTTTAAGCACTTTACGTATATTACTGTATTATAGCACTGCTATAACAGGTGAAGAAGTTAAGTAACTTTTCCAAGATCAGAGAGCTGGTAAATTGGTAGATCTGGGTTCAAACCCAGGCAGACAGACTCCATGGTCTTCTACTGCTTCTCAGTCTGAGATATGTCATGCAGGCCTAACCCAGTGATTGAAAACAGTTTCTGCAATCTAGAAGAGGTGTGATAAAGGATATTTTAATATAGAATGCCAGTAGGTAAGAGAGAGAAGAGTGTTGTGGTTGAACCTGGGGTAGATATGTTAGGCCCAGAGCCTTCATCCTGCTATTTTGACACCATCTTACCCTTCTGGGGAGTCCCCAGTGCATCTCTGCTAAACCCGTTGTGGCTTTAGAGAAATAGGTCTGAAAAGCACTGTATAAACAGCCACATTTTAATCATAAGGAAGTTGAGGTCAGGAGCCGAAGAGTCTTATCTACAGTCATTGACAGAGGCTGAATTTAGGGGTTTGTCTCTCATTTTAGGGGCAGTAGTAATATTTCACTTTTGTTTTCTGGAGCATACTCAGCACAACTACATTTAAGAGTATTGGCAATTAAAATTAATTTTTTAAGCATTTTAGGAGATATAATTGGCCATGGAAAGTTTGTTGATAATATATGTGAGACTACAATTCAACCGCATATAAATTAACATAGATTGGTAAGCTGTAAAATTATTCATATCTCTGATATATACTGACACATTTTGATACATACATGGTTGTTGAACAAATTAGTGGATAAAATTGCACCAAAATAAAAAATGGCTTATCCTTTAGGCACAACATTACTGTGCAGTCACTGTTTTTTCTTTAAAATATTTTACTTTTTCATACTTAAGGTATCTTCTTCATTTATTTTAGTTTCAATAAGTATGTGTCAGGTACTTTTATACCAAGTACTATATGTGATTTCATAGGTTATATTAAAGTAGAAAAATGATTCCTGTCAGCTAATAAATATCCAGGTATTTTTGTATATGTTAGCAGAGCTAGGTTTGAATTTCTATTCTAAGATTTAGCTGTGAAGATGAGGGTAACAGTTGTAAGAATCGAGGGAAAAGCTATACATAAAATGCTTCACGCAGAACCCAATATATGCATTCACAGCACATACTAGCATTGTGAAATAAGAGGTTTTTTTTTTTTTTTTTTTTTTTTTACCCTTTTCTCTGTGGAGTTGATTAGGAAAAATGATCCAGCAAACAAATATGTTAAAAGTGCTTTTGATTAATGAATGTTTCTGTTTGACTACATTTAAGCTTATGCAAATATTTAATAAATATAATTCATAGGGTTTTTTTTTTAGGTCTGATACATCGTAATGGATGACTAGTAGAGACTTGTGACTTAATAAACCAGAAAGCCATGCGTTTATCTATTTACTCTTTATAATCTGCATTTACATATCCACATGCTAAAATTCACCAGAGTTTGGTTTCCCTGATGGTTTTCAGAGTAGCTTTTCCAGAGGTGTCCAGTCTAGACCTAACTATAAATAGACAGCATAGGAATTTCCTTCCTTTCGAATGTTCACATAAATATATAAATTTGGGTTACAGGATTAGAAAGCCTCCTATTCCATGCAATTTTTTTGATAAGATATATGTTTACATTCATCTGATGTCTGTTGTCCTCTTTTGAGTATATATTTCCACAAAGTTATCGCACCAAAAGCTGCAAATTGCTAAAATTTCATCCTACTGTACCCATACTATATGTCCCTTTTCACAGAATCACTTAGCTCCAGAATTGTTTATAATTACACTGTAGTTATTTTACCCTCAAGTTTTCTCCAGTTCCAATTTGTTTAATTGTCTGAAGTATTTTTTAGTGCTGATTGTTTTCTCTTGTAGGAAATAAACCCTTAGTAATATAATTTAGCTTCCCTGGTGCAGACCTTAGTGCCTTAAATGAAAATACTGTTCTGTGTACATGTAGATGATGTAATATTTTATATAAATTGCCACAGATATTTTTAGAGAAGATCAGGCCTAGGGATAAACAGTCTGGGTCTTTTGATAGAGTTCTTTATAAAGCTCTTTGGCCACTGATAGGTTGGCCAGAGTCTTGGTTCTAGGCTCTAGATTCCCAGACATTGGGAAATTTGGTTCCTCAGTAAAATCACCGGGGGGGGGTGGGGTGGGGGGGGTGGCTTATTTTTTAAGTTTTAAAGTACAGGTATATTCCCAGTATTCATGATAAGTCTGGGGGTATCATTCAGAAAACTCTTGCTTTTTTTGTTTTTCTTTACAGGTGAGTGAGAACTCACTGCTCTTTTGACCTAAGGAATCTATTGCATATGGAGCATATGTTCAGGTTGTTGATTAGCCCTGAAAGCACAGTTTTATAATCCCTTTTTAAAGCAGAATTTTAGGGCACCTGGTGGCTTAGTGGTTGAGCATTTGCCTTTGACTCAGATTGTGATCTTGGGGTCCTGGGATTGAGTCCCACATCAGGCTCCCTCCCTTCTCCCTCTCCCTGTCTCTACCACTTTCTCTGTGTCTCTCATGAATAAATAAATCAATCTTTAAAAAAAAATAAACATCCAAACTATTAGGTATGTAACTTGAAATGCTGATAAAAACAGAAGTGAGTTACATATAAATTTTACGTACTTGTTCATGACATAGCAAAAGTGGGGAATATAATATAGTAGATTGAATTCAGCTACATCAGAGAAAGGAAAAATTGTAACTGGAAGAGATGAGAAGCAGAGCTAATTCTTAGAAATTTGAGTAAGTAATGCTGAATGAAATGTTACTGATTTGGGAAGATTGAAGTTGGTTGTAGAATGTTTGGTCAGCTGTTCAAGAGAAGAGACAGCATCACAGAAGGGTACAGGCTTAAAAAAAACTCCAGCCAACTAGTCAGTTTGTATGTTTGTGCTTGATGCAGTGCTAGTAAGGTAATTAACAGTGTGATTAGTAATCCTTAAAAAAATTAAAATGTATGTATATATATAAAATAACACCTCTCTTCTAGATATAACTGATTTTAAGAAAATTCTTTTTTCCTTATCCAACAGGGATATAGCTAGTGCAATAAAGGAACTTCTTGATACAGTGAATAATGTCTTCAAGAAGTATCAATACCAGAACCGCAGGGTAAGTTTAGTAGACGCCTTACAAGCTGCCACTTTACATTTTGATTTACATTTAGTTGTTTTATTGAATTAAATACTGAGATGGCTTGATTATGGAAAATAGTTTTGTATCATTAACCAGTGGTTTTGTCCTTGAGTTAAAACATATTTAATACTTGTAAAAATTTTAATCTGTAATATAAAGTCCATTCTATATTCTGTGTAATCTCTTATCTTTGATTTTGGCTTTTGTGTTATTTCTCTTATTTAATATTTCTTACTCTATTTGATGTCCATAGGCACTTGAACACCAAAAGAAAGAATTTGTAAAGTATTCCAAAAGTTTCAGTGATACTCTGAAAACCTATTTTAAAGATGGCAAGTAAGTAGTCTCATCATCTTTTTCTTTTAAAATTAAATTATGTGGTTTTATATAATATGAAAACCATATAAATTAAGCCCTTTTACTATATTGTTAATACTCAAGCTACCTAGTCTCTAAGATAGACTATTAAAAATAGATAGTGAGAGGTTGATAATCCAGCCATAACTAGACTAGAGCAGAAGTTGGCAGACTTTTTCTGAAACAAACCACGTGGCAACTATTTTGACATGGTGGGCTTGTGGGAACTACCTACTTCAACTCTGCTGTGGTGGTGCAAAAGCAGTTATAGTGTGAAAACAAGTGACATTATGGCCATGTTCTAATAAAACTTTTATAGACTCTGAAATTTGAATTTTGTATTATTTTTGCCTGTTACATAATATTCCTTTTTTTTATCTCCCCCATTTTAAAAATACAAAAGTACTCTTAGCTTGCAGGCTATATAAAACACAAGGAGTGAGATTTGGCTTAGTGGCCTACTTCACCAGCCCCTGAATCTGTGGTTCTCAAACTTCAGTAGCATCAGAATTACCTGGGGGGCTTATTAAAAAACAGATTGCTTTTGGAATCCCTCTCCATTCTATAGGTCTTGGGTGGACCCCAAAATTTGCATTTCTCTTTCTCCCTTTTTTTTTTTTTTTTGAGAGAGAGAGAGCAAGTGAGGGGAGGGGCAGAGGGAAAAGAATCTCATGCAGACTACCTGTGGAAGCCCAATGTGAGGCTCCATCTCACAACCCTGAGATAATGACCTGAGCCAAAATCAAGAGTTGATGTTCAACAGACTGAGCCACCCAGGGACCAAGAATTTGCATTTCTAAAAAGTTTCCAGATAATACTGATACTGACAGGTCCCTTAAGAACAAAGCAATGGAAAAAAAAAAAAAAAAGCAATGGTTCTCAATCCCATTTGCACATTAGGATCATCACTTTGGTTTATTAGTTTTTTAAAATTCTAGTGCCTTAGTCCCAACTTCAGAGGTTCTAATTCAGATAGCTTGGAGTGGGGACCAGGGTTTAGGTCTTTTATAAAAAGTGTTAAGTGTTCCAGGTGATTTAAAAGTGCTGCAAAGGTTGTGACCCACTGTTTGGAAAGAGGGAGGCTTTTACTGTCATTCCATAAGATAAGTAGTATACTAAAAAGGTAAATTGGACATTGCTTTTAAATTTACATACAATTATCTATAGAACAGTCTGGGAAACCCCCCCAAAATAATGTTTTTACATACACATTTTACACATGTACATATAATGTATAAGCTGATGAAGAGGCCCTGTCTTCTGTAACATTGTACCTTATGTAGAGAGTTCTTTGTACCTCAAGTAGAATACTAGAAATTTTGTAGACAAGATCATTTTCTCTCACTGCTTAAAGTCAGAAAAGCAATCTAAATGGTGATTATTTCATGTATAATTGGAAGGGATCTCTAACATTTTATTTTACCATTGAAGTTTAAAGATCCCTATATCCATGTCGAACATTACAATATTATTATAGTAATATTTAAAAATAATAAAAATATGTTAGAACGGTCTGTTAATTTTCAGTCATTTTTAACAGTTCCAGTAGGTTGAAATCCTTACGTTTATATTATGAATAAAAGATACTGAGCTACATTTTATTAATGGTTTTGTTACTGTTCAGATAGTCTAGGGGAAATGCTCCTTGATGACTTCGTTTTAATAAGCTTGCAGGTGTGTTCTGAAAATAAACTTAACATCTGTTTTTCCTTGGTCTCCATTGCTAAGCCAAAATAACCAAAACACATTAAAAGAATAATTTACATGATGGGATCATTATTTCTGATTCTAATTAAGAATTATCATGAAATAAGCACATCAAAAGGTAGAAATTCCTTTAAAGCCTAATTTTCATTAATCTGGAGTTATGTACTCTGTGTATGGATTATTCAGGCTCTCTGCTACTACTGTTTCTCCAGTAGCATCTTAATAATTATTTGTATATGAATAATGTGCCACAAGTTTTGTACCTGTTTTCTCAAAACTGAAAAATGTTAATAGAGCCTGACCTATGAGCCATCTTCCAATAGGGGGATGAATTTGCATTGATTTAATTAATTCTCTCTGGCCCCTCTTTTTTGAGAAATGTCTAGGATGAAGATACAAGTTTTAGCTATGATATTGAGAAACTGATAAGAGCACACAGTGGGACTAGGGCACAGTTCTTTGTTCCAGTCACATGAAGGTGGACTGATAGGAGAAAGGTGTGCAGCACAAAGTAATTTTTTAAAAATATTTTATTTATTCATGATAGACACAGAGGATTCAGAGACATAGGCAGAGAGAGAAGCAGGCTGCCCATGGGGAACCTGATGTGGGACTCGATCCCAGGACCCCGGGATCATACCCTGTGTCAAAGGCAGATGCTCAACTGCTGAGCCACCCAGGTGCCCCAGCACAAAGTAATTTTTAAGAACATTTTTAAATATATTGTCAGCTCTTAAATACTGAGACCACATGATTATTTTGTTTTAAAAGTAGATTTATTCTAAAAGTAGTTTAGAATTCTCATAGTTTTTTATTTTGTTTTTTGTTTTTGAAAGAAAGTAAGAGAGATTTGGGTAAGTCAAATTTGAAGTAATTAATTAGCTTTTTGTTAAGTATTTATTATGTCCCTTGATGTAGAGATTTTGAGGCTGAGAATAATACTGGAGCAGATATTATTTTGGTAACTTGTATGAAACCAAAGCCGGAGACTACATTTGAATCCTCTTTGGCCCATTATTTGTTCAACCTAGGCATGGGATCTGCTTGTTGAGGCGCCACCTATCATTAGCAGCCCACCAACACCTTATTGCCAACAGAACCACTAGGGGGCAGTAATTCCTAGATAGTTTCAAATGATGCAGGACCATTCAATTCCAAGCTAGTATAAAACATGTTCCTCAGTACTAACTTGACTTTTTTTTTTTTCTAAATTGATTTCATTGCTACTGTTAGTAGATGACATCAAGTATAAATATTTTAAAAGGATGAATTTTTTGGGCAAAATTAATGGTTTTCTTTTTTTTTTTTTTTAAACAGGGCAATAAATGTGTTCATAAGTGCCAATCGACTAATTCATCAAACCAACTTGATACTTCAGACCTTCAAAACTGTGGCCTGAAAGTTGTATATGTTAAGAGATGTACTTCTCAGTGGCAGTATTGAACTGCCTTTATCTGTAAATTTTAAAGTTTGACTGTATAAATTATCAGTCCCTCCTGAAGGGATCTAATCCAGGATGTTGAATGGGATTATTGCCATCTTACACCATATTTTTGTAAAATGTAGCTTAATCATAATCTCACACTGAAGATTTTGCATCACTTTTGCTATTATCATTCTTTTAAGAATTATAAGCCAAAAGAATTTACGCCTTAATGTGTCATTATATAACATTCCTTAAAAGAATTGTAAATATTGGTGTTTGTTTGACATTTTAACTTGAAAGCGATATGCTGCAAGATAATGTATTTAACAATATTTGGTGGCAAATATTCAATAAATAGTTTACATCTGTTAAACATTTCTTTACTTGAAAATACATATATATATATATGGATATATATATATATGATCAGAAGACCAAGATGACTTGGTGTAATGTCTAAAGAACTTCTAATGGGAGCTTACTAGCAGTTTATCAGATAATAAAGCAACAATTCTATTTTTTGGTCCTTAATCACTCTGGGCAAAAGGTAGTCAATGGAAATATTTTTGTTAGTTATTATATATGAGGTACTGAATATTTTTGCAACCTGTTTTGAGAGACTTACGAGAAGGAAATGGCAACTTATAGTGTCTTCACACTATAATGTCACTTCTTGAACTCTATGACAATGTAAAGTTAAGTTTTTCTGATATGCTGGGCCCTAATAAGCTTTGTACCTTTTTTCCAAAAATAGCCACAACTAATAGTAATTTGAAGTTTTATCAATGCTAGTTGGTTTGAAATTGTCATGAGTGTTATAAATGTTATACACACTCTTTAAATATATAGAGCTTTGTTTCACCATAGAGAAGTTTTAAGGAAATTATGTATCAAGTGATCGTGTTAAGTGATTTCATTTTTCAATTATGATAAAATAAAGGGAAAATCAGGTTTTGTTTATCTTTTATAAAGATTTTAAATGTTAAACGAAATTTCTGTTTGGCAATATAAATTTCTTTGCTATGATGCAATTTAGTTATTTTTAAGCTTTTTATTTTTAAAAGTAGATTTTTAAAGAATTACTGTCATTGGCAACATAAAAGGAAACTGTCCTATTAGATATGAACAGGAAATATATGGAAAGAAGCAAAAAACCCAGTAGACAATTGGTTGAAATCTCATAATTTATGGATATTTTACTGAGTTGATTTTTTTTTTCAAAAATACATAGCTGATAAATGGAATTGGTGATTTTAATACTATTTATTTTTTATATAAATTATTCATTCGTGGAAGTAGACAGATGGTTGTTTGCAAAATAGACTTGTGAATATATAAAGAAAAATATACTGTTTTATCTTTTTCTGAGCAGCAGACTTTTCTAATATAGACTAATACTATCTTCCCTCCAATTGTCTTGATCCCTTTAACAGAACTCACCAGTTAACCAGTAACCAGCCATTCCCCAAGTCATCTTTTTATAAGCCATCTATCTTTCCATTTCACTGTCCAGTATCTCTGGCTTCCGTTTTCATGAAGTTTATCAGAAAGTTTACTCAGAAGGCAGGCTTTTTTCTCAAGATAATGCAGTTCCTTACATAATCCTAATGGGGCACGTTTGAGTCAATCAAGGAAGGGCGAATAATGGCCCCAGTCAGATTCATCTCCAGAGAACAGAAAGAAAAGGAAGAGAAGGAGACATTTGTTGAGCACCCTTCTCTGTGTCAAGTGCTATTCTAGATGTGCATTTATTTAATTAAAATCTCTCAACAGTCCCATGATGTAGCTATCTGCCTTGCAAGTGAGGAAACTGGCTAGGGGAACTTAGGTTACAAGCTGGTAACCTCTGGCACCAGGATTTGAGTTCAGTGTTTGCCGCCATGCTCTTTCCACTAATATGTACTTCATCCATTGCTGAAAACACACCTTGTTTAGAATACTGATTCCCTAACTCCACATTGACAAAAAGTTCCCCTTGTCCACAGGGAAGTGAGAAAAATTAGGACAATGTGATAAGTTTTTTTTCTTAAACATAAATTTATGGATTTTAAAGGACCATTGTTTTTTTTGGGTATTATAACTTTGTTTTGGATATTTAAAATGTCCCATCTCATACTTTTTCTTAAACAAAATGACATAGTAGATGGCAGGTTTTTGTTTTTTTTTTTTTTAAATGTTTGGAGTTTTAATAACCTTGTTAGCAAAACATGAGGTTCGCAACCCATATCCATCCTTCTTGTTTTCTTTTTAACTTTTCTATATAGAAATAACTTAAACTGCCAAAAATTGGCAAGAATTAGGAATAATACAAAGAACATCAATACATTTTCTACCCAGATTTCCCTTATTGTTTAGAGCTTACCATTTTTGTTTTTATCATTTGGTTGTTCGTTTGCCCTCAAGTCCCCTTTACTCCGGATCATTTCAACGTCCTCTTTTGTCTTTTTGGCATTGATATGACATATTTTTGGAGGATGCAGTCTTTTGTCCCCTTCTCCGCCCAACCCTTAATAGAATGTTCCTCATTAGATTCAGGTTATACATTCTCAGAATACTCCATTGGTGATACTGTGTCATCAGAGCATCACATCTGGAGGGATAGTGTGTCTATCTGCTCCTCATTGGTGACATTGATTTTGGTCACCTGGTCAAAGTGTTTTTCAGTTTCTCCCATATATTGTTATTATTTTTTACCTTGTGTGTCTAATAAACAGTCTGAATAAGACTTTTTAAGTCCATGCTATAACATCAACATTTTCTACCAGGATTTAGCAGCCTTTGGTGATTTTTGCTTATCAGTCTTTGCTAGCTGCAAAATGCTGATTTTCTAACTCCAGCGTTCCGTGCTCATGTACTGTTTGGCATTCAGCGTTCTACTGTCAGCAGGAACCCTTTCTCCCTCAGCCATCCATTCATTCATCTCTACTTATGCTTGTACAGGTTTATATTTACTATTGTTTTGGACTCTTGATTATCTATTTTTTCAGTGGCTTATCATTCATTACTTCGGTGCTTAAACTGTCTTAAATTTGCCCAGTAGGAGCTCCTTCAGTCTGGCTCCTTTGTCCTTGTGGCATCCGTTTTAGTTTTATTTATTTATTTATTTTTTTAGCGCGTCCTCTTAAATAAAAGATGTTCCAGGATCTGGAATCAGCAATTTCTCCAAGAAACCCTGGGGAATGATACTAGACACATAGATCTGGTTGCCGGGGTTCATCTGCTTCTAGGCCTATTCAGACAGAAATAGGAAACGTGCATGTACATAAACACATAAATATGCATGTGCCATGTACATTTTACATGTGCTTATATACACATTGTGTTTGATTTCAGAAATCATGAGTTCACACTAATACCTCCAATTTCAGTCCATCCTCAGGGTTCTTTCTTGCCTTTCCCATTCCATATTTCGATGTCTCTGTTTCCTCAGAATTCTGGCCTTACAAAAAATCAATTTATTCACTTGGTCAATCCTGTAATACATCTGAAATAGTACTTAGAATTGCTTTTGCCCATGTCACTGTAAAAAACACTTAAAAGCTTGTTTGCAGTTCTCTCCCTACCTGTACTCTGCCCAGTAATAAGGATATATAATTACGCTCTGTGTTCATAACAACTACTTGGGTTAATTCTTTTTTCTCTCACTGTGATTGTTATTTATTTGAAATAAATTGGATTCATTTGTTTCAGTTTTTTCCAAGTTTAAGGTCTTCCCCTACACACATATTTCACATCCTTGTTGATTTAATTTTTAAAATCTATGGAACACTAATATGTTTCTAAAAGAACTTTACCTAAAGTTTACTGAGAAGTGCTACTCCTATCCCTTCTGCCCCATTCCCCAGCCCCTTCGTAGGTATCTGACTTTACTGTTTCCCCCCATTTCTTTTTGTGAAGAAAAGTACCAAAGGTAATTCTTATCCCTTCCCTCTTTTCTCTTGCAATAAGGGTAGCGTACACACAGAGACAGGACTGAAGTTCCCTGGGATGCGGGACTTGCAGTGCTAAAACTGGGAGAGTCAAGGCAACCTGGTAGGCCTGGCCACTCCATATACTTCCTTAAAAAAAAAAAAAAATGAAAACAGCACTGTTGATGCATATTGTACCTATTTATAAATTTCACATATATATCCTTTAAATAACTGTATTAAGGTATAGTTCCACAAAAGTCACTCATTTTAAAGAGAAGAGTTGTGCAATCTGACCAAAATCCAGTTTTAGAACATTTTCATCATTCCAGTTAACTTTCTCATGCCTGGTCCCAGTTCATGTATGTTCCTGCCACACCCTGCCTCCTCCCCTGCTTCAAGCAACCACTAGCTCCTTTCTCTCTACATTTTCCTTTTCTGGGCATTTCACATAAATAGAATCATGCAATATTATCTTTTGAGTCTGGCTTTTTTTTTTTTTTTTGAGTCTGGCTTCTTTTACTTAGTATAATGTTTTTATGTCCATGTCATTGCATATGTCAGCAATTCTATCAGTATTCTTATTGCTAAATAGTAGTCCATTATATGAACTCCTGTTTTCTTTATTTATTTAATAGTTAATGGACATTTGAGTTGCTTCCTTTTCGGCCCTGGTGCATAATGTTGCTAAGATCATTCATGTGCAAGTCTTTTTGCTGACATGGGTTTTCATTTCTTTTGGCTGAATACTTAAGGGTGGAATTGTTGAATTATGCGATTAATTTATACTTTTTAGGAAACTGTCATACTGTTTTCTAAGTGACTGTATCATTTTGCATTCCCACCAGCAATATATGAGTTCCTGTTTCTCCACATCCTAACATTTGTTAATGATTATTTTTTATTATAGATGCTATCATAGATACAAAGTGTCTTTTCTTTTCCCTTCCTTCCTTCCTTCCTTCCTTCCTTCCTTCCTTCCTTCCTTCCTTCCTTCCTTCCTTTTTCCTTTCCTTTCCTTTCCTTTCCTTTCCTTTCCTTTCCTTTCCTTTCCTTTCCTTTCCTTTCCTTTCCTTTCCTTTCCTTTCCTTTCCTTTCCTTTCCTTTCCTTTCCTTTCCTTTCTTCTTTTCTTTTCTTTTTTCTCTTCTTTTCTTTTTTCTTTTTTTTTCTTTTTTTCTTTTCTTTTTTCTTCTTTTTTCACTTAGCATTTTCCAAAGTCACTGTATTGAAGTTCATAGAGATTTCTCTCTCTCTCCTCCCCCTCGTCCACTCCCCCCCACCCCTACCTGTTTGTTGTAGCCTAGCATTCCACTGTGTGGACATACATAGTTTGTCCAGTCAATCTGCTGTGCTTGGGCATTCAAGTAGTTGTCAGTGATTTGCAAAATTACAGACAATGTTAAAACGAATGATTTTACACATCTGTTTTGTTTGAAGTATACCTTCAGAGCAGATTCCTAGAAGTCGGATTACTAAGTCAAAAGACATACGCATGTACTTCTATTACATATTGCCAAATTCTTTTCCATAAAGTTTGTGGTAATTCACATTCCACCAGGACCATATGAGACTCTGTTTCCCCAAAACTTCATTAACAATGTATTGTCAAGCTTTTGAGTTTTTGCCAGTCTGATGGATGAGAAATTATATCTCACTGTAGCTTTAATTTGCATTCCTCTCAGAATGAGTGAAGTTAAATATCATGTTTAAGGACCATTTTTTAATCTTTTTTTTCTCATGCTTTTTTGTTTTAATCATGCAAACACTTTTTATTTTTATGTAGATAAATTTAACAATTCCTCCATGAAGCCACCCAAGCTTGGTGCTTTTTTGTGGAGTAATTCTTTGGTGACTTTTATTTCTCGTATGCATATTTTTTTGTAAGCTTTCCATCTTTACTGGAATCAATTGTTAAACCATATTTTTCTAAGAAAGTATTCTCTAGGTTTTCTGATGTATTTCATTTGAAGTCACATCTTTTATGTTTAGATTTTTTTTCTCTGTATCAATAGCTATTTGTTGTTACTTCTTATTCTGTATATTTGCACTTTCTCCCCTTTGTTTTCTTTATTAAACTAGCAAATATTTTGTCTATGTTGTTTTCATTTTTCCAGGACTCTATGCATTAATTTGACCAGCTTTTTCTGTTCTTTACCTCTTAAATGTTGATTTTTAATTTTTTTTAAAAAAATTCTACTCTTGTATTTATTTTTTCTTAGGCTTTGTTTTACTTTGTTTTTATTTCCCTAGTTCTTTTAGTTGGGAATGTAACTATTTTTTATTGATATAGGTATTTAGTTCTATGAAATATTCTCTGATCACTGCTTAGAATGTAATCCCACAGATGTATCTATTATTAGTTTTCAGAAATTCTGTAATGTTTGCTTCTATTCCCTATTTTGCCCAAGAGTTGTTTATTGCAATATCTTTATTGCAATAAAAAGGAAGAATCTTTTTTGGTTGCCTTTTTAATTCCTATTTTTATTGCATTGTGATCGGCAAGCATTGTTTGTAATAACTTTATACTATCTGTTGATATTTTCTTTGTTACCTAATACATGATCAAATTTTTGCATATCCATATGAATGTTTCATGTATGCTTGAGAAGATTGTTCCTATTATTAAGAAGTAGTATTCAATATATATCCAAAAACTCACCTTATGTTGTTTAGTTCTTGTATATCTACTTTTTTTGTTCACTTGACCTGTCTTGTACTGTGTGTTAAAGTCTATTAGTGTGTTTCTGTTTCTCCTTGCATCCCTTGAGTGTTTCTTTCATATACATGATTGTTGTGTTAGGTGTTGTATAGATATTCATGCCTATTACATCCTAAATGTGAAATGTGGATTTTAACATTATAAAGTGTTCTTTTTATTTAGTGTAATGCTTTTTGAAATTGTCCTTTGACTTTGAGTTAAACTCATTCACATTTATTGGTATGAGTATTATGTTTGGACTTAATTCTGTCATTTGTTGTAGTTTTTGCATGTATTATGGTATAATTACTGTATATCTTTTCCACGTGTTGTGCCCTCTTTGTTTTTGCAAAAAAGTTCATTTTGGTATTTAGGAAAGTTTGTATTCTTATTCTAGTTATGGCTTTGTATTAATATCTTGTAGGAAATCCTCTTTTTTTTCTTAAACTTTTACTCTGTCCATTCTTTAGCTCTCACGTATTACTAAATGAGAGTCATTGTTCTTTTTCTACAATTCCTTTTTTCTCTCCCTAACTAGTCTCCATGCCCAGTGTGGAGCCCAGCATGGGGTTTGAGCTCACAACCCTGAGAAGGCCTGAGTTGAGATCAAGAATTGGTTACTTAACCAAATGAGCCACTCAGGCACCCCATCCCTTCTCATTTTTAATTGCATTTTTCTACTTTGTCAAAACATAGAAAATGGCCTAAATTCTACAATTTAAATTTATGATATGCTTCTGACAAGTCCTTTTGCCTAGGTTTTCTCAGCCATTTATTGGTTGGATGAAATTCATCCTCCAGGTGCTTTTCTATTACACAATTATATAGTATCACTATAATACTACGATAGCAGTATATTAGTATTTATACATTTATCTAGTATTCTCTGATTTTTTTGTATGTTCAATGTTATTTTCCCTTTAGTCTTGGTACTTAAAGGATATCTTGGTTGTACATAATCTTGGTTAACATTTTAAGTTTCTTGAAAATGTAGCTTCACTGTTGTCTTGCTTTGTATGTTGCTGTTGTGGGATTTTTGTCTTTTTAGGGTTTTTTAATTTGTTTTGAGAAGTCTGATAGGTCTGATTCTCTTGTCTTTTCTTATTTCACTTTTTTTCCCCTGGAAACTGAGAATTTTTTATTTTTATAATCTAATAGTTTATTAAGAGATATATCAGAGTTGACCATTCCAGGTCAATTTTCCTGGTACCTGATGTGCCTTCTATGTGTATTGAGGTCTTCTTTTATTTCTGGAATTTTTTCTTGAATTAGTTTTAAACATTAATCCTATTGCATTGTTTTTGTTCTTCTGGGACATCTTTGCCTGACTTCCATCTCAACTACTTTCTTTGTGATTTGCTTTTTTTTTTTTTTTAACTTCCTTTTTAATTTAATTTTTATTTGCATTTTTTCTCTGGTTTCCTACAGGATACTTTATTAAATTTTTATCCACGTGTCTCTCCCTTAGGCACCTTGTAATTTAATCTGGTATAATTTTGCCTTTTTCTATTTCTACATTCAGTGAACTCTCATTTTTTTCTCCCTGTTTTTGTGCATTTCTCTTCATAGTACTTGTACTTCTAATTCAATCTAGTATTTTTCATATATCATACCAGGTGATATTTTATTTAGTTGGGGTATACTGGTACAGGTTTTGTGTAGCTTCTTGGTTTCCTCTTTGGAGGGAGTGGGATTTTCAGTAGCAGAAATGAATTGTGTTGATGTTGGGGAAGGAGAAAGCTAGCGTACCTTGTTTCTTTCTTATTACTGCCAGATATTTCATTTTCTCTAAAATATTTTGTGTTTTTCTCCTGCAGTGCCTTACCAAACCTGTCACTTTTAATCCTGCCTCTTCTGTGCCAGTAATGTGAACCATCTCTCAAGTACCCACCTGTATTCAGAATTTTGTCATTTAATGTTATACTTTCTCTTTCTAGGGATGATTTTGCCTTTGCTGTTACTTAATCCTCTGTTTCTTTCTATACCTTTCAACAGAATCTCTTAAACTTCCCCTTAACTTGCTCTCTTCACTCACAGGCTTGCCATCAGCAGGAGAAAAGTGGGGGTCTGTTGGAATTGTTTTCTACCTACAGGTCATTTGAAGGTTGCAGTGCTCTCTGTCTCCTAGTAATGCTGAAGGTTGACATCACTTCAGGTCTAATTTACTCTCCTTGTCGGATTTATCATTTCATTTAAGAGGCTGTGGGGATATTTAGAATCAGTCAGCCACCATTGTTCTCTAAACCTGGAGTTTCCTTTTCCAGTTTTTAAAATAATTTTGCTAGTTTGTGAAATCCGAAAATCCAGCACCTATGGATTAAAAAGACTGGGTCTTAGAGGTCAGTCATTGACTCTGTGTTCTCCACTGGGTCAGACTCAGCAGAAAGCTCTTGGCTTTTCTCAGTTTTTCCTGTCCCCTTTGTCCAGAAGCTGCACTAGGAGGAAAGAAGCTCTGCTTTCATCTTTTCCCTAGTCTCAGTATTCTTGCTAGTAACTTGAAGGTTAACTTGGGGTACAAATTTGTCTTCCAAGAAAGTTCTAAATGGCATACTCCTGTTGCTAAAATCAAATATTTCAGGGCTTTAAATTATTAAATAATGTGACTTAATTCAATGATTTTCCAGTCATCCAATGAACTGTGCATACCAATTGTGATAAACGATGTAAGAGTATGCATTTTGAGTAAAACTTAGTCTTATTAATGATGTCTAAACACACTGCCTGCCATAACACAATACCATAAACTGCATGGTTTAAACAACAAAAATGTTTCTCAGAGGTCTGGAGGCTGGAAGTCCGAGATCAGGGTACCAGTGTGGTCAGGTTCTAGTGAGAATGTTTATCCTGGCTTGTTTCTTCCTGGATGCCTTCTCACTGTGTTCTCACCTGACAGGGGGATGGGGGGTTGGGGGAGAGAGGGAGAGCAAGTGTTTTCTGGTGTCTTTTTTAAGGGCACTAATCTCATCATGAGGTGCCTACCCTCATGACCTCATCTAAACCTAATTATCTCCTAAAGGTCCAAACATTAGGGCTGCAACATAGGGATTGTGGATGACACAATTCAGTCCATAGCTCCATTCAAGATATTGCCTGCCTGCCTGGAGTATGGAATTCAAGATTTATGGGGCAAGTAAAAGTCTGGTACCTATGGTTGAGTAGAATAGTATTCTTGAAAACAACGACACTAAGCTGTATTCATATTATCATGTGATAAAATGGAGACCAGTCCCACAAAGAATTGAGCCAGAGTGCACAGGAGATACCAGCCAAAAGAAATGGTGAGTGCTCGTTAATGAAGTGCTATAAATCAAAGTAACACTGCAAAAAGTAAACCGTGAAAGACGGAAGTCTATGCTGGTATACTAGTTATTCCAGAAAAGGTCCCACAAGAGGGAAAAAAACACACAAAAAAAAAACCTGACTCAGACATAAGGATATAGAAAATCTTTATTTCCAGGGTATTATACTTATTAGAAGACTATTTGCAAATGGAAATTTTGTTTTCATAAAATTTATGGGTAGGATAACTCTCCTTAGTTCTCCCTCTGTGACTTTATATAAATTTTAACTTCCTGAATTTCAGTTTCCTTATGTGTGAAATTTGGGGACACATAAGAGATTCCCCCCAAATATTAGCTTCCTCTCCATTTCTTTTGCTCTCTTTTAAGCTTTGGCTCCCTCTCCTTTTTCTCCCCCCAGAAGATGATGGGATGGAAGATGGGCAGTAGGACTTTGTATTAGGGTTCTCCAGAGAAATGGAACTAATTGGAGTTATCTATCTATCTATCTATCTATCTATCTATCTATCTATCTATCTATCATCATGATAATATCAATATATATCAATATTGATATATGTATATCAAATATGTCAATAATGATATATATATCCTTATTGATTCTTGGGATGAAGATGGGCAGTAGGACTTTGTATTAGGGTTTTCCAGAGAAATGGAACTAATAGGAGTTATTTATATATATATAATGATAATATAATCAATATATATCAATATTGATATCAAAATATATCAAATATATATTTGATATATCAAATATATCAATAATGATATGGTACGTGTGTATGATTTATTATAAGGAATTGCCTCATTTGATGATGGAGGCTGGCAAATCCCAAGCTCTGCAGGATGAATTGGGCAGGCGAAAGAGCCAGGACAGTCAATGGTTTAGTTCCAGTTTGAGTTCGAAGGCTTGAGAATCAGAACTTTGGATCAGTTCTGGTCTGCTATAAAGGGAACAAAACGGGAAGGCCATCAGGTAGGAGAGAATTCTTGCTTAGGTAGGGTCAGATTTTTTTGTTCTGGTCAGGCCTTCAACTGATTGGATCAGATATACCCACACTACAGAGACAATCTGCTTTAGGCATAGATTTATGATTTAAATGTTAATCTCAAAAAAGAAGTGTTAATCTCATCCAAAAATATGCAAAAGCACCCAAAATAATGTTTGACCAATTAGCTGGGCAATCCCTGATCCCCTCAAGCTCACACACAAATATAACCATCACAGTCTGCAAGGATACAGGATACAAATCCATGAGGGAATAAAAAAAGTAAAACCACAAAAATGTAAAAATGAATTTACATGCCATGAATTTCAGCTACAAGACTTCATTAAAAGAGAAATTAGAGGAAAATATCCTAGAGGAGGAACCCAAACGTTATGTTATAAATGTACCAAAATCTTTCACTCAGTACGAAATAATTTGTTATTGTTTTGTAGAGATGCTAAATAAAGCAACCAGTGCTTCAGAAAAATGTCCCTTCACCTGGGCACATTGGGTAGCTACAAATTATCAGTAGGACATGATTCCAAAGGAAATTTGAAAAAGAATTTAATCAAATTCTAACTGGAATTACAATTTCTATGGTGGTGAAAATGGCTGAAAACTGGTCTATTTCTCCTACTTTCTTGATTGGCATTTGTTTCTGACCTTTTTATAATGTTTGTGCATTTCTCTTCTATTAAGCTTTTTCCAAAAAATTGTTTTGGAGAGTTTTTTTTTTTTTTTTTTTTTATGATTTTGACAGTTTGACATTTATATTCCAAGCGAAAGTGCTAAGCTTTTTCAAGCATGTATACTAAGGTCTTTGAGAAAATAAACCAAGTCATTTGATACCACTGCAGGGAAATAGCAGTCATCTTTCTAAATCAAATAAGCTATTCACAAGCTTACTTAATACCTCATTGTATTCTATAATTATCTTACAGTGTCTGGTTTTGGGAGTATGAATAGGAAGTTAATCTCTGCATACTGCTCTACTCACATATTTCTTATCTTTCCCTTTTTGATGGCACTCCCAAATGTTGGATGAATTATCTTGGTGTCCTCCAGACTGTCTTCTGAAGGAAACTGCCCCACCATGGTCACTGCTGTAGGAAAAGGATCTTGGCTGTTTCTGTCATCCTTCCCAAATACGCTGATAGGAGCAGGGGCAGCAATCTTCAAGGACTAAATTTCTGGTGATGGCCTTTGAGATAGTCAATCCATAGTATGGCTCTGCTCAATCGTGATGAGCTACATTGCTTCAGATTTTTGCTCCAAATTCTAAACTGAGTAATTCTAATAATTGGTTGACAGTGGGAAAGGACACTGAACGTATATAGGATGGCTATAAAGCAGAAGGAGCACACGTGAGCCAACATTAGGAGGAAGCAGAAGCCATGGGTAAAGATGAGGTGGAGAAAATTGATCAGAGAGTAAGTTGTCAGTTTATAGTGAAAAAGTAGAGTGTAGGAATACAAGAACCGCTGGTGAATTGCTCAAGTTACATTTATTTAGATGGGAATTCAATTGATTGCTATCGAGATAAAATAATCCAATTTCCAGCTGTTGTTTAGATCCAGAATGACCTTCCATCAAACGTGGCTGTGCTGTAATCCCTTACTTCTAAGCATCCAGTCCACTCCACTATATAATAAACTTCCATCACTTTGCTACCTAAGTGAGCTTGTTTTTCTATAAAACCAAAATAGCCTGACCTACATTACCTCATAGTAGTGTTTGGGTAGCTCTATTTATGGAGTACTGATCATTAAGTACTCATTTACTTTCCTAATGTCAAAGCACTATATGTATTCTCTTAATTTCCCCATTTCCCCCAATATGTGCCCTCCACCCCTCATTTTTGCTGATAATTTACCTCTAAAATGAAGGAAGGGAGAGAGAGAAAGGAGGTGGACAGTGTCATAAGGCATTCTTTTTCATTCTGTGGGTGCACATGATCCTCAGCTACACAATTCCCCTGGCTAATCCGAATTTTCTTATAATTTTGAAAAGAACGATCCCTACAATTCTACCTATAACTAATAAAAGACAACTAGGCCTTTTGTTTGTTTGTTTTCCACTTTTTTTTTCCTATCTGGTAGAAGAAGAAAAAAAAACACAACAGGACTTCTCTGTTCTCAGGTAACAGGAAAAGCACAAAGGAACAACAACCTTTACCTATTCCTTTGCTGCCTTTGTGTTCAAAATACAAAAGGCAGAGAAATAAAAGAAAAATTATTTCAGGTGTGGCTTTCCTATTTTCCTGACTAGTGGTAGGGTGCTGATCTACGTCGATCGCCCATCTTGATCTCCCTCTTCCCATCCTCCCCAAATAAAAAACACCTAAGAGAACATACTCCAGCCTACATGGACATGTCACTTAGCTAGTTCTCAAAAACCCAGGTCCAGACAAGTAAAAAATCTCACTTATTACTGCTTCTATCCTTGCATATTTTCTAGTATTTTCTAACAAGACAAATGTTGTCTTCCTAGTTTAAATCTGTTGTGAATGTAGTAAGTCACAGGTAACAAAACACTAAGTGATATTTAAATAGGTTGCTTTTTGTTTTTTGTTTTGATTTTGTTTTTGTTTTACTATAACAAGAAATCTTGAATAAAACAGTTGCTGATGTCGGTTAAGTGGCTCAAGTATTGATCTGAGATTTTTCTAGTTTTTTGTCTTAACAATCCTAGTCATCATGTTGACCTTTGGGACAAGATAAAGAGAAGAAGGAGGACATTTCCTGTTGTATATGAAACAAAAGTTTCTCCAGGGCCCCAACAGTATTCCACTTATGGTTTCCTTGTCTAGAATTGTGTCATTGTCATTTCTGCCTGCAAGGGAATCTGGGAGGTCAGCTTGTCTTCCCTGGTGTTGGGCACGATGTTCTGTATGTAATGGGAGTTCTATTAGCAAGACAGAGGCAAGAAAGAGATGTTGAATAGGAAACCCAAATTGCTTGCAAGGCAGCTAGGAGGAGAATGTTAATGGCTCATTTAGTGGCCTTTTTGAGCCTCAGAAATGCCTTGGCATCTGATCTTTTGTAAACTTGCCCTTGCCACATTAACTCTGGCAATTAGGAGGAGTTTATGTATACGGGAACTGAGGAGAATGAGAATCTGCCCAAAGAGATGGTTCAAGCACCTATACTTCACTGTTGCAAATGATTATACTGAATAACCAATATTATGAGAAATGGGCAATATCACGATATGCAAGCTCCACTGGAGAATGGGCAAGGCCATGGGCATCTGAGTGGAGAGGAGGAGTGTTGTGTGACTCCTAGATGTATGAGTTGAACTGACCCCAGAGCCCATGGCTTTCTTGTCCTCATAAACTCAGCTGGGCATCAGTGGTCCTTCGCCTGCTTGAGCTGAAATCCCGTTTTGAGGTTTTGATTTTCACTGTTCTCTTAACTTCTAGCTTGAAAACATTTTAAAGCTACACTGACTGCAAGAATAGTACGGTAATATCTACTCGTGTGTATATTTATAGGTGTTATAGACTACATATAATCACTACATATAATTATTACACGATAATAATCCTTTGCTGGTTGGTTTATTTCACCCTACTAGACCATAAGCTTCAGGAGAGTAGCTGTCATTGTCACTTTATATCAGCAGTGCTGAGCACTATGCTTGGCACATAGTATCAGTGTATGAAAGTGAATGACTAGGAGAATAAACAACTACATTTACGTTGTCTTCTTTTCAGAGAATCCATTTGCCTTTATCAAGTGCTAAACTCTTCACTGGTAATCCAGCAAGAGACGCTGGCAGTGCAGCATTCAGGGTCTGGCAGGTGCCCGGATGCTTGACTGACAGATCCATTAGTTGATCCCTATGATAATTTCATGGTCATCATTAAAAAAAAAAAAAGTACTTACTACCAGTATGAATGCAGTAATATCACCTGGAACACAACATCTTTTCTTTTTCTGGGAAGCCCATAGCATTCTTATACTTTCTCCTCCCCCATTTTTAAAACTGAGGACTGGAAGGGACTTTTACAGATCATGTGGTTTAATCTTTTAACTTTACTGATGAAGATTCTGAAACCAGAGAAATTGAATAACTTCCCCAAGATCACACAGCTGGGTATTGTCATAAATTTGCATCATTTTTCCCTTGAGACCAGACTCACTTCCCGAAATGTAGCATCCTGCTTGGTAAATTTATGCCCTAGACCATTACCACTGTTGCATTTTCTCAGTAAGGGGTTGAACTCTTCCCTGAGCTAAGTACTTTCCACCACACACACACACACACACACACACACACACACACACACGTATGCATGCACGCACATGCACACACACACCTGACGTGGCCTTGAATGCACATAGTCAGCATTCCTACCATCTGCTCAACACATGTGTAACTCTCCGCCTCAACTGAGAGTGTATTTTTAACACTTGTCTTTAAAGGACCTCATGTTTTTCAGACTTTGGCAAAAATTAATCTCGAAAATTACAAAATCAAAATATGTTGAGTAAATTAAGATCCATTTTCGCTGACAGCCTTTGGTCTAGGCAATGATTGCAAAACTCCATCTGCATTTAGTAAGATGACTTCTCTGGGAGTACATTTGCAACAACTTGATTTAGGAGTGTACTTCCGATATTAATCAGACTATTGCTGCTCCTGCCATGGAGAAATAGAGCCCCCCGGCCTTTAGGCCTCTTCATCAGAGCACTGTGTTTGGGAGCACTGTGTTCTTTGGGAAATATTTACTTAGGCCGTGTTCTCTCTCGGGATCCCAGCTTTCCATCTTTTAAAGTACAGTTTGTCTCAGAACTTTGATTTTTTTTTAATAAGTTTTGAATTCCTTTTTATTGCCTTTTTTTCCTCCACTTCCCTAGACAGAATGTCTTAGAGTAAACAAAGGTGAAATGGCAGCATTTTTCACAGTAGTATCGATTTTTTAGGGTTTTGGTGGTGGTGTGATCAGTGGAGGATTGGCCCAGGAAAAAAAAAAACATACAAAATAGATAAAATGATATGTCAATGCCAAATTCATCCCTTTTTCTTTGAGCTCCTTTTTAGTAGAAATTCACTTAATAAATATTTATTTGGTGCTTATTACGTGCCAAGCAAGCTAGCTGTGCTAGGTGCTCAGTAAGTATATTATAATGGTTATATTTACATTTTATATTAGTTTAATAATAATAAGCATGGGAACAGCATACATTTTTATACATAAGCTGTCTGTCTTGTATTTCCATATCTCATCTGAACTTCAAAGCAAGGGTTGGAAATGGGCATGTAGGAATCGTCTCCACTGAGGACTGTAGGAACTGAAGCCCAAAGAAGATACATGTCGAGTTAACACGGATCTGGGCAGGGACTGCATGAAAATCCAGGTTGCCTGCCCCTGACCCTGGATCCCTCATCTTCTTGTATTTTATCCCTTCTAGAGATATTTTTATCTCCAGATTTTACCTCTGCCACCCCAGTGTGTGATCAGTGCTCACCCCAGCACTGTGGCTGCCCAGGGTCCTCCCTCATGAGGCAACCTGTGTGAGAAGCTCCCAGTGTCACACTCTTACGTGTCTCCTCTCTCAATCTCTGTTTCTGTCTCCCTTGTACACGTTCACGTATATGTTTTTGTGTCTGTATATGTTGTATATGTGCATGTAGTATCTTCCCTGAGGCTCAGCCACTCGGAGAATTCACATTGAATTCAAATCCACTTAACTTCTAGAAAGAAGTGTTTAATGCTTTATAAATAAAACATCTAATTCTGGGGCTCTGGGCACTCAGTCTGAGAAGGTCACATTATGACACACAGTTGTGACCCTACTTTGGTTATGGGAAAAAGCTATTTCTGTTATTATTAAAAATAGATTCAGACAGGCGCCAAACAGACCGGGTCTTCTTAGAGAAAACTTTGATAGTTGCCATTAGCAATCCTAAGGCAGAAAATATTTTTCCAAAGTGATACCCTCCCCCCCACACACACCACACGCACACATACTAATTGCATTTAATAACTAATCTTGAAAAAAAATCAACAGGTCATTGTTCTCTCTGGGTTGAATTTAGATGTAAGAACTTCCTAGAAGCAATGAAAATGATCATAGAATCTCAGCTTCAATATAAAATATCATAATGTGGGTAATTTTGCTTCATTCCCTTTTACAGTTACGATTGTAGTCCCCCCCTGTGAACTCCTTCCTACCTGGTCTCCCTGAGTTTGCAGGGAATTTGCCTTCCTCTGACTGTGTACTTACTATTAATGGTAATTCATGTGCATAATGTTTTTATAATTTACATACAACTTTGACCATATTATCTCATTTTAACCTTAAAACAATTCTGAGATAAGCAATATTGCTGTCTTCATTTTGGGTCATTACTCAGTTTGCCCAGGAGCTGAGGGCCTGAAAGTGAGAGGACTAAGACGCGACCCTAATATTCTGACTCCAAACTCTAAACTACTTTGAGTTCATTACTTTCTCTTTCCTCACTTTTTACACATCTCAGCTCCCAAGCTGGATTCCAATTTACCCTGGTGTTTATCAGATCGCTCTGTGCAGGGTTTTACACCATGGAGTACATAGAAGGATCTCGGTTTTCAATTCCTTCGCTATTTCTTTGTTGGGTGATCTTAGAGAAGTTATTTAATCATCTAGAGATGCAGCCTCAGCTTCTTCATCTATAAGATAGTGACCATAATAGTGACCACATCATGGGATATCAAAGTAAATTCAATGAAGTCATTGGTGTAAAGTCTTAGCAGAGACCATCTCGTGGTGTTATTATATTTATGCAATTTACACATCGTGTAAGGTTAGGCAAGATACTTAATCTTGTCTAGTTCCGTCATCACTAAAAAGAAAAAAATTGGGAAAATATTAAGTATCTTGCAGGGATATCATGAGGTTAAAATAATTTGTGAAAGTGCCTAACAGTCTTTGGAACTCAATAATTTTTCATTTTCAACCTACCTGCTTTCTGTCTTTCTTCAAGGAGAAAAATCAATAAATGTTTACTGGATTTCCAGTCACTCCTTTCATGCAATGATTTTATGACTACGTTTTAGTGGCCCTATACGTGGATGCAAGTGTTCGATCTCAAGGTGACTTTGACAGACTGTTCCAGAACTCCTAGTAGAATCAACTTCAGTGTCCTCTCAGAGAGGTAACGTAAAGGAATTTGGTAACTTAACTCTGGTAATTCAGAGTAATTGCCCAGAAAGCGGCTCCCTAGTGAAAGCCCCGCTGACACCCAGCCCATGTGTACTGTGGGCATGGACATGGGATTTCAAGGAGCAGGATTTGTTAAGGCAAAGAGGTGCTCCAAAGTGAGGAACAGTCCGGCACATCCATCCGAATGTGCATAAAAAGATTGAACCTGAGGATAGTCTTTTTTTTTTTTTTTTTTTTTTAAGATTTTATTTATTTATTCGTGAGAGACAGGCAGAGATGCAAGCAGAGGAAGAAGCAGGCTCCATGCAGGAAGCCTGACGTGGGACTCGATCCCAGGTCTCCAGGATCAGGCCTGGAGCCAAAGGCGGTGCTAAACCACTGGGCCACCAGGGCTGCCCTGAACCTGAGGATATTCTTAAGCAGTGATTTCCATATCCAGCTCAGTGGATCCTATGTGTCTACTGACACAAGAAAATCACAGTGGTAGGAGGCGCTTTTCAAATGGTAGAAATACTCACCAATAATTAGTATTCTCTTAATTTTACCTTCCACTTCCACGTATTTTTAAAATTTGGCTGCCACTGCTTTGCACAGACCGGAACGTAAACTTACAATACGCAACTTTTTGCAGAATTATGTATTTAGTTATTTTGGGATATCATTATTTTGTGAATTCTCAGTGTTCAAGTACTTGGGACAGTCTGAGAAGTGCTGTTACAAAAAATACAGTTTTGTCACTTTGGACACTGTTCAGCGGATCAGAAAGGCAAACGTGTTGCCTAAAACTCAACTGAGGATCTGCTTTCTCAACAAGTAGGATTAATTTAAGATGGACATTTAGCATTATTTGTGTCTCTGAGGATTGATGGGTGTGTCTCATTCATCATCGCTTTCCTGGTACCTAGAGGATCAGTGTCTGGGACTGATAGGGTCTCCACGCATTTCCACCCTACATAGAAATTGTATGTATAAAAAATGCTTTGTTTCTAAAGTGCTTCTGTGGTTTATTCTAGGTGTTTTAAAGATACAGTCGTAAGTTGGTTTCCCTCATTCATTTTATTTTTCATTCAATTCTGCTGTGTTTCTGATTCAATGCCTCCTACTCCCAGGACCCTTCCCCCAACACTCAAAGCTGTTGGTGAAGTTCATTTTCTTTTCAACCCATTTTACGAATGAGCACACAAGGCTCTGGCTTATGCAAAGCTCTGTGCTGGCAACGTACGTCTGGAGCATTAGTGAGGTATTATCCTTGTTCTCAGAGAGTTAATGTAGTAGGAGACAGAGATACACAGGCAACTAATTACACCGCAAGGCAGAAAGAAAAAGTGCTGTGCTTAAAGTATAAACAAAATGCTGTGGTTGCAGAGTGGAAGGAGTAATTAATTCAGACTGGGAGGATCAGGAACAAGGAAGGAAAGAAGCTAATATTTATTGAGGCTTAAAAGTTGCCAAAGGCAAGCCTAGCGCTTTCCATCAGGCTCTGGCAGGAGGTGGTGCTTAAACTGAGCTGTGGGGTGTGTGGCCACTGGGGCCATGTTGGGAAGGACGAGCTCAGGAGGCAAGGACACCAGGGGACCACACCTTTCTGCTGTCCCCAAGGAACAGGAATTGGGGCATCCTTGACTCAGGAGGGTTAGGTGGAAAACTGGGTTGGTAGGGGAAAGCTGGTTCCTGTGACAGTGAGGAGTGGAGGGAGGATTGTAGGCAAAGATGAAGCATGTCGGTGAGAATAGGCTTTTGTGTGAGGGGAGAGCAAAGAAAGGGAGGGGTGTTGGAGGAAAGAGGAGGCCCACATGTATGCTGGTGGGTATAAATGATGGGCTGGGCCAGGGGGTTATGATAAGGACATCAGTAGGGTGGATGGTTCAGTCCCAAGGTTCCAAAGGAAGGACGGGCCTGGGGGTGCATCAGCTTGCTCTGCCCTCTTCTGTGAGTGAGCGCCCCACTGTGCTGGTGAGTGCAGGTGGGTCCCTGCAGGGGACGGAGGCAAGGGTCCCCTGGTTTTCAGCCCTCTCCCCTGATGAACCATCCACTCCTGGAGACCACAGACTGTCTTCCTCACTGCACGTTGCCCCACGCACGGAGCCCAGCATTAGCCTGGGCCGTGGCAGATTTTCACACAACCATAATTGATTTATGGCAAGCCAAGAAGGGACATTTCAGCAGAGTCAAGAGGCTAGTTCTGGATTTTACGGTGCCGTGGAAGTTTAACCTGAAAATTAACCACCCAGTTACAAAGAAGGTGAAAGCCATTTAAGACTTTACGATCAAGAATGATTTCCAACACCGTGATTTTACATAAAGAAAACTGTGTCAATTGATTAACTCCTGCAGTAATTTATTAGTTGCTCATTATACTTTCCTGTTTTGACTAATGAAAACGTTTAGAGCTGCATCTTTATGGAAGCTAAGTAGGCCAGGCATTTTGACTGTCTTAGAATAATTAGAGAATTTTGCATCGTTAGCCAGTGGGATACCTACCTCACCGGGCACAGCTTCAGAAAATGGTTTTTCTATTTCCTCAGCCTTCCCTCATTAGTGTCTCCTCCTGAACGAAGGCCAACTCTCCAGAATATCACTATAAAATATTTTATAAACATTTATGGGACTGATCCAGCTGATTCTAAGCTAGTATTAATTTTCCAACTAGGATGGCACAAAGAGCTATTTTGTCTCTATGTGAGATGACTTAGGGGATATTATAAAATCCTAATATAAAATGAGGGCTAAAAAACGTTTTCCTGACTTACCTGGAGGTCTAAACAGGGGAGGCAAATTTGCGGTAAACATGCCCCCCTTTGCCCCTCTGTGCCTGTGATACGTATCTGTAATCTATAATGCCTCTCTTGTCCTATGACTTCAGAATCCTTCTCAACATAGCACTGTAAACTGCAAGAGGTTGGGATTGGTATGAAAAATTATCTAGCCAGGTAATTGCTCCCACAAGCCTATAAACCCCTCAGGCTCAGGCACCAGGTCCAATTCAGGATGTGACATAGAGTAGGTTCTTAATAAGTGGTGTTTGGAATGAACGATGGGCAGAGAGATGGATACATTAAATGGATGTGTGGATGAATGACATTTTTTTCCTTTTCTTTCTTTTTTTTTTTTTTTTGTTAAACTGGTCCAGGAATGCCTGGAGGATGCTTCCTTCCCTGTGTTCTAGGGAATGTACTGTGTATCACCCTGGGTCTTGTGAACACCAGCTGAAACAGCTGAAAGAGACCTTAGAAAATACCAAGCGACAACTTCTCAGTTTTACAAAGATGAACGTAAGGTGCAGAGAGAGCATCCACCTCTGGTGCGTGCTCTCCGAAGCTAGGGAGCCACCACCACCCCCATTCCATACCTTATTAACTCCATGGCTTCTGGCATTTTCTTTGCCTCTTCATCTATGAAATGAAGACAGTGATCTTGTCTGCTTTTCAGGGTTACTGTAAACCTAAACAAGAAAAAGAATGCAGTGTGCTTAGTGTAGTGGCTAACACCTGGTAAATAAAATAATAAATAAAATAAAATAAAATAAAATAAAATAAAATAAATAAAAAAATAAAAAAAATAAAAAAATAAAATGTTAACTTTTCTTTTTTTTCCTCCCTCAGTATTAGCCCAGCCAGTGATGGTACAGTAAGTGGTTTTATTACAAAGTTTATCACGTTATGTTGTGCTTTTCCCCCTTATATTCAATGAATTGGACAACACCCCCATTTTAGATACATAGAAACTAAGACAAAAAGAAGGTAAGGAACAGATTCTTATTCATCAAGAATAAAATGTTTCCTATGTGGAAAAACATACAAGTCCAGAATGTCATTCTCTTCTCTCTTTGGCTAATCCTCTTATTTCATAATATATAACACACTTCATAGAAAATACTTTTATAATACTTGCCTTTAAACAATATAAGAATGAAGTTGAATTAAAAATGAGTGAGCTGAATTGTCCTTTTAAAAAAACCCCAACATTCACATCACATATTAAGAACTTTAGGTCAGTAATTAGTCAGGGGTTGGGGGGGTGGGGAGGGCAGTGTGGTGGCGAAGAAGAAGGAAAAGTTTTCTGTTGGCTTGACTTTGGTTGCCAGGAACCACATAAAGGCAGCAGGAACAGATGAAAACAAAAACTCCACACTGCTGGGAAGGTGGCCTTCGGAGGCAAGCACTTCACCGGGACAGGAGCCTTCAGCTGCGTCACACAAGAAAATGGAGCTTAAAACCCCAACATGTTAATAGAAGCAAGGTTAGCCAAAGAGATTTTGGAGAAGTTGCTTTTTTAAATGCATTTGAAATGAGACTTAGAAGCTGTGTTCTCTGTCAGTTGGTATAAACATGGGGGAAGCCTTGGGCATTTTTAATCAAGCCAGATTAAGCAGACTATAAGGAGGGGTGTTTGAAAAGGATTTGACTGTAGATTTTGAAAGTAAACCATGGCATTAAAGAAGAGCGAGGGTCGAGAGCTTTTATGCCTTTTACCTCTTGGCTTGAACATTTTGCTTCCTCATTGTCTACCTTGAAACGTGCTTTCCTTTTGGAATTCTGTTGTGAAGTTGGGTTTCTTTCCAAAGGCACCTGTTGAAGGGTTAAAAAAAAGAAAAAAGCGTAGAAGTAGTTGAAGGCAGCTGAAAAGAGGTGAAGCCATCATGAGTTACCAGAATGCACCTGACTTGAATACGGGGCCACAGCCTGGGCCGAAGAGCCCCAGGAGAACAGGAGGTGCCACCACAGACCAAGACTGCTGCCCGCCTCTGCTTGAACACCAGCTCGGAGTGGGTGACTTTCTCAAAATTCAGAGTGCCTTTGAGGTAAGCCTTAATCTTCTTTGCTGGAGACTTTGAATTGTTCATGAAGACTAGGATGAAAGAGGTTTTTCCCTTAAAATTATATATTCCATGGCTAAAACAGGGAATTGAAAAGAATCGTCCAGGCTTGGATTTGACAGCAGAGTAACTTTATCCTTCCTTTCTGTGGGCTAAATAATATTATTTAGTTTGCAACTGCTGCTGTTGAATATCACTGCCATCAAGGAAGGATTAATTCTTTTTTTTAAATTTTTATTTATTTATGATAGTCACACAGGGAGAGAGAGAGAGGCAGAGACATAGGCAGAGGGAGAAGCAGGCTCCATGCACCGGGAGCCTGATGTGGGATTCGATCCCGGGTCTCCAGGATTGCGCCCTGGGCCAAAGGCAGGAGCCAAACCGCTGCGCCACCCAGGGATCCTGGAAGGATTAATTCATGGACATGGTTTTTCTTAGAGAGCACCACAGTCTTGGAAAACCAGAAGTTGTTGTCATGAGTGGGAATAACAGATCTCTAAGGTGACTCCCAGCACAACTGTCCTTGCATGGCGCATGCAAGTAGAACTCTGGAAATGCCAATTGGCAGTTTGCAAACATCCTCCCCTGCTTCACTCCAAGTGACACAGCTCCCTTTCAAAGCCAATTTTGGCAATTCATTGTCCCAAGATCCGGTGCGAGGGACCAGTCTCCAACTTTTTTGGTTAAATGTTGGGGCAAGCCCACCAAAATGAAACTAAAAGTTTTCATTTTAATTCTGCATATACAACAGGCCTTAGGAATTTTAACTATAAATGAATAACTTCCTTCTCTCTATCTTAATTAATTTGGAATTCTGCAGCTATGCGTAGTAAACAGCATACATCAAAATGACTTTTGGTTTCTCATGCGAATTGGAAGAAGTGTTCTTTCGTGCTGCAGAATTTAGGTAGACATGAGCCTCCATTCTTCCTACTTCATTATGTTTGCTAAAATATGTTCTTAGGACTTCAGAAGATCCGCTGAGGGTGCTTGGGAGTATCCACTTTAATTTGAAACAGACATACAATATTTTGGAATCCCACCTTGAAATTAATAAAGCATGATGAAATGGAACCATTATATTGGCCTGTGATTGGCATAAATTTTCATCTTTAGCTCTCTCTGCCGAAAAGCATTGCTAACTACTGAAAAAATCTGCCCGTATCCTGTTATGCATAACAGGTTAGGTTCTACCTGTAAAGATAAATTAATGTCCCACTTATATTAATCATTTCTTTATAATAGAATCATATCTAGTAGCAAAGGCATGCTCTGGCCTACACTTTTCTTATTTTAATTGTCATATAACTATGTATCCGACCCCTATTTGTCTGCAGAATTTCAGTGCTGCTCATGTCCAATGCCCCAAATGAATTTGGCGTATTTTGATAGACACAGCAAACATTTTGACAGCTTAAGGACATTCAGAGAAACGTAACTGCAGACGATGACAGCTTTGACTCTGGAATGAACAGAAATGTGGTGGTTTGTTCTGCTAAGAACACAAAGAATCTGAATTCTAGGGTCTGTTAGGAGAGTTGACATTATGAAGTTGGTATGTTAGGAAGTGAAACTGCTACAGAAGGTGGGGGTGGGTGTTCTCTTCAAGCTACTCATCAGCCTGGAGGAAACCCAATGAAACAGGATAATCAATCTCCAGAGTTGTTTTCATTGTTGTCGTTGTTTCTACTTTTGCTTTAAATGTTTCAAAGACTGGATCAGTGATTTTGAAATGACCAGTTGGAATAGCCGGTTCTGCTGAGGGAGAATAGATTGCAATTCAGAGCTTGCATGAACATAGAAAATCTAATGACGGTTTTTAAAAAAAGAAGTTGAGGTTTGCAGACATACTTTTCAGAGGAAAATGAAGTCTCTCCATTTTTAACAGACTCAACAGACACCAAATGGAATAATCCGATGGCAAATGTGCGACCAGGACTAAACATTAATGAGGCCCTTGAGACAATATGAATTCCAAGCACAGCATGGAGACCTAGAGAAGAATGATGCATGAGCTGGTTTCAGTGGAGTTTAGTCCATCTGTCATGAGCGTTAGGCCCACAGGCCACAGGTGTAAAAGGAAAAATTGCCCTCAGCTGCTGTCCTGCAACATGGAATTGAAAGGCAGTGATTTGTACTCCAATCACTAAAGACATGCTCTTGGAAATGCCAAGATTCTGGCACTAGATCCCTTTATCTCTTATCTTTTTGGTACACAGATTGCTTATTGGGGGCTAAAGAGTTGACAGATATAGATAAAGTCCATATCCTTAATTGAAAAATGGGAAGTTGGGTCTTTGAATTGTGTGCTGAAGGTTTCACATACGCTTCCAAGTAAAATACACATATTATATAAATCTTAGTAGTAACATTTAAGAATAAAGCATGTAATGCTTATATTTATTGTGGAATAGTATAAATGACTTGGAATCACTGTTTTAACTCTAGGAAACCTCTCTGGTCTTTTCAGATTAAGTTTCAGATTAAGTTATCTGTGCATTGTATAGATTCTGTTCACTCTCGAGATAGGTTTGTTCTGAGAACTTCTTTGAACATTTTCCTTGGACTTCTTGCTGGGATTTTTGCTCTGCCTTTCTCAATGTCTTTGTCTTTCCTATTTTGAGCATAAACAGCTCACCTTTTGCGTATGGTTCAGATTTCTATTTAAGCTAAAGATTCAGTAGGGCTTGGGCAAATGGTAGCATGGAGTAGATAGGGTAGGGCCAACCCCTGGTTCTGGGCCCAATGTTGGCCAGAACAGACATTTCAGGAGATGATACACAGACACAATTGTGGTTGGAAGTATGTCAAGACCCAACCCAGTGAGTCCAGAAAGTGTAGGCAAACTACAGTCCCATCAGGGCATCCAGGACCAAAGAAACAAAGTCGTGGCATGCAGAGGCCAACAATGGAGAGCTCAAGGAAAGAAATACTCAGAAACCTACATAGCCAGACTCTCAGAAGAAACTCAATATATAACAGGTCTCAATAGAGCTTTTCCAGAACTCCATTTCCCTTGCTTGGGCCATAATTTCCACTTATTGGCATTCCTATAAAATCATCAAACCACAGCTATCCTTCTTTACATAATAGCTAGTTTTTGAAGTTGCTAAGAAAATGTAAAATACGGTTGACATCAAAATAATATGAATGTCCAGAGACCATGTCATTTCTCTAAGCATTGCAAGTGCGACAGGGAAGTTTGAGTAACAACCATTTTACAAGTCTATGAATAAGTTTCAATGCCTTCAGGTTGATATATGGCTTTTTGGACACCATCACTTGAAAGAAAATGAAATCCACAAGTTACTTTTCTAGTACTTTTATCCAGGTAATTTCTTTGTTCCAAAGATAAGGATCAACTTAAAACAAGATGTAAAAAAGTAAAAAATAAATAAAGATGAGGATCAAGACGTTAATTAAAAACTTTTGATGCTAATGAAATATGAAGTAGGAGATGGAAAAATGATGCCTTTGTATCCTTCTAAGTGAATTTGTCTTTGTAACTCATTGCTTCCACTTCCTAGCACAACTAAAAGGAATGCAAAAGCATAGTTGTGTTATTCAAAGTTTAATTTCTTTTAGGAACTGTAGGAGTTGGAATCAAGAGACTGTTAGAGGCCATGTGGTTTAACCTCTACTCACTGAATATATAGTATCTATGTTAACTGAGCACTTATTCTTCCAAGTATTTTCCAGATACTATCTTACTGACCCCTCACTACAACCTTATTATCCCCACTTTAGAAATCAAGGAAACTGAAGCCCAAAGAGCTTGAATGACTTGCACAATTTTTCTGGAACAATTCTCTATTTTCATTATATGACTCCTCTTTGCTTGAGCAGTCGGTCCACCCACCTCTATCTTCCTCATAACTGAACTAAAACTCTTCCTGGAAATCAGGGGAGGTAAAAATGATGAATAAAAGTGTATTATCTTTCAAGTATTGTAAGATTTTATGATGCATTTTTGTGTTTGGTATCATGTTATTTGATCCTTTACCAGCCTGGAATGTAACCATTTTTACTTTCCATTTACACACAAGGAGAATGAAACTCAAAAATACTTAGTTGAATTACTCCATGGGATAGAGCCAGGACCCAGGGACAGATTGTCAACTTTCCAGCCCATTGTATGGCTCAGGTCCCACTGGCCACAAGGCAACCTCCCTTTGGGATGTTGCTTTAAGGAGTGGGAATCCAATAGGAGAAGGACTTCATTAACAAAACAAGCATGTTAAATTGATAGCACACAGACGCTCTGCCCTGGCAACTTGGAATTAATGTGCAATCAGCAAATAATCAACAGCTCCTACAATAAAATCAATGCAGAGAAAAGGTGGAAGAAAAAAAAGGAAAAGATAAGAATAATCTATTGCTTTATCATCTTTTCCTTTCTCAAGGCATCTCAATGGAGGCTTATGAGAAGGTAAACAGGTAGAGCTTAATCTATAACCCTATTATATGGTACCCTATGCATTTAGCAGCCTCAGTCAATTCATAGCCTGCTAAACAAAGGCAGCAGGTCAGAGCATGTCTCACTCCAACTCTATTAGTGGAATCAAAAAACCTATTTTTGATGGCAAGAGAAAATCAGCAGAGCTCTGCGGGTCCCCCTTTCCTCTCCCCCAGCACCGAGGTGATAGCACAAAGCAAATCCAATACCACTGCTGCTGGCACAATTGGAAATGAAGGAGATTCTTTGGAGATGTCTGAGTTGCATTCACGGTTGAGGTCAGCAAACTATGTCATCACCAAAACACAAGCAAGGGAAGTTTTGTGTCAACACACATGAAAGATTGGTCTTCTTGAACACTGTTGACTTTGTGCTGAATTTTATGACAGGTTCTCTAACAGCTTCATGCCCTTTCCAATTTCTCTGTGTGCTTTTGGAGCAGGTGCTTATAAAAATTGATCTGGATCGGAGAGGGTGAGGAAGAGTGTTTTAGGTGAGCAAATATTTTAACCTTGAGCTTTGACCAGGACTGGAATAGAGAAAGCAACCAAAAACCTCAATATAAAGCTGAGGGAAAGGCAGCAAAATGCCTGGTGCTATTCATTTGTAATGCATCAGCTTAGCCAGACCTGCAGACCTACTGCATGGCCTACTTTTTCCAATTTCCAGAGAATTAAAAACGAAATATGAAGAAAACAGACAACTAAAGAACTGTATTTGTGCCATTTTGATGGCACATTTGTCACCCAGTATAGCACACTCAATCATGACAGGAACCTACTGGCTCTGTTGCTAGAAATAAGAAGCCTTGGGATTGTTCCTTGGTGATTTCCAACCTTTCTCCCAAGGCGCTGGCTTCTCACTTCCATAAGTCCCTCAGGGTCTTTTCCTCCCTTATCCTGTCTTCCCACCATTTTATGGATATGGCCTTTATTAAATCTTGATTCTCTGGCTACCTACATTCTCTGCTGAGGACCACCAAGGACATTCTTTTCCTCTACTTCTTCCCCTTCCATGTGTGTACACGTTCTTCCCTAAGTCTCTCAACACTTCTGAGACCAGGTTGTCATGCTCCTCCAGACTTGCGTTGTCCAATATGGTGACCATGAGCCATGTGTGGTGATTGATGGACTGATTTAAGTTTTAAAATTATTTATTTATTTATCTATTTATCTATCTATTTATTTATTTATTTATTTATTTATTTATTTATTTAAGAAAGAGAGAGCGCGGGGGCGGGGGGAAGAGAAGAGGGGGAAAGAATCTCAACCAGACTCTGCGCTGAGTGTGGAGGCTGACGTAGGGCTCAATCTCACAACCCTGAGATTATGACCTGAGCTGAAATCAATAGTTGTGACGCTTCACCAAATGAGACACCCAGGTGGCCCACCACAAGTGGTCATTAAATTAAAGTGAAATAAAATAAGAATTGAATAAAATGAAGATTCATTTAAAGTACTCAGCCACACATGGTTAGGAGCTCTCATATTGGATAGTTAAGATTCTAGAATAGTTTCATCATTGCAGAGAGTCCTATTGGACAATGCTGATTTGATCCCTTTTCATGGTATCCTACTAGCCTGTTCCATTTCCTCATTTCTGACCACATTCATATGGGCTAGGGATTACTCTCTGTATACCTACCAGATGGTAGAGCCTGGAGGCCAAATTGATTCTTGGCCCCAAAGATACCAGAAAATATTTCCCTTCACTCTCACCTAAAACTTATTTTTCTACATTCTTCCCTGGTACTGTAGAGAATACATAACATCTATTCCCTTTGGGGGAATTCTTACTTCCTCATCCAACCTGGTCCCACCTCCCCACAGGTGTTTAGTCTGGATTTACAGTTCCAACAAATCAGTCAAAACTATCTGGCACTGGAACTCGACTAAATTATTTAAGTCATGATGGCCATGTTTTAGTTGTTTGAGTGATTTAACTGTATTTCTGTGTTAGGACTTAACAAATGCTGGGCTCAGCATGGACTGCTCCTGCCTGCTCCCTGACAATTTCCCAGCAAACTCCTACACCTACTTCATGTTTCAATATCACTCTCTCAAGAAAGTCTTCTCTCACCATCCAGGCTGGATTAGTACCTTACTAGGTTTCTGTTCACCCTTATCATAGCTTCTTGCATGTTCTTTTTGCTGCTCTCATTGCAAATGTCCTGATTAAGTACAAGGCTATTATTTGTTTAAAGCCAGGGAGAAGGGTCAGGCAGGTGGAGAGAAGTCAAATGAGATCTGTAGATCCCAGAGAGTGGAGAGCATGGGTGCAGCTGAGATACCTGGAGGGGAGAGCTGAGTGTCTAAGATGGAGCTTAGGGAAATTTTTCAAGGGGATGGAGAAACAACTGGAGTGGCTATAATAAATAAAGTAGCAGGGTTATTTCCCGGAAGTAGAAGGGCAAGAAAAAGAGATTATAGCCAGTGAAATACAATTTCACCCATCTTTATGATTCCTATTTAGCGGTCCTTTGTTATTAAAGCAAAGCTAGAAGGAATCACTATTCTCATTGTAAAAAGTCGAGTCACACATGAAAGTCCCCTTTACCATGGTCCACCTTCAGCCACTGCTCTGCCTCAAGTAACTACTCACATGTTGCATGTTTCCAGTGTATGTTTATTCATTTCTACCCATAAATGCACATACACATAGCACATATAGCTCTATTTTACATAAACTATGTTTATATATTTTATCATATTTTATGCATTCAAGGTAAAATGCCACACAAATGGCTGTTAATCATGTGAAAAGGTCCTCATACTTATTAGGAATTTGATTTGAAACTCCAAATAAAAAAAGACCTGCATTTTCATTTATCAGCTTGGCAAAGATTAAAAAGATTACCAATATATACTGCTGGCAAAGAATCCGGGAAATGGGTGCTATTATTGAGACTGTGAATTGCCAAAGCGTTTTTTGGTAGGCAGTTTTCCAGAAGTGTATCAAATGTAAAATGTATCCAGTGTGTCCTTTTTGAAGGAGCAATTCTAATTTGATGTGCTGTCCTAAATAATGACATGTGCTGAAGAAATATATGTATAAGAATATTCATTGTGATTGTCAGTAAATGGACTATTTCAAACAGCCCAAATATTTGCCAACAAGTGAACGGATAAATAAATTATGGGATGTGCCTACTATTCAGCTATTAAAAAGAATAAGGCAGGCATATAAAATTGTCAAGATTTACTGTTCAGCAAAAAAAAAGAGAAAATTAGAGAACAGTGCATGATCATATTCTAAAATGAAAAATGTGTGTATTTGTGTGTGTATCGAGGTCTCAATTATGGTAAAATAGAAGTGTGCTTTAGCAGGGTAAGGCCTAGCAAATGGCTTAGTGGGCACCTTATCTATACCATAATTCAGTGCAAAGATAAATGTCATTAAAATGTCAGTGTATCCTACTACAAATTCCATGGTACTCTTCTAAATGTGTGCCTACCAATGCTGAATTTAAATAATGCTGAATTTACAAGCAATGCTTTTTATAAATACTTTGATCTTCTACTAAGTAGTGTTTCTCCATCAACTTCCTTTCAGTGAGTTTTAGCATTAAGAGAGAGATGATAAAGACCTATTTTATTGTCTTTATTTTCCAGGCAAGGAAACAAAAATCTCAATGAAGGGATTTGTCCGACTCCATCTGAGTTTTGGGCAGAGCCAGAACATTGCTCAGAGTGGTCTGATATCCCTTTTTTTTGTCCCTTTTCTCATAGCAAACAACCCTAAACTTTATTTAGAATTATTTCTGATTTTCCCACATTTTATGCTGTATTATTCTATAACTTGGCCATTGTTCATTGCTCTGGCCTCCTTCTCAAACTTGTAGTTATTAGGAAAACAGATGAGCATCTCTTCTGCAGCACGGAAGAGCCTATTAAAAATACATTCATTCATTTCCCTCATTCTAGCAACAGGTACTTATCAATGTCTGTCCTGTGGGAGCTGAAAACCACTTAGACTCAGACCTTCCCTCACCGAAGGGTATGCCAACAAGTGAACTCGCTGTTACTCTGTTAAAAACTGCTCAGTGCTCTGAGGAAAAAAACAGTGTTGTGGGAGCATATTGCTCACCTTGGGGAGGGGGACCCCTGGAAGGCTTCCTGGAGGAAGGAACATCCAAGCTGCCATCTGAGGGAAAGGCATCACTCTGGCAGGTAAATTCAGGTTGGGGGATTAGTTTTCCAGAAAGAGGAGAGAAGTGCAAAGTTGGGTTGGGCAGAAGTAGTGTGGTGCTTTCAGGCATCCATTTGCCTGTGTCTTGGTTAGTCCTGAAATTTTAACTCCATTCAAACCGGTGAGCTCTTGAATCGTTGAGATCATACTGTTCATGAAAATTAAAACTGACTAAAATTCATTGAAGCAAGGAAAAAAAAAGGCAATATGAACGTTGGCTGGCAGACTCATGTCTCCTGTTCTGTTGTTCAGTCTCTCATGAAAGTTCACTGGTAGGTGAACATTGCAGGGGTTGATTTAAACTGATGCATCTGTTTTGAAATAACACATCTAATCTTCTGCTCCAGAAGATGTTCACAGGGTTTGACAGCAAACGCTAATACATATTCATAACCTATAGGCTTTGTAACCAAGGGAAATTGAGGCAAGCGCAACAGAACGAAGCATGAGAAAGCAGCATGTTAATTTTAAATTTAATTATAGAGATAGGGGGAAAGGATGCATTTTGATAGTGTATACTCATTCAGCTGTCATGGAACATTACCCAAAAATCATGCCAAATATTTGACAGAAGAAATATTATTTTGGGTGAAATGCTTGATAAAACTAGCAGGTCCTGGGGAAAACGAGATTCTGAAACTCTATTAGAAACTATTTTTCGTGTAGAAAAAAAGAAAAAAGCATTGCAAAATTCTAATGATATGAAAGAAAAAAAATAAAAAGCTTTCAAACCAAGGGAAGGTCTCTGGTCCGTGGACAATTTCTCTTTACGGAACGTTCTTGACATGTGTTAAGTGCTAAATTCAGTTTGAAATTAGGAAAAACAATAATTAGTGTGACTCTTGTGTTCTTCTCACTTTTGGTAAACCCGAAACCATGTGTCCTTCATTATGACCAGTACACCAAGGCTTTTTACTGAAGTGTGTTTGAATAGCACAGACCCTGGTGCCGCATGCTTAAAATAGTGTTTGGCATGGAGCAGTCACTTAATAAATATTTGTTGAATGAATGGAATAAATAAACCTACCCTATTCTATCTTGCGTGGTGTATAAGCTCAATGTATTATTTATTAACGAATAGATCAGTGGATGGATGGATGGAAGGATGTATGGATGGAAGGAAGTAGCCCTCTAAGTGCCTTATAACTCACAATTTGACATTAATTTTCAGGATCTGAAAGCACATACTCACCCGTGAATGAAGAGGGTGGACTTTGGGTCAGTGACCTGTTAGCCCACTGCTGGCTTTCACATGCTAGAAAAATACTTGGATTTCTGAGCAAATTCGATTGTTGTTGCTCCATAGTTTTTAAAAAGGACTTGTGGTCTTGTCCTGGGCAAGTCCTTATTTACAGAGTAGGGGAAAAAGAGAAAACCTTTCTTCCCTTGTTTCATTATAAAATATTGCTACAGGAAAAAAATAAGGAAAAAACAAACACGAACAGCATTTCTAAAAGTTGGCGGAATTTAGAAGAATTAAGTGTCGGTTTTGAGAATGTATCGCTTTATTTTGCCAGCAAGTATGTAAATGGTTAGGCTTACTAGAACTATTTTTTTAGCAAACAACTGTGAGTCTTAAGAGGAATGAGCTCAGTGGGGGTTTGGGTATAGGCAATCTCTTATTTTGCTGATGGAAATGTAAATTTGTTCAATCTTTTGGAGGAGGATTTGGCAAGATATATCAAAAACTTTAAATTCTGACTCAGCAATTCTGTTTCTAGGGAATTTCCCACAGGAAATAATTGGACAAGTGAGCGAAGATGTATGCGTTGAGATGGCTGTTTATATAAAACAGCAAAGCATTGGGAACAATTGAAATTTTTAATAGTGGGGGCCATAAATTGTATGTCTTATCCACAGAATATTGTGCAGCCATTAAAAATGATGGTAAAGACCAATATATATTGTACAAGGTTTGATGTAACGTGAAAAATGCAGCATACGGAGATATGTATATCATGACACCATCTGAAAAATAATGCACAGGTACTTCTCTTTCTGCCCAAAAAACAATCTGACATGTTGATGGCATTATGAAGGATTTTAATTTTTGGCTTTTTTATATCTTGTATTTTCTATAGTAAATTTCTATGAATTATTTTGTGCGGGAAATAATTTAAAAAATGTGTTGGCACTCTTACACATTGCTAATTGAAAGTACATGATCTCGAATTTAAAAAAGGCTGTCAAGTTTCTTACAAAGGATGTATATTTAGAGGTTTGCACTTAGGTTTAGCACTTAGTTTTCACAGAAGGTACCGTGAAATCCAAATCTTACAAATCTCAAAGGCTGAAGGGAGTTTTACAAAGTCCATGATTTTTCATTTTATTTTTTTTAAAGATAGCTCCTGAGAACTGACTATATCTGCAGAAAATGCTTTCTAGGCAAAAGGAAAGGAATTTTAGAATATTCTTTGAAAGGCCTTCAGGAAGACAGGAAGATTTTCTAAACGTCTAAAGTTGTAACCACTGAGATACTCAACCAGACACAGCTGGAAGCAATGCTGTGTTACTGTATTGCTCGATAGTTAAATAAACATAGCAAAATAAATGTACAAACATTATCTTAGAAGGGCTGAATGAGAATATGTTTTCTATTAGATCATAAACTGTTCACTTTTATTATAAAAGAAGTTCTAAGAGATGCCAAGGTACTAATTTCTACTTCAAAAAGACCAGAGGATCTTGACTAATAGAAGTGAAAGGGTACACTTTCAAACACCGTTAGGAGTTTTTGTTTGGAAAGTCTACGTTCAAATTCGAACAAATTGTCTATGGGAAGCAGGTTATATTAAAGCCATACTTCTTATTAAAGTCAAATTAAATTTTCAATTGAAAGTACTGAGAATTAATTACTTTATCCTTATGTTTTATAATGAAATCAAATTTCCTAAATTCTTAATGTTTCCCTAGCTATTACTAAATACGTGCTTGTGAATCTAGCTTGCTGTGGATGTGACTTCAACACAATAACTTAAAGCTGGAATAAAATTGTTTAAGGTAAAGATGGCTTTCTATGCAGATTATCTTATTGGATCCTTATATAAACCCTGAGATTTGTTATGACTGATTTATGACCACACAAATACTATGCAGCAAATTCAGGGATAATACCCAGATGTTAAATAAGGTGGTATTAATTTAGATATATATGTATACTTCTATATACATGTATTTTTTTCCCAAAGATGGCTCAAAGAGAAGTTATTTTGCCTCTTAGTACTGATCTAATACAGATTGTGAGTTTATCTCAACTAAATCAGTATATGCAAGCTCATTTTTAGATTGAGGGATTGTTTTATCTTTCTTCCTATGGAGTTACCTTCTGCCAAGAAGTCCAGGATAGAAACTACTGGCTCACCTAAAATCCATGAAAGTAGCAGTAGAAGTGGCTCATGACAAGATGCAAACTCTAGTGCCTCACAGTGTTGGTCTGGAAACGGGGGGAAACCTTCCTTTCCTTGGGCTCACTTAGACCAGTTTTATATCCGAGGAGGAGCTGCTGAGGCCATGTGTACAGTTAGTTGTTATTTCATATGAAGCCCCAAACTAGCCTCTGCTGCCAGGATGGCAACAGTCAGAGAAACTGAGAGCTTCTTGTAATCCTGTTAGGAAAGTCTCCTTCATATATTCTTTGGAGCCACTGAGAAGCCTCTTAGAAGCGTCTAGTTAGCAACTGGCCACTCCTGATAAATAGGATCATTTTACTAAAATTAGTAACTACATACCCTTCCAAATCCTTACACACACACGCACACACACATACACACACACTCTCTCTCTCTAACAAATGAATTTAGCTAAATCCTTAGAGAAGAGTCATTGCTAACACAATGGCTTTGTATTTATAGTCCTTCTAGTCTTTAAACCATTTAGCAGGGAATTAACATGTATTGAGTATAAATGTGTTATACTCACCTTAAATTATCCCATGTGGTTCACATCAATTATCCGCTAATCCTGATCACAGCCCTAACAGTTATCATTATCCCTATTTAGAGGTGTAATAACTGAGGCTGAGGTTTAGAGCCCCAACTGCACAACCACACAATCCCCCTGCCACAGCAGGATGTGTATAACATAATAGAGGGAGTGAATTAATTTTAGTCCCAGAACATAAGTGGGAGCCACTGATAAAATGAGAATTAGCTGCGCGGTAAAAGTTAATGCATTTGTGCTTTAAAGTTTGTGTAAAAGATCACATGCTTTCGTTATACATTGAATGAATTTATTTGAGCTGGCATAATAGAATCAATGAACATAAAACACATACCGATCGAGGCATAATGCTTCTTGAAGTACGTTAGAAATGTTCAGTTAAAGCAAACTATTAAATTTTAACCAAAGGTATGGCAAAAACTGGTCTTATTTTCAAACTTGAATCCGTGAACAATCAATAATCAGAATTTTCCGGTGTATTATAAAATCGCTCTTTTCTATCAAACTTTATGAATTGGGAATATCCCTCAAATCATCTCCCAGGGCATATTGGCTTTATCAATACGCAGAGTTGTAACGTTGATTGTTCATGTTACTTTGGGGAAGAAAGTTTGTTGTCTTATTTGTTTATGGTCTATTTGCAATTCCATATTCTAGAATATATAAAAGACTTATTTTGGTATCTACCTGTCAAATCCATTTCCTGTGCTTAGAAATAGAGAGAAGTCACTAATTCACAGGAAGAAAATACTCTGATATTCAGCTTTAAAATGTTTTAAACATAATCTAAGATAATAACATAAATAAAAGGGGTTGATTGATGTCATTATGTAAGTTTAAAATACAAGATTGACATTGACTTAGCTTTCAGAAACAGTTTGCAATTTTGGCTCAAATGGAGTGTTTTTAGGATCAGATTTCTTTCTCCACACTTGAAATCTGGGTCACTGAAAAATTTCCATCTCTCTAAACTTTTTAGACTAAAAATAATTTAACAAAGAAAGGAATGATGGACTTCTGAGTAGTTCAAAGGGCTGGATACCAATTATTTCTCAGAAAGTTAATTTAATTAATTAAAAGTCTACACCAAATTCTATTAAACACTTGATTGCTTAGTTTTTGTACACATCATACCTCAGTTCATCTTTTTTTTTTTTTAATTAAGACTTCATATTTTTAGAGTATTTTTAGGCTCACAATGAAACTAAAGGGAGGGTACAGAGATAACCTATGTCTCCTCTACCCTAAAACATGCACAGCCTTCTGCTTTATCTCCATCACCCACCAGTGGGGTACAACTGTTACGGCTGATGAACCTACATTGACACATCATAACCACCCAAAGTCCACACTTTACATTAGGATTCACTCTTGGTGTTGTACATTCTGTGGGGTTTGGACAAGTGCCTAATGACATGTATCCACCATATTGGTATCAAACAGAGGAGTTCCACTGCCCTGAAAATCCTCTATGCTCTGCCTATTTACCACCCCGCCCCCCTCATGCCTCTAACTCCTGGCAACCACTGAAACTTTTACTGTCTCTCTGGTTTTACCTTTTCTAGAATTTGATGTAGTTGGAATCCTATACCATACAACCTTTTCAGGTTGGCTTTTTTCACTTAATATGCATTTAAGTTTCCTCCAGGTCTTTCCATGGCTCAATAGCCCATTTCTTTTTAGCATTGAATAATATTCTATTCTCAGGATGTACCAGTTGGTGTATCCATTCACCTACTGAAGGACGTCAGCTTGTTTTTTCCCAAATATTGGCAATTATGAATAAAGCTGCTGTAGACATCCATGTGTAGGTTTTTGTGTAGACCTAAGTTTTCAGTTCACTTTGGTTAATACCAAGGAGCATGATTGCTGAATCGTATAATATGTTTGGTTTTGTAAGAAACCACCAAACTATCTTCCAAAGTGGCTGTCTGACGTTACATTCCAATCAGCAATGGAGGAGAGATCCTATTCTAGACTCTTGTCAGGATTTGCTTTTGTCAGAGTTCCAGATTTTGGCCATTTTAATAGAGTGTGTGGTGATACCTCGCTGTTTTAATTTGCATTTCCCTGATGACATATGATGTGGAGCTTCTTTTTGTATGCTTATTTGCCATCTGTATCTGTATATCTTCTTCTGTGAGGTATTAATTAAGGTCTTTGGCCCATTTATAAATTGGATTGTTTTCTTATTGTTAAATTTTAAGAATTTTTAAAATATAATTTGGATGAGTTCTTTATCAGATACATCTTTTGGAAATATTTTCTCCCAGGCTATGGTTTTTATTCTCATTCTTTTGACATTATATTTCACAGAGCAGAAGTTTTTTTAATTTCAGTGAAGTCCAGATTATGAATTCTTTCTCTCATGGATAGTACCTTTGGCGTTGCATCTAAGAAGTCATCACTAGACTAAAGGGCATCCAGGTTTGCCTCTATGTAATCTTCTAGGAGTTTTATGGTTTTGTGTCTTATGTTTAGGTCTGTGATACATCTTGAGTTAATTTTTGTGAAAGGTGTAAGGGTTATGTCTAGATTTATTTTTTTATTTTTATTTTTAGATTTTATTTATTCATGAGAGACACACACAGAGAGAGGCAGAGACACAGGCAGAGGGAGAAGCAGGCTCCCTGTAGGGAGCCTGATGTGGGACTCGATCCCAGGACTCCAGGATCACGCCCTGGGCTGAAGGGAGGCACTCAACCACTGAGCCACCCAGGCATCCCTATTTATTTTTTTATCATGTGGATATCCAGTTATTCCAGCACCATTTATTGAAAATATTCTTTTTTTCTCTTATTGTATTGCCTTGGACCTTTGTAAGAGATCTAATGACTATAGTTTTGTGGGTCTATTTCTGGGCTTTCTATTACATTGATCTCTTTGTCTCTTCTTATGCCAATACCACAATCCTTGGGTACTTACTATAGCCTTGTAGTAAGTCTGGAGTCAGAGTTAGTTCTCCAACTTTATTCTTGTCCTTCAATATTGTGTTAGTTCATCTGCATCTTTGGCTTCTCCATATAAACTTTAGAATTAGTTTGTTGATATCCACAGAATAACTCATTGGGATTTTGATTGCCATTTCAAGGAATCTATAGATTATCTTGGGAAGAACTGAGATCTTGACAGTCTTGAGTCTTCCTATCTGTAAGCATGGAATAGCTTGTCATTTATTTAGCTCATCTTAATTTCATTGGTTGGAGTTTTATAGTTTATCTCGTACAAATCTTATACATATTTTGTTACATTTATATGCATTTCATTTTTCTAGATACTGAGCTAAATGGTATTGTGTGACTGAAGAAAGAGAAATTAAGGAGTCAATCCCATTTACAATTGCACCCAAAAGCATAAGATACCTAGGAATAAACCTAACCAAAGAGGTAAAGGATCTATACCCTAAAAACTATAGAACGCTTCTGAAAGAAATTGAGGAAGACACAAAGAGATGGAAAAATATTCCATGCTCATGGATTGGCAGAATTAATATTGTGAAAATGTCAATGTTATCCAAGGCAATTTACACATTTAATGCAATCCCTATCAAAATACCATGGACTTTCTTCAGAGAGTTAGAACAAATTATTTTAAGATTTGTGTGGAAGCAGAAAAGACCCCGAATAGCCAGGGGAATTTTAAAAAAGAAAACCATAGCTGGGGGCATCACAATGCCAGATTTCAGGTTGTACTACAAAGCTGTGGTCATCAAGACAGTGTGGTACTGGCACAAAAACAGACACATAGATCAGTGGAACAGAATAGAGAATCCAGAAGTGGACCCTCAGCTTTATGGTCAACTAATATTCGATAAAGGAGGAAAGACTGTCCATTGGAAGAAAGACAGTCTCTTCAATAAATGGTGCTGGGAAAATTGGACATCCACATGCAGAAGAATGAAACTAGACTGCTCTCTTTCACCATACACAAAGATAAACTCAAAATGGATGAAAGATCTAAATGTGAGACAAGATTCCATCAAAATCCTAGAGAAGAACACAGGCAACACCCTTTTTGAACTCGGCCACAGTAACTTCTTGCAAGATACATCCACGAAGGCAAAAGAAACAAAAGCAAAAATGAACTATTGGGACTTAATCAAGATAAGAAGCTTTTGCACAGCAAAGGATACAGTCAACAAAACTCAAAGACAACCTACAGAATGGGAGAAGATATTTGCAAATGACGTATCAGATAAGGGGCTAGTTTCCAAGATCTATAAAGAACTTATTAAACTCAACACCAAAGAAACAAACAATCCAATCATGAAATGGGCAAAAGACATGAAGAGAAATCTCACAGAGGAAGACATAGACATGGCCAACACGCACATGAGAAAATGCTCTGCATCACTTGCCATCAGGGAAATACAAATCAAAACCACAATGAGATCCCACCTCACACCAGTGAGAATGGGGAACATTAACAAGGCAGGAAACCACAAATGTTGGAGAGGATGCGGAGAAAAGGGGAACCCTCTTACACTGTTGGTGGGAATGTGAACTGGTGCAGCCACTCTGGAAAACTGTGTGGAGGTTCCTCAAAGAGGTAAAAATAGACCTGCCCTACACCCAGCAATTGCACTGCTGGGGATTTACCCCAAAGATACAGATGCAATGAAACACCGGGACACCTGCACCCCGATGTTTCTAGCAGCAATGTCCACAATAGCCCAACTGTGGAAGGAGCCTTGGTGTCCATCGAAAGATGATGGATAAAGAAGCTGTGGTCTATGTATACAATGGAATATTCCTCAGCCATTAGAAACGACAAATACCCACCATTTGCTTCGATGTGGATGGAACTGGAGGGTATTATGCTGAGTGAAATAAGTCGATCGGAGAAGGACAAACATTATATGGTCTCATTCATTTGGGGAATATAAATAATAGTGAAAGGGAATAGAAGGGAAGGGAGAAGAAATGGGTAGGAAATATCAGAAATGGAGACAGAATATGAGAGACTCCTAACTCTGGGAAACGAACTAGGGGTGGTGGAAGGGGAGGAGGGCGGGGGGTGGGGGTGACTGGGTGACGGGCACTGAGGGGGGCACTTGATGGGATGAGCACTGGGTGTTATTCTGTATGTTGGCAAATTGAACACCAATAAAAAATAAATTTATTTTTTAAAACTCCACTTCATGCTCTGATATATAGCAAAACAATTGTCTTTTGCATATTAATCTTTTATCCTGCAGTCTTGCAGTAATCACTTTTTAGTTCTAGGAGTTTATTTGTTGATTCTTTTAGGTTTTCTACTCAGATGATCATACCACCTGTGGACAAAGACAGTTTTACTTCCTCTTTGCCAATCTTTATGCCTTTTATTTCCTTGTCTTATCTTGTTGCAGAGGTTAAAATTTACAATATGATTTTAAAAAGCAATGTGAGAGGGAACATTCTTCTTTTGTACCAGATCTTAGTTGGAAAGCTTCCAGCTTTTCACTATTTAGTAGGATGTTTGATGTACATCTTTTGGGTAGATATTCTTTTTTAAAAATTTAAATTCAGTTTAGTTAACATATAGTATATTGTTATTTTCAGAGATAGAATTTAGTGATTCATCAGTTGCGTACAACACCCAGTGCTCATTCTATTGGGTGCCCTCCTTAATGCTCATCACCAAGTTACCCCATTCCCCCCCTCCCCCAGCGCCCCTCCAGGAACCCTCATTGTATCCTATAGTTAAGAATCTCTTGGGATCCCTGGGTGGAGCAGCGGTTTGGCGCCTGCGTTTGGCCCAGGGCGCGATCCTGGAGACCCGGGATCGAATCCCACATCGGCTCCCGGTGCATGGAGCCTGCTTCTCTCTCTGCCTATGTCTCTGCCTCTCTCTTTCTCTCTCTGTGACTATCATAAATAAAAAAATAAAAATTAAAAAAATAAAAAAAACATAAAAAAAAGAATCTCTTATGATTTGTCTCCCTCTGTTTTTATCTTGTTTTCCTTCCCTTCCCTGATGTTCATCTATTTTGTTTCTTAAATTCCACATATGAATGAAATCATATGGTATTTGTCTTTTTCTGAATGACTTATTTTGCTTAGCATAATACACTCTAGTTCCACCCACATCATTGCAAATGGCAAGATTTCATTCTTTTTGATGGCTGAGTAATTCTATTGTATATGCACCACATCTTCTTTGTCCATTCATCTGTTGATGGACATCTGGCTTTTTCCATATTTTGGCTCTTGTGGACATTGCTGCTATAAACATTAGGATGCAGGTGCCTCTTTGGATAAATATGTTTGTATCCTTTGGATAAATACCTAATTGTGCAATTTCTGGGTCTTAGGGTAGTTCTATTTTTAACTTTTTGAGGAACCACCATACTATCTTCCAGAGTTTGCATTCCCTCCAACAGTGTAAAAAGATTCCCCTTTCTCTACAGCCTCACTAACATCTGTTTCCTGACTTGTTAATTTTAGCATTCTGACTGGTGTGAGGTGGTTTTGATTAGTATTTCCCTGGTGCTGAGTGATGTAGATATTCTTTAAGTTGAGGAAATTCCCCTCTATTTTTAGTTTACTGAGAGTTTTTGTCATGAATAAGCACTGAAATTTGTCCAATGCTTTTTCTACATCTATGGATATTTCAGTTAATTTTTAAAACAATTTTCTTGTGGCTGCTATTGCTATATTTACCTTACAGATAGCAAAATGAAGACTCTGCAGTAAAGTAACTTGCCAGTAGTTTCTACAATTACTGGTGGAATTAGGGTTAAACCTACAATTATTTGACTTACTCTACAAATGCTGTCTCTCGGTGCTTACTATCAATCCCAACCCTTTGGCTCCAAGGTAGTAGGAAAAGTAGGTCCTCTCATCATGAATCTCACCAAACTAAATAGCCTATTAAGTAGTAAAGCATATGCTTATTTGAAATATTATCTCAAACCATAATATTGACAGTATAATATTCTCATTATGCATATATTTTGTATTTATGAGTTTGCCTACTTGCTAAAATTTATTTGTAGCCCCAAAATTAATACTAGACACACTTTCATAGTCATTCACAGACATGTACAGAGGGGCAAATTATTTTAGCCTCCAACGTATATATTTCAGGCTGAGGTCAAGCAACATAACACGCTCCCTTTTAATTCTAGCTCTCATACTGCAAACAAGTATCCTATTTGTGGTCTGCTTGGTGCCAAGTTCTTTTTGCATTTTGTGTTTTTGTTGGTGATTTCACTATTTAAAAGGGCACCCAAGTGTGGTGGTAAAGTTCTGTGTAATATTCCTAAGTGCAACAAGGCAATGATGTACCTTATGAAAACAGATAAGCTTTATTCAGTTTTATTAGATATATTAGATAAGCTTTGCTCAGTTGTTCATGAATTCAATATTAGGAAATTATATATATATTAAATTAAGTGTCTTTCAGCAGAAACACAAAACAAATTATGAATTGATCAAGTGATTAAAATATTTTGATCAGAGGCTCATAGAAACATAACTGTATTTCCTCTCAGAACTGTGGTTTGTTATCTGCTAATTTAGCATTTACAAGGACTTTATAGAGCATAAGTGCCACTAATAACAAAAATCAAACACATATGGTTTCACTGTAATGATGCATTTGTAATGGCGTATTTATGAAAGTAGACTTCTTACTTTTGGATCAAAGTTTCAATGTGGTAAAATTTTATTGGCTGTGCTGAACTCTGTTCACCCATCTTCCATAAACCACTATGCTAGTTTCCTACTGATGTTATAACAAGCTACCACAACCTTGCAGCTTCAAACATACAAATTTCTCATCTAACATGGGAGGTCAGAAGCCCAAAATGGGTTTTCCAGGGCAAAATCAGGGTCACTGTTAGTGTTATACTTGATACTGGTCAAGAGCCTTGTCCCATCATTTTTCCCCTTTTAAAGTAGTAAATTTATTTATTTATTTATTTATTTATTTATTTATTTATTTATTTATTCATTCATTCATTCATTCATTCATTCATTCATTCATTCATGAGAGACACAGAGAGAGAAGCAGAGACATAGGCAATGGAGAAGCAGGCTCCATGCAAGGAGCCTGATATTCATTGTCTTCCTTCTGGAGGCTCTAGTGGAGCTTGTTTCCTTCCCTTTACCAGCTTCCAGAAGTGCTTACATTTCTTGGAATATAGCCCCACATTACTCCGACTGCTGCTTTCATCATCACATCAAATCTCTGACTCTCCTGCCTCCCTTTTCCATTTATGAGGATATTTGTTATTGAGAATATCAGCTTGTAGCCCTGTCAATTATTTGCTCCCTAGCCCCAATTAAATACAGTTCTGTTATAAAAGTAAAAGACATTTGTCTTTGCATTTTGGAAGAATTGCTGATTGGGTCCATATTTGGGGATGGTACAATGCTCTGTACTTATGGATGCTTTCATTGTTGTCTTGTTTTTATTCCTATTTCTAGCCCTCAGATCCTTGTCAAGCCATTTGCATGTCTAGAGAAGAGTTTATGCAAAGGATGACAGAGACTGTGGGTTGGGGCACAAAGCAAGAATATGGGGAGCTCTTTGACAAAGTGGATGTGGCCCAAGATGGCTTCATTAACTGGGACAAGCTGACTTCCTTTATGCTGTTCGCACTTTATGAGAAAGATGAACGAGCAAAGGCAACGGTGGTTCCCGCCTGGAAAGACTTTGAATTCCTCCCAGTGAAGCACAAGGACACCATTCAAAAAGTAATTTTCTTAAAAAGTTCAAGTCGTTATCTGACCATCAGTAAGGAAGGTTTACTAGGAGTCTGGGGAGAGAATTTAAAGCTGCAAGAAACACTTCCCATCACTTCAGATGCCACCAAGCTTAAACACCTGTGGGTGACAAGCCTGGTTTCTCTGGAAAATGTAAACAAGGTACCTAGTCTTTATAAATAAATCTACTGGGGCACCTGGGTTGCTTAGTGGTTGAGCATCTGCCTTCGGCTCAGGTCGTGATCCCAGGGTGCTGGGATTGAGTCCCGTATCAGGCTCCCTGCATGGAGCCTGCTTCTCCCACTGCCTATGTCTCTGCTTCTCTCTCTGTGTCTCTCATGAATGAATGAATGAATGAATGAATGAATGAATAAATAAATAAATAAATAAATAAATTTACTACTTTAAAAGGGGAAAAATGATGGGACAAGGCTCTTGACCAGTATCAAGTATAACACTAACAGTGACAAAGAACTGTAGGAACCCTGGGTGCCTCTCCTCTGACCTGGAGGGAATGCAAGTGGAGCTAAGTGAGCTATTCAATTTCCCAAACTATTTTCTTGGCCACCTTTAAAGGACCCAACTGATAGTGACTCAGATTCTTGGCTCTGTTCTCAATGCAGCCATGAGACATTACTAGCTGGTAAGACGTTCCCAACTCTATAGCAGAATCATGGGTGTATATGCTGAACCGAGAGGCCATAACAATGCATGGCACAACTCAGTACAGTTACAAGGAATTAATTGCTTGTCTGATTTTTAGCCACAATTCTAATCAGTTTCTTGATTGTGTTGGGGAGGGCCACAAAGTACAAAAATAGCCTTATATGACTCTACCTATGAGCAAGATAGCATATTCAAAGTGAAAATCAGTTTGTGAGGGAAGGATGAAGAAACTTAAAGAATCCATATTCTAGTATTTTATATTCAGCAGACGGTAAGCTTTACTATGAAGATTTTTAAATGCTTCCATAAGCAGAGATAATAGTATTAAGAACCAATTACTACCCTTAACTATTTCCAATTCACAGCCAACCTAGTTTCATCTAAATCTCCCCTCTTTTGAGATCCAAAACATGCAATTATTTAATATGTAAATATTTCATATTATAAAAAGTCTCCCATTTTAGCATAGCCATAATACTGCTATCATATTTAATATTAATTATAACAGTTCCTTACTATCATCAAATATCCAGTCATGTACATACTTTCTTGTCTTATAATCTTTTTAACAGTTTATTAATTTCTTTTTTGATAATTTGTTTGAATCAAGATCTGAATAAGGTCCAAACTGTTGTGAATTGTTGATAGGTCTCTTTTGATCTACATGTTTTTCTCCATCTCTTCTTTATTCTTGCATTGTTTTGCAAAACAGCTGTTGTTGTTTTTGTTAAAGAAACTAGATGTTTGTCCTTTACAGTTTCCCACAGTCTAGACTTTGCAGACCATATTTAGATAGGGTTACTTAGCATATTTACTAGTTCTCTATATTTCCAGTATATTGATAATCTTGATCTACCTTGATCAGTTTCAGGATGTTTTTTTTCTGAAATAGGTGTTCCTCAATCAGGAGGTGCAAAATGCCTATTCTCTTTCTTCTTGGGATATTAGCACTTATTGCTGAATATTCCTTGATCTATCAAGTCGTTTAGGGGTTGCAAGATGATGGCATTCTGATTCCATCATTCCCTCTTCCTTTATAAATTGCAATACCTTTATAAAAAGAAATGTCCTTTGTCAATTATTTAGTTAGAATGTAGTACTAATCATAGACCAAAGGCCAGATAAATGGCTAATTCTTTACTTTTATTTACCAGCATTCAAAATCCTCTAAAGATGAAATATGAGAGCTATTATCATTATTGTTATCAATATCATTACAAAAAAAAACCTCATGAGCTTAAACAATTTGATTTGTTTCAGCCCACTGAGTTATTAGCCCATCCTTAAAATTGTGCTATCTTTGGACACTGGGATGAATACAAGTCAGCTTCTGAGTCTTGTCTGGTATAACAGTATTAGTCTTTGAAAGCTTCTTTGCTTTCTGGTGTGACAAGATGTTCCAGGATCATCTTGCATATTTATTGTGCCAGACCCCAAATCAGCCATTTCTCCAAAGACCCAGGTTCTTTTTAGTGGGGAATGGTATGCTCTAATGTCTTGAACATAAAGAATCATCGTCATCATCATCATCATCAGCTTCCTATGTGACATGCCCTGTTCTCTTTATCTTCTCAAGATCATCATGAAGTGGCTATTATTCCCCCTTTAAGAGTGAGAGACTAGGCAAAGAGAGGTTGTAGAATTTGGCCCTGGTCACACAGCATGTAATCAGTGTTGCAAGATGTGTAAACAGAGGCAGCCTGATTTCAGAACCTGCGTTTCAGTCTTTGCTGCCTCTAGAGTGGCCGCTGATGTTCCTTCTTGCTAAGGATCTGGTGCTGATGCTAACTGTGGATTACAACATAGTTCAGGCCCAGCTTTTCTTTTATATCGTGTGCAGCATTCTATTATCTTATTATCACGTAATATTTGTCTTGTTATATTATGTGATGATTATATTGCATTTTTTCTTCACTCCAGGATTGATAACTAAATCTTAGCCTTTCCTTTGCACTTAGTCTACATAGAAGTTTAAGGAATGTTGCTTTTCTTTCTTCTTTTCTCAAGTAGCTTTACTGCGATATGATTACACAAAGTGCACTGCACATATATTTTTTTAAACAATAGATTTATTTTTATTGGTGTTCAATTTGCCAACATACAGAATAACACCCAGTGCTCATCTGGTCAAGTGCCCCCCTAAGTGCCCGCCACCCATTCACCCCCACCCCCCACCCTCCTCCCCTTCCACCACCCCTAGTTCGTTTCCCAGAGTTAGGAGTCTCTCATGTTCTGTCTCCCTTTCTGATATTTCCTACCCATTTCTTCTCCCTTCCCTTCTATTCCCTTTCACTATTATTTATATTCCCCAAATGAATGAGACCATATAATGTTTGTCCTTCTCCGACTGACTTACTTCACTCAGCATAATACCCTCCAGTTCCATCCACGTCGAAGCAAATGGCGGGTATTTGTCATTTCTAATGGCTGAGGAATATTCCATTGTATACATAGACCACATCTTCTTTATCCATTCATCTTTCGATGGTGGCTCCTTCCACAGTCTGGCTATTGTGGACATTGCTGCTTGCACTGCACATATTAAAAGCACCCATGTTGATAGATTTTAATACATTTGTATATTGTGAAAAATCAATGGTACAATGAAGACAATGAACACACTTGTCACCCTCAAAAGTTTCCTCATGCCCTTTTGTCCAATCCCTCCCATGTCTTCTTGTCAGGTCACTACTGATATGCTGTCACTATATAATAGTTAGCATTTCCTAGATTCCTATACAGTTGACATCATACAGTGCGTACCCTTTTTGGTCTGATTTCTTTAACTTGGCTCAATTGTTTTCAGATACATCAGTAGTTTATCTTTTTTATCCTTGTGTAATATTTCATTACGTAGATATAGCACATCCTTACCAACATTTGGTCTGATCAGGGTTTTTTACTCCTCTTAATTTAGTGGTATCACTAGGTTTGTATTTTATCTGACTGTGGTTTTAATTCACATTTCCCTTATGACTAATAATACTGAGTGTATTTTCATATACTGATTTGTTACCTGTATATCTTCTTCAGTAAAGTGTTTGTTCAAATCTTTCACCCATTTTATTTTTGGGTCTATTATGTTGAGTTTTGGGAGTTCTTTATATATCCTAGATATACATTTATCAGGTAGATAATTTACAAATACTGTATCATAGCATACTAATCACAGCATTTGCATTCGTATTTTCTGAACACTGCTTTTTTTTTTAAAGATTTATTTATTATTTATTCATGAGAGACACAGAGAGAGGGGGGGGTGCAGAGACACAGGCAGAGGGAGAAGCAGGCTCCCTGCAGGGAGCCTGATGCAGGACTCAATCATGGATCCTGGGTTCATGCCCTGAGTCGAAGGCAGACGCTCAACCACTGAGCCACCCAGGTGTCCCTCTAACACTGCTTTTGATAGTATCATTTTCAGGTTGTTCATTACTAGTGTATAGAAATACAGTAGATTTTTAAAAAATGACCTTATGTCCTGCAACTTCACTGAACTCATTTATTGGTATTCATCATTTTTTGTTGTTATTTTAGGATTTTCTATGTTTAAGGTCATATTGTCTACTGAAGACAGTCTAACTTCTTCCTTTCCCAACTGGATGCTTTTATTTTATTTATTTTTCTTGCCTAGTTTCGCTTTCTGGGAACTCCACTGTGGTGTTGAATAGTAGTGGTGAGAGTGAACATCCTCATCATGTTCCTGATCTTAGGGAGAACACATTCAGTTTTCTAGCATTAAATATTCTAGCAGCTTTGGGTTTTTTGTATATATCAGGTTGAAGAAGTTTCCTTGTGTTCTTGGTTTATTGAGCATTTTTTTTTTCATGAAAATGTGTTGGATTTTTGTCTGTAATGCTTTTTTTGGTATCTACTGAGATAATCATAGTTTTTGTACCTTATTAATATAGTAGATTACATTGATCGATATTTGTATGTTAAGGTAGTCTTGAATTCTGGCATAAATCTTAACTGGTCATGGTATGTAATCTGTATTTATATGTTGTTGGATTCTCTTGGCAAGTATCGATGATTTTTACATTCATTAGGGTTATGGATCTGCAGTTTTCTTATGTCTTTGTGTGGTTTTAGTCAAGATAGTACTGGTTTCATTAAGTGATTTGGGAAGTATTTTCTTTCTTTCTTTCTTTCTTTCTTTCTTTCTTTCTTTCTTTCTTTCTTTCTTTCGAAACAGTTTGAAAAGCATTGGTGTCAATTCTTTAAATGTTTGATTGCATTTATTAGTGAAGCCATCTGGGCCTGGGATTTTCTTTGTGAGAATTTTTTTTTTTGATTACTAACTCAATTGTTTTACTTACTATGTGTCTGCTGAGATTTTCTATTTGGTCTTCAGTTAGTTTAGGTAATATTTTTGTTTCCAGAAATTCGTCTAGGACTTTCTTCTAGGTTACCTACTTTGTTGGCTTTCCATTGTTTACGATACTTTCTTATTTCTATCAGGTCGTTAGTAGTGTATATCTTTTATTTCTGATTTTAGTAATGTGTATTTTCACTCTTTTCTTAAAAAAAATCTTGGGTTAGTTTAGTAAAGTTTTGTCAATTTTATCACCAAATTTATTGACCCTTTTAAAAATGGTTTTGGGATTTTATCTGCCTTTTGAATGCTACTTACAGAGTTTTCATCAACTGATTTTTGTGAAAGCCTCTGCTTGCTTTGAAAACATGGTTTGTAAAGCTTCTGGAATGACTTTGTGATTCTGTAGCCCTCTGTCTTTGTCTTTCCTATGTGATTAATCATCTCGTCTCCCATGGATGGAAGAGGTTGGCAGGTGTGTGAAGTGGGGATACAGAAGAAAGTATGTTCAAATGCCTTTAATGGGAAAAATTCTTTTCTTGGCTAGCCTCCAAAGTTAGAATAAAGTACACTTGTGCCACCATGCTATGTTTTTGTGATACTGTCAATGACCCTCAGGGAACAGTGTCTGCTTTGGTGCTAAGATTTGCATGTCGTCTTTCTATACCAATTGCACTAAATTCATCAGAAATGCTTTCTGATTTTCTATTTCCTACTTTAGATAGCAGTGGCTTTTACCAGTAAAGAGATTTGTTTCTATGATCTGCTGTCCAAAGGAGAATTTCCTTGTCAGTATAAACTTCAAGGCCTGAAAGGAACACCAATTTGTATGGAATATTGGTATGATCCCCTTGATGCCAACAAATCAGTTCTTTCTTTTGGGGACATAACTGGAAAGGTAAGTGAGGAAAGGGAAGATTGAACTATGGATTTAATCATCAAATTGTAGCTCAGTATAGAAATAGAATGCAAAGAGAGTGACCTCTGAACTGAACTATGTTACAGATGAGAAGGCCACACACGCTGAACATGGACAAGACGGATTATGTCACAGTTCCTTTTCTTGCTTATGAAAGACAACCTTCGTGTGGTTTTCTTGCCGATGTAGAGTCTCATTTTCATTATTTAGAAAAAAAAAAAAGCAATTTTTTCACCATAGGATGCTTAATTTATTAGGTCCAAATTTTAATAAGCATCAATTATCAAATGCCTAAAAGTTATCTCTTATAACTCTTTCAAATTAATTATTCTGATTTTCATTCAAAAGCCTCCTCTGTACTGACCTCCTGGGCAGTGCTTATTTCCTGTATCGTGTAACAAAGGGATAGATGCATTCCAGAGGGCAGCACAAAAACCCAGACATTGGATACTGTGATTCATCTTCCTATCACATTCCGCTCAGCTGCTGAAAAAGTATTACTTGCTAAATGACACAAGAATATGCCCATGAACTCTGCAGTAGTCTAATTTGAACAGTTTCCTTTCCTAATTGTGAAAGCTTTGCATTCTCTGTGTTTTTAATAACAAACGTATCGTAAAAGCAAATAATGAACTGCCCTTGGTAATTGCTTTACCAACATTGTAGTTGTTCTGTCTTTTGCTACTGCTGCCTGCATCCTTTAAATAATATTGAGGAAACTAACATTAATTCAATATCTGCTCCTTATTAATCTTAAGGAACATAGAATCTTTTGCAGCAATTACACTCTCCATATTTGTTTTCCTTTCAACATCTCTCTTAAGGTTCAAGCAATTGCTTTCACCACAGCCTTGATTTCCCTGTTTGAGCGTCCTGCTAGTGCACATGAAGATGAAGAAGCCATGGTGACCCTTAGCTGGGAGGAACTGCTCTCTGGATATCACAAGTGTTGCTATACATTACAGCATAATCTTCATCATGGAGATTGGGTCAGGCAAGGTACTGAATTTGAATGGTAATGAAAGATTAGTCACCTTCAACTTCTACATTTATATTCTTTGATGAAAATGTTCCCCACAAAATGTTAGTCTCAAAACCAATAATTGGTTCTCTGGAGGTTTTGGCCTGGGCCGTCTGTTAGCTCCTGCACATTAGCAGAAATTCTTTCTCTCTTTTCTTTCCTTCTAAAATTTAATGCAATTAATTCAGGTGAACTGTGCACTCAAGACATCTCAAGAGAAGAGAGAAAATTGTCACAGAATCCATTTAACTTCAACCCAACTCTGATCCTAAAAATGTCCCCTAGTTACATCCCGGGCTGCTTAGTGAGAGAATGTAACAAGTTCCCTCAAAACCACTCCTTTATTTTCTTCATGTTTTCATGAAGATATATTAGTTCGACTGTCTTCAAAATGGATCTTAATTTTCTTTTTTCCCCTTTTTTGTTGATATAACGACTGAGGTCCTCTGATCTAGAGTACTTGAGCAGTAGCTCTCTGTGTGATAGGATCGTGTTATAAAACAGCATCTGTGGGAAGCCAGAACTTTCTTATATTGAATGTGGAACAAAAGATGATATTTTTTGGTTATCTGCTATGTGTCACAAGCACAAAATTATGTGTTATGTTTGTATAACATGGAAATGAGAAACACAGTACTAGAAACTGTACAGAGCTATTCCAGCTGCTTCCAAACAAGCATAGTAATCCAAGTACAGTTGACGTACAATGTTGCATTAGTTTCATGTGTACAGCATAGTCATTCCACAAGCCCCCATGTTATGCTGTGCTCACAAGTAGAGCTACCATCTGTCACCCTCCAATGCTGTTACGTTATCTTTGACGTTATTCCCTCTGCTGTACCTTTTATTCCATGACTTACTCACTCCAGAACTGGAAGCCTATATTTCCCCACTCTCCTTCGTCCATTTTACCCATCCCTCACCCCCAGCAAGCATCCATTTGTTCTCTGTTTTTATGAGTTTATTTTTGCTTTTTGTTTGTTTTGTTTTTTATGTTCACATATTAGTGAAATCATATGGTATTTTCTTTCCCTGTCTGATTTATTTCACTTAGTATAATACCCTCTAGGTCCATCCATGTTGTTATCAGTTGGAAGCTCTCATTCTTTTTTTATGGCTGAGTAGGATTCCATTGTGTGTGTGTGTGTGTGTTGTGTATTTTTCAGGACATTTGGAAAGACCTGATGCACACAGCATTTAGGAAAGGTTGTTTGGTTGTTCTGTATGGCATAGGTTAGAGGACAAAGAAAGAAACTGCAATCAGACTGGCTAGAAGGCTTTTGAGCATGAGAAAGTAGAAATGATAAAGTAGAGAATGAAGTTTAAACAACCTTCTGAAACAGGAGTCTTTGGGATTTGAGATCTGAAAATGTGGAATGACGAGCCATTTTAGAATGTCCTACAAAGACATCAGTTTCTCGGAGGAGAATGTTCTATTTGCAGATCACAGATGCCCTCTTGGGCGTAATACTCAGATTCTTCTCAATGTGGACTACCTCTGAAGAAATCCTTATTCTGAGATATTCCAAATCCTGCCACCAAAGAAGAGTCTTTTCTTGCCAATACTGTTCTGAAGATATTCCAAATCCTACCACCAAAGAAGAGTCTTTTCTTGCCAATATTGTTCTGAAGCCCTCCTTAACTTTATCAAACTCTTTACTTTGTCTCTTCTATCTAATTCAGATGAACTTTTCCTTGCACAACTTGCATGGTTCTCAATTTGGGCTTTGCTCCTGGCTTCTTAAGAATCTTGCTTTCAGATGCTGCTCAATCTGTGAAACAATCCTAAAAGTTTCTGTACCTACATCAGAACTTGTGTCCTGCCTGTCATAATTCCTTCAAACTTAGAGAAAATCTGGATGCCTCACATGCAAACCACAAGTATACATAAACTGAAAACTAAAACAATCTTCTTAGGACATAGAATATGTCCTTTATTCTCTTTAGTATCTACTATAACACATGGTACAAAGTTTTGTCAGATTTTCCGTTTCTCACCGGTTTTAAGCAATTTACTTGTGATATGCTTTGGTTTTCTGTGTGTGTGTGTGTGTGTGTGTGTGTATGTGAGAGAGAGAGAGAGAGAGAGAGAGAAGAGAGAAAGAGAATGCTGCTTGGAATTGATTGAGATTCTTGAATGTATGGTTCTGTGATTTTCATTAAATTTGGAAATTTTTCTATTGTTATTTTTTCCAAAATTTTCTGTCCAAAAATTTTCAGTCCCCTCCACTTTTTTTTTTCTGGGACTCTTGTTATGTGTATCTTAGATGTTTCATATTATTTTACAAGTTATGTAGGCTTTATACATTTTTATTCAGTCTTTTAAAAATTTGTTTTAAATCACTGTGTTTTAGGTTAGTTAGATTTTATTTCTAGGTCTACAAGTTCCTGTTTCTTTTCTTCTGAGATGTTGCAAAGCAGTCTCAAAGGATGAGGCTGCCTCTCTAGTTCCTTTAGGGCAGACAGCCTCAACTTAGGTCCTAAGGGATGAGGACTCTGCAGAGAGACATGGTGTGGCCATGCACAGAGAAGCCAGGACAACAGTGGGTCACATCAGAAAGCTGCAGCATGGGTGGGGCCACTGTGCAGTACGGACAGCACCCATCGAGCCATGGAGGTAACACTGCCATTCCAGTGGATTTAGAAGGCAGAGCATCAAACCAGAGAGGATTATTCTTGGCTATTAAGGTTTATTTATTTTTTTAATAATTTTTTAAAAATTTTTATTTATTTATGATAGTCACAGAGAGAGAGAGAGAGAGAGAGAGAGAGAGAGAGAGGCAGAGGGAGAAGCAGGCTCCATGCACCGGGAGCCCGATGTGGGATTCGATCCTGAGTCTCCAGGATCGCGCCCTGGGCCAAAGGCAGGCGCCAAACCACTGTGCCACCCAGGGATCCCGCTATTAAGGTTTAATGGAGTTTTCCCTGTTAGGTTTTGTCTTTATTTAGCATCTATTACCCCTCTCTTCTTTCCTATCACTCCCTGTTGGAATGGGAATGCCTATCACATGCCAGTCCTATCCCCTTTTTGGGAAACACACACAACTTGTTTGATTTCCTAAGTTCACAGCTTAGAAAGGAATGTTCCTCAGGATGAATTGTATCCCAGGTACTACCTATATCTGATTTAGATGAGACTTTGAACTTAAACTTTGGAGTTGATTCTGAAGACAGTTAAGATTTTTTGAGACTTTTGGGATGTAATTTGCATTCGAGAAGGGCATGGATGGGGGAGGGACAGAATGTTATGGACTAAATGTTTATGTCCCTTCCCCAAAACATGTTGAAATTCTAACCCCAATATGATGGTGTAAGAAGATAGTGCCTTTGGGAGGTGGTTAGGTCTGGAGCATTTGGAGGTCTGGAGAATCCTATTCATGAGAGTGGGTCACATCAGAAAGTTTGGAGGACTGGGGAATATGAATCCTATTCTCTCTGGTCTTATAAGAGACCACAGAGAGTCTCTCACTTCTTCCCCATGTGAGGACACAGCAAGAATTAGGCCACCTATGAACCACAAAACGTGCCCTTTGCAGACATTGACTCTGTCAACACTTTGATGTTGGACTTCCCAGTCTCCAAAACTGTGAAAAACAAATGTTTGTTGTTTAAGCCAGCCACCCAACCTGTGTTTTATTATAGCAGCCTGAATAGACTAAGACATTGGATAAATACTATTGGAAAATACTGCAAAAGGAAAGAAATATACCAAAAGAAATCTTGCTAAATATTAATAGATATTATTTTTTTAATAGGTTATTTATGGTTAAAGAAGTGTTTGGGGTAAAAACATTAAAAATAATGTATAGTTTAATAATACCATATGAATGGATATTGAGGAAAATGAATAGAGAAGATAATTGAAATAGGAGAAAGTACAGAGTATAGAAAGGTAAGGAATCTTTATAAGATTTTCTTTTATTTCAAATTTTAGATTTGAAGCTCAAAGTACCTCTGAAAAGAGGATCCACTTCAGTGCTACCCAATGAACGAATGCCCATTCCCAGATTTAGCAATAGAGATTAGAAGCTTAAATACAACTTTTCTGTTTGTTTGCAGCTCAGTTATTTCAGTCTGAGGAGAAAGAAAGAAATGCTGAAATGAAGCAGGGAGAAAGAGGAGGACAGGCTTAATAGTGAGTAAAAAATAGAACAGTGGGCTTACTAGTGAGTATGCTCCCTGGTCCCCAAGACTGACCCTACTGGGAGCAAGCAACCAATGGTTGCTTTCATTTGATATATATATTTTTTTATCCCAACAACATGAATTGATATTCTTAGAACTCCTCAAGAAATATTTTGGCTGATTTTATTCTTAGTGTGAGGAAAGAATATACAATTGAGGAAAGAAATACATGAGCAAGTATGGTAATAATGTTTCATAGAAGCTAAGGATAAAATATTTATAAAACTGAAATGTCAAAAGGAAAACTTAGTTTCAGATCTAAAAGTATTAGCTTACTGCTTTAAGATAAGGCTCCGATTTCTTATTTCAAACTTTGAAGGAGAAATGTTTTCATCTTGTCTGAGTGGTTCTGTGTCATATTTTAATAGAAAAATAATTACATTCTGAAATGCTTGTAAAGTAAGGACAGAGATTTTATGCAATAGTGGTAAGACATAAATGTCCTGAATCTCAGAGAAGTTTTCCTTTTTCTTGGTCCTAGATAATTGCCTCCTTATGTAGGCAATATCCTTGGAAACCTTGGGCATCATAGACTGGAAGTGTAGCTTCTGAAAAAGTGAGCACTAAATTGCCAATCATGAAAAACATTGATTTTTTTTTTTTTTTTTTTTACTATGTGGAAAGGTGTTTTGTCTCCTTTGTTTAACCATTGCTAGGAGAAGGTACAAATCAGTTTGGACTGAGACCCAAATCAGTAATTACTCATGAATCGAGGTGTGTCAGAGCTCCCAGGTCGCATTTCCTTAGGAAGTCTTCACAACTGACAGAGACCAAGTGTGGAAGAGATGCTACATTTAGTGTCTTCTTGTGCCTTGTTCCACTTCCCTGCATCTCCAGGAGTCCAGACAAAAAGATGGTGCATCCCTGAGTTGGCTCGAACACCAGGTCCTTCCTACTGGTTCTCTCGCTGTGTTTAAAGCAATTGAAATCAGCTTTGAGCCGGAGGCCTAGGTTTGAAGAAAGAGGCCTCTTCCTGCATCTTGTTTAATAACATGGTGGAAGGTGAAGATTCGTTTGTATCATGAACATGGGTCTAATCAGTATTTTGAGAAGTTATTAAATTAATTGCATGCTTACTTTTTAATGTGCCTACCGATGCAGAATTATATGCATTTTGACTTTTAAAAATGAGGTAGAGATAGGGTTCTTCTTTCTATCTTTCCCTCTTGAAATGGTAGTTGCTTAGAATATAGAAGGCCCTGTGGTGGTCTCGGAGAATGGGACTCCAACTTCAAAATAAGAAATGCAACTGAAAACAAATTGCTCTCAAGCAAGAGGACATCAAATGAAGTTTGGGGGTGGGGTGGGGGGTGTTTTCCTAAGTCATAAGGCTCATAAAGTAAAAAATCTTGGAAAATGATCACAAGAGTCCCTCGTTGGAAATGGCCCAGTTTTCTCCTCTGCTACAGCGTCTACCTGTTGGCAGAGATACAAGGTGGCCTCACTGTAGCGTACCTCACCTTCACCTAATAGCATTACTTACTTGGTTTCCAGGTATCACTTTTCATTTTTAAATCTCTTTTCCCACATTAACTAATTGCCATTACACAGGGTCGTTTTGACAGTGCAAATGAGGACTGGGATCTATGGCACTTCCCTTAATGCCTTTCTTGATGACTAAGTGGCATGGAAAATGAGCATCTTGGGATCCCTGGGTGGCGCAGCGGTTTGGCGCCTGCCTTTGGCCCAGGGCGCGATCTTGGAGACCCGGGATCGAATCCCACGTCGGGCTCTCAGTGCATGGAGCCTGCTTCTCCCTCTGCCTATGTCTCTGCCTCTCTCTCTCTCTCTCTCTCTCTCTCTGTGACTATCATAAATAAATAAAAATTTAAAAAAATCTGAGTCTGACTTAAGGCAAGAGTTTATTTAAAAAAAAAAAAAGAAAAAAGAAAATGAGCATCTTAATGGACAGACATGATCAGGTTGTCTTTCTCCCCCCCCTCAAAATATTATCTAAAAGTAATTTAAAAAATATTTTTCCTCTACCAGTCTTCAAGCTCACTGAGAGTATTAAAAACAAACTGTTTATTTTATCAGCTCAGCCCATTCCCTAGCTTGATGTTTTAAAAACTTTTTCATCATAACCTGTCATTTCCTTCGCTGTCCTCAAGAAGTGAGGAAAACATTTTTATTTATCAGATAATTTGATTTTAAGGAAATGGCTTTACCCTCACCTTTTACTCAGGCATTCTCAGGAGCTCTGGCATTCCACAATCTCATCAGATACAAGTCGTATCTTGGTCTAGAAATAGAGTGTGAATTGTTGAGCCTCCGATGTGTAGTGCCAGGCATTGACACTACAGGCCCATAAATGTCACTTGGTAGCCTGCAGATTCAAATAGAAAAGCAATACTTTGAATACCAGAGCAGAATGTACTTCTTTATATGTTTTCCTTTATAGCCTCAAAACTGAAGATGATAGTTGGATATAATGTGAGAACACATGACAAAGTAATTTTCTGGGTGGAAATACTTTATTTTGATTGTACTGTAATGATATTATGAAATTTCCATGGATTTGAAGATATAATTATAGTGATGGTATACACTTTAGATCTTGCAATATTGCTTCCGTGCGTCAAGTTACAATAACCCTCAGCATTTTCTGTAAACAAAGGGAATGTTTTCAGTGAGGTTGCTTCCTATGAGAACAGTTGTCATCAGACTTTAGATGGTTGCAACTTCCTATAAAGCACCAGCAGGGGACTAGCAGGTGCTCAGGGAGCTTTACGGCCTAGAAATTAATCACTCCCTAGAGAGGCTCAGGGGACTCACTTTTATAGGATCTGATCACCTCTTAGCTTTGTTCTCCCTTCCTCTCTCTCTCTCCCCTCCTTTTCTCTTTTGGAAGAAAGACAGATGAGAGAAAAGGATGGAGAGAAAACGAGGAGGAGATCATATTCTTCCTAGAGGTTAAGAGCTATTTGCCTTTTGGAGCCTGTGAGTCTGATAGGAATGGAAAGGTCCTCCTGACAAAAGGCAGCAAGATCCCTTTCCTTGCTCGGGGAATGGGATTTTGCTCCCCACTATCTGGTGCTGGGTCATCGAGGATGTAGGGACAGGCTTTTTACCCGAGTCTGGCTGTGTTTGTGCCAGGCATTGAGGTCTGTCAATCCCACTCTAACATTCTAAACCAGTCATGACTTAAATAAACCATGGTTGGGGCATGAGCTGGACCTTGGAGAGCAGCAGATGGCTGCTAAGCTCCTGTTTGCCTGCTTCAGACCCAAGAGGCAGAACCTAGGAATTTGGCCAATTATTCATCTTAAGTCTCTAGAATCCCATATGATTATTTTGACTAATGTTGTTTCGTGCCATGTGTTCCAATTGAAAAAAAAAAAAACACTCAAGGTATCTTGAGATTGGGTAAAATGTCTGAATGCAGACTCAGCTGTAACTTCTCATTGTGAATTCTTTAATGGAGAGGGGAAGCATTCATTGGTGAGTCTTCCTCACGTGTCAGGGTGTGTGAGCATGATCTGGGTTTTGTTTTTGATGTTAGGTGTTAAAGCAGTTCTATTTTGCTCATGTTTTGTGGGAAACCAACTAAAGATTTTCTTCTTTTTCTTCTTCTTCTTCTTCTTCTTCTTCTTCTTCTTCTTCTTCTTCTTCTTCTTCTTCTTCTTCTTCTTCTTCTTCTTTCTCCTTCTCCTTCTCCTTTTCCTCCTCCTCCTCTTCCTTCTTTTTTTTTTTTTATCAGTTACTTACAATGCATCTTTAGATGCTATCATTTCCAGTACAACCAGCAATATAAACACTATGGTTCTGGCTTGGAGAGAGAAATCAAAAAAACATCTTAAAATGACATCCTTCAATGTTGCCGAGGGCATTCATGCTTTTGATTACCACTCTCAGCTCAATTTAATTGGTATGTAAAATAAATCATGATAACTATGAGGGCCTCATAAATAGTCTGGGGTGCATATTTGTATGCAGGGAGCCTCTCCACCTTGTGCTTTATTGCCAGAGAGACCAACTTGAACAGCTCACATTTTATTGCCTGAGAATGTCTGATAATGATGCATTATGATGTGCAGCATGTATCAACTACATTGGGGTGAAAATATGAGAGAGTGCCCCAATGCTTTCATTAGTGTTTTTGTTAGAAGTTGTGAGGGTGTAAGATGAGATAGAGAAAGAAGATGGTTTTTGTGTTGTGTCTGCTCTTTTACCATCTTTCTGACACCACCAGATGCTCAACCTGCTGCTACTGCTGCTACCACCACCACTACCGCTGCTATCACGTACACACATGCGTGAGAACGGCAAAATGTAGAACGTTTTTCCCCTTTCAGGATACAACCTGCAGTGCTTTTTTTTGAACATTTTCAGATGATCAGAGTCTTAGTTTAAAATGAAAGTTCTTTTTTTGGATATAAAAGAGTATATTTTAGCTGAGGATATAAGCTGTAAAGTTTTTAGGTGTTAACCAAATATATGACATTTTGAAAGGTGATAGATAGCTTGATATACATATTAATCCAAACATTGTAAAAAAAAAGTGAGATATTAAAAAATTAATAGGGTAGTGACAGAGAATGAACATACATGGCTCATTAATATAAGCCTCTTTTAATAATTATCATTCATAGAATACTGATCAGCTAGGAGGCTGAGTCTCCAAAATCCCTGACAATCATGGTAAAAGACACCTTGAATGTGAACTCAGGAATATGCCAATATCCACCTTTCAAAGAGAATTGTGGAACTAATAGAGAAGGCTGGGTTCACCGAAGGACTCAAATATCAGCCATTTCATTGATTCATTGATTAATTATTTCAGCCCCTTTACACTGATGACTGGCATAAGTGCTGGAAAAGTAAGAGGGAAGAAGCTCAGCTCTACGCTCAGCATTAGACAAGAGAAAAACAAAGAAAGCTCTGCTGAGTTTCCACAGACCTGAAGAACCACTGTACCCCCTGCTCTTGATGTGCTCCCTGAATGAAACCCATTTATGTTAAAAAATATCTTATTCTCTCAATAGAGCCAGTCAAAAGTGTAACTTTGCTGTTTGTGTGCTTGTAAATACTCAATTAGTTATGTGACAGTGGAAATAATTTTTTCCATCCACTCTCTTATTAATCTGGAAACTTTAAATATTGTCTTAGTCCTTTCTAATTCCTGGGATAACTGTAATTTGGTCTGCATTCCTAGATTGTGCTAGCCAGAGGGGGGAAACATTAGGACTGGGAAACGGGATTCTCTGCCCTCCTGGTTGGGCTACCAGTCGCCTCCTAAACAGGACTGTGTTGTCCCATCACCTCATGCACACTCCTTCCACGCTACCCCCTCCATTTCAACCATTTCCAGTGATAGAACTCATGCCCTTTTAGCTTGACATGGTCTTCCTTCCTTCAAGGCAGGGTGCAGTGGTTCTCAGAGGTTTTAACAACTTACAGATATGCAATATATACTCATTTCAAAAAAGAAAATTATTTGGGTCATTCATGTTCTAAAAACAAATTTTTTCCCCTTATTTTGATTAGCAACTGCTGGCATCAACAAAAAAGTTTGCCTTTGGAACCCTTATGTTGTCTCTAAGCCAGTTGGTGTCCTTTGGGGTCACTCAGCCAGTGTCATAGCTGTCCAATTCTTTGCTGCAAGAAAACAACTTTTCAGCTTCTCCAAAGATAAGGTAAGTAACAGTATATTTAATTTATTTAGTTTTGCCTTCTCAGTTCCTACCTAAATATATCTGTGGTCCTGAATTCCTCTGAGGGATGGTGTTGATTTTTAAAATACAGGTTGACTACTATGTCTTTGGAAATCTAAATTTGGAAAAGATATTTAGGGTCACTTAAGCATAGTCCTGGGCAACTGGGGAAAGTATCTCATTAAAAAAAAAAAAAACTCTTTAAAACCATATACGCATAGATTTAATCCTTAGAACTGCATTCTCACACATCTTGAAAGTTTTCAAAGTTCTCAATAATTCAATAGAAAAAAAAAACAAATAGAGACGAGGAAATGTTTCTCGGCAATGGTAAGATATGGAATAGGCACAGCTAATTTGCTGTCCTTTTGATGTCGAAGACACTTGGTAAGTTAGAAATCAAAGTTAATTTGAAGATGTTAAGTATATGAAAAATATTTCAATTATGTATATCAGTCCATTTCTATTTAGAGATATTGATGGGGTATTTTAAATATGGTGGGGGGAAAAAACATGGTACCAACTAGGCAGTCCACGTCGAGTCCTGACCACATTATTTTCTATCCATATCCCCTTAGGAAAATTTCTTAATCTCCAATAATCTTGTCATTTGTTTCTCTGTAAAACTTTCATTTTACATAATGCCCAATTCATAGATCCAAATAACCTGTGATAGATTTCAAGACCCTTGCTTGAGAAGAGAAGGATAGGCAATAGGCTTACTGGGGTCAGCCTCTGAGACTTTCAATGAATCTACTTTTTCCTTTATTCTAAAGTGATACATGTCTATGCAAAAATTAAACAGAAACCCATCCTCAACTCCTTAGCTTCACCCCACAAGTCCTGCCAAGCTTGCCCATTTTACCGTACCACCTATTGTGTAAATCTTCTCCCAATTCTGGTTGATTCTATCAGCAATATATGTTTATCAGCCTCTTGTCTCCCTCTCAGCTGCCACTGCTCTAATTCCAAATCTCATCTTCTTTTGCCCCCCCCCCCCATTTGCAAAGGTTTCCTAACCTGACTCCCTACTCTCAGATGGGTCTGACTTTAATCTGCCCCTACCCTGCTAGTGAAGTGGTTTGTAAAAACAAAGACAAAAACAAAAAAACACAACCCTTTTTTAGCACTTCATCTAATCCTCAGTCTAAATATCAACTCCAGAATTCTTAAGCTTTCGTACAAAGCGCCCCCACCCACCAAGTTTGTCAGCCCTATTTTATTTCCTGCTTTTCTCTTTCATGCATTTAATGCTCCATCCATGTCCCACCTTTGGCTGTTCCCACCGTGCTGCCTCATGGCTCTGCAGCACATTCTTCCTTCTGCCTTTGGTTCCCTCTCCTTGATGATCAAATGGCAAATGCCTGTTTATCCTCAAAGTTTCAAACTTTTTGGAGTTTTTCACACAGCCTAGGTGTTTCCTTCTTTGCACTCCAGTTGCACCTGTGTGTCTCTCATTAGAGCATGTATCCCGTTGTATCAAAATAGTCAAGTTTCCTTCCTTAATCAGGGGGGGTATCTTTTCAGCTTGTATCCTTGGTTTCCATCACAGCGCCTGACACCTTGTGGTGTCTGTTCAGTGCTTATTCGTTGATACCTTGAAGTGAAGACATGTTACTATGAATTTAGAGTACCAAAAAACTCAATCTGAAAACTTTTTAACTATCCAGTCACATTTAATGGTTTTGTTTTTGAGATCTTTGAGCACTTTCTTATAACTCCCAGTACTGAATTTAATGTAGTGGGCTTTGTACACACACGTTAGGTTGAGTCCTTAAAAACAAAGATTATTTGCTGAATTCATTTTTTTGTGTTTCCCAGGGCATAGCTCATATTAATGTACATGAAACACATGCTGACTATGACCTATAAAATAGTGTAACTACAACTAATTGGGGTTCATGAGGTTAAGGACTATATCTTTTTTGGATTGTGCCAAACAGGTCCTCAATAAATCTTAAGTGAATGAATCTTTATCAAACATAAGTATGAAAGAAATAACAGAGATTTTATCATTACAGAAGTCTATGAAAGTGTTGCCTGAAAAAAAAAGCCAATCTTAAAGTAGGTTAGGAAGTGCTTTATTCATCTTACTGAAGACTTTAACCTGGGAGATAGTATTTCAGGTTGTTCTGAAGAACTACTCCAGAGTTTGTTGGTTTTTCAGGGGATTATATGCAAAAGGGAGAAGGGTCTATGTACTTGCAGGTAGTTCTCCAAGGTGTAATTGCGTGTCACAAGGTGTAATTCGTTCGAGGGTAAAAATTAGGGTTTACTGATTTCCACATATACTTGTGAAAGACCGACCCCTTAGGTCATCTTAATACATTATGTTTCTATCATATCTGATTGTTCAAAAATATTGCCTCCATGCTTCTGCTTACCTGGTTTTCTGATTCTTGTTTTGGTTTCTCCTTGAGATCACTTGAGATGGTCACAGAAGGCTTCCATCAGTTACCCACTGCTGTTTTAGCACCCGAAAGCTTTTATAACTTTAAAAGCAAGTGGAAAAAAAAGTCGTTAGAGTCAGAATTGATAGTGTATAGATATCATCAATGTTAAGACTACCTAGCTTCTTCCAAAGCTGTTTTATCATTCTATTTTTGCTTTGACTTGTAAACTATTACATTATAATAAAGCTTGTCATGCTGTCTCTTACATTAGTCTAAATCATTTCACTTTGATACAGGCATAATTATCTTAGTCTTTATGTCTTTACAACAGACAACAGGGCTTTCTGCTATCAGGTTAAGCCTTTGCTTTATTGCTGTACAATTCTTTTAGATGTTTTATGGGGCTGGGGTTAAGTTAAGGAATAGAGAAAATGAAAGAACACGTCTTTTTTTTTTTTTTTTCAAAGAGCCTTTGAATGAATTATATTTTGGTCAATGAGTTGCTCTATCAGAGAATTTCAGACCAAAGCATTTTAGATCTAAATAATTTCTTCCAAAGACTGAGACTTAAGTTGTTTTTTGGAAGACTGCTCTATTATCATTCTGCGGTGATGATTAAATAAGTTTTTCCCTATAGAATTTGATATTATGCCAAATAATAGTCCAATCACACATCGCTTTGGACTCCTAAGCTTTGACTGATGACAAGGCTCTGCTGGAGTCAATAACTTGCAGATTTGGAGGAGGAATTACCATGGGGAGCAAAAGGAATTTCAAAGCCTTTGGGAGATCTTTCTGCTGAGGATGACATTGTAACCGGTGAGCCTGATTAGGCTCTTCAATCGCTCCTAACTCTTCTCTTCCAGGCTGTTCACCCTGATTTGTCCACCAGAATCAGATCACTTTGTACCTTGATCCTTCATTGAAGGTTCTGTTTTTTCCCCAGAGCCTGATTGCAACATTGTAGCCCCAAAGTTGGTAAGGAAAAAACAAAGGGAGACTTTCCTATGGTGACTACATCTTACCTCTTTGTCCTCCCTTTCTTTCTGCAGACACTTCCTCCTCAAATTCCCGCTCATCATCCAGAAACAAAGTCATTTTCATTTTGTTTAAACTACACAAATAAATGGGTTAATGCCCTTCCATAAAAGTTGCAAATGAGGAAGCATGTAGTTCAAAAAGGTGAATATTCCTTTTGTTCACTTCCCCTTCAAATCAATTCCTCTCCCAAGAAATAGTGATGTTTAACGCTTATGAATATTGTCTCACAATTTTTATTGTAATATACAGTTGACCTTGAATAACATGGGGGTTAGGGGCACACAGTCGAAAAGTCATGTATAATTTTTGACTCTTCAGAGATTTAACTTTCAATAGCCTACTGTTGACTAGGAGCCTTATTGATAACATAAATAGTTGGTTAACACATATTTTGTATATTTTCTGTATTATATACTAATTCTTACAATAAAGTGAGGTGGAGGGATCCCTGGGTGGCACAGCAGTTTGGTGCCTGCCTTTGGCCCAGGGCGCGATCCTGAAGACCCGGGATCGAATCCCACATCAGGCTCCCAGTGCATGGAGCCTGCTTCTCCCTCTGCCTGTGTCTCTGCCTCTCTCTCTCTCTCTGTGTGACTATCATAAATTTAAAAAAAAAATTAAAAAAAAAATAAAGTGAGGTGGAAAAAAGACAATGCGAAGAAAATCATAAGGAAGAGAAAATACATATATAGTACTGTATTTATAAAAATATTCACATATAAGTGGCCCAGCACAGTTCAAGGCCATGTTGTTCAAGGGTCAACTGATTATATAATATATGTATATAATAACATATTACAATACATTATATGGACCATCCTATGTATGTATCCCAATACAAGGTAGTATTTATTATTAGTTTAGTTTTTATGTAAGTGGTAACACACAAGACATACTTTTCTGCAACTTGGTTTTACCTAAATAATAGCTCCTGGAGATGTTTCTTTGTGATGTTACATAGACCTGAGTTTTTACCTGCTGCACAGTAATTCATAGTATGGATAGGTATAACTTAATGATTAATCACCTGTTGATTATAAAAGATATATCTATTTTTTTCTTTATAAATCATCTTTCTCACACACACACACACACACACACACACACATCTTTAAGATCTCATGTGTTAATTTCTTTGTCATAAATTCTTAGAGATAAGTTCCTAGAAGTGATGCTATTAGGTCAACAGGGATTTACTTCTTAAAGGACCTTTTTAGTCATTGCTGATTTAGATCTAGAAACACTATACACGTTGGTATACTCATTAGAGGTGTGTAAAGGTGCCTGTTTCTCCACAGTCTTGTCAATAATGGATACTTTAATGTGCTCATTATTTTTGTTAATCTTATGGACAAAAAATTAGGATGAGTTTTTTTCTCAGATTTATTTATATTCACTTATTCTTTGTGCATTATTGAATCATGTCCTTTATCTTTTATTTTTTAAAAGACTTATTTATTTATTCATGAGAGACACAGAGAGAGACAGAGACACAGGCAGAGGGAGGAGAAGCAGGTTCAAGCAGGGAGCCCAATGCGGAACTCCATCCCTGGACTCTAGGATCTCTTCCTGAGCCTAAGGCAGACGTTTAACCGCTGAGCCACCCAGGCATCCCATGCCCTTTATCTTATTAACTCTGTCTTTTTCTTATTGATTCGTAGTAGTTTGAATATATTTTGATTATCTTTTATTATAGATGCAAATATTTTACTTGTTTAAAGTATATAGCTTTTAACTTTGTTTATATTCTTTTTCTCATTCAAAAGTTTTAAATTTTTATGCATTTGAGTCTAAGAAATGGTTTTCTTTATGGCTATAGATTTTGTGTCTAGCTTAGGAATGTCTTCCATACTTCATATTTATAAAATTATTCTCCTTTATTTCTAATAGTTTTTCTGTTGTTGAAGATAGTTTGCATCTACCATTGCAGTGTATTTTGTGTTTTTTCTACAAATGGATATCCAAGATTATTTTTTGGATGATTTGTCTCTCACTGTTTTGAAATGCCATTGTTATCACCATTTGAATTACCATATATATACACACACACACGTGTGTGTGTGTGTGTGTGTGTGTGTGTATGAATTTGTTTCTGGGTGCTTTCTTTCCATCAGTCTACTTGTCTTTTCCTACATAATACACCATTTAACTTGCATAACTTTATTGTATATTTTGATACATGGTAGGGCATTTTCTAATTTTTGTTTTCCTTTTTTCAATTTTAACTATCTTCTGCATTTTATCCTTCCGAGTAAATTTTAGGATCAATATTCATGTTTCATAAAAAGAACATATTAGTATTTAGGTTGAAATTTCATTGACTATGATGATATTTGACATCTTTAAAATACTGAGGAACCACACCCTGTATTTCTTCATTTATTCATTCTTTTAGCTGTCTTTTAGAAAAATTTCATGCACAAATTTCTTTCCCATCCTATGTTTAGGTTTTCCCTACTTTTTATTTTAGAAGATACCTTATCATATTCTTGACTTTAATGTGAGTGTTTCTAATGGGAGGCTTTACTTTCTATATAACCCATTCAAGAGTTTTTATTTTTAATACAGTTTTTTTCTAAAACATTTTTTTAACTGCCTGGTAATTTGGAATAGTCTTTTAATGCTTGCTCATTTTAGAGATTTTGACTTTGGGCTCTTTAGTTTCAATTTCATTATTATCTGTTCCTTATCTAATAATTGCAATATTTGGAGTCCTTAGGTAACTAACTCAAATATTTGCTCCTCTGGGGGCTCTCTTTCATGGTGACTTGTTTCCTTTTTATGTTGTTTATCTTTTATTGTTACCTCATTTTTCGCTGTTGCTAAACCATAGATATTCTGAGGAACTAAACCGAAGATGCTTTCCTTCAGAGATTTTTGTCTGTTTCTGAAAGTAAACGTGAGGGAAACTGCTGTCCTGAGGCGACTATTCTTTTTTCTTGCCCAGTAACTGCACCTTGCTGATGGTCCAAGGCTTAGGCTCCTGGTTGTAGTCTCTTCATTTATGCCTACTGTTCACTGTTTCCATTTTAAGTTTTTTCTTCTTCCTGCTTTTTTTTTTTTTTTAACCTGTGGAGATTGTCCCCACTCTCTGAAGACCCAGCAAGGCAGCAGAAATTATGTTTTATTCAAAGTTGTGTTTCTTTATTTTTTTTTAAATTTTTTATTTATTTATGATAGTCACACACACACACACACACAGAGAGAGAGAGAGAGAGAGAGAGGCAGAGACACAGGCAGAGGGAGAAGCAGGCTCCGTGCAGGAAGCCCGATGTGGGACTCGATTCCGGGTCTCCAGGATCACACCCTGGGCTGAAGGCAGCACCAAACCGCTGAGCCACCAGGCATCCCCAAAGTTGTGTTTCTTTAAAGCAGAAAGGCTCCCTATGAAAACCTAGTCTGCAATGGTACTTGAACCAGAATTCCCTTGTTCTAGCTGGTTTCCACTTATTTCCTTCAAAGCTGTGATTAGTATAAATCTCAAGTGGAAAGAAAGAAAAAGAAAGAAAGAAAGAAAGAAAGAAAGAAAGAAAGAAAAGAAAGAAACAAAGTTTTTCCATTTACTTTGTAAAATAAAATAGGAATGGTGATCTTTGAAAAGCAAAATTAGAAAAAGTTTTATGAAGACTAAGACAAATTCTGTTAAGTTTTTCAGTGTTTGGTGAGTAATGATAATGGCAAAAAAATCGGTTTAATAGAAATGTTTTTGATTTCCCAAGTAAACTTTTGTTCTGAAAAACGAAAGCACCTAAAGTAAAATGTTGGTATTAATTAAGTCTATTAAACTTGAGTTTATTATACTGAAATTTGTTATACTTGAATGAGGGCATCAATGAGATTTTTGCAGAACGATTCATAGTGTTAGAAAATGTTTTGAATTTTTCAAGGTCAGTGATATACAGACAATAGAAATCTGAGTCTTAGAGCCATTTAGCTTCTCTAATTCTTGTTGAAAAGAATATAAAAAGCAAACAGGGAGAGAAGAATATGGTTATGGTAACAATTTAAAGACGTTTAGCACAAGAGAAGATTTTAATTTCCAGCCAACATTTTAGGTTTGACTACAGTTCTAGAAAAAAGAATTGGTAAAAATACTTTTTAAAAGGAAGCTTTGTTCTATGACTTTATGATAAAAACATTATCTGAGCTATATAGCAGAATACTTTTGCTTGCATATATCGTATCAAACAAAATCGCCTTTAAGCATTCACTGATGATGCTGTTGTGGATTATCCAAGGGCTTAAATTCTAAGTAAATAGACTTGTTAATACATAAAGGAGTATTCAGGAGACCCAGTTCCATCAGTTCCCGTTATCCTATCATCTGCAAGTAGGCTATCCATTTTTGTGGATTACCCCAGCGAGCTGAAGCTGCTTCACTGCTGTCCTCAAAATCCCCCAGTGATATATACTTCCTCTCTCTTTTATTTCATTTTATATCTGGCTGTTACAGGATGGTAGGAGTTAGTAGTAAATGTTTGATGGAACCAAACAGGTCTCACTTTGATAGTCATCTGAGTCTATTTTCTACTTTTCCCTTACTTTTATATCATTATTAGGACATCATGAATCTTTTTTTCCCTCCTACTTTGAATGAAACTTGGACATGTTGCCAATATGTAAATAATGATGAGTTGGTTTTAAAAAGTGCACTGAAAGCAGTTTCTTTATCCACATATCTATCCATGTACCCACCCATCCATGAAGTTACTTGTTTACAAATATACTTATAGGACAAAAGCCAGTTTTATGTATTTATTTTCTTATTGTTCAGTACATTTTTCTATTTCTATGTGAAATGATTCTATCTCTTGAAGGAGCAGGAAAAAATTCTTCAGCAAAATTCGACTGCAAACACAGTGGTGTCCTAAATTTCTTTAGTCCAGGCTTCACAGTGCGCCTTATTAAGTTTGTCTGTTGTTTTAGAATCTATAGATGATGGGTTGAGTAACTTCTGTACATTCGAGACAGGATTGACCGAATTGCAGAACTGGCAGGCGTCCCTTTCGGAGAAAGGTGAGGAAGTGGGCAGGTAAAATCACATACCTAGGCTGACAGATCTGAGTAATATTGAAATGAGGATCCAGGTGTCTGGTCTCAGGCCATTGATTTTTAGTTCTTATGTATATGAATAATCCTGCATTATTAAATAGCTAGCAGATAGAACAAGGTAAAGATTAAACAAAAATATCTGTCCTCATCATCATGTGAATAGCTAAATCTTGTCTTGATATTAAATCATACGCTTAGGTACTTATTCCTCCTAATATAAAAATGCTGATGAAATAGAAAACCCTAAACAGGGGCACCTGGGTGGTTCAGTGGTTGAGCGTCTGCCTTCGGCTCAAGTCGTGTCCTGGGGTCCTGGGATCGAGTCCCATATGGGGCTCTCTGCAAGGAGTTTGGTTCTCCCTCTGCCTGTGTCTCTGCTTCTCTCTGTGTGTCTCTCATGAATAAATAAAATCTTAAAACAAAAGAAAAAAGAACGCCCCCAAACATGCCATTTCAAGAACTAGACTTAGGAAGGCTGAGCGTGGATAGACATCACAAATTCTCAGGTATCATGATGAAAACAGAGCATACAGTTTAGATCAAAATTTGTGGAAGATAATAAATTAAAAAGTATCAATTGTTCAGTTGTGATTTTTAAGCTTAGATGTTCGTCAATTTATTTTTTCTATTAAGAAGAAAGAAAACTTCTCTAGGAAATCTAGATGAAAATTGTTATTAAATATATACTTCTCTCTGAACTGTGGCCTAATTCTATCCCAGAAGTCAACTTAAACATAAAAGAGAAGAACTCATGCTTCTCAAATACTAACTAGATATTTAAGTTACATTTTCTCAAAGGACTTGATTAATAAAACTGAATTAATGTGAGATATTTTCCACGATTAAAAGGATAAAGACTGATTAAGAAAGAAGGGGAATACAGTTACCCGGTTTACAGCTAAGCCACACGATATTACTGATTAAGCTGAGAGAGAGAATTCTTGTTCAAGGATATTAGCATTGACCTTAAAACCATGTAGAGAAGTCAAGGTACAACGCAAAGGAAATGCTTGGGAAATTAAAAAAAAAATACTAATGCCTGAGCCCCATTAAAGATTCTGATTTAATAGGCCTGGCAAAAAGGCCCAAACAGGTGATTTCTAAGGCACCAGAGGTGTTTCTAATGTCAGGGTTAAGAACCACTCATATAGAATGTGGTAGTATTGAAAAAATTGAAAAACATATGGGAGGTCACATACCGTGATATGATTTCTAGGCAAATGCCGGAACACCGTTCTGTGCATTGATGTTAATTTCTCCATGTTGCTTTGATGCTCATCAGAGAGGAAAATTAGAGAATTAAAGACAGAAGGGGACTTACTGGGATGAGGGATTGTTAATTAAGAGAAGGTTAAGGGTTCTTCGAAGGAATAAGGGAAAGCAGAACAATAGAACATACTTTTAAGAAAAAGTAACGATTATGCACATTTTGATAAAAACCTATTTCTAGTTTTAATTGCTAATAGCAAGAACTAACCTATCATAGACTAGTGGTTATTGCTCATCTATTTTTAATTTTTCGTTTAATTTATGTGGCTATATGTCAATGAAATATTAAAGGCAACATAAATTATTTGAACTATACAGTAGAAAATGATTCTGTGGAAATTATGGTCCACTAATACTATTAAGTTATTATTAATCTATATTCAATATGTCTCAGATTATTATTCTGACATGAAGTTAGTTTCTACCTTTTAGAAGGGAGTGCATACTAAACAAGACAGGATTCTGAACAATGCGAGTATGGCTATTATAAGCAATATGAGTGTTTGAAAATGATTTAGATGTATCTAATCCTGTGGCTTTAACATTCCAAAAAAGTTTATTAATTCTATTTTTATTTGGGACAATTGAAAAATATTTGCAAGACTTGGCTCTTACAGAATTTATATTTTTGAGGATAACATATTCTGGAGACTTTCTAAAATGTTTTAAGTAAAAACAATTTAGTAATGTTTAAGAACCAGAATAAGTTCTTCCATAAAAAATTCTTGCCAAAAACACCCCAGTTTACTTCATGGGTATATATTCTTGGGGTTAGAAGGATTGGTAATGCTGTTTACTGGCAGGGGTCGACTAGGTCATTTTAAGTTTGTTATAATTGTTGTAGATGGAGAGGTTATCCTAAACATCAAACATAATTATTTCTACAAGATGTTTGAAAAAGTTTCATTAAGTGTCATTGTGGATTGTTTGATATCTGCAATTGGGTGATTAACCATGTAGAAGTGAGGCACATTTTTCTGGAGTTCTGTATTCTTGGACTTTATCATAGCTATTGAGCTCTATCAATGAGCTAGATAAAGACATAGTCATTATGTGAGCCACAGTCTTCAACAAATTCCCAAAATAGTTATTGAAACTCTACTATGTCTCATGAGATATGTGGACAAATCAGGAAGGAACCGTCAATATCATTGAATTAGGATTCAAAATGATATTGTCATACTTTGTCTACTTTTGAATCAAAAGTAGAAAAAAATCCTAGTCTTGGTTTAATTATGGCATTTTTGAAGGTAGGATGGTAGACATCTGGCTTGATTATTTGTTCACAGGATTAAGATTTAGAGTTTTGCACAGTTGGAACCTCAAGGTAAGCAAAATTCATGATGGAGTGACTTAATCATAATGCAAAAAATAAGTGGTTTGAAGAAGTCATAGAACCCCTAACAATGGTTAGAATACACCCGAAATATTGACCCATTCTGAGCACCATGCTTAACATGGGTCCTTGAGGACCTTCAAGTGTTCATCTTACATTTTGATGAGTAGGAAGATATTGTTTTAAATTGATAATGCAGTAATTAGTGTATAAGTATTTTATTGTAACGGATCACAACTAATAGGCCTATAAAAAAAAGTTTAGATTGAGAGGAATAAAAAGGGAGAAAAAAATGTAAGTAACCTCTTTTCTTTCAAAGAAGAGAATCATTTGATCAATGTATATGTTATGTATATTAGAGAGATTGTATTACTTTTCAATTGCTAATGTGGCAATATGTACACATGTACATACACACATACACACGTACACATACTGCTATTATTTGATGTTATGGAGAAACCTATAACTCAGGAAGGTTAAAGAAGGCTGTCTCCAAATAAATAAAAATAATTAAAAAAAGGCTGTCTCTGAGGAGTAGGGCTTGGGATTGAGAGGGGTGGGTTGAGAATGGAGCCCTCCAGGACTATTGGATTTTATTTTATTTATTTTTTATTTTTTTGACTATTGGATTTTAGACCATGGACATATCCAACTATGGTTTTAAAAGTAAGAAACACTTGAAAGATGATCCTCCCCTGGAGAGAACATGCAAACAGAGTGAGAGAATTGAGAGCTTGCCATGGTGGAGTGAGTTCTGATGGTGAGATGAAGGAACTGGGATCATTTACCCTGGACCAGAGGTAGAAGAAGAGGAAAAGAGAGTAGAACCAAAAGGCAGAAGAATATGTCTTTGGCTAGCCATACTTAATTACCATAGGGATTTCTATCTTGTGCATTCCCAAGATCTGCACATAGTATGAGAGCTGTGTCTATGTACCCAAAGAAATTACATAGAAAATCATGTGTGTGTGTGTGTGTGTGTGTGTGTGTGTGTGTGTACACATTTAGGAAGAGGGGGTAGACCATCATTTTGGAATATTTTATTTTCCCAAAAGAGTGTATGATTTAAAATACAGTAAGAACTACAGGGCAGTCTGCCTTCTAGACTAATAAATGCTCATTTAATCAGGGACTACTTTTTATAGATAATTGAGAAATAATTCTTACATTGGATAAGATAGACTAGTTTATTTGAAAGAACCTCTTCTGCTCTTAGGTCTTAATATTTGGGCAATGAAAAAATAATAGAATGCATTTAATAATAAAAATATTTATTGAACAGTTATTACATGCTGGTCATCATGCTACATGCTTGACATGGGGTCTGGTTCAGTCTTCATAGTGCTGGATGGAATAGGTACTACATCAAAACCTCAGAGAGACAAACTCGCTAGAGATTGCCCTATGTTAAGGGACAGAACCAAGATTAGAACTCAAAACATCTAGCCTAGAGCTTGCCCCTAGCATCTTTGGAGGGATTTCGCACTGTCTGGATTTGGCTCTCCCTCGCGGGCCCATGTTAATTTTGTACCATGACTGATAGTGGCAACACGTGCACCTGCAGAGCAGTTCTTCCTATTTTCTTCAGTGCTTGTCTCATTCCATCCGCATGTCATTTTTGTGTCTTGGTTGCCTGCGTTTGAATAAGAATCTAATGTCTAAACTTTATTTGAGCTTGGTTTCACTTAATACCAAGTCTTTTTATTTCACACAGACATAAATATATATGTATACATGTAATATGTATATAATATATTTTTATATGATGTAGTTATATAGGAATGTGTTTATGTAATATATGTTAACTATATAGAGAGTATAATATATGATGTTACGTATATTAGAGAGATTGTATTACTTTTCGATTGCTAATGTGGCAATAACTACAAACCCAGTGGCTTAAAACCACACAGATATATCTGTGTTCTGTAGGCTAGAATTCCAGTATGGGGCTCACTGGGCTAAACTCAAGGTGTTGGCAGAGCACCTTCTTTCTGGAAGCTCTGGGGGAAAATCCCTTTCTTTGCCTTTTCCACCTTCATTGGGTCATGGCCCCCTTCCTCCAACTTCAAAGCCAGCAATACTAGATAGGGTCCTTCTCACATCCCATCAGTCTGATCTCCCTTCAGATTACGTTGGACTCACCCGTATCATCCAGGGTAATCTCTCCATCTCGGAGTCCTTAATGTATCACATCTGGAACAACCTTTTGCCCTGCAAAATAACCGATTCACACACTCCAGGGATGAGGATGTGGACATTTGGGGGGAGTATTATTTCATCTACCACGAGCACTGGCTAGAGACAGCACTCTTCAGGCGACTGAGACAAAACACAATCCTTCCCTGGGGAAGATTACAAGTGAGAAGACTTTTAAATGGGTAAGGGAAATACAAAAAAAGTATGTGCCATGACGAAAGTATGAACAATTATAGCACCGTGGAGGACCCAACTATCTGCCTGGGGTTGAGAGCGAACTAGAACGATTTTGGCTAAAAATCTACAATTATTCTTGACATGTTCATATGACTTGATCACTTTATATCCAGGTTTTGAGACTCTGGGATATTCAGCACCAGCTGTCCATCCAGAGGATAGCTTGTCCTTTCCCCAAAAGCCAGGACTTCAGATGTGTCTTCCACTTTGATGAGGCCCATGGACGGCTTTTCATCTCCTTTAATAATCAGCTCGCATTGTTGGCAATGAAGAGCGAGGCCAGGAGAAGGGCGAAGAGCCACAAGAAAGCAGTCACCTGCGTTCTTTACAATTCCGTCTTGAAACAGGTAATGATGCTTTTCTGTCCCTCTCCTGACAACTCCCTGTGTCTAGAGGCTCATTTCCTTAATTTGATCCAAGGCAACTGAGGAAGAATGTAGAAAAAAAAATTGTGGGGAAGAAATGATTGAAGAGCTGTGTGCTTTTCTGCAATAATGTGTGTTCAGGTGGATTTGAAGCGTGATTTCGTTTTCAGCCAGTGACCACAGCAGCACAGACAGTTATAGGGAATTACAATCTTCCAGCTAAAACAAACAAAACGTAATGCAATTGAACTTCTGTTTGTTACTCGCTGGTTTGGGTCGTGATGCCAAATGCAAGCAAACCTGGTTGTAAAATTCTATTTTATGAACACCATCCTCCTGTATCCCTGTGGAAAGTTCTGAAATATGCATGAAATGTAATTAGCAGAGATCCATTTTGCCAGCATATTTTACACCAGTGGCTCGCAGTGGCAGCCCGGAATGTATTCATAATAAAATGATTCAGTTAAATGTGGTGCCACTTGGTATGCAGCACGAGTGTTGTTTGTCTCCCCACCACTTTAATGACACTTTTGCAGCCTTTGCTTACGGGAGCGCTACCTGAATGTCAATGAAGAAGCCTGGCTCCTCTGGAGCAAAGATGCCTACCGGACCACAGGCCTTTGTAGGGGACAAGGAGGGTCTGCGTGTGGCATCAATAGAGGGAGAGGCGCTGGTGGAGGTTGGTCTGCTGCAATGATCCCTTCAGGACTGATTGTAACCACACAGTGGGAGCCCAGCAGAGAGCCAGTATCCAGCTTGTGGCCAATTAAACAGTAACTCCAACCCATTTTTTCCCCTTCCCTTCTGCAGAAGCTTCTGCGTTCACTCAGGAATGAGTAGTTCGGGGTTTTTTTTGTGCAAGGGGTGGAAAGTCCTTTGTTAGTAATGAGTAGTGAGTGTGTCATGTCACTACTCCAAACATTCTGCTTTCTGGCTATTTCTAGGAGATAAAAACCCTTGATGAAACAATCCATTTTGAATTCCATTTGGGGGGAATGCTCCCCCTGTGAATGTTTTACTGAACTTTATGAAGGCAACCAGTTAATTCAGCTCCCTGGTGGCTTCCGGAAGATGTATTGACCTCCAGGAGAACATTTTTGCAGATTGAGGTCTGCAGTTAAAGAGCCCAGCATGTATGTAGAGGACAAGATCCTATGTCGCCTGGCCATTAGATGAGCGAGCGGTATTCCACGAGGAATTCAGGAAATGGGATGCAGAGATGTGGAATCTTCCATTTGGGATACAAAGATAAGGCTAAGACAATGCGAGTATATGCAAGTGACAGGGAACCGTAGAATGGGCACATATGGTATGTGATGTAGGAAGGGTCCCTGTGCAATCAAGTTGGGTATTTGCACCTCTCCTTATTTTTGTTGTGAAGAGTATAAATAATTAAAAGCATTAATATGTATATATGAGGTACACAGTGCTGTTCATTTCATACCTAAGTGGTCCCCAACTATCAGTGGCTAAGCTATAGAGAAAAGCTTTAACAATGTATTACGTTTATAACTATCAAAACATATTGCAGTTAAGGACAAAGAAAACCAAATCACCCACGGTGCCATCCGCCAGTGATAATTGATCATTTCAGAGTAATTAGACAAAGTAAAATGGTTTTGAACAAGTCGCAGGTGCCAGGAATGAGGAAGCAGATTCATACACTTTAGTTTCTTCCTCCCGGGAGCTCAAGGAGACTCAGGGCCTGGCTGTCTTCTTGGTGATCGTCGCTGGCAGGTGCCCGTTACACCTGGGGATGAAAGAAGGGGAGGAAGGCAGACACCTTCCTAACTCACAAAGGAAAACTGCAATCCAGTGAAATGAAGTAGAGAGAAGGGCAGAGAGCTGTCCATGGTAGGTGGTCACTTCTGCCTGCGGCTGGGGTGGGGGACAGACTGGAGCCCTGAAGTCTCAGAATGGGACCCTCTAAGGGGAGAAGGAAGCAGTTCCACACTGAAGATAGACCATGAGCATCCTCAAAGAGGTTTGAGCACTCTCGAAAAAAAGTAGTACTTTTTTTTTTTTAAGGGTTTTATTTATTTATTCATGAGAGACACAGAGAGAGGCAGAGACACAGGCAGAGGGAGAAGCAGGCCTCATGCAGGGAGCCCAACGCAGGACTCGATCCCAGACCCCAGGATCACACCTGAGCCGAAGACAGCTGCTCAACCACTGAGCCCCCCAGGGGTCCCTCTTCCGGTGTTTCAAAGTACTCAGCAAATGTAGTTGTTGAGGCAGTAAAGGGAGCCGAGAACCAGATTGTGAATGTCGTTCGCTGAATATACCATGGCCTGGTCTTGGAAAAATAAAGCATGGACTTGAGGTCAAAACAGCAGTTTTCACATTGTTGTCTCAGACCCCTGGGGGGACTCAGATTCTTTCAGAGAATCTATAAGATCAAAACTGTTTTCATCATATTATTAATTTTTTGCTTTCTTTTGTTGCTCTGTCTCAGGAGTGTACAGGGAGTTTTCTAGGGGCCACATGACTGCTGATGACCTCATTGCTCTAATGCCTAGAGGAATGTTTGCTTTTGTATGCTTGTGTCTTAACAGTTGCTTGGTTTAAATTTCCAGTGTGGTAGATGCATAGTATGTCTGTCTTGGCCTCTCTCTCTTTCTCTCTCGATCTCCCCTACATAAATGGAAGCTGTTTGGATTCCTTAATAATTTTTAAGAGCATAAAGGAATCCCAAGGTCAAAAGTTTTGAGAAATGCTGAGTTAGTTAGATCAGAGTTCAGATGTTGGGCAGATAGCTTGTCATGTCTAAGCTTCAGTGTATTGACTGTTAAATATGCGTGTGTGTGTGTGTGTGGTAGTGGGAGGTGGAGAGCAGAGACACGTAAAGGGTAACAACACGGATCTCCCCAGCATGGCTTTCTGTGGCCTGCCTTTGGAAGCAGCCCTCCTTCCTCCCCCACAGTCAGCCCCAGCCAGGCTCCCCCTCTGGGGAGGGGTATCCTCCCACCATACCTCTCAGGTTACATGTTGGTGCTCTATGGCACTTTTTTCTTATTAACTTCTTGGTATCCCTTAATCTTCATTTCCTTCCTTCCTTCCTTCCTTCCTTCCTTCCTTCCTTCCTTCCTTCCTTCCTCCCTTCCTTCCTTCCTTTTTAAAATTTTTATTTTATTTTAATTTTTTATTTATTCATGAGAGACACACAGAGAGAGGCAGAGACACAGGCAGAGGGAGAAGCAGGCTCCCTCTGGGGAGCCTGAAGTGGGACTTGATCCCAAGACACTGGGATCACAGTCTGAGCCAAAGGCAGATCCTCAGCCACTGAGCACCCCAGCCCCCCCTCTTCTTAACCTTCATTTGCACCTTGTATCATGTGAAAGCATGTACTAGGAAGAGTGAGGATGGTGGCAGGGACCCCGAATTGGGCTTTGTCCAGGAATGCCCCCTTCAGATGAGGTAGTTGTTTATCCTGCTCCTTCTCTCCTCAGCCCTTGCAGCTCCTGCTCATAAATAGTCCTGGAGCTCATCTGTCATCCTCTCAGCTCTCCAAGTCTCCAAGGACAAGCCACACTTACCCCCCCACCCTTTCAGAGTATTGCTCACATTTCTAGGTGTTTTCCAGGCAGACACGGAACTCCCATTTTTCTCTCCTCCTATGTTTTTGGTGTAAGGGCAAGATCCTTGTTTTCTGCTTCTGTATTTTCCTACAACCCTTTGGCCTCTGCTGAGTAGCAAGTGCACGCTCGATTGCTAGGTTTGGTGACTTATCACCACTTCCCATTCCATGTTCAAAAGGAATCTGTGCTTTTTTGGTCCACTGGCACTTGCTCTGTGGTTATGTGGTTTGGTGTCTTTTGAGTAGAATTTATCTTTGTCTGAGTTTAATGAAAACCTCTTTTTCTGTTGTTGTCATTTTAACGTGTTGCCGACGCTTTGTTATTATTTCATTCTGTTTGGGCTTCAGTGGAGACCTAATATAATCCCTGTATAAAAGCAACTTGGTGCAGTCTGTGACTTTTCTTTATCTTCCTGCCTTTTGGTGGATCCTCGCACCCTAATCTAAAAAAAGTGATGTTAAGCCCCACAAAATCTTTTAAAAGAAACCACATGCTTTCCTTCACCCGGCAATGTGTGCCCTCACAGCTAGCAGGAGAACAAGTTGGGACAGGATGAAGGAGTCCCTGGAATGCCTAATTTTGAAAGAATCAAAGTAACTCAATATCCTGGAGGCAGTTTTAATGAACTGTCTGCACAGAGTTCTTAAATGAAGCTTTTATTAAAAACCATGAAGGTTAAGAAACTTTTAAAAAATATATTTGTAGGTACCATATAAACTGGAATAGATAAAATTTCTGAGTCATCACTGGGGCTCTCATCCTAATGATGTGGGTTTAGGTGTTTCTGTAAAATAGGTAATGTTTCAGTTTGCCTTGCATCTAAGACATACTTATAGTCAAGCTAGACATTCAGGCATCATCACATTTGGGCAGATAATGATATTAACCATTTTTATTATTTAAATAACTTATCTTTGTGAAACACCACGTGCTTATTATAAGACATGAAAACAATGCAGTAAGCTCAAATAAGGAACTAAATATTGAGGAAATATCATCAGCATTTCCTAAATATCTCTCTGTGCATAGACAATTTTGTATAAATATGGTTCCGCAAACTTATTTTTCATTTTATAATATATTGGAATATATTTCCTTAGATGTAGCTCTACTTCATCATTTTTAAAAAGCAGCACAGTAACCCATTGTAGACGCGTATCATAATTTACCGATCCATTTGCCTTGATGAGAATTTTGCTATTATGAATTCTTTTGTGCATAAATATATTCAGACTCATGACTTTATCTCTCTAGGGTGAAATCTTAGGAATGTATTTCTAGGTTAAAATATATGCATATTAGATAATTCGATACACAAATTGCCTCCCAGAACCTCACTATTTTGCCCAATCTCTAGAAGTAAACATATTAATCATATGCATGGTATATAAGGAGCCACGTCAGCGGCTGCCTGGCTGCCTCCAGCAGGACCCCTGCCTGAGGCCATCGATGAGGTTCCTTCCCATAATCCGGCATGGGATGTTGATTTTGGAATTTTGAAGACTAGACCTTCTCCACGTTAGCCACGGTGGTGCTGTTTCTTGAGGACCAACTCTCACACTATCACAGCAAACATAAAGCCAGACCACTCATTAAAAACGGGGCTGGCCTAGAATTTTTTCAGTGACGCTGCATCTCTTGTCCTCTCTTCTATATCCATTTTTGGAGAAATTGAGCTATCTAACCAATTCAGTTGGTAGTTCCCTGGGTAATTGTAAATCTGGGCAAAGGGAAGTGGACAAGCTTGAGGGAAATCTGTGTCCACCTTTCAAGACATTATACCTCTTTACTGCTTGTATTTAGGGCAAAATCAATGAGTTTCTCTTTTGAACAGAACTGGATGAGCACTAATGAAAACTTTCTCCTTGCTGCCCTATTTGCTGGGCTCCAAGTGGCTTTCCTTTTATTAACACGCCTTTTCTTCAGTGGTCAGCTTGAGGCTGTACTTGGTTACATGTCAGTCCTGAGGCCGTGAGCTCTGGTCACTTGTTGGAGATGTGGGAGGTGCCCTGGTCTTAAGGCTTCTCCAAAGCATACACAATGCACACATGTATGCACACACTTATTTAAATGTGATTAACTTGGAAGGAATAAGGCATTTCAATGTTACAAAAGATAAAAGAGGGGCACCTGGGTGGCTCAGGTGGTTAAGGGTTTACTTTCTGGTCATGATGCCAGGGTCCTGGGATGGAGCCCGTGTCGGGCTATCTGCTCAGCAGAGAGTCTGTTTCTCCTTCTCCCTCTGCCTCTTCTTGGGCTTATATTCTCTCTTACTGTCCCTTTTGAATAAGTAAATAAAAATCTTTAAAAAAAAAACTCAAAAGGACAAAAGGGCATACAGTGAAAACTTCCTCTTATTGCTTCTATTTACTCAGCTTTCATCGCTGGAGGCAACCAGTTTTATGACTTTCAGGATCACCCTTTCTGCAATGCAGACAATGTCTTTTGCAGAGCAGATTTTTTTTTTTTTAAATTTCAGGGCTATTCTATTCATACAGAGGTACATATGCATATTCACTTTTAAATTATGGGTGTGTATAATTCTTGATACTTAAGAATTGGTATTATTTTTAAATGCTTTTTACACCAATGATAGAACATTATGCACAGAAACACTGTTCTGTATATTGATTTTTTTATCTAACAATCTGGCCTAGAGATCATCTTATTACCTAGAATATCCTCTTTCTTTTTTATAGCTGCACAGTATTCCATTACGTGGGTGTACCAAAGTTTATTAGACAGCTCTTATGGACATTTAGATTGATTTCAGCATTTTATATTACAAATAATGTAGTAGTTTTTAACCTTGAGCGCACAACTTTTAGCATGAGTGAGGGAATACCTGTAGAATCAATTCCTAGAACTGAAATGATCTCATCGAGAGTATTTATGTCCGTAACCTTGATGGATATTGTCAAATATTCTCCATAAAAGCCACGTGAAATCCAACAGAAGAGTAGGAGAGGACCTTTTCCTCAGCTTCTCTCATCATCACAGTCGTTTTTTTTTTTTTTTTTTAAGAATCTGGTTTTTTTAAGAGCACTTTTAGGTCTATAGCAAAATTGAGTAGAAAGTGCAGAAGTACCCCATATACCCTCTGTCCTCGCACATGCATCCCCTTCCCCATTATCCACACCCCCTACCAGAGTGGTACATTTGTTGCAGTTGATGAACCTATATTGACATATCGTTGTCACTAAATGTAACCACAGTTTACATTAGGGTCAATCTTAATGTGATACATTCAATGAGTTCAGACAAATGTATAATCACATGTATCCACCATTATAGCATACTGGCTTTTCAGATTGGCTTTTTATCACTCAGTAATATGTATTTATGTCTTCTTTCTATATTTTAATGGCTTGAGAGCTCATTTGAAAGAAATATCGAATGGTATTCCATTGTAAGGATGTGCCATCATTTATTTATCCATTCACCTCCTGAAGGACATCTTGGTTGCTTCCAATTATTGGCTATTAGGAATAAAGCACCTATAAACCTTCACGTATAGGCTTTTGTGTGGACATAAGTTTTTACTCCTTTGGGTATATATCAAGGAGCACAACTGCTGGATTGAATGGTAAGAATACATTTAGTTTTGTTTAAAAAAAAATCCAATTGCCTTCTACAGTGGCTGTACCAGTCTGCTTTCACATGAGCAATGGACGAATGTTCCTACTGCACTACATCCTCATCGCATTTGGTGTTGTCAGTGTCCCAGATTTAGGTTGTTCTGAGAGATGCATAGATCACATTATTTTACTTTGCATTTCCCCAATAATGTATAATGTGGAATATCCTTTCATATGCTTTTTTTTTTTTTTGCCATTTATGTTCTTTGGTGAGGTGTCTGTTAAGGTCTTTGGACTATTTTTTTTTTTAAAGATTTTATTTTATTTATTCATGAGAGACACACAGAGAGAAGCAGAGACACAGGCAGACGCAGAAGCATGCTGTCTGCTGGGAGCCCGCTTTGGGACTCTTATTTTAGGATCTCAGATTCACGACTTGAGCCGAAGGCAGATGCTCAACCACTGAGCCACCCAAGTGCCCCATCTTTGACCCATTTTTTAAAATTGGGTTGTTTTTTGTTGAATTTCAAGGGTTTTTTTTTTGTATGTTTGGATTACATTGCTTCATCGTATGTGTCTTTTGAAAATAATATCTCCCAATTTGTGGCTTATCATTTCATTCTCTTGACAATGTCTTTTACAGAGCAGAATTTTTTTTATTTAAATGAAGTCCAGCTTATCAATGATTTCTTTCAGGGACTATACCTTCCGTGTTTTGTTTAAAAAGTCACTGCCAAATCCAAGATCATTTAAATTTTCTCCTATATTTTTAGGTCTGTGATCCATTTTGCTAATTTGTGTGAAGGGTATAAGGTCTGTGTCTAGATTCATCTTTTCACCTGTTGGTGTCCAGTTGTTCCAGAACCACTTGTTGAAAGAAAAGACTATTCATTATTATATTGCTTGTGCTTCTTGGTGAAAGATCAGTTTACTCTATTTATGTGCATCTGTTTTGGGGGCTCTCTATTTGATATTATTGATCTAGTTGTTTATTCTTTTTTAAATATTTTACTTATTTATTCATGAGAGAGAGAGAGAGAGACAGACACAGGCAGAGGGAGAAGCAGGCTCCATCAAGGGAGCCCCATGTGGGACTCGATCTCAGGACCAGGATCACACCCTGGGCCAAAGACAGATGGTCAACCACTGAGCCACCCAGGCATCCCTAGTTGTTTATTCTTATGCCAATTTTACACTGTCTTGATTATTGCAGCTTTATGGTAAATCATGAAGTTGGTAGTGTCAGTCTTCCAATTTTGTTCTTTTCCTATAATATTTTGTTAGCTCATCTGGGTCTTTGGCCTCTTCATATGAAATTTAGAACTGGCTTGTCAATATCCACTAAATAACTTGCTGGGATTTTTATTTGCATTGCATGGGATCTATTGACTAATCTGGGGAGAATTGAGATCTTGACAACATTGAGTCTTCCTCTCCACAGAACATGGAATATCTCCATTTATTTAGTTTATACTTAATGTAAGTATTTAATTTCTGTAGATGCTAATGTAAATGCTATTACAATTTTATTTTCAGATTCTGCTTTTAATTGTTGTGCTATATAGGAAACTGACTTTTGTATATTAACCTTGTATCCTACAATCTTGCTACAATCACTTATTAGTTCTAGGAGTTTTTTGTTGATTCTTTCATATTTTCTACATAGAGAATCACACCATCTGCTAACAGAGTTTATTTCTTCCTTTCTAATATTTATAGCATTTATTTCCTTTACTCATCTTACTGCATTAGGTAAAGTTTCTATATAATGTTGAAAAGGGGTGATGAGAGGGAACCTCCTTGCCTTGCACCTCATCTTAGTAGGGAAGTTTCACATTTCTTACCGTTAAGTACGATACTAGCTATAAGTTTTTTTTTTTTTTTTTTTCTGAAAATACTCTATAAAGTGGAGGAAGTTCCCTTCTAGTTTACTGATAATTTTTTTTTTATCATGAATCGGTGTTGGATTTTGTCAAATGCTTTTTCTGCATCTACTGATATGATCACAGGATTTTTCTTTTTTAGCCTATTCATGTGATAGATTGCATTAATTCATTTCTAAAGGTGAAGCAGCCTTGCATACCTGGGATAGATATCACTTGCTTATGCTGTATGATTCCTTTCTTGCACTGTTGGATTTGATTTACAATAGTTTTGTTAAATATTTTTATATCTATGTTCGTGAGTATCAGACTGTAATTTTTTCTGTAATGTCTTTATTTGGTTTTGGTATCAGGGTAATGTTGTCCTCATAGAATGAGTCAGGAAGTATTCCATCTGTTTGTATCCTCTAAACAAGATTGTAGTAAATTGGCATCATTTTTTCCTTAACTACTTCATAGTATTTACCAATGAACCCATACAGCCTGACACTTTCTGTTTTGGGACATTATTAACTATTGATTTATTTATTTTTTTTCATTGATACAGGCCTATTTGGACTTGTCTTATGTCTATTTCTTCTTGTGTGAGTTTGAGAAGATTGTGTCTTTAAATTGGCCAATTTCATCTAGGTTGTCAAATTTGTAGGCATAGAGTTTTTATTGTATTCCTCTATGATCCTTTTAATGTGTATGGTCCTTAGTGATGTCCTCTCTTTCATTTCTGATCTGAGTAATTTGTGTCTTCTCACTCTTTTTTTTTTTTTTTTTCTTCTTCTTATTTAGCCTGGCAAGAATCTTATCAGTTTTATTGATCTTTTCAAAGTGACAGCTTTGGGTTTCATCAACTTTATTAATTCTTGAATTTCAGTTTCATTGGTTTCTGCTCTAATTTTAATTTTTTTCTTCTGCTTACTTTTAATTGCATTAACTTTTCATTTTCTTTTCTAATATATGCATACATTTTCCTCTAATTTCTGCTTTCTCTGCATCTGAAACGTTTTTATTTGTATTTTCATTTTAGTTAATTTTAATTTTAAAAGATTTTATTTATTTTTAGAGAAAGAGTGTGAGTGAGGGGAGGGGCAGAAGGAGAGGCAGAAGCAGACTTCCCACTGAGCAGGGAGCCTGACCCAGGGCTCAATTCCAGGACCCTGAGATCATGACCTGAGCCAAAGGCAGATGCTTAACCAACTGAACCACCCAGACACACCTACATTTTAATTTAATTAAAAATATTTTAAAATTTCTCTTGAGAGTTTTTCTTTAACCTAAGTGTTATTTAGAAATATGCTGTTTAAAATCTCCAAGTAGGGATCCCTGGGTCGCGCAGCGGTTTGGCCCCTGCCTTTGGCCCAGGGCGCGATCCTGGAGACCCGGGATCGAATCCCACGTCCGGGCTTCCGGTGCATGGAGCCTGCTTCTCCCTCTGCCTGTGTCTCTGCCTCTCTCTCTCTCTCTCTGTGTGACTATCATAAATAAAAATTAAAATTAAAAAAAATAAAATCTCCAAGTATTTTGGGATTTTTCCAGTTATCTTTCTGTTATTGATTTCTAGTTTAATTTCATTGTAGTCTAAGACCAGACATTGTATGATTTTTATTCTTTGAAATCTGTTAAAGTGTGTTTTATGCCCCCAAATATGGTTTATTTTGGTGGCTATTCTATACAAGCTTGAGAAAAATGTACATTTTGGTGTTTTTATATGAGGTAGTTTATTTTACATTTATATCCACTTGATTGATGATAATGTTTTTTTTTTATTTTTTATTTTTTTTTATTGGTGTTCAATTTACTAACATACAGAATAACACCCAGTGCCCGTCACCCATTCACTCCCACCCCCCGCCCTCCTCCCCTTCTACCACCCCTAGTTCGTTTCCCAGAGTTAGCAGTCTTTACGTTCTGTCTCCCTTTCTGATATTTCCCACACATTTCTTCTCCCTTCCCTTATATTCCCTTTGAGTTCAACTATATCATTACTGATTTTCTGCCTGATGGTCCTGTCCCTTTTTGATAGAAGAGTACTGAAATCTTCTACTATAAAGGTGGATTAATCTTTGCATTTCTACCAGTTTGCCTCATGTAGTTTGATGCAGTTGTTAGAGTCATACATATTAAGAATTGTTGTTTTCTTGGAGACTTGACTCTTTATCTGTATGCCCCTTTTCATTCCTAATAACTTTCTTGCTATAAAGTCTGCTTTGTCTGGAATCAATATAGCTACCACTGCTCCCTTTTGATTCATGTTAGTAATGTATCTTGCTCCATTTTACTTTAAATCTGTGTTTTATATTTAAATTGGGTTTCTTTTATACAACATATAGTCAGGTCTTGGTTTTTGATCCAATCTGACAATCTGGCTTGATTTGTTCATTGAGCACATTGACATTCAATTGATATAGTTGGATTAATAGATTTCTTATTTGTGACTGTTTTCTACTGGTTGCCCTTGTTCTTTGTTCCTGTTTTATCTTCTACTGTTTTTCTGCCTTTTGTGGTTTTAATTGAGCATTTGAAATGATTCTATTTCCTCTCTCTTCTTAGCATATGACTTATATTTTGTTTTTAACGTTTTTTAAATGGTTGCCCTAGAGTTTTCAATATACATTTATAATGAATCCAAGTCCACTTTCAAATAACACTATATTAATTCACAGGTCATTTTATTACCTTACAATAACAAAATAATCTAATTCCTCCCTTTTTTTGCCTGTATCATTGCTGTCATTCATTTCCCTTATATATAAGCATATATCTGTATATAATCATATATGTATGCATAAGCATACATAATTGAATACATTGTTGGAATTATTGTTTTGATACGTTAGATCAAGTAAGAATAAGAAAAACAGGAAAAATTCTTTCCATTATGTCCTTCCTTTTTCATGTAAATCCAGTTTCCTGACTTAAATTATTTTCTTTCTTACTAGAGAACTTCTTTTTAACATATTTTGAGGTCTACTAGCAACAAATTCCCTTAATTTTTGTTTGTCTGAGAAAGTCTATTTCTCCTTGATTTTTAAAGTTGCTTTCACAGGGTACAGAATTCTAGGCTGGTGGGTTTTTTTCTTTTAACACTTTAAATATTTCATTCTACTCCCTTCTTGACTATATGTTTTCTAAGGAGAAGTCAAATATAATTCTTTTTTTTTTACTTTAAAATTTTTATTTAAATTCAAGGAAATTAACGTATAGTGTAATATTGGTTTCAGAAGTAGAACTTAGTAATTCATCACTTACATAGCACACCCAGTGCTCATCATATCAAGTACCTTCCTTAATCACTCATTTAGCCCATCCCCTACCCACTTCCCTCCATCAACCTTCAGTTTGTTCTGTCCTTAAGAGTCTTATGGTTTACTTCCCTCTCTCTCTTTTTTTCCTTTCCACATGTTCATCTGTTTTGTTTCTTTTTTTAAAAGATATTTTATTTATTTATTCATGAGAGACACACAGAGAGAGGCAGAGATATAGGCAGAGGGAGAAGCAGGGTCCTCACAGGCAGCCTGATGTGGGACTTGATCCTGGGACTCTGGGATCACGCCCTGAGCCAAAGGCAGATACTCAACTGCTGAGCCACCCAGGCGTCCCTCATCTGTTTTGTTTCTTAAATTCCACAAATGAAATCATATGGTATTTGTCTTCCTCCGACTTATTTTGCTTAGTGTAATACACTCTAGGTCCATTCAATTCTTGCAAATGGTAAGATTTCATTATTTTTGATGACTGACTAATATTCCATTGTCTATATATACCACATCTTCTTTGTTCATTCATCAGGTGATGGACATTTTGGCTCTTTCCATAGTTTGGCTATTGTGATAATGCTGCTATGAACATTGGGGTGCATGTACCCCTTTGAATCTATATTTTTGTATCGTTTGGATAAACACCTAGTAGTACAATTGCTGGATCCTGGGGTAGTTCTATTTTTACTTTTTTGAGGAACTCCTTACTGTCTTCCAGAGTGGCTACACCAGGTCGCATTCCTAGTAATAGTGCAAGTCCCCTTTCTCAGCATCCTCACCAACATCTGTTGTTATCATGTTCAAATGTAATTCTTACCTTTGTTCCTTTGAAGTAAGTTATCTTTTTTATCTGGCTTCTCTCAAGATGTCATCATTGACTCTGATATGCCTGCATATCCTTATTTTTAGCATTTATCCTTCTTTGTGTCATGTGAGCTTTCTGGATCTGTGGTTTGGTACCTGTTACTAATTTGGGAAAATTCTCAGTAATTATTGTTTCAGGTATTTCTTCTATTCCTTTTATCCTTCTCCTATTAGTATTCTCATTGTGTGAATGTTATACTTTTTGTAGTTGTCCCACAGTTCTTGGATACTGTTTTGTTTTTTTTTTTCCTCAGTCTTTGTCCTCTTTGCTTTTCAGTTTTTGAGGTTTTTACTGATATATTTTCAAGCTCAAAGATTCTTTCCTCAGCCATATTCAGTCTAGTATTAAGCCCATCAAAGGCATGCATGCTTCATTTATAAACTCTAGCATCTCTTTTTGGTTCTTTCTAAGGATTTCTATTGCTCTGCTTACATTACCCATCTCTTCTCACATGCTATCTTTACCCATTAGAGCCTTAGCATATTAATCATAGTTGTTTCAAATTTCTGATCTGATAATTCCAACATCCCTGCCATGCCTGAGTCTGATGCTTGCTATCTTTCTTCAAACTGTGTTTTTTAGTATGTTTTGTAATTTCTTCTTGATAGTGGGACATAAGGTACCAAGTAAGAACTCTGTAATATGCCTTTAGAAATGTGGCAGTGAGGGTGGTGGGGGTGGAGAAGCATTCTAGAGTACTAGCATTAGGTCATAGTCTTCTGTGAGCCTGTGTCTCTGGACTGTGAACTTCACATATGCTTTTTAAAAAAAGTTTTTATTACCTTTTTTTTCACATATGCTTCTCAGTTGTCCACCACACTTATGTCCAATAAGAAAGCTAGAGCCAGCTAGAATTTGGTACTTTCCTTCCTCAGATCAGTTAAGCATTGTTAAAACCCCAGCAGGTGAGGCCCTCATTAGTTTCTCCTGAGGGAAGACCTTGTTAGGAAGAACAGAATTACTCTAATGTGTTTTGAAATAGTTTCTTGCTCTCTGCCCTGGCCAGAAGCAGGAGGGGATATTTCTCCAATATTACAGTAAAATCCTGGTCGATAAAATGATAATACTGTCGAGGCCCCCCCTGACTGGCTCCCCTTGGCATTTTTAACTCTCAGACTTGTCCACTTTGAGCCTCCAGCAATTCATCAATTGTAGTTCTAGTTTTCCTCTCTTGGCGCTGCTTCCCGTGGACTTTCCAGTTCATGAGTTCCTGCTCTGGTAAATTGTAATTTTCTCTATTTGTCTGTTGATCTCTCCAATTCTGGGGGTAGCAATTTACCCTGCGACCTCATTTCTATTATTGATAAAATAAGAGTTGTCAATTTTTTTTTAGTTTGTTTAGATTTGTACTTATTAGTAGGATGGGTGACTTCTAAGCATGCAGGACCAGAACCTGGAGTCCAATGCAGTCTCAACTACTCTTTGATGTCCTGTTTTCTCAGTTATTTGTTTAGAATGAGGGAAGTGGTGAGGTTTTAGAGTCAGAGTTCCCCAAAACTTTGCATTGAGCAAGGGATTTTTAACTTTTCTAAACAAGAGTTTTCTTATCTATAAAATAGGGATTGCAATACCTCCCTTTTAGATTTTCTGTAAAGGACAAAAGATAAGGTATAGAAACATACATGGAACAAGGCAGGAATAAAAGCAAAATCCATATTAGCCAAAAAAAAGGGAAGTGATATTCTTCTGACTTTGCCCCCTAGTTCTTGTGGGTACCTGGTGATTTGACCTTTTGCATTGCTGTTTCCTTTGCCTAGGCTTTCTCAGAGCCCCCAGCTTTGCATTCACTCTGCTGATCTCTACCTCTGTCTCAGTTATAGTTTTCTCCATAATGCTTATCACCGCTAGACTATACCTACCTATATATTTATATATCTATATAGCTTTTTTCCTCTTATTTTCTCATCTCGGTGCCTCTCTAGCCCCGCTAAATAAATATAAGGGCAGGAGTTTCTCACCGCTGAATTCCCAATGCCCAGATCCTACATCTTGCATATTTTAGGTATTCAATAAACTCAAGGAATGAATTTGAGGGATCCCTGGGTGGCGCAGCGGTTTGGCACCTGCCCTTGGCCCAGGGCGCGATCCTGGAGATCCGGGATCGAATCCCACGTCAGGCTCCCGGTGCATGGAGCTTGCTTCTCCCTCTGACTGTGTCTCTGCCTCTCTCTCTCTCTCACTGTGTGCCTATCATGAATAAATAAAAATTAAAAAAAAAAGGAATGAATTTGAAAGAGCAAACTACAAATTAACTTAAAAGAGGTAATAAATAAGATTTATAAATGGAGAATTGCTGCCTTAAAATATTTGGGCCCTTTTTCTGTACCAGTACTTAGATATTATCATTCTCCTCACCTCACTACTTACTAAGATGTAACTTCTAGAGATTTGATGTACAATAGAAATAAAGTTGGTAACCTGCTTTATATTATGGGGCCACAAACAGCACTGACTAAAAAATAGAACTATAAACAGCAATTAAATCAAATGTCCTCATCCCTTGGTAGCCAGCGACATCGGCTGCTGTAATTTTTATTTCCCTTCTTGCTTAGACCTAGGATTTGGAATGCATGTAAAGACAACTAAAATGCCTACTGTTGTTGGAATACAAGAAGACAATTAAGGGACATGGATACAGCCTCACATCTCTTAGAATCGTCTCATTGGCTGTGACAGCTTCAGATGAGGGAGACATGAAGACCCACATATTCCTAAATGGTTATTAACTCGGGTAAACAAGGCAGAGAACAACATTTAGCTCCTCAGGGCCGCTTGCACTAGAGGGAAGTTATTAGGGGAGTGTCATTTCTGCTCTGCAGACTGTCGGGGCACCGTCCTCATGGGCTGAGGTCTTGCCTGGTGAGAAGCAGCCAGAAATGAACTGAAAACTTGAAGAGATTTGGTCTCCTCAAAATCTGGCATGTAAATATGATACCAATACTTATCCCTGAGCTCCATTCCTGAGAAAATCACAGCTTGCTAAAAATAAAGTCCCCACCGTCCTATAGTCAAGCCATTTCCTTCACCTGCCAAGTGATGTTAAATGCATTCCTCTCTCACCAAACTTTGCAAGTCTTTCCACCTGCCTTGCTATTCTTGTATTCTTGATATTGTCATAGTGACAGAAGAGTCTGGTTAATGCTGGTGGTATGTCTGAGACATGGTCAGCCCTCGGTTTTCAACACATTGTTTTCCTGGAGACTCCACCTTACGGCAGATTGCCATAAAATGAGATCTGACTGGCTATCCACTGTTGTCATTATTGATTCAGGTTTCATGAGCAATTATGAAATGAGCAGAGAAAGGTGCTAAAAGCCGATGAATAGTATGTTAGGGCTCAGCCAGGTGGTCAAAGGAGGAAGAGTTTTGCTGCAAAGCAGCAAAATGTGGGAGTTACTAACTCCTGATTGAATGTCTACAGCAGATAAAAGTAGGGCAGTCGATGATTAGATGCTTTGTAATGTGGGCGATGTCAGTCTCAGGAAGCAAATAAGTCTTTTCCTTGAACATGGTCTCATTGTACTTTGCCCCCCTCCCTTTTCTTTTTTTATCAGAGAATGTTCATCTTTTTGTACTGAAATGCCTAACATGCAAGTGCTCAATAAATACATTTTGAATAGAAATAGGTAAAGTCTTCACAACCTTTAACTTTTTCTTTAAAAAAATACTGTCAACATTTTCACTCTTGCTTGGAAAATTATGTTTCCACGGTTTTGTTTTTAATGAATACAATTCAGATTCCTAAGTAATTATATGAGAAATTCACCAGTATGATATAATTTGAGATTTCAGTGTACATCTACAATCTGCTTTCTAAAGCTGTAATTGTCTAAATTCACTGTCATGGTTGAAAGAAAGCAAGATATTAAATATTTTCCTTATATTGGTTTGGATATGAAAAGTGGTATCACCCAAAATAGAAAAATAAAGCTTAAATAGGATAGTAACACTAGTTAACTTTTATGGCTCATTTATTGCATACCATTCACTGTGCTTTACAAATATTAGCTTATTTAAACTTCTCAGAAATGGTTTGAGATGGTTACTGTGATTCTTTCTGGTCTGTAGGGGAGGGAACTGAAGCTTAGAGGTGTTAGGCACTGAGCCCAAGGTCAGACAACTGACCTTCAAACTCAGGCATCCTAGTCTCAGACTCAGGGCTCTTAACCACTAGGCATGTTGCACAAATCAAAGCAAAAAGAGGGACGCCTGGGTGGCTCAGTGGTTGAGTGTCTCCCTTCAGCTCAGGGAGTGATCCTAGGGTCGTGGGGTCGAGTCTCACATCAGGCTCCCTGCTTCTTCCTCTGCCTATTTCTCTGGCGCTCTCTCTGTGTCTCTCATGAATAAATAAATAAAATCTAAAAAAAAAAAAAAAAAGGCAAATAGCAAATAGAAACCAGGCAGTTACCTGGAGTGATAATTGAAGAGATATGTCACATTATTTCAGGTTTGGGCAATTTTGTCCTAGAAATTATACTATCGTTGAACAATGGTAATTAAATATTTAAGCTACTTTTGATTTTGTGAGAGACCATGTGTAACATACATACAGTTTTACATCATTTAAAAAGTTGTTTGATTCCGAGTTGTAATTTCAGGGAAAAAAAAGGATACAAGACATCATGTGCTCACAATCAGTTCTTTGCTCAATGGTGATCCTTTTATTTTCCAGTCTCTCCTCTCCTTTTAACTTCTGAACTGCTGTTTCGGGTGAACATCTCTTACCTGGACCTAATACAGCAGCCCCCACATGGTCTTTCTGCAGCCCCAGTTTGTTCTCTACACCACTGCCAGGAGTATCTTCACAAACCAACTAACAACAACAAGAAAAAATACCGTGTTGCTCTCCTCCTCCTCAAGTACAATGATTGCTGCTAACTTTGAGTCATACACTCCACTGATAATCCAATGAGAGCTAAGGCCCCTATCCCAGTAAGAACTTTACACACATGACTCATTATTCTGACATTGCTCTTTTTTAATATTTTAATTCCAGTTAGTTAACATACAGTGTGGTATTAGCTTCAGGTGTCCAGTACCGTGCTTCAGCACTTCCATTCGCACCCGGTGCTCATCACAGCAAGTGCCCTCCATAATCCCCATCACCTACTTCACCCATCCCCCCATCCACCTCCCCTCTGGTAGCCATCAGTTTGTTCTCAATAGTTAAGATCTCTAGCATTGCTCTTTAGGGATTTCAATATCTGTCACCAACCTGCTGCCTCACCTGCCATTGCACTGTTTATTTATCTCATCATCTGCACTCTGGCTGCATTACACTTCATATTGCTTCTCATGCTTAGAATATTCTCCAAGTTCTCTCTTCTAAGCACACTCTTAATTATCTGGGATGCCAAGCTGGAATACAGAAGGCCTTATGATGTGTCTGCCATAGACAGCCCATGATTCAAGCCTCATTATATAAGCTTGGGAACAGTACTTAGCTGATTAGAATCTCAATTTCATCACTGGTAGAATGAGGGTGATAACGTTATTTATTTTACAGAGTTTTAATAAAGATCAAGTGAGATAGTGAGTGTAAAGGGCTTGGCATCCAATAAATTCATATTCCTTTCTTCAATTGTAGATTGACCCTCCTCACCTTTTATTCCCCATCCCCCATCCCAGGAGTAGATTTGGGATTTTCCTCCCTGTGCCCCTACTGCAACCAGGGGTGAGCCCTCTAAACTTGTAGTATTGTTTGGGATTTATCTGTTTCTTGTCTGTTTCTCTATCCAGACCAATAGCTCTCAACCCAGGCTGTGGACTTACATAACCTGGGAAGCTCATTAAAAAAATGCTCCTTCTTCCTTCAATTAAATCAGAGTCTCTGATCTGGTGTACAGTCATGGTTTCTAAAGTTCCCCAGGTGATTTTAATATTCAAGCCTAGACTATAGATTCCTTCAGAGCAGGGATTCATTAGTGAAGCCCTGCTGCTGTCATGGAGCTGGCCACAGAGTGGATGTTCAGTGCATGCCCAAAAAAACGAATGAACGCATGCACACATGATGGCCAGCCATCCAGGCCTTCTGAATATACATTCAATCAACTTGAACCTATTTAATTATAAAAATGCAATGCTCAAAGTAGCATATCATTGATAAATTTACCTTTATACAATGGTAATCAGTACCTGTGCAGATAAAGACATGATTTAAGTTTTCTCAAAGTCTAGATGTTGCTTCAGGCAACTTCCTATCTACTTATTTGTGTATTCAGTGTTTTATTTTTTTGTTTGCTTGCTTTTTCATTCTTTTGGGTCCCAAAGTCATACGGTTGGGGGTGATTTTACTTTCTTAAAGGATGACTAAATACCTAGAGCTGAAATTAGCAGTTTACTTGCCACCATAAAATTTCTCACAGTCGGGCTACTATATATAATCCTATCGCTTCTGGCCTTTGTTCTGTTGCCTTCCTCTTGGAGTGTATATGCAGATTTATATTTAACCTTCCTGTGTTCTTTGTTTTTAGTGGCCTATCAATAATTGTGTTCAGTTGTAAAAATATATACAGCACCTTGAGAAAGGGAGAAAAGGGACTAATAGCATTGAAAGCGGCAGCTCTAGCGGTTTGTTAAAATTCACTACCCCCCCCATAATGTCTGGTAGTGGTTTCTTTTCTGAATGGTAAATGGAGGGTGATATGCAGTCAAATACTTCTTCTCCTATAGTGAATGGTGTCAGAGCACCATGACTAATAAAATCAGCTTTCTCATCTAAACACAGAAGATTTTTAAGTTTATTTCAGTAGGATTTGGTTCCAGTATGGCCTCTAGACAGTCAGCTGAACAGTGGGTAAGGGAAGTAGATTCCTATCTTTGCTGGTAAAGAGAACCATGACTTCATTTCCTCTGTTCCGGCTTAGGAATCAAAATGTTATCAGCTTAACCAAAAGAAAGAAAATACATCACAAACATGTCTCTAACTATTGTGAGGTGGGGGTGCGGGATCTCAGTAGTGGAAATCCATGGGTTAGATATTTTTATTGAAATAAAAATGGTGTTCTCTGGGACTATATTTCATTTCTTTATAATGTTATTTTCTCTTAGGTCGTCAGCTCTGATGTGGGGTCTACTGTTTCCTTCTGGATGATAGACACTGGGCAGAAAATCAAACAGTTTACTGGTTGCCATGGCAATGCAGAAATCAGCACGATGGCCCTTGATGCAAATGAGACACGGCTTTTGACTGGCAGCACAGATGGGACGGTAAAGGTGAGAACACAGTGATGCTCTTCTATCCACATACAAGGAGGGTAAAATACTATGTGAGGAGACGTAGCTATAGCTCTATTTGCGTTTGCCTTTTTGGCCATGCAAGAGGAAAGATGGGGCAAGAAGAGTTAAATAACCTGCACCATCTAATAACAAAGCTGTTAGGAAAAAAAAAGCCTCTGTGGAAAATGAATAAATGATCTTTCTGAATAAATTATTTAGACTAAAAATGCAACTTGGCTTACTTATCTCAGAAAGCCTTTTCCAGTGTTCTGGATAGAGGACTACTTTGGGGAATAAAATGTCCAAATAATTTTCCTATGCTTCAGCTAATGCCTCTAGTTTTCTTCTCAGTTTATAAAATGAGAAATCAGGGCAACCAAGTAAACTTTTTAAAATGGCATCGATGTAAATTTGGGGGCAAATGAATATTTTAAAATCAACCCATGTTATAACTTGCACGTTTATGTGAGGGGAAGTGAGACAGTAAAGAAGGATAGTAGGAAGAACAATCATATTATTTATTATCATAAACTAACAGTATTTAATACTTCCATTTCTCTTATTTTGTGACTATTACTAATTTCTTCTGGGAGAAAGGTGCTATTATACTTTGCAAAAATAACATTTTCATGCAAGGCTTAGATATTTGTTCTCTGAAGTCATGTCTACCAGTGAATCCTCTCTGCTCCCCTCAGCTCTGACACTAATGACAGTTTTTGATTGGAGATGGCTTGTGACACTCAGAGGCAACAGAAGGCAGTTTCCCAGAATAAGCTTTGAATGGTTCTCAAACTTCTGTCATAACTAGAATCAGAGGGTGTTAATTAGGTGTGCCTTCCATGGTGAGGTGTATGATGCATGCAAGTAGGCTGCGAGGGAGGGTAATGGAAAGTCATCTGGATATGTGGGTAGAACATGATGGAAGTTGGAGCCAGGAATTCAGGGGGATTCCAGAATGGCAACTGTCAGTGTCAAGGAAGTGCTATGGGGGGTTGCAATGGGAATCTCTGGAGGTCAACAGAACTGGGCCTTTGGGAAGGTTAATGGCTTGAGGCAAGGACTAGGAGCGTGGGTTTAAGTAATCTAGTTTTCAGGAGAACTGGTAAGATGTGTGAAGCTAATGGGACAAGTCCAACCCCAATAGTCAAGGTGGAATAAAACCAGAATAACTGGGACTGGAATTTTAGACAGGCTTAGGCAAGAGGAGCAAGTGAGTATCCCACTTACTAGTCTTAGGGTAAAAGACTGAACTGAGAAATAAAACAAGTAGACTCGGTTCCTTTTAACACTTTCTTGTCATGTTACCCGGTTATAGGGTCCAGAGTAGGGAAGACTTGCAGACGGTTGCTAAAAGCTTGCAGATAGTCCCAGCTAAGGGACTTAATAGGTCCTGGGGACAGTCAGATCTTCACAATACCTATTTGTGGGTATTATTTTAGGTGGGTTTGGTGAAAGCCATGTTTAGAGGAAAATGAAATGACATAGGTGATGAGCATGTGCGCCCTCTAACATCTCAGCTCAAGCCTTGAATCTTAGAAGTTAATGTGAATTTAGTAGAATAATCACAGCTTTTGAAGGTATATTTGTCTTTATCATAATAGCACAATGGAATTCTGAAATCTGGCAACCTCTATGTAAGATGCATAAATCAAGGTTGAACTGCTCTGGACATGTTCCATGGAAAGACACGAATGAATGACATTTTCCAATCTCATTTATAATTTAGAACCCAAAACCAATACCCATGTCATCCGGGATTTAAAAGTACTGCCCTATTTATCATGGTTTTGAAGTACCTGATTTTTAATTAATTAATGTTTTGAATAATTAATGTAATCATACAATAAAATTTGAAATATCAAAGAGTTACACAGTGAGAAGAAAGTTTCTTTCTCACCTCTGTTCACAGCTCCTCCCTTGTAGCTACTGCTGTTACTGGTTTCTCGAGTATCCTTCCAGCCAAAGGGCAGCATTTGTTTCTTAATGACAGCCCAATATAATATGTTGTTCGGCATTTTACATTTTTCTATCTTGGACATTGATTCATATGAATGCATATAATATTGTTAGCTAACTTTTATTGCATGTTTACTAAGAACCAGGTACTGTCCTAAGCACTTTACACACACCCCCACTCACATGCAAATGCACCCCCCACATCCTCCCATATATATATGTATCTGTATCCTTGGTACTATTATTATGCCAGTTTTACAGAGGACGAAACTAAAGCCCAAGGAGATAAATAAAGCAAATTGCTAAAGGCTCCATAGCTGGTTCAGTTTTGGCAGAGCTTAGAAATCTAGAAATGACATATTCTTCTTAATGGCTACATTATATGCTACTGTATGGATATTCCATAGTCTGATTGTTTAGTCCCTTATTAATGAGCAACCTGATTGATTCAAGAATTTAGCTTTTATAGACAAATGCTTTAAGAATATCAAAATATTCAAAATAATTCCATTTCACACACATAAGTGCCTCTGTGCAATGATTTTCCAGAAGTTGAAAATCAAAGGGAGTCTAGTCAAAGGGTATATGCAATTTAATTGCTTAATTTATTTTAATTAAACTTATTCTCTGTAAATGATAAAACAACAGTGTTTCATGACAGAGCTTAGCTTTAACTGCTAGTGACGTAATGATGTTCTGTTGTAAAGTTCACTCATTGGGCCTGGGTCCTCACCACCTGCTTGAGGAAGTAAACTCAAAAGTGCTTGTGCCTCTGTAGGCCTGGGTCTGGCATCCACTATCAAATGGACATTTTACTGGGAGAAAATGGGAAATCTATCCATAAAGACTGTGTTTCAGGCTCTATATTAGATGTTTAATCCTCCAAATATTCCAGAGGAGTAAGTTTCCTGTGTCATAAATGAGGAAACTGAAATTTAGATAGATACACTTAGAGAAAGAGCCAGAATTTCAACAGACTCCAAAATGTGCCTCTACATGATTTTACAGTCTTCTCCTTAAAAATACACACTAACTTAAAACCTTTGAATCAGCTATTATTAGAATAGATGGATAGGGTTATAAGTAGAGTAATAAAAATAACAGGTATATTTAAATGGTGAGAGAATTTTCTTTAATTATGACATACCTTAAGTGAATCAGCCCTAATCCAGAATATAAACACAGAGGTTTAAAATAATCCTGTGACTCTGTGTTGTTTTACCCACTGAAGAAGACATTTCCTATTCTTGTCTCAATTTTTTCTCTTACAGGTATGGGACTTCAGTGGTTACTGTCACCACACACTAAATGTTGGGCAAGAGGGAGCTGTGGAGATTTCACAGATCCTGGTTCTCCAGAAGACCATACTGGTTATGGGTTGGGAGAGGTACGGCGTGCTTCATGCAAAACTGTAGGGAGGCAAAAAGGAGAATGTTATTTGTTTTTTGTTTTTTTTTGTTTTTTGTTTTTTGTTTTTTGTTTTTGTTTTTTTGTTTTTTTTGAGAATGTTATTTGAATCAGAATCTGAAAGAGAAAAGAACATAGAAATCTTGACTGATTCGGAGTCATTAACTTGCTGGTGAGCGAGGTGGGACTGACTGAAAGCTTCGTGACTAAAACATGGTAAGATCACGTAGCTCAAGCAGCTTTGAGAGGTGTTTATAAGGCTTTCTTCTGGCTTTTGGAATCTTTTTCTTTAACCATTCCAGACGGGGTCATAGTTCCACTTTCTGAGTATTGACTCTAAAAGTTTCCTAGACTTTGTAGTCAATAAATTCCTAATGTGTAAATTATATTCTTTCAAGTCTAAAGGAAACATATTTCTTCTTCTTTTGTTACTTATTTTATATTGCAGCAAAGAGGGATATAGGCCATGGAATTCTGTATTAGCACTTCCTTCCTATCAGTGCAGACAGGGGCCTTTCACGGCCTGTTTACTGTTCTCGAGGAGTAATTATTTCATTTCATTATAAGGAAAATTACTTCTTTCTTTTTCTCCTGAGACAACCAAGGGATCATAAACAGGACCTCTTCTATGGCACTGTATAAACACTAGGAAAATTAAAGTGTGGTATTTTCAGAAAGTATATTGTCCATAAATTCAACAGTTCACAAAGTGTGGCTCTAATAGGTAATTTGCCCAACATTATTCACTGTGGAATTTTGATCTTAATGATTTGAAGCTAGGATTCAAATCAAGTTTTATACCTAGAAAATTAGTGGTATATATTTGGGGACTTTTATCAGTCACATGAAAGGTTTTTTCTTCTAATGCGAATGCGTATATGCAGACTGCAGACTAGAAAACATAGTGCCAAATATAGCTTAGTTTTCAGGGATAGTTTAACTATAAGGAAAGAAAGTAGAATCTGGATTATTCTACTTGATATTAAGAACTAATTCAATAATCCTCACCTTTGAAAGACAAGGCTTCTTCACATCCTGAGAAGAGTCATGATCCATTAACGACTTCAATCTCCAGAGACAGTGGCCTAATTATTTCTATAATTGGGCTGTGGCAATAAATCAATTTAATTCTCAAATATTATGGCGTGGTAGAGGTGAAGTATATGGCTGATCCAACTTAAGTTTTGAACGTAACGAAAAAGAATTTTAAGAATTTATCAGCATATGTCAAAACTTTGGAGATACTATTCTCTTAATTATATTTTTAAGATATCCATAGTTAGAAATTACCATCAAAGGTAAGGCTTTTTTTTGATTGGCTTAGGCAAGTCAATTTTAAAAGATTAAATGAGTAGAGTCCTTTAGAAGTGGTTTAAAGGACCTGGCGTGCCTGGCGGGCTCAGTCCATAGAGCATGCAACTTGACCTCTGGGTCCTGAGTTCAAGCACCACGTTAGTCATAGAGCAGAAGGAAGGGAGGGAGGGACTAAAAGGAAGGGAGGAAGGGAACACCTGATGTTTTGCTCTCTCTCGATGGGTGGTGACTTTCAGTGATCTTGGAGAGGGAGATTTGGGAAGACTGAAATGAAAGAGGGGACAGTTGCCACTCCTTCCATCCTTCCATATCTTTTCTATCTTCCACAAGGTTGTCAGGAATTGGATCCCTTAGTTGGAATGGAATGTTGAAGGAGTGCATTATCGATTGTATTGTTTCACTTTTATATTGGTAGATTTAAAAATTATATTTTCGGGGTGTGTGAGTGGCTCAGCTGGATGTCTCTAACTTTGGCTCATGAGGATCATGATAGCAGAGTCCTGGGATGGAGGCCCAGGGCAGCAGCAGGCTCTGAACTCAGCGGGGAGTCTTCTTGTGCCTCTTCCGCTGCCCCTCCCCCACTTGGGCTTTCTTTCTCTTTCTCAAATAAGTAAATAAAATCTTTAGTAAAATTATATTTCCTAAGTCAAAGGTCTTATGTTAGGACGGATTTTATCAGAATTTTGTAAGGTCCTTTACATTAGGAGGCATTCAACAGAGTAGAAAATGGACAGGTCCACTGTTTGGTTATAGTTGGAGAAGGATGGTCCATTAAGCCAAATTCTCAAGAGTTTAGTGATTAAAGAAAAAATAACTGAGAGATTGACAGCTTATTGGGCTTTTTTTAAAATCTAGAGGGAGGCTGTATGAGTTAAGCCGTAGCTTGAACTTCAGGCTCTATCTAAATAAAGAGATTGGTTTGGTAATTTTGCCCAGGATAAGATAGATATTACATTTATTGAGTGAAGTACCTAAATATGCATCTGATTTATTTTATTTATTGTGATTTGTAGCATTAGACCCTTTACATACATTATCTAACTTAATCCTTAGCTTCATTTGAAAGGTAGGCAATATTTTGTAGATATCTCAAGCTTTATCATCAGCCCTTATCTCTCTAAGCTCACTTATCCATTTGCTTTCTGGACACGTCTGCCTGCAATCTCAAATTCAACATATTCTAAGCTGAATTTATTATTTGTTCCCTCCTCAAAACCCACTTTTTTCCTCTTAGCTTCAGAGCTTGGGTTAGCAGCCAGAGACCTGAATATCCGCCTTGGTTCTTCGTTCTCACTCAACTTCACAACCAATTAGTGTTACCTATTTTATATGCTAAATATTTCTCAAACCTATTCTTATTACTACTACAACTATATCATTTAGGGCATCGTTTCTACCTGGATCAATGTCACAGCCTTCTAATTTATCCTTTTCTCTGGCAATGTCTCCTTTTTACTTCTTGAATAGATTCTGCACATTTTTGCTATAATAATTTCTTTCTAGAATGCATTCTATCTATGTCACTTCCTTTGTTTAACACCTTTCAGGGTGTCTACAAAATAATTTGAAGCTCTCTCTGGCCTGGTCCTATTCTTAGTATCATTCTCCCCCATTCTTGGGTACATTCTAATAATCTCTTCACCCAGTGTGGGGCTCAAATCCACAACCCCACAATCTAGAGTCGCATGCTCTTCTGACTGAGCCAGCCGGTACCCACTTGTGTACTTTCCAAGCTTAAATGTAGGAACCTGCTGTCAGAGCATTCCCATGTAAACCATACTGTTTCATACCCCTTTGCCTTTATTTTCTTCCCTTCTCTAGAAATCGCCATCTAGCTTCCTGTATTTTATTTAACACAGAACTAGATTATAGCATTTAACAAGTAAGTGTAAGTGTGTGTGTGTGTGTGTGTGTGTGTGTATAGTGTCTCATTCTTAGTAGATGCTCAATGATATTTGTTGGATGCCTTAATCAATGTTCATTAAATAGGGAATCTGAGAATTAGAGAGATTAATCACTCATGGTCACACTAAGAGTAAGAAGCAAGCAGGATAGTTATTCAAATCTATTCTCTCTTCACAATAAACCGGGAATCTTAAATATTACCAGTCTTCTTTCACAAGGGAGAAGATGCATTTTGAGAAAATGGGTAGGCTTATTGACATTATAAAGCTAGTGCGCAGCCAAATTGAAATTCCATGGCAAAGTCCATGCTCTTTCCAACATTTCTGAGTTACAAATAGAGTCATTAAGTCATGGGAGAGCAACTATATTCTTTTAAACAAGTAATCTGTTTGAATAGGTTGGTTATGTCAATCAAAGCTGGTCAATCAGTTTTGTGTGTTTGAAGAAATACATAAGGACTATGTTTTATGAACGAGCACTGGATGTTACAGGCAAGTGATAAATCATCAAATTCTACTCCTGAAACTAATAATATACTCTATGTTAACTAAATTGAATTTAAATAAAGTTTTTTTAAAACCTGTTTTTATCAAATTAACATATCAAAGTTTTAGCTTACTATTATTTTTCCCTTTTTCTTCCCACAAATATTTTTAAACTGCACCTAGGTAGCAAGCCCTGAGTTAGGAACTGTGATGGACTGAATGTGAAGAAGTATGATTCTTACTGTCAAGGGCATCGTATTCTAATTGGGGAGTCAATTTACATGAGGCAGACTAAATGATAAATGCCACTGTGAAATGGTCCTAAGGAAAACCTGGATTGAAGAGCCCATATTGGTTATCTAGAAAACCAACATTTATTAATATCTAGAGAATATGTTAAATCCATTAAAAAGAAGAAGCCTCCCCCCAAAAAGAAGAAGCCCCGAAATCAGAACTTCTAAAAACATGTTTCTTAACATTTTAAGCAAAATATATTTAGAGACAAAACTGTGAATTGACATAGAGCCAGTTAAGTAATGCTTGGTTAAATACCTGGTCTTATTTACACTGATAAAATGAATAATTAACTTTGCATCTGTCCATAATATATATAGGTTTGGTAAAAATCAAATAAATAATCATAATAGTTTAAAATTTTATCCTTCCCTAAAATTCTATGATTCTATACTTTATAAAAATAGACTCAGAAAAAAAAATAGACTCAGGCTTTTAGTTTCTCCCACTGTATTTCTTTTCTTCCTGTTAAAAGAGAAATATCTATTTATGAAGGTTTGATCTCTGTAAAATAGCTAGACTTATACAAATATATAAAAGAGAATCTTTTGTATAAGTTCAAGTAATTCTGAAACTCTTATTGATTGCATCTTTCACAAAGCTCCGTAAAAGTAGGTGCTCAGTAAATAGCTGTTGATATAACTTGATTTCTAAAAGTATTTTTAAGTGAAATTAGATTAGGGATTTGAAGTTCCTCAACAATAAAACTTATCTATTACAAGATATTAAATTCTTAATAATTGCTTTACTATGATACTATAATTCTACGTGACTCAACTGGTTTCTATTATTAGCATGAGAACCAGAATGAACATTTCCAAAGTGTAATTTTCTGAATAATCATGTTGGAAGTCAGAAGGGGGACAGGTATGTTGGAAATTTACAAATAACCCTCAGACCTAATTCTGTGATGGCTTTTGTGTCCAAAATTTGATTCTAATTTTAGGAAAAAGAATACAAATGAACTGATTTCTGTTGAACTCATTCTCTGTCTTTGAGATACCTCTTTTAAGGATAAAAAGCAATGGACTGAACAAGGATAGATTCTTATGATAATTGGACTAACAGCACACAAGCAATTAGGCTCTCTGGGAGCAAATAGTTGATTGTGTTCTTTTGTTCTCTCCATGACAATTACTACATGATAAGCTTTGGTAAATGTTATTTTCCCAGCTTTCATCCTAAAAGAAGTTGTTTTTTTTAAACATTTTTTTTTTTTTTTTTTTTTTTTTGTGCTTGACAGGTGAACTAATTTTGTTCTCACAGAATTGGTCATTATATTTACATTCTGAACGAGAGATCTGATCATCTTCACAGATGACAGTGATTCAGGATCTCAGATGGGAGGTGTGGAATGGAACTAGTAAACTCCTTCAATGTCAAAAGAACAAATCCCTCAGACTCCTAAAATGCCTTAAAATTGGCTCATTCTGCACTTCAATTTAACTCTTGGCAAACGTACAAACTAAAAAAAAAGCTATCTTTGAAATGGACTAAGTGAGAAATGCAGTGTGGATTCTTAAGGTATTTTAAGGATAACTGTCATTTCAATTGAAAGTTTCAGGTTGGGTTTTAAGGGAAAGGTGGCAGCTAATTAGTTTCTCAAGATTTTGACACACAAGGTCAAATATCAGAAGGGATGGTTTTTATACCATCTCATGAAATGCATTTTGTGCCTTTGGCTCATATTACCTAAATATATCTAGTTAGTATGAGTATCTTGGCAAAAAGACATTTGACATTGAATTTTGACTGAGAGATAATAGAAGTTATATGGGATTGACTTCTCTCTCATTCCCACCCCACTCTCTCCATCTCCAAAGGGTAATCTCTTCAATCAAACCTACGATTTGGTAAAAAAATAAAAAAAATATATGTAAAGCTCTTATGAGATTCATGGCAACTTCAGAACTGCAAGGTACTTTATTTATAGTATCTTATCTTGCTAAGCCTCATATTAATGTTATCTAAAGAATATTAGTATTCAATTATTGATTTTTAAAAGAAAGAATAATTCATACAATTCCACAAATATTTATTAAATGCCTATTATGTGCAGGTACTATTCCAAGCACTGCTAATATAGAAAGGAAATAAACAAAGTTCTTGCTCTCCTAGAGCTTATTTTTGGCAGAGAAGACAGTAAATAAATAGACAAGTAAATATAAACCAAATGTATAGGGTGAAGGATGGGAGACTTGAGGGAGAGTCTTTTAAATTTTATTTTTTTAATTAATTAATTATTTTTTAAAAATTATTTTTTAATCTTAAATTTAAATCAAATTTTATTCTGATGGAAAACTCCAAGTAAGTAATAGTGCTCCCCACCCCAAATTTTATTTATTCAAGTATATTAAATATTACTCAGTGCTCATCACGATAAATATACTCATAATCCCTTTTACCTATTTTTCCCATCCCTCCACCCATCTCCCTTTTAGCAACCACTGGTTTGTTCTCTATGTTTAAGAGCCTATTTGGGATTTGTGTCTTTTTTCATTATTCGTTTATTTTGCTTCTTAACTTCCTCATATGAGTGAAATCATATGGCATTTATTTTTCTCTGACTGACTTATTTCACTTAGCATTATACCCTTCAGATCCATCCATGTTGTTGTAAATGACAAGATTTCATTCTTTTTTATGACTGAGTAATATTCCATTATATATATATATATATATATATATATATATATATATATATATATATATATATATATATTATTCTTTTGACATTGAAGGAGTTTACTAGTTCCATTCCGCACCTCCCATCTGATATCCTGAGTCACTGTGTCATCTGTTAAGAGGATCAGACTTCTCATTCAGAATGTAAATATAATGACCAATTCTGTGAGAACAAAATTAGTTCACCTGTCAAGTACAAAAAAAAAAAAAAAAAGAAAGAAAAGAAAAGGTGAACCGTATGTACCCTACGGCTTCCTGTGGCTTCATCAAATATTTAGCTGAGCATTCATATTATGCTTTGAATATCAAGGGTAGAACAATAGAACTATTTCTAAAAAAGTAGATTGGACCCCAATAATATTGGGTCTCGAATAACATGCCCACACATTAAAATTTGCCATGTAGAGGATGGAAAACTATGAAATGTTTTTTTTTTAAGATTTTATTTATTTATTCATGAGAGACACACAGAGAGAGGCAGAGACACAGGCAGAGGGAGAAGCAGGCTCCCTGCAGGGAGCCCAATGCGGGACTCCATCCCGGGGCTCCAGGATCATGCCCTGGTCCAAAGGCAGATGCTCAACTGCTGAAGCACCCAGGCGTCCCTGAAATGTTTTTTAATGAGGCATTAGCCTCATATTTGACCTGGGTATTCCCTCTGCCTAGAATGCCTTCCTCTTCCAAATCCTACTCATCTATCATGGTCCAGTTCAAACATGACCCTCACTCAAACTTCTGAAAACCCTGAACTAACTAGGAAGCTTACATTGGCTGTTTAAAAAGAAAGGAAGGGTATGGAAACATGTCACAGAGATGGAGTCTAAGGATTTGATGTGACAAGAGAAACACACAGGAAGCTGGAATGCTGGTCTCTTGATACAAACAGGGAATTTGGACACCAGGACCAATTTAGGACCTGGTGTGGAGGGAAGATGAAAACGTTGAATTCCTTGATATATGGATATTATATGGAATTGTCACCTGGCAAGTGGGAACTCCTCAACACTGGGAAAGGTTATGAGTGTAGATATATTTAAGAGCCATTTTTATAGAAGTAAGATTGGAACTTGTGGTGGTGTACAGAATCCCTGAATGAGCCCACTTGAGCAGAGAGAGGGGAATCGGGGAATGACTATAAGAAGGTCTATAATGAAAGAAGGGGAGAAAAAAGGGAGAAGAAAATAGAGAATAAGGAATGAAAGATCAGGGAGGCAGGAAGAGAAGTGGGATGTACTAGAAAGGAGAGAATTTTCAGGAGGAGAAAGCCACATCCTTCAGAGAGTGAGGTCTTACAGTGACAGAGCAATTTGGAGACCTTTGGAGTGGTGGGAATAGAAGCAAAATTTCGGGTAGGTGAAGAGAGAGTGAGCATGAAGACCCCAAGCCTGTGGTTACAAATGCTCATTTGAGATGTATATGCCTCTGGAAGGAAAGAGAGACTTCGTATAGTCTGGTAGTCAGAACTGAAATCATCAAGTGAAAACAAGGTGGTACTGATGCCCCCCAATTTAATGTTCATGCTTCTCCCTACCAGGCACCAGGCATTACATTTTCTGCCCATCCTGGCCTGTCAAATTCACAGAAGTGCCCCAAGATACTGGCCTTTTTAAAACTTTTATTTCTGTTCAAAATGTATCTGTCCAGAGTTTTATTCCTTTGGAGTGGCATTTTCCAAGACTTTCACAAAATGATAGCTCTTCAAGATGCTATGTGATGTAGGACTCTGTGATCAGGTAAGTCTGGAAAACGCCACGGGAAATGTTAACATGTGAACTGTTCTGGAATCTCTAATGAAAAGAAACTTTACTAATTTTGTTTAAACTACTGAGTATTATTTCTCCACAGACTCATCTCCTTTTTTATTGTTACTATCAAAAAACTCTTCGTGGTTCTATGGTACCTATATGGGCAATCTTTGCTTTAGAGTCTTGGTAATGGATAATTAATCTGATAAATGCATATATGTTTGCTGTTAATGGCTGTGAAAGGATAATTAACTTTCTAATATTAAATATTCATAATGTACCAGAGCATTCAAAGAGGTAATAATAAAAAAAAATTAATGTGGGAGGTTCGGGATTATGGATGACAAGTGGATGCTGACCACGCAAGATCTATATCACGTTTGGATCCACAGCTAAATCCTATTTCCTTTTTCTAGGGCTATTACTGTGTTTCGACTACAAAACTTCAATCAATTCTTCATCCAGCCTGAAAAATGGAAAGGGGAAATACAGCACCGTGATGATATCTTGTGTGCTGCGTTTTTACCTCCACAAACTCTTGTTACAGGTTAGTTGAACCTTCATTGGACAACCAGTGGTGAATTTTTGGTTTCTTTTGGCTTAGTCACGCTTAAAAAGCCTTTTCTGAACTGCAAAATAAATAGGTCTCTTGGGGAGTTAGCCTTTGCACTGATAGATACTCTCCGTCCTTACTTCCAGGGCAACATGTTAGTGGTTAGGACTGTCAGCTCTTGAGCAAGGCTACCTGGCTTCAGATCCTGGCACCACCACTTTCCAGGGCATCATATATTTTTTTAAGGTTTTATTTATTTATTCATGAGAAATACACACACAGAGAGAGAGGAGGCAGGGACATAGGCAGAGAGAGAAGCAGGCTCCTTGCAGGGAACCTGATGTGGGACTCGATCTCCAGACCCTGGGATCATACCCTGAGCCAAAGGCAGATGCTCAACTGCTGAGCCACCCAGGGGTCCCCCAATGCATCATATTAAACAAAATATTTAAACTGTACATCACAGTTTTCTCTGGCAAATAATAATATATCAATATCTTGCTTTATGGTGGAAATTGAGTAAGATAATCTGTGTAAGGGCTTAATACAGTGCTTGACACACAGTAAGCTTGTCGGTAAATGTTAGCTTTTATTTTTATTGTCCTTTTCCCAGAAACAGCGTTAGGGATGACAGGAACAAATCATACTTCTGTGGCACTCAGATGTTTCATAATGGGCACATACTAAGCCTTTGGCACAATTTAGTCTAAGTAATTTTGGTTAAATCCTGGCCTCCCCAGATGTCTAGAAATCCAAGCCCCTAAAACGATGCACAGGCATGCTTTGATGTGACATATAAAAGAGGATCAGAAGTTTGTTGTATCATTTCTGGCCAAAGCAAACAATTTATAAAGATAAATTACACTATGAAACTGTAGAATCCATATTTTGACAGCCTAAGTTCTTTTCTTTTCTTTTTTTTTTTAATTGAATCCAAAGTGTCATCAATTGGGAGGGATGAAAACTTATAGGAAAAGAGCCAGGATATCTGTGAGGTGTTACAAGATAAGGTTTACTGCTCTGCGTGCACTTAACATTTCCACTGTCTTCAAGACTTACCTGGTTACTTTCCAGTAGGGCCAACTCTGGAGTTGAATTTGCTTTATAGCTGGTAAAAGTCCACCCCTGCAGCGAGTATCACGTACTGAAATGTGCTGGAGACAAATAAACTATAAGGCTGCATCTTTGTTATTGCAAAAGTGTCATAAGATACCTTTGTGACTGCTGGATAGATGATTTCTTCATTGATTCTCATCCCACCAGTCCTTTGTGAAAAGGTTTGGTTAAGCACTTTACAACTTAAGCATTTCAAGAATCATAGGAGAAGATGGATACTCCCACGTACAGCCAATCCATGCAAATCCATCATCCTTGGCCCATTTTTGGTTTATACGGGTTGCTTTTTCCAGAACAATAAGGAGTTTAGTATATATTACTCTTCTTTCTCCAAATGCCAAGAAAGTTACCATCTATACATCCCACTCAAACTCAGCTCTTCCCATCTGCTCTTCACTCAACCTTGACACTCTCCTCAATAAAGAGGTCTCCTCGCCTCGCTGCTGAGAGCACCGGTCTGGGCACGCACTGCTTCTCCCCAGGACAGGCTTGGTCAGACTGAGTCTCACTATTTGGGCTTCTCTATATTCTCTGTGATGAGTGGTAGGGAAGGACTTTCTATAGGGAAAGTTTTAGGATTGGAGAAAGCGTTGTTCAATAAAGAATCTTGGAGGGAGGGAATGAAAAGAACACACACACACACACACACACACACACACACACATGAATAGATGTGGGAAACAGAAACCTAGAGGGATTTGATTTATATATTATATAAATTATAAATTATATAATATAATTAAATGATTAAGAACATTTTTCAGCTCTTATAATATGCTAGGCACTATTCTAAGTACTTTTCATTCTTCACAACAACACTATGAAATAAATACAGTTTTAATCCAGTTTTATAGATGAAGAAAATTGTGGCATCGGGTAGTTAAATCACTTGCCCACACTTACACAGCCAGTAGGTGGCAGACCTGGGAATCAAACTCAAGTTTAATTACGAAGCCCTTACCCTGAATACCTTATTACTATTACATAAAAAGGCCAGTAATTTCTATCACGTTGAATACACAGGTTACCCTCTGAGGATTGTAAGTCCTCAAGCTTAATAAAAATACTAGTTATCGTTCATTCATGTTTCCAAAAATGCAGAGAGTACTTTCTGTGTGTCAGATTGTGTGTGAGGTGTTGCTGATAGTGACTTCTGCTCGTTTCTGTGGCTTATGTTTTCCAACTTCCTGGCAATCTCTCTTCCCCATGCTGCCTCACACAGGGAGTTATGATGGAGAAATTGTTCTGTGGAACAACAGCACAGAAAATGCTCACTGCGTCCTTCACCCCCATTACCAGAGGCGGCTAAAATCAAAATCAGGTGAGTGCAAGTTTGAAACTCGAAAGGCATGGAGTCAGACCACATAGGCTTTGTTGTTTATGCATGTACCTGATGCAGCTTGCTCCTCAATTATAGGTGATTGGCTATAGGCACCGGGGATTAGTGAGACCGTTGTCTTGTCAAAGTGACTAAAGAGAACCTTGAGATGTACTTGGCTTAGCAAGTTCTCCATGGCGTGCTGTTTCTTGTCTTTATGCCACATCAGCTTTTCTGAATTACTGACAGCAGGGAGCAGGCCTCTCATTTCCATCTACTTTAGTTTTTGCCAAGAAGCCTCACCAAGTTGCCTTTGGGGTGAACTCTGGTACCCCTTGGTAGGAAAGTAGGAGCTCGTGTTCACTTGATAGGCTGCCCAGGCACAGTCTGGAGCTCGCGTTAAATATTATGCCACCTGGAAATCTTAAATTATTTCTTGCTTTAGAAACCTGTGAAGAGCATGAGATGGGAGTATATTGTATTTTATGGGAGTTTAGCAGAGCATATGAATATTTTATACTTAAGCAAAATGTCTTGACAGTCGCCTTTCACATTTTATTTCAGTTTCCTGGGATACTGAAGATTTTTTCCTTAGGATTATTTATTTAGGTAATGAAGATGTCATTCTTCCCGTGGCCCAGTGAGGTTCTGTTGTCCCAATTGGATAGACACACAGGGCTGAACTGGGCCGTAGGAAAGGACAGGTCATCCAACACAGTTTTTTTTTATGTGAAAGTTGAAGGAGTAATTTGTTACGAGTAAACCATTAGAGATTTAGGGCTTACTTGCCCAGGCACAAAGCTCTTGGCCTGCTTTCTGTAGGAAGAGCTAACCATAAGGGTTCATTTGAACCCTCTGTGAATTGGGTGGAATTCTTCTTCCCCTTCACATTGGCCCGTAGGAGAGTGACCTCTTGCTCTTACAGCAAATCTAATTGTGGCTACGATTAAAACCACAGAGAAGCAGATAAGAAAAAAAGTGCATAATATCAAACTTCTAAAAGATAAGAGAGGCATTGCTAGAGATGTCTTGCTTTGAGATTTGGAAGATACCCCTGTATAGATTTTTTGTAACTATGTGCAGATTATTCATTGATTCTGAATATCCCCAGTTTTATTAGTGTGGCCAGGAGATGACGTCACAAAATGATTGAAGTTCCACCAGGAATATCCTCCCCGGGGTAACCCCTGAGCAAATAATACTGCTAAAAATGATCATTTAAGTATATTTAAATAGTCATTATAGCTCATGTTCATTACACTATTTGCGAGATCAATATGAATGATTAATAAGCCAAAATGTCATGGTATTAGAGTTACATTTGTCTTGGGCATGTCAGGGTTTCTAAGATGTTAACAGTCACAACAAAATGAAGTGCCTGTGAATTCATATCAAGGGAAAACACAGCGTGTGTGTAAAATGCAAAACAAAACTGGAATCAAATGATCCTTCAAGTTGGTGCTGAAGCAGTGACTAGGGGAAGGTACCATGGACGTTGACTAGAAGCTTAATGGAGACTTAAGAGGGTCACCAGAGACCGTGATGCAGGTGGGCCTGTTGTGTTTCATAAGTAGTCACTTGAAAAGCAGATGTTTCTCTTCCCTAAGACATCTAGCTTTGTGTCCACCACAGATACAGAGCCTCACAAGCTTTTCAGTGCTGGGAGGAGCCGCTCCACCTGCCCCAGCCCAGACCAGGCCGCCCTGGGAGCCCACTCCTTTGAGACCGACACCAAGGGCAATAATGCCGTTGTGAGGCTCTGCTTCCTTGAAGCAAGAACAAACACCTCAGAGACAGGTAAGATATACAATCCCATTTTGACTGCAGATTGGCATATTTGTAAAATGTTGGGAAAGGGAGCAGTGAAGACCATTTAATCTGTTCCTGTGTAGGTGTAGGTCTCGTAGAGCCTAACTCAGTGTAGCAGCTAACAGTAGGGCTGGGTCAGGGCAGGCCACAGGCCACAGCAAACGAGGCCACGGTTCAGGAGAGAGGGTCCAGGAGCAGGAGCGGACCAGACCTCATCAATGACTCATATAGTGCTGCACAGGTCAGATCAGAGTGCAAAAAACTCGGGCAAACAATTGGATGTGGGTGACGATTGGAATTGATTGTTCCAGCCATGGCATAAGGAGTTTTGACAGGGTAGAGGGCACAGCAAGTAATATGCTCCAAATATATGCGCCAATGCTCAGATCTACATGTGCCAGAAGGGTAGAGTCAGATTGCACTGGCACCTAGGATCAAAGTGGGCTAGGAGAAAATAGTGAGAAACTTGGAGATTGGGGCAATAGCAACATTTGAAATAACCACTGATCCCAGGTCAAAAAAGCTGCTTGCTTTTTTCCTAAAAATTTTTTTGAGGGTTTAATGCTTTGGGTATCATTACCAGTTTTTATGTATTTTCCAGAATAAGTCAGAGTCCTGCTCAGTGCTTCTGCCAACATGTATGCTAAGACTGCTGCCATCAGATGCCTTACCACAGCCATTTAATACTACGTAGATGAAATAACTATTTGCTTGATTTCCACCTTGTTTTCAATGGCTGTGTTAGCATGGTGTTGACACTGCCCGCATCTTCCTCAAATAAAGATCTGCTTTTGAGAATAATTCATATTGTTTTACTTTCCATCTAAACAATTATGTTTTTTTTTTTTAAGATTTTTAAAATTTATTCATGAGAGACACACAGAGAGAGAGAGAGGCAGAGACACAGGCAGAGGGAGAAGCAGGCTCCATGCAGGGAGCCTGACATGGGACTCGATCCCAGGTCTCCAGGATCAGGCCCTGGGCTGAAGGCGGCGTTAAACTGCTGGGCCACCCGGGCTGCCCTAAGCAATTATGTTTTAAAAGCATTTTTTTCTTAATATCAGCAATCCAGTCACAGAGGTATTATATGTTTGAAAAAAATAAACACGTCTGAGCAATGTTTTCCATACTTACTTTCCTACATTCAATTTGCAGATAGAAAATATGCATGATTTTTATAAAAGACTTTTCAACATTAAAAATCAATAAAGGTATACCCTTATAGAGTTTTAGGAACCCTGTAGAGTATTTAGAATAGACTTTGAAACGATTAGAGTCTAAAACTTTCTATTTTCTGGAACTCACTTATATTCACAAAATGAACTATTATCCTGAAATTGCTCTCATTTCCTCAACACTAATTCTTCTTAATGTTATCAGTATTCCCAAATTGTTTCCACCGAAGCGGCTACATGCTATTATTTCTACCTTAAACAGATATGATTGTTAATCGGCAGTACATTTGTGAAGTAAATTGAAAGTCATCTACAGATTTATCAAATAATAATAGGAACTTTGCCACAGAAGAATAATTTAGGTAGAGTGCTTCTACAAAGCATGTAAAAATAGAAAATGAAAAGGTTAGTTCTAGGCCTATGAACCAAAAAAGTGTTCCATAAGGGCTTCCAAAGAATTCTCTTTTTTTAAAGATTTTATTTATTTATTTATTAATGAGAGACAGAGAGAGAGAGGCATAGACCTAGGCAGAGGGAGAAGCAGGCTCCCCCAAGGAGCCCGATGCGGGACTCGATCCCAGATCCCGGGATCAGGCCTTGAGCCAAAGGCAGATGCTCAACCACTGAGCCTCCCAGGCATCCCATGAATTCTTGATGAAATATTAAAAACAAGATCATAAATAAAATCCTAAGCATGGAGCTACCTAGAGAAATTATTAGTTATGTTGCTATAACTACATATATGCATCCATAGCTCTGTACATGAGGAATTTTACTTCTTTGGTATATGTGTCCAGTGGGTGATTAAGAAAGATGGGTTCATGCAATTAGAATATTATCATAATATTGAAATTAATGTTTTTTAAGTTTATTTGGAGTAACAAATTAATTCTATATAACTTCAAAAACCCAATTATATTGAAATAATGAAGGAAAAGGAATTCAATATAATGGAACATCTTGCATTTCCAATCTCATTTAATACTCAACACAAACCAGTAAGGTTATCATTGGATTATCTCCATTTTATATTTGAGAGGATTAAAGTGCTGGAAGTTGATATCAGGGCTACCTGCCCCTCCAATATCCATATTCTTTCCACAGGGCAAGCCACTGAAGAACTTTTGTGTGTGTGTGTGTCATCACATTTTCTTAATTAAATGTTGTCTTACACATTAGGAGGAGCTAACCTGGTGTCATGTGGAGGATCTGGGTATGTCAGATTCTGGGATACCTTTAAGAAGCAACTTCTGGCTGAATTTTTGGCTCATGGTGGAGCTGGATCCATTATTATGTCTATTGATAAGTCAAACCAATACCTCGCCACAGGAGATCTGGATGGACAATTGAAAATCTGGAATATAGAAGTAAATTGAAAGTATTCTCATATTATCTTTGTTATTTTTGATTGCCTTTTGTTATAGATGACTATGAATCTGGTCTTGTCTCTTTCCTGGATAACAGAAGACATGGTCAGTCTGAGTATTTTGAAGGAAACATTTACATGTACTAGGCAGAGACAGCTCTTAAATAATTTAGGGGGAAAAATAGATTGTTCTCAGTATGAAAATCTTCTGTTAATATATAATCAAGTCAAGGGCACCTGCGTGGCTCAGTCAGTTGAGCAGCTGACTTGTGATTTTGACTCATGTCATGATCTCATGGTCATGAGATCCAGCTTGGTGTAGGGCTCCATGCTGAGTGTGTGTGGGGTCTGCTTGAGATTCTCTCTCTCCCTCTACCCTTTTCCCCACTCTAGAGAGAGAGTGTGCCAAGTCAATCACCCAATTTAGGAATGCGGTATTGTCAGTAAGGTACTGCAGCATTGTTTGAGCATAAATAATTAGGATATACCATATTTGAAATGAGACTGTAAACTTAATTTAAACGGAGTACTGGCCCTTCATCCAATATCATTATCCTGAATTAGTTTGGGATTTTCGTGTCACTGATTACCTGCTTGATTTTCTAATAATATTATAAAATTGTATGATAGACAACTATCTACGCATGATAAAGTTCATCTCTCTCCAATAACTGACTTTACTCTTTCTTCTTTTCATTCTTTTCCTCCCCCTCTTCCTTCCTTTGTGCCTCTCATGTTAGGCAAATCGGTTAGAAACGTTTTTTTTTTTTTTTTTTTGAAACTTAACACCATTTTTCAAAACCCTGTTATCATGGACTACTGTTTTGCATTGGAGAATAGATTATTGTTCCCAAAGTACATTTTTTCATTTTTGTATCAGATGTTTTAAGAAAAAGTGTTATGTCACCACAGTAATTTAATATTTGGGCTTTTTAGAATTTTGACATTTCTTTTCATTCAGGACTACTGTCTTAATTCCAGTAAGAGCAAAATCACGCAGGCCCCGACTCTGATACGATCATTCCAACCTCATGAAGACCAGATAAGTTCCTTAGAGATGTGTAAGCCAGGTGGCCGCTTACTGATTATCTCCTGCTCTGCAGACTGCATCATTTGCATGACCGATGTCTGTGGTGCTTCTGTCTGGATCTTTGGTCAGGTAGAAATGTTGCTTCTTTATTATTTTAGTGTTTACTTGACATTTAGTATGAACTTGGGCTGATTTCTATTTGAATCTCATCGGCTGTTAATATTAATCAGTCATGAAAGAACTGACTTCCATTTCTGGAGCTTAGCTCCAGGCATCTTTTGTGCTGTTTACCATTAACCATGACAGTTCCATCAAGTGGAAGACTCTGGAGACATGGAAAGATGGCAGCCCTGTGCAGCTCAAACTGTTTCAGGATTTCTGGGAAAATTTTCTCCTTTAAAACTCCTTCAATTTCAACATTTAGTAAAAACATAATGTGGATACAATTACTGATATGCTTAAATAGGTAGAGGCTACTGACTGTGAGGTAATAATCAAATATAGAAAATTTTAGAAAAATAAACCCTCTTCCTCTTCATTGTCTGATTTACTCCTGCCCAAATAACAATAGCTAACATTTGTTGAGTTTTTCCTGTATGGCTGAGGCCCTATTTTATGGTCTCCACATGGATTATCTCATGTAATCATGATTCTTCATCTCATGAGGGAGGAATTTTTCATTACTCCCATTTAACAAATGGGAAAACAGAGGCACAGACTTTGAATTAATCTTCTGAGCTCACAGAGGCTAATAAGTCGTAGAGTTTGGCTTTTAATTAAAGCTGGCTCATTTCAGAACTCATGCCTTTAACCATTTCTCCCATGAAACTAAATTCTCATTTATACCTGCCTATTAGGGAAATGAAGTGGGGGGGGGGGCATGGTAGAAAGGAAACATTCATTGTCTCACATTTATTTTATTTTTTCCATTTGTTTTCATGGGAATTCTGTTCTTGTTCCCTTTGTGACTTGAGGGACAAAATATCAGTTTGATCTGTTTTAACCAGTACTGCTGAAGCATGGTGATATGCAGTCAGGCTGGTGCCATGAGGTCAGGCTGAAACTTCAATTTCTGTCTGGCTGGTTGACTTGGTTCTATTTAGCAGACTTCATTGCCACTTATGCCATGAGAACACAGCAACTATCTTCATGTTGGAAGTCAAAGTCTTTTGTTGCTCTATTTTTGAATCAGTTTGATGATGTCAACTTGTCCTAAAAGAAATTTTATACAACCCTATGAAACACAAGGGCAACGGTAAATCAGAAAAGAATCCAGGGTTGCAGGCCCATGTTTGGCTGGTTATATGGACGTCTCAAGGTAGCAGGCAAGAGCTGTACAGTCTCTTCTGCTCTGAAAGTAAGGCAAATGCTAGACTTTTCTCAGTCAGGAAAAAGAGCCTCTGAGAGGTAACTTGAATGGGTGTGTGTATACATGTGTAGTGACTAAGGCAGAGGGCCATAGCTGGATTCTGAGCACAAGATGAGTTGGAAAGATGCTTCTGTTGGTGAAGACGTTAATATGATGCTGAATTGCTATATGGCCATGCCTCATGGGCTCTGGGAAGTTGAAGTGGAGGTTAGAATGACAGGTAAAGAAACAAAGTATCATCAAATGGGTAACATCTGGAATGTAAGTTCCTTAGAGGAGGCTGAAGCAAGAAATAGCACCATTCTAGGTGTGGGTGCCATATTGTGCCCACCAGAGAGTGTCTGCTGCTAAATTTTATTTTATTTTTTTTAAGATTTTATTTATTTACTCCTGAGAGACACACAGAGAGAGGCAGAGGCATAGGGACAGGGAGAAGCAGGCTCCTCATGAGGAGCCTGACGCAGGACTCGACCCCAGGACCCTGGAATCAAGCCCTGAGCTGAAGGCAGACACTCAACTACTGAGCCACCCAGGCATCCCTAAATTTTATTTTAATTAAGAAGCATATGCTAGTAAAACTGTTAATATTTATGCCTTTGATATTTGTCCTTAGCTGTTTTGTAAAGTCTTTGTATTTTGAGGGATTTTAGCTTCCAAAAACCTGTGTGAAAATAGGTGGTTTTCCCCTCTATGTTCAAGACAGGAAAAAGAGTTCTCAGAACTGGGATAGTCTTAGAAAGTAAAGCAAACCTGGGGACAACTGGGTTTTCTGGGTTTTTTTTCTGCTTGAGCTTTTTTTCCCCCCTTAAGGACTCACTTTGATCAAGCTGTCTTGAATGTAGGTGCTGCTGGTTGCAGGGTGTGGGGATAGGGTGAGGGGAAGAGAGGAGGTGGGCACAGAAAGAGAATGAATTAGTAGAGATGAGAAAATAGTAGCAATGAATGTCCTAATGGTGAGAAGAGACACTCTTTTAGAGAAAGAACACAAGGATATGGAAGGCAGATGGTAATATATAGATAAGAAGAAGAGACCCAATTAGTAAACATAATTAGGATCAGAACAATTTTTGCTGAACAAACTTGATGTGTACAGTGTCGTGACTTTTGCCTTACATTTGAATGTTGTATTTGTTCTTCCGTCGAATTAGTTCTGGTCTGGCAGTTATAAAAACAGGAGGAAAAGCAATAATGTAATTTCCCACATTAAGATTTAATTTTCCAATCACGTGCAGTCTGCTTAAAGTATTTAAGATTTAGTGCTATGCGATTGAATATATTTCACGAATGAAGTTATTTTTTAAATAAGTGTAAATACTTTTTATAACAAAGCTATGGATCCGAGAGGTTGTTCTTCAAGTTAGATTTTTCAAAGTTAGGGTATGGTATGACTATTCCTGGAGTTGGAAAAATGGAGGTGGGGCTGAGTTATCCATAGAGATATACTTGTCCCAGGAAACTATCAGATGATGGTTCTATCCAAAGAAATGAGATGATGTATGCACGTCTTCAATGCCCCTCTTTACACACTAACCACAGTTGCATTGGGCAGAGTGTGGACATTGGCACCTCTTCTCTTTGTCATGGGGAGCCAGCCAGTGTTTTGGGTTGTGCTTGTTCACCCAGTGTTTAAAATTGGACTTGGCTGCCCATATTTAAACATTAAAGATTTCATACAAAATCCAGATTTCTGGATTCTCTTGAAAAAGAACACGTGTCAGTCCCTGAGAGCAACTGTAAAATGGGTTCTGTCTAGTTGCGGTAGTCCCCACCCTGCCCAATTGCCAGTGAATGCTGGGACTGAACTTTGTTTCCTATTTATCACCTTGTATGAGGCTTGATTCCTTCATTGACACTATCTTCCTGGCCCCTGTAGGCATTTTACTCTGCAGTCCCTTCTGGCAAGATGATCAGTTTGCAGGCTAGTCAGATATCCTAGGGATGCCTAATTCCCTCGAATCACACAGGCTGTGATCCCTCACATATTCCTGTGTATATGATGGGAATTGACATAAGATAAGGAAATTGGTTCTGTATTTCAAATATAAAATAAAATGTCATTGAGAGCTTCTGCTAGAGATTAAGAATCGTAGCCACGTTTTGTGAAAACGATTGTGTAATACACATATTTTCTTTGAAAAATGCTCAATAATTTTCTTTTTGAGACTTTTTGAGGAAGATGGAAAGAAAGTAGTTGTATGACAATTAACTGATAATTTTTCAGCAAAAGTTTTGTTTTTAGTTAATGTACATCTTGCTATTGAAGATTTTAAAGTGAGAATATCATTTTTTTTGTAGCTCATTATCTTTTCAGAGAAACTTTGCTTCTTATGACACTTACAATTTTCTACCTTTCTTAAAGTTTATATATATAATCTGCCTTGCATAACTGTAAGGTCTTTGAAAAACCATGTTTTTTTATTTTTTGTGTGTGCCCAGGACTTCAGTTAGTAGTGTAGCACATAAATATTCAAAGAAAATAAATGTCATAAAGGTAAAATAAGTCTCTTTTTTAGGCAAAGCATTGGCAAACTGAAAACCATATTTCCCTTCCTAAGAGAGATGCTAATTTAATGAAAAGTGAAATTCAAGAAGAAAGCATCAGGGATGTTCCTTTACTTTCTAAGGAGGAATCAAGTTTAGACCTACGAGAACGTTCTCTACTTGATAAGGAAAACAAAGATGACACCACATACAAGTAAGCAATTTTAAGTGTTACCTGGATGCCAAGTGGAGTCAAGATAGGACCTACCAAGATGGCCCAGACTTCCATCTGTGCTCCTTGGAACATGCAGCAACTACTTCAAGGGTGTATGTGATGAAGAGGGAACTTATATTCTCACGGTTACTATATCTAGTTCAATTTCTTGCCTCCACTGAATTCTTGATTTCTATTCAGTATCTTCAAGTCTTCTGTTTCTGCTCCATCATCAACCTAATTGTGAAAATTAGCCCCTTTCCTCCAAAACAACATACTATATATATGCATGTATCTGTCTCAGAATGTACGTCAGGTTGACTCCCGGTGTGGGAAGGTGCACAGATGTTTATATGACAGAAATTCAAAGAGTTTAACTTTGAATATTAGACATGACTCCTTTGAACTCTTCTCACCTTTTCTTCATTGTAAATGAAGCCCTTTCTTCTCTTTACCCCACTCTGCTAGATCTCATTCTTTCATCCCTCTTACTCCTTATGCCAGGCAGTTTTAGTTATTTCTTTTTGCTAACTCATACTCTCATATATATTTTTTAAAGATTTTATTTATTTATTTATTTATTTATTTATTTATTTATTTATTTATTTATTTATGAGAAAGTGAGCATGCAAGTGGGGGCAGGGTAGGGGAAGGGACAAGCAGACTCTGGGCTGAGCATGGAGCCCCACCGGGCTTTATCCCAGGACCCTAAGATCCTAATCTGAGCTGAAATCAAGAGTCCTATGCTTACCTGACTGAGCCACCTAGGTGCCCCTCTCATAATTTCATCTTTCATACTCAACAACTACTGTTTTTGAGAGGATGATTTTATTCATTGTATTTTCTTTGATACAAATGAAAAAATGTTTACTATGTGCACAATATTACTTTTGGGGGGTTTATGGAAAAATCGCACAGAAAGTACAGAGAGTTCCAACATACCCTACCCCCATCCCACACAGTGTCTCACATTAGTGTGGTGTAGCTCTTACAGTTTATGCACCAATACTGATACTTTATTATTAGCTAAAGTACATGATTTACATTAAGGAGGTTTGGTGGCAGGTCCTTTGATGACTATACTCAGGATCCTTTGGTGACTACCTCTGCGTTGCCCATTTCTAAATTAATGCACTCTTTGGCTGGTCTCTTGTGGCTCAACGCCACTAACTGGTCTCTTGTGGCTCAACGCCACTAAACTGTGGTAATACACATCCAGTGGATTTCTTTTATAGTCCCTCACAATGACAGGCCTCTCCTATCGCACTTTTCCTGAGTCAACTTCAGCTTGGCCCATAGGAAGCTCACACATTCTTATCCCACCAACTGCTCCATGGGGGCCCCTTCTTTCCCTAGTTACGTGGCAGCTCCAGTCACAGCTTTTTGCCTGTAGACTTTTGCAGGTATTAGTGAGTCATGGATCCATTCTGTCCCTCTAATGGTTACCCCAGGGGGGCATACACTAAACTCTGACTGGTCTGTGTAAGCAAAAGCTAGAACTGAAGGGGAAGCTTCCTTCCTCTCCCAGGGCAGTGGGACTCAATGCTAACCTATAACTGTTGCCTCTGTTCCCGCATCTTCAGTTCATTTATATCCTAGAGTGGTGGTCAGCCTTCGTGTCAGCAGGTTGGTTGTAGAGCTACCTCCTTGTGGTGCACAAGGAATCTAGCACCTCACTCTGAAATATCAGAATACCTTTTGCCTCTTAATTAATTAATTAATTTGCTTTCAGACTTTTTGGACCTCTGCTGACAGGGAGATAGAAGAAGGGGGAAAAAATCCCCCTTTAAACATCCCGTTACACTGAATTACACTTTGGTATTTGTTCTTCCATTTCCTTGAATTATGGCTTGCTGAAATGTCAAGTGGCATTTTACTTTCAGGCAGAAGGATCTTTTCAATTTAGAAATATAGCATGACCAATCCTGTACAATAATAGAATGCTGGGAATAGAAAGATTTTTAGACACGATAAAAGGCCCCCACCCAGCCACCCAACTCAATTTTACAGATGAGGAGCTAAAGTTACCCCAGGGTAACACAGAGCATTGTTTCTCTTCCTGTCACACTCCTAGCAGAATAAAGGCAAGTGTTATAACACATTCTTGTTTAAGAGTATTTCAGCTAATATACTAATTTCCTGTTCCTTATGACACACTCATTTATTCTTTTTTTTTAAATCAGCTTTTCTCTTGAAATCTCCAGCAGTAAGAAGCAAAATTGCCTCTATAATACTGCATTTTTTTTCAGATGACAATACATCCAAAAAAGGCTTGTGATCTTTACAATTTCTGCTTTATCTAATTCAGATGACTAGATTGAAATAATTTTAGGACTTTATCACAAGCAGATAGTACAGAATAACATCACTTCGGAATTATTGAACTCATTGAAAGAAAAAGGCTAAAAATGTATCCTCGGAATTGGCTTGGCAGGTACATTCTTCACTTTTCCCAGGAACACGACCACAGATCCTCTGTGGAAAACATACAAGTGCAATGTAATTGTCAGCTGGAAAGTGTCCTCCGTGGCTTCCATGCAATGCTGAGAGACTACAGATAATTTTCTCCTTAAGACAATATTACTGTGAAGGATGTACCCTATCCCTAATCAGACTAGTAAATACAAGGAGGGAATCCTGCCACTTCTGGTCCATATGCAAAATATTTTTAAAAATACATGAAAGAATTTCAAGGAACTAAAGAGAGAAAAGCACAGCTGGTGAGTCTGTGTGCAGGTGGGGGTATGTTCGCATGGAGGCATCTTTCAGTAAGAAAGATGGAGATGCAAACAGGAAAAGCCAATAGAAAGTAGAAGAAGCAGGAAAAACAAGGGAAAAGATCAGATGCTTTAAAGCTGCATTCTCATCTTAACTCCTAAGATCCTCTCTCCAGGATAAAAATCTTGGCATATATTATCTTCTGGCTTATACATAAATAACAGGTTTCCATAGCGCTTAAGGTATTGTATAATATTATGTGTGAGAAGTGGGTAGGTGGTAAAATGTCATTTTCAATTTAAGTCCTGGGGAGATGAAGACGAATATAGAATTTAAGAGAGTAATAGAAAGTCCTAATGCTAAGTTAACAGTGGATACAGAGAAACAGATTTTTTTTTCCTTCCTTAGATTCTGCAAAAGTGAAAAGAAAAAAAGGAAGAAATAAATGAGAGGGTAAAATAGGGAACAAAACCCACAATGGACATGCATTTTTCTTCATTTATAGCAATGTTTGACTCTGGACTCACACAGAATTATTCTTCTCTAGAAAAGTTATAGATAAAACGAATGACTCAGATGGTATAACTTTAGAATGTGTCTTTACTGTGAATATTTATTCACAGGATATTTATTTTCTGTGAAAATAATACATGTTCCTTAGGAGAAATTTTGGATGTATAGATAAGCAAGAAGGAAAAAGATGAAAAATCACCTGTCACAACAGTAGTGCCGACCCTTAGGCATTTCCAGTTCCAGGCAAATAAGCAAGTATATAGCAATGTGTATCTTATGAAAACAGAGACTAGCATACATAGTTTATAACCTGGTTTATCATTCAAAAAAAAAAACTGGGAGTACATTTCCGTGTGAATTAACAGAAGTATCCACAGACATCCACATCTCTAATGACACTCTAGGGACTTAGGAGTTTTGTAACCATTTCCTTTCTTTCAAGCATTTAGACTGTTTACCAGTGTTATCTGGGAAAGCATTTCTCAAACACCTTCATGCATACATATTAGAGTATCCAATGGCCTTCATCATTAGAATAGATTCTTTAAAATGGGGTTGCCGAGTCCAATATTTTGAAGGCCTGTGGGTCATCTTGCTAAGTTGCTGCCCTGAGACCTTCCCCCACCAGCAGGTACCTGGAAATGGCTGCCTCGAAACCAACACTGGATGTTGTCATTGTCCTAAAACTGTTGCCATGGTATCTTCTCATTGTTTTCAGTTGAATTTTTTGATTATTTGTGAGACTGAACTCCCCCCCCCCCCCACGTGTCTATTAACCTTTAACAATTTAATAATGAACTTGAAAGAGGTATTAGACATGCACTCGACTGATTCCTGTCATATCTTTGAGAGAAGCACATCCTAGACTCTTCTTGAATAATTCCTATGGGATGCACTCACCATCTTAAAGATGGCCTTCTCTGTTATTGAACCAGTCTTTATTATAAAATGACTTTAATGTTAAGTCAAATCTATTCATGCATAGAACTCTCTCTCATTGACCTTCATTCTTATTCTAGGGCAACAAAGAGCAAGTCTACTCTACCTTCTATTATCTGACACTTTTCACCTTGGCTGCCATTTAAAAAATGGGGAAAGGGTTAATTATCAGAAAGCAGGAAAAAAATAATCAGATGGGAAATGAAACAAAAATTTCCAGTAATTTCTCAGTAAGTTTGTGTAAGACAGAAGACATGCTTAAAATTGATGTTTCTTAGACGTGAGAAATTATTATGATGTTCTAAAGTCCTTATTATGGTTAGGAGGGAATTGATATTTAATATTATTTATATGCTGTTGATTACCTAATTATCCTGCCAGTAGATCTTCTGTGAGAAATTAAATTAGAGAATTTATGGACAGCTATAAGAAAAAAATACACAAAACATTAAAATCGCATTTTAAATTAGGCCTTATATGACATAAAACACTTGGAGGATTGAAAGTCTACTTTTGCCAACAATCTGTGGCAATAATCATCCTTTGCCCATGTATAACGAATGAAAGCAAATGAAAGTTTACTCAATTTTTAAAATTCGAATCTTAAAAATATTAGTACTGCAAATGATTGTTTTTGAAAGTACCACATCTCCTTATTTTTTTGTCTCATCATTCTGATAGTTCCCAAGAGTATTAGGACTGGCCATAGGGGTGATGGAGCTCTCTACTTTGAATGGAAAATATTTTCGTGTTTTTGGTTAAAGTGATAGTAGTGCAGGGATCCCTGGGTGGCGCAGCGGTTTGGTGCCTGCCTTTGGCCCGGGGCGCGATCCTGGAGACCCAGGATCAAATCCCACGTCAGGCTCCTGGTGCATGGAGCCTGCTTCTCCCTCTGCCTATGTCTCTGCCTCTCTCTCTCTCTCTCTCTCTCTCTCTCTGTGTGTGTGACTATCATAAATAAATAAAAATTAAAAAAAAGTGATAGTAGTGCAATACTTACTGCGCTCCTACCATATTCTAGGCACTGCTCTAAGGTCTTTATGTATTTAACTCATTTAATTGTCCCTGAATCTTTAGGAATGGTTACAATTATCATCCTGATTTCATGACTAGGAGAGCAAGGCAGAAAGATGGTAAGTGATTTGCCCAGTGTCAACCCACCAGCAAGAGGTGAACCAGAAATCCCAAAGCAGGCATTCTGGCTCCAGAGCTAGGGCATATTGCCACTGCTCAATACTGCCTGCCCAACAAACATCATGTGACAATATTGAGAAGCTATTGGTTTCTGAGCCAAGTGATCAAATATTTTGTCAAATTCCTGCTATGCATAAGCCACTACTCTGGGCACTTTCACTTTCCTTTAATGCCTAGTAGGGCACTTGGGGACTTGTCACATGTCATTCTTCTCTTCTATATCCTGAACCAAGAGGGGAGAGATCTTAGAGCCTTTCTTTCTCATAGAATTGATGGCAAGGCTGCCAGAGCCCATAGTAGGCCCTCCTCCAGCATCACCATGTAAGACCTTTTTGTAAAGTTTTAACTCCCTCTAAGCCCTTTATTACATTATTCTCCATTTTCATCTTCATCCATTAGGAGTATTGGAATTTGGGGAATATTCACCTCTTTTTAATTGTGTCCACATTGTCATAGTGACCATTCCCCTAAATGTCAAATGTCTATGGAAAGGAAGTAATAAGTTAGACTTTGAATGTGGAGTTGACTCTGCTGTCTAGTGGTTCATAGAACTGCCCTTCAGTTAGAACTTTGTCATTATGGCTGTACTTCCTCGTCAGTCATCTCAGTAGTACAGTTTGGTGTGATTCCCAGGAGAGCCTCCTACTTTATGCCTACACATTTCCCTCTGTGGATTTAACTCCTCAGGGGAGGTAGGCAAAGTGATTGTAGTGTCACTGGATGAGAGAACCAGGAAGCAAATTGCCTAAAAGCAGGAGAGAGTTCAGAGTGTCTTTGGAAAATAAAGGTCTGGTTTTATCTAGTCCAAAGGTAGACCTCCCTACTTCTAGGCCTCCCTTTACAGTTTGTACCTCAGTTTATAACAGTAATACTTCTCTGGGGGAAAAAGTATTAACCTAACAACTGTAAGCCATAACTATACTACATTCCACCCTTCCTGTACCTACCACTAACTTCTAATTGTTAACAGATTCTCTTACTATCTTAAAATGACTCGAAGGGTGCCATCATAGTGGTTTGCCAAGCCCAGATGGTGGCTAAATAATATGTTCTGATTCATGAGGGATTGCACATTGTGAGGGAACCATTCCAGTGTGCTTTGGGGAAAAAATGCCACCTGCTTCAGTCTTTGGTTGCCAAAGATTCCCTTAAAAAAATCTATAATTCCAAATAATTTATGTAGACACTTCACACTGTCAAGGAAATAGAGCTTAACTTCCATTGTCATCCACCTGTTAAGTATAGTCTGTGTGTGGAAACTAGCTTCCAAGAGTAGTATATGGAAAGGAAGGGAAAAGTGACTTTATAGGGCAGAAGCTTGGCAAACACAACCTTGACCAATAGTAAGGTTAACATCAACAGTGATAAGACAGGTTGATAGCATGTACCCTTGATAAGATGTAATGAGAATAGCACTTCATCTCCATTGACTTCCTTCCAACAACCCATAACCCCCCATCTAGCCCTAAGAAAAACATCAGATAAACATAGATAGAAGGGCATTCTACAAAAAAGAAAAAAAAAATCTGACAAGTATTTTTCAAAACTGTCAAGGTCATTAAAATACAAGGAAAGTCTAAGAAACTGTCATAGACTAGAGGAAGCTAAGGAGTATAATGTGATTTCTGGGGACAGAAAAAAGGACATTAGGGAAATCCTAATAAAATGTTGAGTTTAGCTAATAGTCATGTATCAATATTGGCTTCTTAGTTGTGATAAATGGTAATCTGTGCTATACTATCTTGACAACTTTTCTGTAAATCTAAAATAACTCTAAAATGCAAAATTTATTTATGTAAAAAAACTCAATCAATAAATTGCTACTTAAACCTATATAAATAGCACACAATATTAACTTTGAGATGCATAGACTTAATTTCACTTGTATTGATATTTTAAACTCTTGAGTTTGGGAAATACAGTCCAAATAGAGCAGAGGGAAAGGAAGGAGGGAAATGAACATTTATTGAATAGTGTTATTTATTAGGCACATCGCCTAACAGCCATCTATCTCCTCTCCTTTAAAACCACAATGAGAATCTCATTGTGTAGAGCAGGAAATTGAGGCTGAGAGTATAGGAAACCTCTCAAGGTTCTCCAGCTACTCAAGAGGCAGCCTCCAACCTACAGATAAAAGGGGGTGAGAGAGCAGTCAGCAGGAGGAGCAACAGATGCAAGGAAAGAAGGCAGCAGGGAGAGGGCAGGCTCCCCAGGGGCTCTGGTAATTGTGTGAAAAATGGGTGTGTTTTCTGACCTGATGCCTCTAAAAAAAATACTAATATAACTTGTCACTGTAAAGGGTAGAGGTCTATACAGTGAATGATAACTATAGTTGAAACCATTTCCTGTTTTCTGACAGGAATTATGTACAATTGTATAATGATGTCACCCCCTGTGTTTTACTGATAACACTGTTTCCTTGGATTCAAGCTAATCTAAAGTTTCCCTATAGATTCATATGACAAGTCTCAAAAATGCTGAGGTTTTTTTTTTTTTTGTTTTTTGTTTTTGTTTTGTTTTGTTTTGTTTTGTTTTTTGTTTTTTTTTTTTTTTTTTTGCATTTTGGATACCATAAGTGAAGATCCAGTCCTCACACTGGATAAGTTTTTGACACGTACCACCAGTTAGCCAGTATAATTTATACACAAGGCAAGAATAGTGTGTGCTTCTGTGAAATTTTCTTCTGCATAATTTTTTCTCTGACCTTCCAGTTGCTATGGGAATCTTTGCTTAACTAGCCTCCTGGCCTCTCTGGCTCTTACCCTTTTATATCATCACCTGGCTTGCAGCCATTTTATTCAAAGAAATGACTTAATTAGTGTAAACAAATGTCGACACTTAGGTCCACAGTATAGAGGGGTTTTTTTTTGTGTGTGTTTCTTTGTTTTGTTTTGTTGTTGTTGTTGTCAACAGTAAGATATATATTTAAAGCCTGAAAGTCCTATTCATCCTTTTGTGGTTGATATTTTATTTTATCATGTATTATTTTCTTCCAGTGTCAGACCATCAGAAGTCATACATTTGGGTATAAAATATAAGGAAAGAAATATCTTTAAGAAAAAAGCACATAACCTTTACAAGGGTGAAGTTGTACAAAAACCATCCAGTAAGTAATCACTCTTGACATATTTTTATAGTGTTATTATTTTATAGATTGGTATGAATAAGACAAATAGCTACTCCGTGTGCCAGGAATGCTGGTATCCCTTAATAAATGTGAAGGTAAGGTCCTGTAATCTCTATTTAATGAAGGAGGAAAGTGAGGCTTAGAGACATCAGCGACTTGTCCAGGGCTGCACAGCATATAAATGGCAGAAGTTTAAGGTCTAAGCCAGAGAACACACATAATGTGCCCAGTATAGTTTCTAAAAGAGAGTCGGCATGGAACATCAGTTCTCTCTCAAACACTTATAAGTGTTTAAGAGATGAAAATGAATAAAAATTATTCTTGCTCTAAGGAAGCCCAATGTAAGTTTAGTTTGGGCTAACCAGAAAAAGAGTTATATATAAAACAAGTAACCGTAAAAAAGAACTGATATCATACTGAAGGATATTATTTAGAAATGTAGTAAGAGGGGCACCTGGGTGGCTCAGCCAGTTAAGCATTTGACTCTTGGTTTCAGCTTAGGTCATGATCTCGGGGTCCTGAGATCCAGGCCTGAGTAGGGCTCAGCGGGGAGTCTGCTTGAGGATTTTCTCCCTCTGCCCCTCTGCACACGCTTGCGTGCTCTTTCTCTCTAAAATAAATAAATACATCTTAAAAAAAAAAAAAGAAATGTAGTGAGAGTGATTTCCAAAACTTCGTCATATGAAGATATTTTACTCACTGCCAATCTTGTTTTAAACGTATATCTGAGGGGTAGCTGTACTTTCATAGAGTAGATACATTAATTTTATTTTATTTTATTTTATTTTTTTTAATTTTATTTTTATATTTTTTCAATTTTAATTTATTTATGATAGTCACAGAGAGAGAGAGAGAGAGAGGCAGAGACACAGGCAGAGAGAGAAGCAGTCTCCATGTACCGGGAGCCCGACATGGGATTCGATCCCGGGTCTCCAGGATCGCGCCCTGGGCCAAAGGCAGGCGCCAAACCGCTGCGCCACCCAACATTAATTTTAGAATTTCTACTGAAATTTTGCTGTCAAAATGTATATCATTATTTAATATTCAATGCACGTTTATAAACTAATCTACAGGATCACATTGGATAATATTTGTAAAGTACTTACAACAGTGCCTGGCATACTATAGAAACTTAATATAATTACTAATTACTAATGTTATTATTATTATTACTACTAGTATGCCTTGGAGCATGACCTTTGGGGTGCAACATGCTTGAGCTGAAGTCCAAGGTCTGCTATTTACCAGTAAATTCAGGCAAGTTATTAAAGTATCTTGAGCCTCAATCTCTCCTCATCACTTAGAAGTGCATAATGACACTCTCCAGGTTCTGAAGATTTCTCCTTTGGTTTGACATAACACCTTGATTCTTAAAGCATGTTCCACGGCCAGCAGCATGAGCATCGTCTGCAACCTGGGAATGTACATTGTGGGCCCCCATCCCTACCTACTAGATCAGAAATGGGAGTCATGTAGAGACAAACCCTCCCGGTGATGGAAATGCCTGGTTTAATTTGAGAACCACTGACATAGCACATGACTTGTCCCACACAGAGTGCTGAGTGTGTATTAGTTGACTTTTCCTGGATACCGAGCCACCATGACGACAAAGGCACAGTTCCCACCTTTGCGCTGCTAACAATCAAACAAACGTAAAATCACATCTTGAGTGAAGCCTTCTCCCTTTAGCCCAGGAAGCAAAAAAAAAAAAAAAAAAAAAGGAAACTTTTTCCCATTGTCCAAGACTTTGCTTTTAAGTGCACGAATAAAAGAGCTTTCCTTTCCATCACCTCACTGTGTGCATCTGCGGCACAGGAACACAGCTCTGGTTTACGTGTTAGCGAAATTAAAAGGTACCTGCAAATTCGAAATTTCAGATATGTTGTGAAATACTAAAAACAAGATTCCGTCTGACAAAAATGATGCAGTTTCCTGGTAGATAAAAGAGAAACTGGAGCTCTTCCAAAACTGCAGAACACACATTTTCAAGGGAAAAACAGCGAAAGAATACAGAATAAAAAATAAATGAAAGGGGAGCCTTGAGTTCCTTTTGGTCCCTTTGAATAAAAGGACCGTGGATTTATCACGAACAGCTGTGTTTATAGGGTTTGCTGATGGCTGCAGCTGTAGCAGCTGAGTAACAGGAAGGTTAAATTTTAAAAAGTTAACTTGGAAATGGGCTAGCTCCTTCTGAAGGAATTAATGATTCTGTACTTCTTTCGTATCCTCCCCTAAAACCTACTGTTGGGAAGGTGCATTTAGGTCGTTAAGCATCAGAGACCTGAAAGAGCTGCCTGAAGTGAAGAAACCAGCTTTTCTTCTGGACCTGGAGAGATACTTTAGGGGAAAGCCAGAGGAGGAGTGCTCCCAAATTCCAGAGCTTTCATCACTCTCTGAAAGTGAGTCGTCAGCCGTCATATCCTCCCATCCTCTCTCCCCCTTAAACTCAACCACTCAACATCCCCGCCCCCAACAACAACAACAACAACAAACCCCACTAAAGTCAGAGAGCATGGGAGTAACATGTTGGCCTTGAGGTTGCCATGAAAGGAAGTGTGGTTTGCCTGTTACGATTTATAGCTCAGCTGCTGATCTGTGCTCTCAGAAAGGGCAGCCAACAGGCTGGAACACATAAAGAGAGTATTTTTATTTTGTCACTCTCCTGAAGTCGGAATGCCATGAATATATTTTATGAGTCTGCCACGGATGAGAGTCCCCCCACCCCCCAACAATCTTCATTTTCCAATCTGATACCAGAGACAGAGATATCCTAAGAGGGCTTTAGACCAGAGCCTCTGACAATCTGCTTTTGTTCTGTTCGCATGGTGCACTATAAATAGAGGCTACTTAACGTGCATGGGATTAGAGACTTCCAGCTGCAGTGCTGGGCTTAGATAATGGGAGGACGGGAAGCTCAGCCTAGAAATATGTGTGAATGATCTCAGAAGACTCAGAAACAAGGTGTGCAAAAGCGTGCTCTATTTCTCTGATGGTTATGGGCTTCCAGGTTCCTAAGAATCTGAAGAAAGGTTCCTGTGCAGGAATCCTCCCCGCAGAGATTGGCCCTGGGGGGAGTGCAGGAAGCACAACCTGATTCTCAGTGAGGCACTCAGAAAGCATATGGACACTGCAGGGAACTCATTTAAAATAATTAATGAAAAGTGCGAATTTCCAACTTGTCACAGTCAAGAGATCAGAACTACACTCGAACCATCTGAGATCTGTGCTTTCTAAACTTTTCAAATCCTCTGAGAGGAGGGTTCAGCATCATCCTTGAGAAATCATAACCCTTGTAGGAGGGAGGCGTTTCTTATGTCCACACTGGAGGAAGTGGAAGCCTCTCATCTTCCTGTGGTTCCCTATGGAAAAGGAGAACAGCTGGTCAACAATTTTTTTTTTTTTTTGAAATTCCACTTGTAAGCAAGGTACAGCTGTCATTCCTCATTGCCATAGTTTCCAGTTGAATTGTTATCAGCTTCCTTTGCCTTTACTCAAGAGTTTTTCTTCTCTAAACTTATAATCATTTATTTGGTCTCATGAGGATCATCTAATGGTTTCTGCTCATTTCTTTTAAAACCATGAATCCATAAACTTCGGGGCTCTACATAAACCATTTTGTGCATCTGACAGGGCTTTCAGTCTATCATCCTGCCCGCCCCCACCCCCCTGGATGATTCATCTTTTAAGAATAAACATGGAGAGTGCTTATCTTGTCCTCCTGAGTCACACACAGAAGGGAATCTGGGGAACAGACAGGAAGAAAGGATCCACAGAGCCAGGACAAAGTGTAGAGACACAGAACCTGCACAGGGGAAGAAACCAAGGTGGAGCAATCAGAACTGAGGGAAGAGAAATAGAAGGCAGGGAGTATGCCCATGCTGGGGAGTAAGAAAGTGGGAGAGGTCAACGGTGAGGGCAGCAAACACCTCTCCTCAGTGGTGCAAGGTCCCGCGCTCCCATGAGGAGCCTTGTACATTCTGCAGCAAGAGAATTCTTCCTTATGGGCAGGTGGATGTGCATGTGGCCAGGTGTGGCATAGGTGGCTGGATGGACATGCCTAAAATGCTCTCATATATTTTCAAAGAAATTTTTTTCTCCTTGATTTTGCAATATAACTTTTTTCTGTAATTTCCACAGTTTTTTAAAAAGATGTTTTCTGCCCCCCCTTTTAAAAATAAAACCTTTTCTTCTTCAGCTTTTCATCCTCTGCTTTCTTTTCAATATTGAACTTAACTGCCTTTTCTGCAAGTGAAAATAGAGCTAGCTTTTTCTTTCTTTCTCTTTCTTTCTTTCTTTCTTTCTTTCTTTCTTTCTTTCTTTCTTTCTTTCTTTCAAGTTCTACCAACTTAAAGGAGAGACATGCAGACTTTGAGGACAGCCAGATGCATGACATGGGACGCTAGGTTCTGTGGAAGCACCAAGGGAGAAGCCAGATGAACTGTAGCTTGGGGCATAGGAAGCAATGCAGAGTGGTGGTCACATACTTAGGATGTGCAGGAGTCCACGGGGTGAAGGAAGAGGAAGGGGAGTCAAGATCAAGGAAATAGTGTGAGGAAAGGCACCTAATGCATGAAGTAGGGCAGAGGCCCTCGTGATTCCGAGTTGACTGCACTGGGAGACTCTAGGTAAGTGAGTTTGACACACCTGAGTAGAGTAGAGTTTAGAATGTGTTGAGTTTGAGGTACTGGTGTGCTATTTAGAAATAAAGGTCTTGAGGAGGGCAGAGGACTGTAACAGGCCTAGTGTAATATCGTAGAGTCTTTAACTATCAGATACTGCAGGGATGTTTGCTCATTTACGTGTTTAGCCTTTTCTGAGGTAGATATTGAAGGCCTTCTCTGTGCTGGCCCCTGTGCTGGAGGCTGGAGACAAAGAGTTAACATGTGGAGGCCCAGCCTTAAAAGATCTTGAAGACTAGTTGGCAAAATAGATAAGGAAATTAATAATTGTGTTTTACAGCAAGAGCTATGATAGAGATCTGCACTGGCTACTATGGGACCATGTGGAGATTCATTGAGGGTGTTTTGGGGGAAACCTGATTATGTTGAGCTAGATAGTAAAAGTCAAGTTGTTATCAGTCAGGTAAGAAAAATGGGGGATGATATTTCTGGCAAAGGAGTAGCTTACGCAAATGTAAGGTGGTATGAGTAACGAGGACTAAGGGAGCTACACATAGTTCCAAGTGGCCAGGTTCTAGAAGGGGCATGATGAGAATTAAGGTTAAATAGGTAAATGGCAGCCAAATCTGGGAACACTTAATGTACTATGCTAAAGAGCTTGGAATTTATTTTATCAGAAATGAGGACCAATTGGAATGTTTCAATCAGGTATTCTGAATTATTCCATTTTATCTCTTCTATTAATTCTTCTGTCTTTATATCTCTTTGTATTATTCTTTTTGTGATTGTTCCAGAGGGTATAATACTTATTTCTGTGTCATTTAGTCCTTCTTGTAATAGTAGGCTTCCACAAAAATTATTTTTCTTCAGTCTGAAGAAGGTTCTGCAGTATTTCTCATAGTGTGGGTCAGCTGGTGAGCTTTTATGTGTCTGAAAAATGCACTTATTTCATTATGGCTTTGGAAGGATATTGTCACTGGTTTTAAAACTCTAAATAGGATATGGTCATTTATTTATTTATTTATTTATTTATTTATTTATTTATTTATTTATTTCCTTTCAGGTCTTTAAAGATAGTGTCCCATTGTTTCCTTGCTCCCAAATTCCTGTTTAAAATTCAGCTCTTAATATTACTGTGGCTCCTTTGAATGTAATATCTTTTTTTTTTATTTAAATCTGACTCCTTAATAAAGGGTTTTCACTTTATCCTTACTTTTCAGTAGCTTTATCATGATGGATATAAATATACTTTTCTCAGTATTTATTTTGCTTGGAGTTGATAGGAATTCTCAACTGAATGTTTTTTCAGTTTTGGACAATTCTCAGCCATTATCTTTTCGAATATTGTTTCTTTCCAATTCCCACTCGCCTGTCCTTTTGGGATTGCAAATATGCATATATTAGACATTCTATACATAATAAATATTTCTTACAATCTTTTCTTCTTTCCATTTTATTTTCCTCTTTGGGCCTTGAGTGCTTTATATTGACTTTGCACTCACTAATCCTGTCTTTGCCAGTCTGCTCTTAAACTCATGTGATCAATTTCAGATTTCACATATTTTTTCAGTTCGAGAATGACATTTGAATCTCTTTTTATATAGATTCTAATCCTCACTTAAAACATTCATGTTTTCATCCATTTTGTCTAAATTTTCTGTTTTCTTTAACATACTTATAATAGTAATTTTAAAGCCCTGACCTGCTAACATCAATATCCGGATGATCTTGGGGTCTGCTTCTACTGTCTATTTTTTCCTCATGATTATTAGTCACATTTTCCTTCTTCTTTGCAAATCTTGTAATTTTTGTACAAATTTTTAATTCTATGACGGAAATTGTGTATATAAAATGTATAGATACTGAAATTAATGTTGTTTTCTCCCAGAGATAGTTTACTCTTTCTTTAATTGGGAGAGAACATGAAGGGCACATCACATTAATTCAATTAGGAATTGAGCTTGGTCAGTGCTTGGTTACAGCTTTAGTTAGATTTAGTCTACTTCTGATTTCAAATGTCTGTTTTAAGCTTCACCTATTATTGGTATATCGTCTCCTAAGTACTGCAAGATTACAGGAAACATTACTTTGCCTCTCCAGTCCAATCTACAATCTCCATCACCCTAGCATTCAGAAACCATCCTGTGGGGAATACTCACCGTAGTTGTGGGATTTCTCTGGATTCCAGTATATCATACCAACCCACATAGTCATCAAAACTCTTCTGATTTTACTTTCCCTTAGAAAAGTCTCTTTGTCTATGGCAATCCGGTTTGTGGACATGATGAATCCACAGAGGGAATTAAATATTTGGCAATCTTAACCCATCTAAGAAGGGTTTTACCATCTTCACAATTTTAGTTTGATAATCTTTGCTTCCACCACCCTCTGATGTGTTTAAAAATATTATTTCTATAATTTACCTGTTTTTGTTTTTCTATCTGGTACAATGAGAAGGATGGTAGGACCTACCACTACCTATCTTTTATTCAGAAACTTTATTTATTATTATTTATTTATTATTTATTTATTCAGAAAGTTTATTCAAAACTTCTGTTGAAATGTTTAAAACAGGAAAGTGACATGACCAGTTTTGCATTTTAGAAAGCTTTCTGGAAACTGTGTCGTAGATGCATTATAATAGGGCTAGACTGAAGGCAGCATATTGTACTAATGGAAGCTTGTTGTTTGCAGCCAGCTATCTGCTTTTGAATCCTTGCTTTGCCTTCTACTAGTTGTTTATATCTGGAAAAATTATATAAGCTGCCAATCCCAGTTTTCTTATGTAGAAAGTGGGGCTAAGCATACCTGATTTTGAAGCTGTGTGGGTAAACTTTAGCACAATGACTAGCACATACTAAGCATCCGTTGGATGGCATTTGTTATTATTTTGAAGATAAGGAAACCCTAGAAAGGAAGTAACGGAGTTGAGAAATGTTAAGGAGAGGGAATTTCAGGGTTATTGCCCTGATGAGATGTGAACATGTGTATGACTATCATGTTTCTAGCTTGGAAAACTATGTCCAAAACAAGACTAGGATTTTAAGAGAGGAAATACAGGAGGAGAAAGATGGTTTAGAGTGTTTTCAAAATATGCTGAGATAGAGGTGCTTGTGGGACGTCAACAAGAAAAGCTAACACTTTTCTGAGAAAGTGATTATAGTAGGAAAGAAAGACAGAGTGGTAACTGAAGAGCAAGTGCAGGCATGTTTCAGAGTTTATGTTATTGTTAAGCTCATTTTTTAAATTTTTGATATAATATAGGAGCATTATAGAATACTAGCTAGTAGGAAGTAAAGAGAATTCTAAAGAACCTGGGAATATCAGACCTGAAGAACGGCCACTACCCCTCAGAGCTGAGACAGACCAAGGAAGATGCCCATCCAAGCTAGGGCTGATACTCAGACCTCACTGGAGGGGGCTTATCCATGTGTCACTGAATGGTAAGATGGCAGAGCTGCCGCAGGTGTAGTGTGTCAAAATTCTGCTCTCCAATGACATGGGAAGCCATCCACAGGGAGGTGCTACATCTCAAAACTCACTGCAAAGCCACCAAAAGAGTACAAAGGGGGGTGTTCACAGCAAGGAATCACTCTGGTAGACCTCTGCTTACTTCTTAGGGTAAACAAGGAAGTCCTACACCAGGTAGTGCCAGACGAGTGGCACTCTGCTGCAAAGCCACCCGAGAAGGTGACAAGGAAAGCTGCTGGTTCTGGGCTCTGGAGTAGCTATGCTTGCATCATGGGAGTCTAGAGCTGCAAAAGCCTTGGTGGGGACTTGGTACTGGGGGAATCATGCTGTAGGAGTCTAGTGCTAGAGAAACTGCCCTGCAGAAGCATGGTGAGAGGAGACTCACTTGGAAGAAAAATCTACTTCTCCATTGTCCCTCTAGCATTCTCTTGTGACAGGGATCAGCATCAACCAGCTGGCAAAATAAATATTTACAGGGTTCTAGTTTATTATCACAAAGGAGGCAGTGGAGAGTGGATTTGGAGCTGAGGGGCAATATATCAATAACTGGCATATTATCATCTTACCTATATTTTCATGCCCCCCCCCACTCTTGGCCCTTTACATTCTTTTGTGTATTTTGAAATTGCATTCATCTTTCCTAAGGTATTAATAATGACTATGGTTGTCTTTTGGGAGAATTTCCATTTATAAAGTGAATAAAACTTGGGAGACTCAAAGCAATAATGGTATAAAGGCAAAATTCCAAGCATACACTTGGCTTCAAATCAAGACTCCACCCCTTGCTAGCTATATGACTTCGAACAAGTCAATTACACTCCCTGTGCCTTAGTTTCTTCAACTAAAAATGGGCATCATATTAGTTACCATCCTCATAATGTTGCTGTGAGCATTAAGTGAAATAATTTAGGTGAAGTGTGTAGCCTAGGACCTGACACCTAATAAGAATTTCTTTACTGATAATATTTTATTGTTATTATTCCATTATTATTCTACTAAACAACTCTATGTTACAGAAATTATCATTGTCCTTATTTTCTATATGAGGAGTCTGTGGTATAGACTCTATGGCATAGACATAAAGAGTTTAAGTCACTTCTCTGGTCTGACATAGTTAATAAGAGGTGGTTCCTGCATGAGAAGTGTCCATGTTATTCAGTTGTCCATGTTGTTAATATTTCTAGGTGTCATCTCCCTCGTTCAAATACTGTTCAAATCATATCCCCTAGGCAGACTATTCTTATCCTTATTTCTGAAACCAGCCATTTTACTATAATATTACCTATTTTTATCACTTTCATTGAAAAATTGTTCATCTCCTTTTCGGGAGGATGCTGCTAGATTGAAAAAAAAATATTATAAAAGGGCCCTTAACAAAAATCTCAATTACCAACATATCCCCCCTCCACATTTTCATTACAACAGCTTACTTAAATCTTTGGGCTGCATTTTCCACGCACTTATGCAATCCCCATAATTACAGCGTGTGGAAGGTTATTTGGCAATTGTATGATGAGGGGCATCCTGCCAGACTTACTTTCAATATTCTAAACTATCACTTTGGAACCCAGGACAGTTTTCAAACACTCCATAATCCCCCAGTGACTTTTTAGTCTTACCTACTGGGTTTTTAATGTCCTTTTGTATTCTCTTTCTTTTCCTTTCAAGTTGAAACATCTTTCATACTCTCTCTTTAGCTTCCAAGTTGTTCCCTGTGGGTTCTCAAACAGCTTGAAGCCCCTCTTTGATATCCCTTATTCAAAAACCTGGCAAGGACTTAGAAGTGTCTCTGGGTCAGGTTTTGCCAATAAATTCCCTAGAATCCATTCACACTGTATGTGTAAAATCTTTAAAATTTCCAGTGTAGAGAAAATGCTGCATTAGTGACAGCTCACGTGAATTGTTTGTTGTTGTTGTTGTTCTGTCAAAGACAAAGTGAATGGGACAATTAAAGACATGATTTCATTGCAGGCTATTGCATAGGGAGAATATTTGTTAAAGAGGAATGCCTCAAAGAAAAGGAAGTGGGCTTGAGCTGTTACAGGGGTAGGTTAGTGATCCAGGAATCTTACTAGACTTTTGGGGAGGGGTAGAGAGGTCTTATCTCAGAGTATGAGAGAAGACTTATCTGTTATCTGCAGAGTTATCTGTCTCCAAAACTCAAAAGCATGGAGGAGTTTCTTAACCACCCCTGCTTTCCAGGAGTACAGGGCTCAGTAAGGTTCAACATTGTCAGTTCCCTGGCTTTTGTTCAAGAGAAAGGAATATCACTTATGGAAAAAGCCAGAGGTGATCATAAACTTCAGTGGGGGGACAGGAGGGGAACAAAGCAGGGTCTCAGAAGTGGTGTCTCACGGATTCTTGTTGATGTTGCTCCTATAAAACCAGTTGAAGCATATGTTTGAGTTGGTGACAAAGGTCAGTTGTTCTGGATCACTGATATTGTGGAAAATTTCTTACTGGAACAAAAAATTAAAATTAAAAACCCATGTATAGATATATTCATTTTAAGTAAGAAATGAAAGATTGTTATATGTGATGTACTCCAGGAAATTTTAGATAACTAAAGAATGAGCGTAAACAAGAGACATCTTGGAAGTATAATTCCTTCCTATTATTTTTATCTTTATATAATAGCTCTAAATCATCCTGAGAAAGACACACAAACACACACACCAAAATTTGGGTCCTACAAGACAGACATGATTAATATGTGAAAAACATTTTTTAAAAAGTTCAACAGATGTTCCACATATGTCATCAGTGAAATGCAAAGTAAAACATTAATGAGATATCACTGCTCCTATTAGATTCCTATTAGAATGGCCAAAATCCAGAACACTGACAGCATCAAAGGCTGATGAGGATGTGAAGCAACAGGCCCCTCATTCATTGCTGGTGAGAATGCAAAATAGTACAGCCACTCTGGAAAGCAGTTGCAGTTTCTTACAAATGGAAACATACTCTTACCACATAATCCAACAATCGTACTCTTTGGTGTTTAACCAAAGGATTTGAAAACTTATGTTCACACAAAAGCCTGTGCATGGATGTTTAAAGCAACTTTATCCATAATTGCCCTAACTTGGAAGCAACTAAGATGTCCTCCAATAAGTGAATGTATAAATAAATTGTGGTACATCCAGGTAATGGAATATTATTCACTAAAGAGAAATGAGCTATTAAGCCATGAAAAGACGTGTAGAGGAATTTTAAATGAATCCTACTAGATGAAAGAAGCCAACCTGAAAAGCAACATACTGATCATTCCAACTATATGACATTCTGGAGGAGGCAAATGGTAAAAAGATCAGTGATTTCCAGAGAAGGAGAGAGGAGGTGAATAGGGTGAGCACAGAGGATTTTTTAGGGCAGTGGAAATACTCTGTATGACATTACAATGAGGAATATATCCATTAATCTTTTGTCCAAACCTATAAAACATACCACCAGTAGTGAACCCCTTAGGTAAACTATGTACTTTGGGCAATTATGATGAATCATTGTAGATTCATCCTCAGGGGCAAAAATGTACCATTATGGTGAGCAATGTTAATAAAGGGGAGGCTATGCATTGGTGGGGACAGGGGATATATTGGAAATATTTTTACCTTCTTTTCAATTTCATTTTAAACCTAAAGCAGCTCTTAAAAAAATGAGTATATCTGTATAAACTAAACTCCAAATAAATTAAAATAAAATTGAATCTTTAAAAAAAAGGTTCAACAGGTCCTGAACCACAATCATTTAAGAGAGACATGAAGACAGTTACAGCATTTTGACCAGTCCTCACCACCTTGCCAACATGCCATTGCTTTGCTAACTGATGTTACTCAGTGATGGCTAAATTGAATGACAACTTGGCACTACTGATCTAGAGTTTAGACTCAGGAATTCAAAGCTTGGTGTCAAGATATGGGCAGTTGGTAATAGCAAGGGCACCACCTGTGATCATGTTAAAAATGTAGCATCATCAAGGCTCCAACTCAGATCTATTGAATCAGAATCTACATTTTAACAAGATTTCTGGGTGATTCTTATGGACATCAAATTTTGAGAAGCTCTTCTCTAGAAGACTTAGAATAGGACTGAGGGTGTGAATTAAAAGGTTTTCAGGATACTGAAACTGAACACTTATTATTATTGAGACTGCCATCAAGTCCTTTCTCACCACGGAGCCTGTGAGGTTTTTGCCGCTATTCTTTGCCTGATACAGTTGGTTGCTAATCAAGGGACAAGAGAAGCATCAGATGACAAAAGATTAACTTTGCTTTATTAAGTTCATAGGATCATTTTATTTCTGTGAAGATGTTTTAATAGCTTCATGACCACTACGTCTTTCATTTTCATTACTTTTAAAACACCTTTTGGGTATCATTATAAAAAACCTTGTTGGGAAGCCAGCTACAGAATGAACTGATGAATATATAAATGTCGTATTTTCCCAGATAGGAAATAGTAAGTGTAAGTGGTTACTGATAACACTAGATGTTGATTTTTAAGGGCTGTGATAAGTGGATGGATATATGGATGTCTGACATAGAGAGCTACCTTTCTTCCACCATTACAGAGCCTTCACGTCTCTGGAATGCAAGAAATCCAAAGTTTGAGAAGTGAGCCTATCCTTTCTCATTCCTGGAGGTGTCTTCATTCATTTGTTCATTTATTCAACAAGCATGTTTTTGAACACTTCCCATAAACCAGACACAATGCTGGGTGCTATGGGCTTATGAGTTATAATGGCAGACAAGGTCTTTGCTTTTGTTGAATTTATCACCTAGGGGAGAGACAAATAATAAATAAGCAAGTATAGGAAGATAAGTTTGGATGGTGATATTAATAAGAAGTATGAAGAAAGTAAAGCATGATAATGTGATAAGACATGACTAGGGGAGCAGCCGTGAAGGTCCCTCTGATTTTGGGGCTGAATCCTGAAAGATAAGAAAGCAGTCCCATGAAGTATTAGGGACAGACTATTCCAAGGATAGGGAAGTGTAAAGGTACTGAGTTGCGAACAAGGTTGATGTGTTCCAAGAGGAGAAAGAAAGTCACTGTTGCTGGGGTAGTGTGAGATAGATCAAAACTGGTACAAGACGAGGTTGGAGGGGGATAGGGATCAAGTCATGTGGGGCCATGTAGCCTGGACAGAGAATTTGGGTTTTAAGTGATGGGAAGCCTTTATTTATTTTTATTTATTTTTTAATTTTTTGGTAAATGGGAAGCCTTTAGAGGCCATATACATTAGCCGTTACTAGCCCTTCTAAGTCAGCTCCTCTTCAAGATTATAAATTGTTGGCTAAGAAAGCAAGAAGTTTGAGATTTGACATACCACATAACACCTATATGGGAATTGAGAGTGCTTTAAGATAAGCTATATATTTGAATAAACATAGATTTTCTTTACAAGGAGTATCCAGCAGCCTCTAGTCACAAACCACCAGAACCTTGACAAACCAGTCTGTCTGTCTGGTTAAGAACCACTTTGCTTTTCACAATTGTCCTGAGGTCAACAATGTACTTTACGGCAAGTGTACCAGTCAGGGTTCAGGGGAACAGCACCAGCAGGCCCATATATTGAAATTCAAGACAAGGAATTTGCTAATGGGATTGTGGGGGCTGGTTGAGCAAGTCCAAAATGAGTTGGGCTGAGTCAGGAAGGGAAGATCATGGCAGACTGGGCATAGGCTAAGCTATCGTCCACAGGTAGGGAGGAGAGGACAGGATCAAACTCCATGGGTACAGGCAGAAACTATTGTCCAATGGTGGATTTTTATTTCCTCTCTTCAGGAAGCCTCAGCCCTACTTTTTTTTTTTAATTTATTTTTTTATTGGTGTTCAATTTACTAACATACAGAATAACACCCAGTGCCCGTCACCCATTCACTCCCACCCCCCGCCCTCCTCTCCTTCTACCACCCCTAGTTCGTTTCCCAGAGTTAGCAGTCTTTACGTTCTGTCTCCCTTTCTGATATTTCCCACACATTTCTTCTCCCTTCCCTTATATTCCCTTTCACTATTATTTATATTCCCCAAATGAATGAGAACATATAATGTTTGTCCTTCTCGGACTGACTTACTTCACTCAGCATAATACCCTCCAGTTCCATCCACGTTGAAGCAAATGGTGGGTATTTGTCATTTCTAATAGCTGAGTAATATTCTATTGTATACATAAACCACATCTTCTTTATCCATTCATCTTTCGTTGGACACCCAGGCTCCTTCCACAGTTTGGCTATCGTGGCCATTGCTGCTATAAACATCGGGGTGCAGGTGTCCCGGCGTTTCATTGCATTTGTATCTTTGGGGTAAATCCCCAACAGTGCAATTGCTGGGTCGTAGGGCAGGTATATTTTTAACTGTTTGAGGAACCTCCACACAGTTTTCCAGAGTGGCTGCACCAGTTCACATTCCCACCAACAGTGTAAGAGGGTTCCCTTTTCTCCGCATCCTCTCCAACATTTGTTGTTTCCTGCCTTGTTAATTTTCCCCATTCTCACTGGTGTGAGGTGGTATCTCATTGTAGTTTTGATTTGTATTTCCCTGATGGCAAGTGATGCAGAACATTTTCTCATATGCATGTTGGCCATGTCTATGTCTTCCTCTGTGAGATTTCTGTTCATGTCTTTTGCCCATTTCATGATTGGATTGTTTGTTTCTTTGGTGTTGAGTTTAATAAGTTCTTTATAGATCTTGGAAACTAGCCCTTTATCTGATATGTCATTTGCAAATATCTTCTCCCATTCTGTAGGTTGTCTTTGAGTCTTGTTGACTGTATCCTTTGCTGTGCAAAAGCTTCTTATCTTGATGAAGTCCCAATAGTTCATTTTTGCTTTTGTTTCTTTTGCCTTCGTGGATGTATCTTGCAAGAAGTTACTATGGCCGAGTTCAAAAAGGGTGTTGCCTGTGTTCTTCTCTAGGATTTTGATGGAATCTTGTCTCACATTTAGATCTTTCATCCATTTTGAGTTTATCTTTGTGTATGGTGCAAGAGAGTGGTCTAGTTTCATTCTTCTGCATGTGGATGTCCAATTTTCCCAGCACCATTTATTGAAGAGACTGTCTTTCTTCCAATGGATAGTCTTTCCTCCTTTATCGAATATTAGTTGACCATAAAGTTCAGGGTCCACTTCTGGATTCTCTATTCTGTTCCACTGATCTAAGAAAATTATTCACCATGACCAAGTAGGATTTATCCCTGGGACACAAGGCTGGTTCAACACCCGTAAAACAATCAAGGTGATTCATCATATCAGCAAGAGAAAAACCAAGAACCATATGATCTTCTCATTGGATGCAGAGAAAGCATTTGACAAAATACAGCATCCATTCCTGATCAAAACTCTTCAGAGTGTAGGGATAGAGGGAACATTCCTCGACATCTTAAAAGCCATCTATGAAAAGCCCACAGCAAATATCATTCTCAATGGGGAAGCACTGGGAGCCTTTCCCCTAAGATCAGGAACAAGACAGGGATGTCCACTCTCACCACTGCTGTTCAACATAGTACTGGAAGTCCTAGCCTCAGCAATCAGACAACAAAAAGACATTAAAGGCATTCAAATTGGCAAAGAAGAAGTCAAACTCTCCCTCTTTGCCGATGACATGATACTCTACATAGAAAACCCAAAAGTCTCCACCCCAAGATTGCTAGAACTCATACAGCAATTCGGTAGCGTGGCAGGATACAAAATCAATGCCCAGAAGTCAGTGGCATTTCTATACACTAACAATGAGACTGAAGAAAGAGAAATTAAGGAGTCAATCCCATTTACAATTGCACCCAAAAGCATAAGATACCTAGGAATAAACCTAACCAAAGATGTAAAGGATCTATACCCTCAAAACTATAGAACACTTCTGAAAGAAATTGAGGAAGACACAAAGAGATGGAAAAATATTCCATGCCCATGGATTGGCAGAATTAATATTGTGAAAATGTCAATGTTACCCAGGGCAATATACACGTTTAATGCAATCCCTATCAAAATACCATGGACTTTCTTCAGAGAGTTAGAACAAATTATTTTAAGATTTGTGTGGAATCAGAAAAGACCCCGAATAGCCAGGGGAATTTTAAAAAAGAAAACCATATCTGGGGGCATCACAATGCCAGATTTCAGGTTGTACTACAAAGCTGTGGTCATCAAGACAGTGTGGTACTGGCACAAAAACAACCCTACTTTTGAGGTCTGCCAACTGATTAAATCTGGCTCACCCAGATTATCCAGGATAATCTCTTTTACTTAAAGCCCATTGATTAGGGACTTTAATTGCATCTGCAAAATCGCTTCTGAGCAACACCTCGATTAATGTTTGATTGTCTGCAAAATCGCTTCTGAGCAACACCTCGATTAATGTTTGATTGAATAACTGGGAACTTAGCCTTGCCAGTTAAGACTTCAAGAAAGCGAGTTATCACAGCAAAGTTAAAGACATTCCTTTAGAATCTTAAACAAGTTCAATAAACGGTTAACGGTCTCTTGGATGTATCGCACAATCTATTGCAGACTCACTCACATTATCATATGACAACATTATGCCATTGACCTAGCAGATGTTGTTACTCTGAATAGTAAGATGAATTGGCTACTATTATCCCTTTAGAAGGTGTTAGGTGAATGACATCATTTTTGCGACGTAAAAGAATTTGCCAATGAAGCCAAAAAGGTTGCTTAATGGGCCTCATCTACAAAGATCCCTGTGAATATTAGTAGCTGCTGGGAGTTTTAATGTTCCAGGTGGGCCAGACTGCAAGCAGGGATCATTTCTGGGGAAGCATTTGAGGTGCCTTTCCAAAAAGAGATCTCAGAAGAAAAGGACCCAACTCTGCAAAATTCCAATAGTTAGCTGAAACTTATTTTCTCATCCTGAATAAATAGCTACTTTTATAAATAATTATGTAGTTGTAATTTCACATTTTTTTCTTAAAGAGAGCTTTCCAAATTGTAGGCTTGGGGCCCAGGAAAAAGTGATCCACCTCTGCATATCAATCTATTAACATCTGTCTTTTAACTCAAAAATTTTTTTGGGTAACACTGTCTCCCTTTAGATCTGCAAGGGCCTACCCATTAGTTGTTGGTTTAACTGTCCTGAAACCCAGTCAATTATGGTGAAATTTCCTCATCTAGTTGAGAGACATATCTCAGTAAAACAGCGAGAGTTTATTTCAAAAGGAGCTCTTCTTTGCTGTCACAGTGAATCTCAGGAGAGCTCTGAGGCATTCAGAACGCCTTGTGATTCTCAAATGCTAATCTGCAGTCCTGTGGGGCATAAGTGACTACTAATGTACAGAAACCCATAGAGTTGTACTGCTGGTATTAGGCAAATGGAAAGTATTTTCATTTGTAGCTTTGCTTAACAGGTAGTTCGAGGTTGATTCATTTTTGTCCTATTGCTAGAAAACAAAAATACACACTCATCAAGTACCAGAACATATAAAAAATTATCCAGTGAGAAGTCTCCCTCCCTTCCATGACATGGGTTTGTCCAGTTCCCAGTATCACCTATTTCTGGCATCCTCTGCTATGAGTTTCTCTGAATCCTCTGAGAGTTTCTGTATGCATTGATGATTTTAGATTTTTTGACCTCTGCTCTCTTTGGGTTTTGATGTGCCTGCTATACTTTTCCAGTCCTTCTATTTCAAATTTTTTGGAATCACTTCATTTTAGATGCGTGTTGGGTTTTGCTTTTTGGATCCAACTAAGAAAAATCATTTTTATCATGAAATTGAGCACATTTATTAATATATTAGACATTTTGGTTTTATATTTCTCACACCCTTATGACATTTCTTGTTTATTTGTTTTTTAAAGTTTTCACTGGATCTGTAATTTTTTCATTGGTTTTATTTTAAGAGGGTGCTATATATTTGTTCTAATGGCACCTTTGTACTCATTGGTTTATGTAATTCTTCTAGCCCTTCAGTTTTCTAGGACAGTAACTATTACATCCATGCTGACTGATGGTAAAATGAGCATGTTTTTTCATTCCTCTCCTTCTCTTCTCTTACCTAATTTTATTCAATAATTTGATCTTCCTTTGGGATTATTTTATTTCGTTAAATTTACTTATACGACTATTCCTTGACTTGTTGGCTTAAGCCCCTTGCATCTTAGCTGATTTATCATGAATGAAGCTTCTTCCTTCTTATCCCTCCAGTTTTTTGTTAATTGCATCATTTCTACATTGTCAGGCATGTGGCTTCTACCTTCTGTTTTATTATCTCAGACTTCAAATTATTTTAATCTCATGTCTACATTTAAAAAATATTCAGGGCTCACCACTAAATCTTTTTCTGCATTTTCCTTGGTCACTTATCAGTTTGCTTTGTAGTAATATTCTGGAAAAGCTGTCTTAGAAATACTAGTCCCTGAATTCCCTGCAGGTTGAAACTGTAACTTTTAGATTTGTGGCACAGCTTGGGTGTGTTTCACACCCACACCTCCCGTGTTCTTTCCTCGATTTTCTTGCTGATGTTGCTCTACTGTCTTTGGTACTCATCATTACCCTGAGGAGAGCTAATGTAAGGTATCCATTTCTCTCCTTTTACGTGACTCAACTATTTTGTCTAGCTGCCAAATGATTCCCTTTGAAGTCTAATAATTTTACTCCGATATGCTTTGTTGGACTATTCTGACTCTGTCATTCCTGGTACCATGGTCTGTCTTTCCCATTTATGTCAGATGGTCTCTCATTGAAGGAAAACTTCATCCATGATGCCTTCCAGTATTTGTTCTGCTTTGGTGTTCTTTCTTGGGGACTCATCACAGTGTTGTGTTCATTGGATCTATTTCTTTTTCAGTATCACTTTCCTCTCTCAGGTCTTCTCTTAATTTTCATCTTGTTATATTTATTTCTTTTATTTGTAAGCTCCACTCCCCATTGTGTTACCAGTCTCTTCTCACTGGAGAGATTTTTCCTGAGTTGTTCCAGGTCACCTTCCTAACTTCCTGGTTTGCCATTTCCTGACATCTTTCACTTCTGCTCTGTGATCTCCCTTTACAGAGGGAAACACTCTTTCAAGTTTCAAAATGTAATTTGTGACAAAGTGTTTAGTAACAGTATATATCTGGCCAATGGCAGCATTTTTCCAGTGGGTCTGTGTATTGATTACTCCTGCTATTTTTAAAATTTGTTTTGTTTCTAATTTTGCTTATAGTCCCCTATGTCCATGCTATACCAGTTGTTTTTTTTTTTTAATTTCCCTTCTTAATTATTTAATCTTAATGAGTTGGATTTTTTAGACTTGAAATTTGTAGTGGGTTCCTAGGGGAGAGCTTGTCATATGGGGTTGGAATGGCCTTAAGTTTTTACAACCTTCAGGGGCAGATTGTTTTTAGCAAAACATAGCTCATGTGTATGATTCTTTATGTAGCCCTGCCTCATCTGTTTCTCTGAAGACAATGAGGTGCTGTGGAGGGCTTTGGCTTCTAGCCTTGTTCACCTCTGTTAACATCTATGGATATGAATGAAGGATAAAGCATTTATACTGCAGGGTGAGCCCTTCACCTTTAGTGAGTGTCTTTTTGCTAGAACTTTCTGAGATGCTGTTGATACTGGTCTTCTTACACTTTCCATACTCCTCACTTTAATTCACGTGACTTTTGTCCAGTCTCAGCTCTTAGACCTCCCTTCTTCATAGTTTGCAGGCTGCAGGTTACCTCTGTCTTTGGGTTTTACTCATGTGGAGACTGTCTGCCATATTATTTTTTCTCATTTTTCTGGTTGTTCTCATATAATATCCAAGAGAAAAAGGGGAAAGATATTGACTCATACGATCACGTTTGTATGGTAAGTGGAGAGAGTTCTTTTTTTTTTCAGTCCAAATATATAAAGATGGCACTACACTGTGAAGTTGTTCAGTGTTTATATAGTTTATTTCATATTCCTTGGGCTTTGCATTTAAAGTGTTCTTTTGTCCTGTTCCAACCTTATTCTCTATATATTTTGAACTTTGGTCACATTGTACTGAATTATTCAGAATTACCTGAATAGTAGCTCTTGTTTCTCCGTACATTTTTTTTTCACTTTTTTCCCTCTAGTTGTTATTTCCTTTCCCCTTGCCAACTCTTCCCCACCTCCATGGTCCTTATTATTAGTTAAAATCCTACCTGGACTTCAATATCTACCTCAAATAGTATCCCCTTCTTAAAGCTTTTCCTCTGATTTCTGCATATTACTATAACCTCTTTATATGTTTAAACAAAATTTATGTTGCTCATATTTTCTTAGAACTGTATCTTATTGTACTTGATATTTTGGTTATTTGGGCACTGTTCCTACTTTCTACCAATTGGAAGAAAGCCTGTGGCTTAGTCATATTTGTGCCCCATTTATGTCTGAGCATAGAACATTGTGCATAATATACATTCAGTAAACATTTGTTGAAATGATAAAATTAAGCAAAAGGCCAAAATTATTTTCTTGAATGCATGGCACAATTTCCTCCTACTTCTCACTGATGCATAATATAGCCACTCATGGGGATAATTTGGCTCTTTTTTTCTGAAACCACAGATCCCTGCAGATCAAAGTATCTTACAAGGACGTGATTGCAGATGCACTTGTTTAGTCATGCAGACAGTCAAACTGTGTTTTGATTATTTTAATTGTCTTATTTCAATACAGAATAATTTGTTCTTGGCTTTTTATGAGTCTTTGATAGCTGTTAAGTAGATTAAAAAGCAAAAATGGAAAACACAAGCTTCTTTAGTCTTCTACTGTGAAATGGTGGATCTCTATCATGGTATAAATACATTAATAGAACAAACTCTGTTAAAATTTAACATTTTAATTTAAATTGAAGTAGAAGGAATAACAGGAGCCTAAGATAAAATTCCCCCGAATACGCTCTTGGTTTTAGAAACACACAAATTTTCAGATGAATTGAAACGAGAATTTTCTCCCCACTATTTCACTTAATTGGGTCTCTTACCAAGTATAATTTCCGTGTCATTTTCTTCATCATTTTGTAGCTTTGAAAGCTGTATTTGATGAGAAAAACCTGTTCCCCAAAGAAATTCTGGATCGTGAACGAAGAGCCAAGCAATTATGTCAAGAAACAAGTAGCGAAGTGAAGATAAAAAGAAATAAGAAGTAATTATAATTGAAAGAGAAATAAATATTTCATTGTCACATGAAGTATGAAGATAAAATGCAGATAAGGAATCAAGAATTCTGTGCCTTTCTTTTATTTTACATTTAAACTTCAGGAAGTTTTGTTTTCAGATGGTGTCTTAGTGCTGTTTTTATCTATCACCTTTCACTTTCTGTATATTCTTAATAAAAGATAAATTGGACTAAAGAAGGGACAATAACAACTGGTATCATTTATTCCCAAGTGGTTTATATAAAAATGTACATTTTCAGAACAATGTGTTCTGACCAGGTGCACTTCTGGTTGCTTCTACAGACAAATGTTTTTGATAAATTTTTATTGTAAAACCTACCTTGATATTAAATATGAAAAGCACCAATACAGTGACTATCTACAAACTTAACTAAGTAAGCCATTTCCACTTATTTACACACTTTCTAGTTTCTTTTATTTAACTTTTAAAAACGATTTTATTTGTTTGCTCGAGAGAAAGAGAGAGAGAGAGAGAGCACAAGCAGCTGGGGGTAGGGGGAAGGTATGGAAAGGCAGAGGGAGAAGCGGACTCCTCCTTGATGAGCACAGAGCCTGATGCAGGGCTTAATCCCTGGGCCCTGAGATCATGACCTGAGCCAAAGGCGGATACTTTAACCTACTGGGTCACTCAGGTGGCTCTCTAGTCTCTTTTAAATGATTCTGATAGTGCAGTTAGACCTTGTCAGTCAGTAGCAGCTTTTCTTATTCATGTCCACAGCTTTACATACATTCTTCCATGTATGTATTGAGGAATTATTGCATATGTTGTACTCTTATATTTTATTTTATCATATTCTTGAGTGACATACCACATACAAAGAGGTAATAGCCTTAGAAATAAAAAATCAAAGAGACTGGGGCTGTATTTAGGACCCACTCTACATAGATGCTCAGGTAGGAAATATTTGGTTCTGAAACACAATACCTCACTTTTTTGATCCACTTTTTATTTTATTAAAGATTTTATTTATTTATTCATGACAGAGAGAGAGAGAGAGGCAGAGACACAAGCAGAGGGAGAAGCAGGCTCCATGCAGGGAGCCTGACATGGGACTCAATCCCGGGTCTCCAGGATCACACCCTGGGCTGAAGGTAGTGCTAAACCGCTGCGCCACCGGGGCTGCCCCTTTGATCCATTTTATTTATTTATTTATTTGTTCATGAGAGACAGAGAGGCAGAGACACAGGCAGAGGGAGAAGCAGGCTTCCTAAGGGGAGCCTAATATGGGACTCAATCCTAGGACCCTGGGATCACGACCTGAGCCAAAGGCAGACGCTCAATCATGGAGCCACCCAGGTGCCCCGATCCATTTTTTCTTCATAAATATCCTCATATACCAGGTAACCAACATTCTTATGCTGCTTTATTTAGTATGTTCTGTAGGAGCAATTAATAAATTCATTCATACAACTTTAATTATTTACTGCACATTTGCATTTTAAAGAGTTCTTGCAAAAATATTGGTATTTTAAGAAGAATTTTGCAACAACACATGCAAGTAAGGGAAATAATATATAGGAACCTACTCTGTTCAGCAACTGCAAAACTTCATTGTGTTTACGCCTCACAATAATCATATATCTATTACAGGATTAAAATCTGAGTTTTGCATCCTTTTGAAGAATGCCCAATTATCTATGGCAGAGTTGAGATTGCAGACCAGGCTTGTTTTACTCCAAAGACCATGGTTCTACGCTTCAACTTTCTCTTCACTTCTTATTAGTATAAAGTCAATGGAATGAACTCTAACAGTAGAATTTCCAGCATCAGCGAAGAAAATGTTTTAGTTGGTAGAGAGAGTGGCTGAGGAAAGGTTTTCAGAAGACACTGTTTATTCCACCTACATTTAAGTACATCCTGGTCAGGCATTGTGACTTCTATATACACTGCTTTTCTATCCCCATTGAATGACAATCACATATGGGAAAGATATAAAAGAAATATATAGTTTAATGCATCAATCAACAAATGTTGGAGAATGCTATTAGAGTGATAAAGGTTCTGAAAACCATGTTTCAGAGGAAGAGGTAAAGAAATGGGGAAGTCTAGCTTAAGAAAGAGAATTTGTGGGACATATAACCTATTCTCATATACTTCAAAGCTTCCCTGAAGATAAAAGAGTAGAAGTAGAACCAATGGACACAATTTTAAGAAGGTAGATTTTACAACTACTTCCTAAAACCTACTAAAACAAGAAGATTTCTTATTTTCCCTCTCCTTCCCATCTTGTTGCAGAGGAGTTGGCAGTAGGCCTGCTGCATGGCTGTGAAAGGAAGAAAGAGGAACTGAGAGAAGACCCCTCAGAGATATGCTCTGTGCATCCATGAGTATGGCGACTGGGCAGTGGGAGGGGGATTTACATGGTAGAAAGGCAGAGAGGGTAAGTGGGGGAGATGGCCACCATAGTTGGAGGTTGGTTACACTGAGCAAACCAATACTGAGGAAGTATATGAATAAATCAGTGAATATATTGAGGATGAGAGGCAAGTATCTCAGTTTTATAGAAGATATTTATAAAATTTCAAAGGAGGAAAACTAGAAAGAACTGTGAGGTCTTAGATTGGGTTTAGAGATACCAGTATGAATTCATGGTTTTAAATAGAGACAGAGAAAAGGAGGGAGGGTGGAAGAAAAAGAAAGATAAAAAGGAGGGAATAAGGGAGGAAGGAAGAAATGTTTGAGTGATTAAAAAATATATATTTGTAGCTTGCTCACGAATGATTCAGAAAATACTAATCATAATGTGTATCTAACACATGTATATAATGTATTTGAGTTTATATATTTTTTATATCTATATGAGAGAATGAGATAGGGAAAGATCAGATATTAGAGTGAACGCACATATTACGAAGAATGTTAACAACTGGGGAAACACAGTTCTTTGTATTTAACAGTAACTTTTCTGTGAATTTGAAAGTATTTCAAAGTAAATTATTTTTTAAAAAAGAAAAAGGTTGCCTTGGGACAAAAGATTTCTTGAGATGTTCTAGCAGAAGCTGAGTAACTCTCTCCCAGGGATATTGCAGAGAATTCTTGCACTGGCTGGGAGGTTTGATTAGATAATCCATCATTTCAAACTTAAAGCATATGATTTATGAATCATAGATGGATGACAGTACAGTGGAATGAAATTTGAGCCACATTTCCAGAAATGTAGAGGAATATTAAGATGTCCAAGAGATGTAATATGGGTACCATATACTTTTCAAAGGCTCTACTCTCCATTCATACACCCACCCGTCCATCTATTTATCCATTCATCCATCCATCCATCCATCCATCCATCCATCCATCCATCCACCCAACCAATTATTTAAGACATATGTAAGGGAGTGTTACAGACCCCAGGTATACACATATAGATGTATAATAGAATGCACTTCTCCTGCCATCAGCTTTCTGGAATGAAGGCACATAAAATGCAGTGATTTACTAAGCAAAGTTGAATGAGCGCACTAGTTTTTCTGGTATAAATTAGAAATTCTTTTGCTAGATGTATTTCTCTTCTTTTACCCTTGGAAATGACTTTGTTTGAAATGACTAGTCTGAAATAGTCTCATTCCTATAGACAGGCTTCTCTCTATAGTGTGCAAGGCACTGTGCTTGTGTGTAACCCTAATCCCATCTTTAATTAACTTCAGGCCCTCTTCCGGGAAAGGAATTAAGAAGAGCTGTCTCACAAGTATATTTAATGAGAATAGAGCTTTTAAAGGTATGAAAGTCTCTTTTAATGTTACTATTTCTAATGGTTTGGAACCAAAATGCACACAAAAGGAAAAATAAAAAGACATTTAGTTATTATGTCTTACTCTGCTGTCTTATAGCATCTAATTGTGCTAGGCAGGTAGCAGGGTCTCGCCTATCAAATGTTAATAGAACTGAAGACTTTATAAGCTATTTCTGAAATTAACACTTAGGTTCAATTATTTAAGATCCATTTTTCTACTGTCACATTAAAATAGAATGTGCCAGAAATTTCAATAGACTACTTTGTTTGTAGTATGTAGATTCACACTAAATATAATTTAATATGTTATCTTTTCAGAGCATTTTTTATCACACAAAATACATGGAGCTAACTGACAGAGGAAAATAATGCCTGAAACTAATCCATGCTCAAATAGAAGAATTACCTTTTAAGCTTTTAAGTCCTTCATTAATGAGAAGAGTTGCTTTTATGTTTTTAAAATTTGGAATTAAACACATTTTTACTTTAAAAAACCTACAAAATCCTAAGAAAGATAATGATATTGAACCCATAACCTCTTGCTATTATTTTTATACATATTCTAGGTTTATTTTTTACAGTGGGGAAGTGATAATGTACAAATTCATACCAAGACAGTTTGGCTCTCACTAATGAATTTTTAATTTTTTTTGCTGACGCTCTAGGGATAAAATAGAGTTGTAGAAGGAACAGATTTGTGAAAATATTTAAAAAGTCTGCAGTAGTATTTTATGGACAATTGTGGTATCTTTATTATCTATTAAAAGAGCTTAAACCAGGGAGAAGAAATTCATAGCTATTCTTTTTTACTCCCCAAGAGACAGAAAAATGTACATTCTGCTTGAACTGCTCTAACATAAGGTCCTTACAGAACAACTTCATTAAATGATTTTACTAAGACAGAGTGTCTGTCTCTGTCATTGGAAGGAAAAGTAATGGCCTGTTCCTGGATAAATCACATTATGATCTGAGTAATATGGAGAAATAATAATTTGGTAGCCAAAGGTACTTGTGATGGATGTTTGCTGGTGTCACCACAGGGATAGAAAAGCATTGATTGAATGATAGTCTTGGACATTCAGACTTATTATTTATGAATTGCATAGTAGAGTAAGAAGAAAGATCATGCTTTTGTGCTGCATGACTGTTTTGGAAAATGATCTCTAATAGTGTTAAGTTAAAAGCTGGAAATGAGTTTGCATATGTAATATTATAACCCAAGATTTAGAAAACATTTAGAGATGCCTAGATGGGCAATTAAGGATTTTAGTGAATTGGGAGATTATGGCCTATGGCAATCATCAGGGCTGTCAGCGAGCTCCAGCCCCATTAGGACACCGAAAGAGGTTAACAGCATTCTTGAAAGTTTTCCTGATGAATTCCTTCTAAAGTCATCTACATTCATTTTATTTCTTTTTCATAAATTTATCAGAAATAACATTACATTTAGTTATCAATAGTGAATATTTAATAGTAACTGGAACAAATTTTCCATTTCTCTTCTCAGAGATGACTGATGAATAATACAATGTATTTAATATCTGATTGCCATTGAGGTGATTGATTTGAACTAGAAGAATGAGATCAAAACCCATTAAATTATGTGTCCATTTTTTATTAATGAACTGTCAGTAGAGAAAATCATGTAAAAGTCTAAAAACATATAAAAGTAACACTGATGTTTATTATCAAATTAGCTATGTTTAATAGTGTTATCTTCATATAATTTGGTAAATCAATAATCTTAATCTGGTCTTTTTGTTCAACATAGGGAGTTTATTTCTTCAACATCCACTCTTTTTGCTAAGAATTAAAATGTAACCACAGGAAATTCCTGTGACTATTGTATAATTTGATGAATTGTTGAGAACTCTGCAAATGCGGCAGCAATTTGTCTGTGCATTCTGGACTTGATTTAGCTTTATCCTTTTTCTCATAGGCATTCTAAAATATTTATGATGGCATACACTGGTAATCTGATGTGTGAGTCCTGTGAGAAACAAAAAGAACTAATTACTAGCAAATTTACAAGCCCTGGTACATTCTTCCAAATTCTGTTTCTACTTACTATATAAAAGAAGTAGAATAATGGATGAAATTTTAGAAGTTTAATGATTTTTAAAAATTCTATTGTCATTTTATTTCTCAATTCTTGCCAGTTGTATCATTGATCATTAACCTGGTCATGTTAGTTCTTTTATACAAATGTAGTGAACACCTGCTTTGGGTTTAGAGGAATTAATCATACAATGTTCAAGATAAATAAAGCTGGCCTTGACTGATTGGGTATTTTATGTACTAGTGTTTCTCAGCAGGCACATTATAGTTATATAACATTACAGTGAATAATCAGAAGCCAATTTTGGGTAAGTACCTCAAAATTAAATAGCTTTTGAGTAAAGTACATATGCAATAATATTGATCATGAGTGTTTAATAGAGTAGGGGAATGGTATTTCAATTCACTTTGATACAGATATTATTTAAATTTATCAAATTAACACATTACTTTTATTCTCCTCAACTGGCATAATTATAAATTTGAAGGTCGGATTCTTATAAGAATGTTGTTTAGTTCACCAGTACTTCATGCTTCCTGATGAGATAAGATCCAAAACCCAATGATGTAAGTGAATTTTTAAAACAATTTTTTTGGTGTAAGCTTGTAATTTATTTAATGCCTAGAAATTTTCTGGGAAAATTGGATGATCAAATAATGTAAATTTTAATTATTAAGATCATTCATAATAATGAGAGGATGCCCCTCTGATTCTACTATAGGGGAAAAATTGTATCCTTCATAATATTGTTTATTATTCTAATACAAATAAAATGCATCAGGATGTGCCTAATGAATTGCCACTTGATGACTTAAAAGTACTAATAACGCTTTGCTTATATATCTACAAACTGATATTTTCAATCATAAATCTTCTGAGATATTGAATAGATTAGAAAATGATTCACTGAAATTTATTTCATGTATAAAACTTTTCTTACTCACTGGCTGTTACTATTGTTGCACTGACTCACAACCTTATGTATTAATTTAATCCTCAATAAAACATGGTTTGATAGTATATATCTATATTTGCAGTTTGCCAAAACAATTTTTTTAAAACAATTTATTTCAATTGCATTTTGAGGTCTTTTTCCTTTGCAAATTGTATATCTAAACAGAGTTTAATTACAAATATTAGAATGCAATTTGAAGTAGTTGGCTAATGACTCCATATCTTAGTTTTAGAGAATATTTGACTATTAGTAAGCTTTATATCTAATAGTGACTCTTAACCCATTTATGGGTCATGCTGACCCTTCTAGTTGTCTGCAGAACACTTTAGAAATATAGTTCTTCATTTTTTAAGGCTGACAATACATTGTTCTGGAGACCTTCATCTTTACCTTCAATAAATGGTTACTGCCTAGTAACCTTTTAATCTAGGAATTATTAAGGATTACTAAAATGAATTTTTTGCAAGGTAAAATTAGTGTTACTAAAATTTATAAGGATTTCGGAGTCAGCATTTTGTGAGGTCTGTGATAATATTGCAAAACTCATTCTTAAGATGTAATCAGGTGGCTGCATTTCCTGTACTTTTAGTGGAGAGCACTGTCATAGGGTGTCAGTAGTGTTGTGAATTGGCTTAAGGTTCCAATTGTAACTTTCTTAAATGTGTTAGTCAAATTATTCTTTGATTTTTTTTTAATTGCTTTCTTCTTTTGTTATTGTTGTACCAGTTATATTTGATTGTAATTGTGTTTCTTTACAATTTTTCTGAGTTTGTTTTTCCTCACTTTGAATAAAGTACATGGTGGATTTTGGGGTATTTTGCCCTCCAGAAGTGAGATTCCATAAAGTGTGAAAATTCCTACTGCAAAGACTTTGCCAGATTACTCGAACTAATTTAGAAAGTATTGACTTTCTAGTATTATAGATCAAAACCACAGTAGAGTGTCTTCCTTTTTTTTTTTATTGTTTCTCTTTTGATCTACAAACCATTTTAGAGTAGTGTAGACAGAGGATTTCCTTGATAAAGAGCTAGAAGTGATCCCATTTAAAACAATGGGAAAGGGGATCCCTGGGTGGTTCAATGGTTTAGTGTCTGCCTTCGGCCGGGGGCGTGATCCTGGAGTCCCGGGTTCGAGTCCCGCATCTGGCTCCCTGCATGGAGCCTGCTTCTTCCTCTACCTGTGTCTCTGCTTCTTTTTCTCTATCTCTCATGAATAAATAAAATCTTAAAAAAAAATAAAACAATGGGAAAAATAGGAAAAAATATCACATAGCTATTTAGAGATAGATTTGCTATTGATAGTGTCCCAGGATTACAGGTTCTCCTTTGATTTTAGAAGACTGCTTTATATTTTGGACTAGTTCTTGAAAGAATATGATAATGCTATTAGCACATGGCCTATTTCCCCTAATAGATGATGCTGAGTCTGAAAATTGGCATGAGAATCTTCTTGTAATAGTCTGTCCTAATAGTTAGAAAGTTTTATGTTGGAACTTACTTTGGTTAAACTCTGATTATTTTGAAAAACTAATGAATTTTGAATTAATGCACAGAGGTCAAAATGAATAAGATCTTGTTGTGGAGTCTCCTATTGATTTTTTCTGGAAGTCAAGCTTCAAGACCCTTGGTTCAAAGAAATGTCGAATTTGCAGTGGATCTTTATCAAACTATTTGTTTATCTCATGAGAACAACATTATATTTTCCCCCCTCGGAACAACTTTGGTTCTTGGGATGATACAACTGGGAGCAAAAGGAAGAGCACAACAGCAGATAAGACAAACTTTAAAACTTCAGGAAAACTCAACTGGTGAGATTCTTACATATGATTATTTATAATGGATAAGATCTGGCCAAATTTATTTTGAAAATTAGAGAGAAGCTTGGGGTTGCAGAATTTAAATACATGGAAAATGTTATCAAAAGCATAAAATTATAATAAAATAGAGAATTTTAAATAATTTTATTTAAATTGTTTCCTAATGAAAATGTTACCAGAAGAATATATTATTTTTAATACAGATATTTTAATACAGATATAAAACTGTGAGTCTGTCAGTGTATTTTCTTCTGGCCTGTTTTAGCCAGTTTTAATTAATTGAGATCATGTTGTATGTATATATATATGTTTATTTGTTTATTTATTCTTCCACTCTCACTATGTTGTCATCATTTTCTCCCATCAGCTTTAGAATATAGTTGTTAATTGTTGCATTTTATTGCCTCTTATGGAAATATCATTACTTAACCTCTCTTTATTAGGTTGTTTCCAGTATTTTTCTTATAAAAATGCTTCAGTGAGCATCCTCTCATAGGAATCTTTGTGTGCATCTCTCATTATTTTATTAGCTTTTAAAATTATTTTTCTAATTAAAATTTAACTCTTTCACCTAATCTAGACCAAGAAAGAGTGGTAATGTATACATTTTAAAAGCTTGTTTGGTTAATGGTTTCTAAAGGAAATCCTTTTTTTTTTTTTTTTTTTAAAGCACTTACATAATCTATTTGAGGCCTTTTTGTTGTGAAGGGTTGTTTTAGAGTCGCCCAAAGGCCTATCTGGAGATACTGTGTAGAAACTTTGGTGCTGGCATCCTGTTTGCAAGGGTAGTTGTCGAGGTGTCCGAGTGGCTCAATTTGGTTAAGTGCCTACCTTCTGGTCAGGTCATGATCTCAGGGTCGTGGATGGGCTCCACATTCAGCGGGGTTCTGCTTGTCCCTCTGTCTTTCCTTCCCCCACCTTCAAGTAAATAAATAAAATGTTTTTTTTAAAAAAGAAAAAGTAGTTGTCCATCTCTCTGGACACCTCATGTTCTCAACTTCCACAATGATTTTAATTTTAAACTTTACATCACTGTCAGGTAATATGTCCTAAACAACAGAGGAAATTTCCAGATTTTTGGTGTGGAGATTTAATCACTAACTAACTTCAGTATGTTTACCTCAGAACATAGTAATTATATTTTAGCATTTGTTTTTCTTTTTTTACAGGGTCTTATTTGCTTTGTTTTAAATAAAGGCAATTTTATGTAGAAGTTAGTGATAGTCAAGGTAATTGCAAAAATTTTCCTTTGTGAATAATGTAAAATGAAGCCACCACATTCCAGATTTAGTCTTGACTGTCTGTATTAATTTCAGCAAATCCCACTACATAGTTCCAGAAACATTTAAATCACATGATACTGCCTTGAAAAGTAATAGAGCATTTATAAAGATATGTAAAGTTGATTGTATGATAAAACAGCAAAATAAGAGCTTCTGAAATATAAATTATTCTATATGATTATATCTTGTAGAGTAACACAGAAGTCTTATCAACTCTGGACTGAGAATATGATGATAATCATATAAATAAGGAGGATGACACATATTATAATCATATCAATAATGAGGATGACACATCTATAGTGTCAATCACATATATGGTGTGGTCACTCACTGTTTCTGTGCTTAGTATCCACTATCTCACTTAATCTTCACAGTTACTCTGTGAGGTAGACATAATCCTGCTGCTTAGATGAGGACAGGGAGGCAAAGAAACGTTGAGTGACTTGTCCAGAATGAATTCCAAAAATGATTCAGTGAGAGTCATAAATCAGAAGAACAATATATGATATTTTCCTTGGGAGATTATATATGGACAATTAAACAGTAGTATGTTAACACATGTAACAAAGTCTACCAAGCTGCTTTCTATAATGCTTTGTTAAGGAAGAGAGAAAGGGGCACAGATGCAAGGTAACTGTAAAAGGAAAAGGAAGACAAGCAAGAGAAAGAGAGAAAATATGAAAAATAAACTCTGGAAAATAAAAAAGAGGAGAGAATTAAAGAATAAAGAACAAGGAAATAGAGTTAAGGAAGGGAACAGAGTGGAAGAGCGCAAGGAGATGGAGAAAAGACCCATGGGGTCTGGAGAAATATGAGTAAAATGGTGTTAAGGGGTGACAAAGGGTATGATAGATCAGAATGTGGTGCGTGGGTTGGGCCATATTAGAACCCAAGATGGAAGGGAAAATCACTAGTAGTGATCCTGTCTTAATTTAACATTTTTACATTTTGTTCCTCATGGATTTCTTTGTATTAATACTGATGTTTTTAATGTATTGCACTAAAATATTATCTTGATTATGGAATCTGTTGGCATCTCCTTAAGTTTTATGCCCAACATAAGTGTCTCTTGGACTCATCTTAGTCCTGGCCCTGCCTTCCATTCCCAATGATTATCAAAGGTGCTATCTGTAAATTAGTCTATGTTTTACATTTGCTGGTATTGGGTTGTTTTATGTTAACACCTGCCTTGTTTCACAGATGAACATACAACTCCTGGGATCCTACCCCCACAAGACTCAGTGTCCTCAGTTCTTTCCCCTGAGTAGAAACATCTGCTCAGAATTTACCTCCTCCAGTCTACTGGGCTCTGATAATGCTCCATTTTTGCTATGCCTCTGATATGCTGCTTACTAATCAAAGACTAATGGAGGTGCTTCCTTATTCCAAGAGCGTCATAGAAAAAGAATCAACCATGAATTCCAATCCCAGATCTGCAACCAAATAACCTTACGATCTGACACCTCTTAAATTACTGTGTCTCTCTGGACTTCAGATTCCTCACTATAAAAAAAGAGGAGTTTGAATAAATAATTTATATGGATCTTTAGGCTAAAATAATCTACAATCCTATGACTGCCTTTGTTTTTCATCTTTGGGTCTCTCGCATTTCACAAATAATTGGCCTTTGGGCTTGTAATACCAGGAGAAGTAAACATGTATTGAATTCTGGAACATTTTCTACTACAATCAAACCAAAGGTTACATTCACCCCATGACCTGTAGGTGTTGTATGGTTCTGTTTTAGGAAATGAAATAAGTGCATTCTCATTGTTTACTAGGAGCCATGTATACACATTCCTTTTGATCTGTGCTAAAAGAAGTTATTAATCTGTAAATTAAATCAAATTTATAAGGCAGATAACTTTATATTCTCCTCCAAACTTGTGCTACTTGATGACATTTTTCATTGACTTCTGAGTCCAGTGATTTATCAAAGGGCAACTGACTGTCACACAGTCTTAGACCTTAAGTACATGACATAAATCTATTTGTTCTAACAAATGAGTTGGAATTATTTTTCTCCCCCACTCCTTTTTCCCCCCATTCCTTCTAAGATGTTCATAAATTACAAACTTCTGAAGATTAGTTTTAAATTCAGCCACTTCATTTCTGACCTTAATTAATTCTTTTGAAAAAACTCACATGACTTGACTTAGAAAGTCTTTCTCTGTAGCTTCTCAGTTATTGCGATATTTCCCTCAGCCTCAAATAGCAAACGATTACACATAATATCAGCGCAGAAACAAATAAAATAGATTAGCCTCCCCTTCCTTACGTAAGAATTCTAAGATTGTAAAGACTTAACAGAAATTCTACAAACCCAACCATAGAGAAGTAAGTTTTTATGGCTAAAATTGTTTATGTCTATATCTATATCCTCAAGAATGGAGAATCGTGGAGTTTGAAATATAATGAAATTTACCTCCCAGAGCCTCCAATACAGTTATGTGAGTTGTACCTGCACAGAAGCAGGGGAAAACAAGGAGACAAGTAGGGAATGAAATGTAGACTCCACTCATTGGACAAGATATGAGGTCATGGGGCTCTAGCCCTCCTCCTTCCCCACCAGGGAAGGAACCTGTTCTTATCTGCACAAAGATGCCTATGCCTCTAGCTCTCCAATAAAATGCACACACACACACACACGCACACACACACACACACACAGATGCCGTATTTCCAATGGACAGCTCAAGGCAAGTTCTCATTAAAACTTTTCTCTCTTTATTCAGTGGGTATCTTCTAATGATGAACCATTTATGTTTTCTTCAATAAAGATTAATTGCACATACTCAACTTTCAAGTTATGAAAGTGGCATTTTTATATTCAGCTCAAAATGTAACAAAGGCCCCGAGTGAAACTTTGATTTGAAATATAGTTCCTAGACTTAAAATGACTGAGTCCCAGGATTAAGCCAGAAGGGGATGAAAAACATCGACACCTTCGGTCATGAATAGCCCCTGAACAAAGATCAAAGCTGAATTGTCTCCTAGGCACATACACCTTCCCAACAACAGTGCAGTCAGAATGAGCCAGCAATACATAATAGGACAGTGGTGATTTTTAGCTGACTCTGGTGGCATCATTTGGCTAGTGGTAATAGTTGGCATGTTTAAAGATCTTTATTGTTCATGTAGACAGCCAAAGTATATACATTCGTGAACCTGAAGAAATAGGCAATTCTGATTCTTGCACATCTCTAGAGCTGCTTACAGGGGTTGCCTCGTAAATTTCACAACTTGGACAGGTGCCATTGCTCACAAGAGAGCAATTCTTAAGCTGGAATAAAAGCAATATTGAAAAGGATTGCTCATCACTGTCATACCCCCATCAGTATTCATTAGAATTCTCCTTCCATAAATATCACATGTTGTGCAAAGAGTGAGGTTCTAAAGATAAATTTCCAACAAGTAAGAATGAGCTAAATTTGACTATAAAAAGGGAATTTCCTTCAGCCTGTTTAAATGCACATTCTTGTTTTTGACAAATTTCAAATTTACATGGACATTCTTCTTTCTTCCTATATAAAAACTGAGTTCTTTATAAAATGCATATTCTATGAAGACAAATGCTTAAAATATTTATACTAACTCAGAAAGGACCGTTAGTTATACGTAAGGGTGCAAAAAATGGTGATATGAATCAGCGCTTAGAAGCAAAGCTGAAAAGCTGTTGTTTTTATGTTGTTCAATATGTCAGTATACATTATAATTATTTTTTAGGGGAAGAATTTTCTGTGCTGAAGTCATTTTTCTCTGCCATCTCAGAGAAAAAGCAAGAATTTACATTTAATCTTGCCAATGCCCTCTACCTTCAAGAAGGATTCACTGTGAAAGAACAGTATCTCCATAGCAACAAGGAATTTTTTCAGAGTGCCATAAAACTGGTGGATTTTCAGGATGCAAAGACTTCTGCAGAGACAATAAGTACCTGGGTAGAAAGCAAAACAGATGGTAAAGTTTCCCATTTTCATACACTCATTATTTGCCATTGTATTCACGGTTTTTAATATCCTAAAGTAAAGAATGGTTGAATATTTTCCTACTAAACTACGGCTCAGAGGGATCTCCTGTTTTGCCGCCCTGTTATTCAAATTAATTCTGAATTGTAAAACTGAGAGAAATTGTAAGCTGCTTTGAAAAGCATACAGAATTTTTGGGGGAGACACCCATTTACAGAATTTTTAATGGAAAACCTTTAATAATAATTTTTGTTTAAGCATAGGTTTTTAGCCTATGGCAGCAGAAATAATATCTTTGGCCAGGTAAAAATTGGATCTGTCAATTTCAAGTGCCTTTTTTCCCACATATACTGTAAATAATTAACACATCTTAGTTGGATGTGTTAATGTTTAATAATAAATGTTGATAGTCCTATCATAAACACGATGATTTCAACTTTAATTGCAATACAATCCAGCCAAAATTCTTCAGTGACTGTGGAAAGACACCGTAGAAAGAACACAGGCTTAAAGTCACTCAGATCAGAGTTCAAATCCTACCCAGTTCTAAGCTATGCCTCACCTAAAATGAGGATATTTTAAAAATGTTTCAGAGGTTATTTGAAGGTTTGATAATAATGTCTGTGAAATAACAAACATAAATTAGATCCTAGCTTAACAGTAGTTTGGTTCCTTGTTCATTTATTCTGCTACAAAAATCATGATGGCATAAGGTGCTACCATATTCCTTATAGGAAGTTTCACACAGGGGGGCATGGTTGAAAATGTGAGATGAATGGTTTGAGTGGCGTTCGCAGGTAAGTATCATTAACAGGACTCAAAATGAACATCCCTGGACAGTTCCATGGCGCTCGGTCATGCTTTTATCTCTTAACTGAAATAGCCATTGGACATAGAAATAACAGACTGGTTGTTAAAAAGAAGAAAATCATGCTAGCAACTCCTTTCTTGTCCCTTTCCCAGTGGGCAGTGGTGGTAGCCACAGTAGTAGGAGGTTTACCATTACCATTACTACACCAGTAGAAGGTGTACCATTAACTTATTACTTCTGATGGACCTGCTGGAAAAACTTGAGACAAAGTTTGAAAAACATCAATAAATATGCAGGAAGAGACATTCAGGTCTTGTTCTTTCTGACTGAAAAACGATTTACACAAATATTCTTGCTGGAGAGTCCATTATTAGTAGGTCTGTCCAGATTTGCCTAAGACAATCTTGTATCTCCTGTTTCCTAGTGAGATTCTCTTGGTACCTGTTTCTAAGTGAAATGTTTGAGAGTGCTCCCTTTTTTACTGTCAGAATTGCCAAGGTTAGGTAAAAAAAGCACCCTGTTTATAACTGATCTGCAAAAGAAATTTTTGTTTTAATTCTATTTAAAGCAGCCCCACTGAACCACTCTTGCACATGTTTCCCTGTTTCGTCCTCCACCCCCGTCACAGGGAAAATTAAAGACATGTTTTCAGGGGAAGACTTTGGCCCTCTGACTCGACTTGTCCTGGTGAATGCTATTTATTTCAAGGGTGACTGGAAGCAGAAATTCAGAAAAGAGGACACACAGTTGACGAATTTTACTAAGAAAGATGGTGCAGCAGTCAAAATTCCAATGATGAAGGCTCTTCTGAGAACAAAATACGGTAATATGAAAAATCACTCTCCTAAGCATGATTTGGGGAATTGCCAAGAATATTTATTTAATATTTTCTTTCTCTGTTCCAGGTTATTTTTCTGAGCCCTCCATGAACTACCAGGTTTTGGAATTGCCTTATAAAGGTGACGGGTTTAGTTTAATCATCATTCTTCCCGCAGAGGACGTGAACATAGAAGAAATGGAAAAGCGAATCACTGCTCATCAAATCCTAAAATGGTTCTCTGAGATGCAAGAAGAGGAAGTGGAAGTAAGCCTCCCTAGGTTGGTAATGTCATTTTATTATTTGGTTCTTATGTTTTCACTCATGGAGGCATTTGAATAGCTGGCTGAAAGATAACAAATATTTGAATAGGCTATTGATGAGAAGAAAAATGCATTTGGAAATATAGCTCCACTTTATGGATACAAAGGCAAGCCTGAACATTGGCAGTATTGCTTTGCCATGAGGAGCACTGAATTTAAGTGCTCAATATTCCCCGAAATAGATGAAGAAATGTAAGTCTTCAAGCTAAAATACCAAGATGAAAAGGAATTTTTTTTATTTTTTATTATACAATTTATCTTTCTCTATTTTTTTTCCTAATTGGAATTCGAAAATATCTATCTTCTGTTACATTTAAGGAAAATAAAACACCCCCCCAAACACTTATGATATCAGACAATTAAAAGATATGTTAAATCACTGTTGACAGCTGGTGCTCTAATAGCCATTGAATGACAAATAGGGAATCTTTTGGCCAGGTTTAAATAGTTAAGACAAAATGGAAATTGCGAAGGCTTACCTCAGGAAATAATAATCATAGACACTAATTTCTTAATATCACGCTTCTAGCCGGTAGGAGAAACTCCAGAGTAAGTTGTGCCCCTATAACTCAATTCACCCTCTGCCTCAGCTTTTTAAAAGAGGCAGATGTTTGATAGATGATATTCAGTCCTTTCATTTCTAAATTTTCCTGCAAACTCCTCAAGGCCAACATGGTCTGTGCATCCTTCTTCTAGGCCTTTTGTCTCGTAAACCTCTTAGCTTTTCCTTTCTTTTCCACTTTAGCTGGGATCCAATCAGTCATTTCAATCTTATTCTCACCCAGGATCTTTAATGCTTTTTGTTAGTTGGTCTTTATCCTGCTTTAATTTCTCCCCAATCATCCTCAACCCCCAAACTATTCCTCAAGCCACTCCCCGCTCCCCGACTATTGATTTTGTTAAGTAAAAACCCAGAAAACAGTCCCTTCTGGCCTCATTGAGGCTGGCGCTGGGAGCTCATTGTTTCTCTTCAAAGAACTTTCTTTTTTAATACTCACATACACTACACCAAAACTTGGTTTCTATTCCTCAGGCGCTACCTTATATTGATTTCTCTTACTCTCAACATGTGTCTCAGCTTCTGGTCCTTAGAGAAAACACATCATTAAGGAAACTTTCCTCACTACCCTTCACCTCAAAATTTGAATACATCTTTTTTCTTAAAAGATTTTATTTATTTGAGAAAGAGAGAGAGAGAGAGAGGGAGAGACAGACAGACAATGAACAGGGGGGAGGGGCAGAGGGAGAGGGAGAAGCAAACTCCCCACTAAGGAGGGAGCCTGATGTGGGACTCAATTCCAGGACCCTGAGATCATGACCCAAGCCGAAGGCAAACGCTTAACTGACTGAGCCACCCAGGCACTCAAAAATTTATGTACATCTTTGATGATCTGCTCTTCCTTTACCTTCCTTGACATCCTGGAAAAGGAGATATCCTATTCTCACCCTAACTCTGGGTTCTTGATCGTAATACTATAAACCATCCCCTTTTTCTTGAAAATCTTACATTCTTTGGCCCCTAGGGCACTACTTACTTCTGTTTATTTTTCTCTCCTCTGTAAAATTTTCCTGCTCCCTGACTTACATTCTCTTCTTTCTGTTCCCAACTAATGTTTACCAAAATCTTGTCTTCAGAATTTTCTTCTTCTTCCTTTTATTTGCCCCTTATTCTTCATGTCTCTAAAATCTGATTCTCTCCTCCAACCTGTTGTCCAGTTCCCTAGCACCTGTAGAACTCTACCTGGATGTTATTCAGTCATTTAAAGAGGTGTTTTTGTTGTTGCTGATGGTGGTGTTTTTTGTTTGTTTGTTTGTTTTTGTTTTTGTTTTTTTTTGTTCCTACTACATATGAAACATTGGAGATAAAATGATATGACAGTTTATTTTCTAATAGATAACAATTGGGGGATTAACTTGTTTATTTTCAAATTTATTTTTCTCTCTTTCTCCTTTGGAAAGATCTCTATTTGGGGCCAAAAACCACTGAGTTTGAAAATTGTGCATGCCAGGTACTAGCAATGGGGTTTTAGGAGAGTCACTAGACTGTCTTGAGCTGTGGTTTTATGAGTATAATATTGAAATAATGATACTTATAGCCGAGGTGGCCCCAGCATCATCAGCCTAATTAACAAATTGCCTAGATGATAATGTGTAAGTCCCAAACTCAGTTGGCAGCAGGAAATATGGGCTTTTGCCAGAATTCCCTTCTTCAGGGGAATTTTAGGAATCTCCACAAGAATGTTGCACAGCACACAAATCCATCCAGGCTACTGCACTACTACAGCTTTTCCAAACTGTTTGGCCTTATTATCAGTTTTTCTAAACTGTGGTCACACTGCTCATACAACTTCTCTCATAGTATGGACACAGACTTCTCTTTTAATTTCTCCAAGAAAAACAGTTCTGGGTTGAATTATGTCCCTCCCAATTCATATGTTGAAATCCTAGCTCCCAGCACCCCAAAATATGACCTTTTTTGGAGACAGAGTCTTTACAGAGGTAATCAAGTTAAAGTAAAGTCATTAGGGTGGCCCCCATCCAACACGGCTAGAGTCCTTACAAAAAGGAGAAAGTTGGATACAGAGATACACATAGCAGAAAGAGACAGAGGAAGAAGAGACAGAGGAAGAAGAGACAGAGGAAGAAGATGGCCATCTACAGGCCAAAGAGAGAGGCGTGGAACACACCTCTCCCTCATTGTCCTCAGAAGGAACCAGGGCTACCCACGCCTTAATTTGAGACCTCTAATCTCTACAACTTTGAGACAATAAAGTTCTGTTATTTAAGCCACCTGGTTCATGGTAATTTGTTGAAGTAGCCCTTGGCAAACTACTAGGAGTAAGAACAACTTCAATGTTTAACCAAATTTTACTGAAAGCTTTATGTTAATAAAAGGGGTTTATAAGGTGGAAAGTAATTTAAAAACCATGTGCCAGGGCTGGGTATTTCTGAAGTATAGGTCATTGTCACCAGGGAGCCTTCCCTTGTCCGTTGCTGTCCTGGTAGCAGAACCCATCCTCACCCAGTCTTTTCTGACCTCCTCCTACCCAGCATCCAGAGTCCTTCAACTTTTTCCATCACAGACAGAAGGTAACAGAGATTTTCTGGCCTTTAAGTATGATAAGAATCTATAGCAGCAGATTTTGACCCTCAGTGGAAACATTTTCATATCATGTAGAATAAATTATACCTTTATCATTTCAAACTTCACTATTTCCATCCCACTGGTTCTATATGCATAATAAGAAGTTCATCCTGTTGCTTTTCCCAAACAAAAGAATGCTTTGTCTTAAAGGTGAATTTGAATCTTCAGTGATACAAAAACAGAAATATTAATTGGCAGTTGTCCTCCCTTTTCTCAAACAGATTCCAGGCACCAAAGATTTTTTAAAAAATTGGTGGCAGTTTCAATTACAGTACCTCATTACATACTTCTATTCATAGCACAAAATTTAGCAAATAGATGGTTCTAATAAAGTGATGGCTATTTTTCTACTTTTGTTAAGATCACTGCCCAGCAGCCCCAAAGTAGAAAGTCTTCTGTGACTTCTCAGTGTCTCTCATGCCTATCCCTCTGTCTGGCAGGCCCTTCCTTCTCCATGGTATTTAGCCAGTAAATTCTCATTCATCTTTCAATGTCCTCTCGCAATTAACTCTTCAGTGTACATTTCCCCCAACATGCTCAGTTAAAATCAACCATTCTTTATCTTTATTTCTAGAACACTTTATACAAATTTATATTACGGCACTTTTTACATTTCTATCTCTTTTTTTTTTTTTTAAATGTTTATTTATTTATGATAGTCACAGAGAGAGAAAGAGAGAGAGGCAGAGACACAGGCAGAGGGAGAAGCAGGCTCCATGCACCGGAAGCCCGATGTGGGACTCGATCCCGGGTCTCCAGGATCGCGCCCTGGGCCAAAGGCAGGCGCCAAACCGCTGCGCCACCCAGGGATCCCACATTTCTATCTCTTGATCACATTCTTGTCTATCCTATTAAGATGTGAGCTCTGGAATAGGGGGTTATGTCTCCTTCTTTTGGTTTCCACCATACCTAGGACATTTCATGGCACATAGAGTGTGCTAAATGAATACTGTTGGATTAAATTATACAAATATTTTCAAAGAAAACAATTCCATGTTATTTACTTTTATCTAACTTTAAATACCTCAAAAATCAGAATTCAACTTTCCAATCACACTTTAATTCATTCCTTGTGAAGATCCTGATGAAACTTTTGCATACACGTAGCATAATGAAAGACGAGACATCAACCATTTTCTTGGAAACCTCTTTAGGGAAATAAAAATGAGATTTTTAAATTCACAAGACTGAAATCTTTTTTTTTATCAATTATTTGATCCCATTAACACAACGTTATATTTAAAATGTATTCATTCACTTTTCACAAAAGGATAAATCTTCCAATTTATCAAAGGAAGGATTTGCTTATGTGTTAAGTTCACAAACAATTTTAGTCCATCAGGACACATTTATTGAATTATGTTTCCCGAGCAGTAAGACCATGGATTGAAAGTTCTGAAGTATATTTCTCCATAATGAATAATTTCCTTACAACAGAAAATGCCCATTTAAAATCCTCATTCAGTACAGAGAGGGAAAACTACATAGGTGGTGTAAATACTTTAGAGTGGACTGACAATTTTAGGTTTTATTTCTCAATTCTGTGGTTCTTTTATATCTGGATGAATGCATTATGCTTTCAAATTGATAACTAAATGAGATTTTGGTAAGATCGAACAGTTTAATCAGCTGGGTTAGTTTCCTAGGATTTAAAATAAGAGAAATCCATTCTCTCAAAATACAGTTCTGGAGGCTAGAAATCCAAAATCAAGATGTCAGCAGGGCCATTCTCTCTGAGACTGTGTGGAATCCTTCCTTGCCTCTGCTCAGCTTCTGGTGGTGATCTACCATCTTTTGTCTTCTGCTTGTAGATGCACCACTCGAGTCTTTGCCTCTGTTGCCATGTAGCCATCCGTATTCACATGGCGTTCTCCTTTCTTATGAGGACACTAATCATATTGGATTAAGGTCATCCTCTATTCCATTATGACCTTGACCTAACTAATCACATCTTCAATGATCCTATTTCCAAATAAGTCTCATTATGAGGTACTGAGAGATAGGGCTTTGATAAATGAATTTGGGGCAGGGGGCCCCATTCAATCTGTAACCCCAACTATGCTAAATTCTGTTAATGTACAACAAAAAGCCTCTTTGGTAGCAAACTGTAATTCATGCCAAAGAGAGAAAAATTAATCATAAGAATGCTTCTGTATTAGTAACACTAGGAAGGAACATGTGAGTGACTAGATTATAGTTGTTACTATTTAAGAAACATCTCTCCTTTCCCTTTGATGTAGGACTAGTTTAGAATTAAGGCCAATAAGATAGAGTATAATCTAAAAATACTAGAGTGCTTTCTAGTGTTTATTATTTATAGCATACCAGCTATCTAATTTTGGACATTACTTGTGTTAGCAGCTAAAAAATAATCATGTTACTTTGTCTAAATGTGATATGAAATCTTACAAACATCTTAGTAGTCAAAGTTCTTCATGTTGAAGAGTATGACACGCACTTTCTATATATCATATCTTCTCTATAGGAAAAACTCTCTGAGAATATGTTTTTATGATTATGTGTATGGGCAAAAGTAATTATTTAATACATACAAATAAGGCAAATGAAGTAACTTTCATTCACATAGCACTTTAAAAAGTATTTATTTATTTATTTATTTATTTATTTTTGAGATTTTTATTTATTTATTCATGAGAGACACACAGAGAGAAACAGAGACATAGGCAGAGGGAGAAGCAGACTCCTTGCAGGGAGCCCAATGTGGGACTCGATCCCCGGACTCTAGATCACGCCCTGAGCCAAAGGCAGACGCTCAACTGCTGAGCCACTCAGGCATCCCCATTTAAAGTATTTTAATACTAAATATTATGGTTCTACAGTCTGACTTGGATGACTTGCATTTAAAAAGAAGGGGTTATTCTGTATGTTAGTAAATTGAACACCAATAAAAATAAATTAAAAAAAAAAGAAAAAGATGAACAAAAAAAAATAAAAAATAAAAAGAAGGGAACTGTGTCGCTCAAAAAGTGAATTGATCACCATTTAGCTAAGTTTTGGGAGAAAGAATTAGGTCTTATGTCTACTGTCTTACAGCTTTATGCTCTTATTGGTTTGCTGCTTCCTAGAAATTTTATCTCCTTTTCAAAAGCACAGATTGACTGGGGCCCTGCTATGGACAAGGAACTGAAACAGATGCAAAGTGATAGACATGCTGCCTACTGATAAGATGGTTACCACTTAGATGGAGTGGTGTAAGATTTGCATAAAAATTTACTAACAATATACAGCAGTAGACAGTAAATATTAAAAGAAAGTTACAATTAGTAAGTACTAGAAGATTCATGAAAAAAGACAAGAGACAGGGAGCACCAGAAACTGGACTGTAAACAAAGGATTTATGGAAGAGGAAGAACTTGAACTGGGCTTTGAAAGAATCAAGAGGGTTAAGTCCCATACAGAAAGGGGAATTGTTGAAAACTTCCAAGTAGGATAGTGGAGTGATTAAGGCTGTGTTTTAGAGAGATATATTTGGTAGTTACAATGCCTTTGTTCATGCTAGATAACTTATCTGAATCTTTTCCCCACTTCCAACCACTATCCTCACTCTTCTGGATAACTTCTCTTAGTCCTTAAAACCAAGTTCAGGTTTTAGAAAGCTTTTCTGATCTTTCCATCCAAGATAACACTACATCTTCCCTTTTCCCTACTGAGGAAACTTTTCCTTGTACCTTGTGTTTATTTCTGCCTAGCAGTTATATTATTATTTCATCTTCCTCAATGGACAAAAAACTTCTTGAGGTTAGAGCTATGCATATTTCATTTCTGTGACACCAGCACAAAGGATGCATCTGAAAAATAGCAGTTGTTCACTGAACAATTGTTGCTCTAATCTGAAGACTTTTGGTGTTCAAGATGTGTTGAAGAGAGAAAGACAGGAGCCCAAAAGATCAGTTAAGAAACCACTGCAATAATTTGGCACAAAGTGGGTAGTGTTTAAAGGGGACAGGCTCACTGGGGATAGTAAGGAACTGGTGAAATAGAAAGATTATTGGAGTATTGACTAATGAGATATGGGTTATGAAGAAATAGATTGGAGTTTCTAAATTTGACATACTAAGAAAATGAGAAGACAGTGATTTCTTATTCTTTTGTAGCAGTCCTTAGATGTGCACCCTAGACTTCTAGAGAGTTCTGTGGTAGACTTCAGAGAGTCCTCGAAGCCCTTGAAACTATTAGCGAGTTAATGTATAGAAGGTCTTACATATATTTTCCTTGGGAGAGGCTTCATAGTGGTCAATGAATTTTTGGTGGTCTTGGACTTTAAACTGTTAAATACTAGAGTTCTATTAAAAAGTATAGTAATAACTAAACAATAGCCATAGTCTTTCTGAGAGGTACCATTTAAAAAAATATTGACTGATGTGGCATCTCATAGTATCTTTAACAAGTGTTGAAACAAGATCATGGAAAATAGAACATAATACTGAAGACAGAGAGCTTTGCCACCTTTTTACTACGTAACTTTAATTAGCTTACCTAAGATTTTTCTTTGATTGTTAAATGGGACAATGATAATAAATGCCTCAGAGTTATTGTGAGAGTTAATATGAAGTCATGTTGATAAGACTTTAGTATTCGATATTATCTCTTGTTCTTAATATTATTATTATTTCACTCAGTTTTGCACATGCTGAACATCTAATATAGTGCCAACACTGTCCTAGATGCACCTCTTTACCATACCTCAGTTAATCCTCAAGATAAATTTGACAGAGATCAGTTTCTATATACACATTACAGTTGAGAGACAGACAGGTAGCTATCTTGCCTGTGGTTACACAGCGAACATATGGCAGAGCCAACATTGCAAGAGTCAGAAAACGGGTGTAATATAGCAGGCACGAGGGGGAGCACAGAACAGAGCAAATGTCAATGACACTATGAGCAGTGAGGCATGTGGATGATGGAGTCTTTGGAAAAGAGACATCACCTTCTGTAGGACATGAAATATGTTCTTGCTGGGTTAGACATCAGTCCCAGGTTTGGCCACGTTTGGATCTCTAAACCGGTGAATGTTACTGTTATGGGTGAGAGAAAGTGGTAAATGAAGCTGAATATGAGAATAGAAATGCCATGACCAGCTGCTGGAGGGATTACAAAATGTTCACGTACTTTAACCTATTGGATACTAATCCAAATTGGAATTGAGTTTACATTAAACAGTGTCCAGATATGTTTTGTATGTGACAGAAAGCATTTTTAGTTCACCCCTTGAGGCTAACAGAGTTTTTCCTACATAGATACACACGTGCGCACACACACACACACACACGCACACAGAGTCTAGGTGATTGGTCAGAAAGTGACAAAAACTACCATGTACTCATATAATAGTGTAGGTCTGCCACTGTCAAGGATTGTCACATTTTTATCCTCATGGGCAGACCTAAGATTTGGTTTGATTGGCAACCTGAACATTTCAAGGATGACTCAAGCCCACTGTATCAAAACCGGGATTCTAAGTATTAAGGATAGGGACCCCAAGGAGACCCATCCAAGACTTTTTGTCAATAAACAAGAGTCTTTAGTATAAGGGGGAAGGAAGGGACACCACCAATCCACAATAGGGCCTGCAGACCAGGAGTGGATTCATCTTAAAATGGAAATTCTAGGGCAGCCTGGGTGGCTCAGTGGTTTAGCGCCACCTTTGGCACAGGGCGTGATTCTGGAGACCTGGGATCGAGTCCCACGTTTGGCTCCCTGCGTGGAGCCTGCTTCTCCCTCTGCCTGTGTCTCTGCCTCTCTCTCTGTGTGTGTCTCTCATGAATAAATAAATAAAATCTTTTTAAAAAAATGGAAATTCTGAATTGTTTTCTTCATTTTCTGCACCTGTTGTCTGTGCTGAGCCCCTTTAAACCCAGTGGTTCTGTATGGCAGTAATTTGACAAAAGTTAATGTTTACATATGCGAAAACACTCATTTTATGATTACTTAATTGTTAATTGTCTATTCAGTCTTTTTGCTGCTTATTCTTTTATCTTTAGATGTATTCTTTTGACAATTTTAGATGAAGGTCAAGAAAAGGGGGAAATGAACCACATCTAAAATAAACATTAAGACTCACATAATTTGCAAGAGGCACATAATTAACACTGTATATATATTTATTGAGATTATGATTTCAAATTATATTTTGATTAGAAGGCAATGTGGGTTAGCACACTGACTTGGAATGGACCTGAGTTTGAATACCAGCTTTGTGGTTTATCTTAAACTTGAGACTGGAAATCAACCTCTTCAATCCTCCACCTTCGTAATTAATGGGAATAATGCTAACTTCCTCAGGTTTTTGTGAAGATTAGAAATTGTAATCTCTATTAAGTGTCTAACACATGGAAGTGCTACTTCACACCTGGCTATTCATGACTCCAGTAATTATGGATAATTAGTAATTGGCTGTAGATTATACTTTTATTAAATGGTTGAATAAGTTTCTATTGCTGTAGGTTTCATTGGACTATATTATGAGCAGGACTGTAGCTTAAATGAGTCTCCACCAATAATTAGGCATTATTAAAAGTTGTAATAAGTCTTGCAGGATTCTTGCCATTATCCTAAAACTATTATGCTAAAAATAGCCAGTTTTTAGGTGAACTAGAACATTTATTTTCCACCTTTTAGATGCCTACACTCCATTTAGTTGTTAAAAGGAGTGTGGTAATAAAAACAGGAAAAAAAATGAAAAGATTTCAAAACCATCAGGCTGCATATTATCTTTCTTAGCTGGAAGTGGAAAGAAAGAAGTTGAAAACAGTGGCATAAAACAAGCTATTTTCATTATCGGTAGATTTTAATGCCCATGTTGTGGCCACCCTTGGGGCTCTGCATAAGTTAATATTTTCCAAAAGTACATAATATTTTACCAAGATATAATTCAGGCCCTGTACATTTCTGCCATAGCATGTTCATTTTTCTGAAGAATTATAATTTAAAAACTTGTTCAGTATTTGGCAACTAAAACAGTAATCTAATTGGACTGATTGCTCAAGCTGATTTCCAGCCCTGGGTATGGGCCTGCCTATTAGCTAAGCAAGGATCCTGTTCTCGACCAGCCTTGCCTGTATCCAAACTGGAGAGCACAGGGGCAAAGGCTCATCAGTTCAGGCTGAGCTCCTTAGGCAGGACTTGTCCTGGAATTTCACTGATGGAAGAAATATACAGAATTCCTTGTTCTTTTCTTTCATAAAGGTCCAACCTGGTTTTAAAATGCATGTCGATGTTTCTGGCTTCTATAGACTCAGGAAGTACTAGCTTTTCTTTTTTTCTTCTTTTTTAGTGAAATGGTAAAGTGAGAGTCAGTGTTCTGTTAACTTGGAATCACAGATCAGCCTGTGAGACTATGAGATTCTTTGGTTAGAGTCTTCACATCAGATAAATTGAGGTTTGATGATTTGAATGGAACCTACAGTGCTAACTTAGGGCCCTGCATAGGAAGTAGTGGCCAGCAATTTTTCCCCCTCCTATAATTTTTTATCTTTTATTTTTTTTAAATAGAGTTCGTTTTTGGTTATGACTCTAATCTTTTTTTTTAAGATTTTATTTATTTATTCATGAGAGACACACACACACACACACACAGAGAGAGAGAGAGGCAGAGACACAGGCAGAGGGAGAAGCAGGATCCATGCAGGGAGCCCGATGTGGGACTCGATCCCGGGTCTCCAGGATCAGGCCCTGGGCTGAAGGAGCCGCTGAGCCACCCAGGCTGCCCTATCTTTTATTTTATTTAAAGACATTTAGTTCCCTTTCTATCTCTTACCCCTTTTATAGAACCTTTTGGGAAGATATTAGGTGTGTCCATAAATAGAAGGAAGTCACATCACTTGTGACAATGGATGGGAAGGATAATAGATTATTAATGTCTCTCTGTGCTTCAGTAGCCAACAATCCAAGGGTGGTGGCTCCTCTTCTCCTTCCATAGTATTTTGGAAGTATGCCAGGGACCATTTTTGATGGTGTGAAAAACAGAGTGCATACAGTTACTGGAGGGAAACTTTACTTTTCTAGGGAAGGAGCCAAGCAATTGAAAACTTAGAACTCTCACCCTGTTTTGTTAGATAATTATAACTTCAAAAAATGTAGTATTTTCTCCCCCCTTCCCACCAACCATTTATCTGGGAAGCCAGTTATTAGCAACTTCAGAAACTGCTCAGTGGAGCTGGGGGAAATGTAATTGGTCTAATGAAAACAAAAGATTTCACATTATAATCTCTTCCAAGTCATCCATTTTGTGGAAAACATTTTGGTAGCATATGTTATACAATTTTTCAAGACTTTTCCTCTTCATTTTTTTTTAACAGATTTAAAGTAGAACAAAAATTAGACTTCAAAGAAGCTTTGTATTCTTTGAATATGACCGAGATATTTAGTGGTGGCTGTGACCTTTCTGGAATAACAGGTAGTGTGATAAATAATTCTTATATTATTATGTTAATATGCTTTCTTAGTAACTGCTAACGGACTGATCTGAAAGAGCATTTGGCCCCAGAAAATACATACACACACAGTGACTAAATGTCACAGTCATGTTGCGCTGTCTGTAAACAAGCACTTTATTTTGCATTTAAGTCATTTTCCTTAATGAAAGTCAGAAAGCATTTCAGAATGTTAGATAAGCCTTCTAACCATGCTTGTAATAAAACTATGTAGGTAAAGTATTATATGGGCTTTTATTTCAGCCCTGTTTGGATTTCCTTATCTGAATAATGGGATTACGACTTTGAGACTCTCATCTACACGGAGCTAATAAAACTCTTATAAACCAATTTGCAAATGTTAATTTGGTAATACTGGAGCCCATGAAATAGGCATCCACAAGCTGCTGGATGACGAACACAATGTAGAAATTGTAATGCCACAGCTTGCAGATTTAGCTTGAGACTAACAACACATCTGAGGAGATGGAGCTTTTATGCTAACTCACACCTGGGAAACGGCACATGGCTAAGATGCTCACTCACACAACAAAGCCCTAGACAATCTTTTATTTATTTTTTTCTTGTCTTGGCAATACCGGTGGTTCAAAAATATCTAACTAAAGATAAAGAATAATAAAATAATAAAAATATCTAACTAAAGACAAAGAGGGCCAATTCACCCCAAGTTTTTTTACCCTCTTTTAAATTCAGTCCTCTGTTTTATTAAAAGACCAAAAAAAAAAAAAAGAAAAAAAAGACAAGCCTGTCTGTCTGATGGGGTTTTGTATCATAACATGGAAATATTGTGTATTCCTATGTAAATATCTGAGCTTTGGAGAAGTATTCATTAATTCATTCACTCATCAATTACGTGGGTAAATGAATAGAATGAATGAGCTTTCCTGGTGGAGGAGGTGGGTGGGGTACACTGGTGACAGATGTTCATTATTAGCTTCACACATAATTTAGCTACTTGTTCTCACACTGACAGATCTGACTTCTCTGACAATTTCATCAGCAATCAGGAATGAGGCCGTCAACGTTAAATACTGCCACGGCAGGCTATCTACGTGTGCCCTGGAGCACAGCCACCTCACCAACCTCAAGCACCTCTCCCCCTTAGCCTTCTTTCTGGCCTTCAGAGGCTCACTTGCTGTACATCAGACTTTTCCAACAGTCACTCAATGTACGAATTCCCAACAATTTGTGACTTCTATAAAATCTCCTCTTATAGGCAGATTTATCATGAAAATACCTCCAAAATGCTTTCTAAAAGAATTTGTGCAAGAGAATAACTTTAAACAGAGAAAAGCAAACATCCAACCTTTTCTGCTCTTTCCCTCCTGGGAGAGTTGCCGATTTGAGTTGCTTTCACTACTTTGGTTCTAATTTACTGCTGGAAATAAAATAGCCAGAGCCATCACTGGCGCTATATCTGGTCATTAGGAGAACAGTAAGTTCCCTGCTCTCCCCACTTCTCACTTCTGCAGTAAACATTCACTAAAGCTACCGTGAGCCAGTCCGACACTAGTGCTGTGGGATATTTACACAAGACCTACCATCTTACACTTACCTAATTCACAAGCTTTGAATGAAATGTTTTCCGGAAGTCACTTTCGGAAACTTGGAGATGAATATTTGACTTCACAGTGCTATTACTTCTTGTGTTACCTTTAGTAAAACCTTTAAGCTGCCTGAGCCTCAACTTTCTAATTTGTAAAATGAGATAATACATCGTAATGGTGAAAATAAATGAAAGAATGTATGTAAACCACTTTGTCCAACATCTGGCACATAATAGATACTAAGTAAATGGTAAAAAAACAAAAACAAAAACACCAAAAAGCCAAGTGGGGCAATGGCACATTACTATTTACTTGGACATCTTCTAGCAAAGCTGTAGAAGGCTTCTTGTGCTCTTAACTTGACAGAGACATTCTTGGAATTTTCATAGAAAAGGAGGAAAATTATTACAAACGTGAAGAAATCAGTGACTTTATGGAGTCTAGTTTCCTTGTTCTCGTCTATTCTCTGTCAGGTCCCATTCTTTTCCAAAAATCAGGCTTTATTTGTGGTAAGACAGGATACATGAGACCAGAGACTTAATCTGAGGGCCATGGAGTCACTTGACCTGGTACCAGTGCTAAACTGGGTGAAATTCTCCGCTGCACCCCAACGTGCTTTTTGTTCTTCACTCATGGCTTGATATGGGTCTCTAGGTCATCTTCTCTGGATTCCATATGTGAATCCTGATTTACTCTAGGCAGCCCTCAGGAAAGAGCATGCTTACTTGCCTGATCCTGTACCAGATCATTCTCTTGTATTTCAAGATGTGCATGTCCCCTCTTCTCCATCTTATATGTTTCTATCATTGGACATATTCATACCCATGGTTTATTTGTTTGATAATATTTATTGTAAGCCAACCACATGCCAGGCAGTTCTGTAGGGATGCATAAAATGGACGGAGTTCTGCTTCTAGTGAAGTATACATCTGCTGATGAATAATTAATAAGCAATTAGTTAATGAAATGCTGAGGTGATGGATGCTGTAAATTAACTAAAATATCATGGAATAAATAGCGATTAGGTCAGATGAAGGCAGAGTTAGGGTGGGAAGTAACATTTTTGTTGGGACCTAAAGAACGACAGAGCCAGTCAGGGAAAGTTCTGGGGAAGGGGGTTTTAAGTAGAAGGAGAGTTAGGGCTACGGCCTTGGTGCTTGATGATGAGCTGGAGCTACTAGATGAGGAGAGGAGGGTAACAGATGCAGATAAGAGGTATTCAGGGGCCCAGATAGAGTGATGACAAGCAATTTGGAATTTATTTTTAGGAAGCCATTTTTTGTGCAAAAGTCCCTTCTATGACATCTCTTTATCTTGCCTGATGGGCTTTACTAGTCGGTCAGCTGCCAGAGCTGGGTCCCCTTTACTATAAGGTATTGCTACCCGAATCCTTGTAAATCTGGTGGTTTTGGTGGAGCCCGTCTGATCACATCAGGTTTCTCTCCCAAGAGAAACAAAGCTCCTTTTTCTCCTTCCTCTTCAAGTTTCAAGGCCCATCGTCCTTCCTCTACTTTCTGGCCACCACTGAACCCAAGACCATGCTTCCGTTGTCTCTTTGAGGAACACTGTCAGATCTAAGTGGTCCTGACACAGCGGGAATGGCTGATGGCTTCTGAACTCATGGCTTCACTTCCCCCTTCTCAAGAAGACTATCCCTGCGGGTCACAGGATCAGAAACGCTTCACACACACATCAGTTCCACCAAGGGGAGAAGAGGGGCATGTTCTCTCAGCTTGTATCCACACCGGAACAGAATGTTGTAAGACACTATCTTACACTGAGAAATTTGACAGGTTTTAAAGCATGGCTCTGAAGTGATTTTGTAACAGATGACAAAAAAGCTCTTTAGACTTTCATAGTCTCACCAGTCTTGAAAGAAAGTAAATTTTGTTTTAAAGTCAGATCAAAACTGAATACAGAATTTGAAAGGCAAGTTGGCTTTGAGGTTGAATACATAGGTGGGATTAATTCAAATCTGTAAAGCCTTTTTCATCTTGTCTGTGGACCGTAGCTAAGGGGGGCAAAACCTTCTGTCCATACAGATATTTCACTTAGTGGGATACCTGATTTGAGGCTTATCCCCTTCTATCTCTGCCTTTGTATCCGGGCTAAACTTGATCTTTCTCTACGGGTCTCTGTATCATTTCTGCAAGAGCTAAACTACCTTCCACCTCTAGCAAATTAACTAACTTGGGAAGAATTTGTTGTTGTTGTTGTTTTTTCTGTTCTTTATTCTTTTGATAATGTGATATAATATGGGATGCAATAAGTGATGGGTCTGAGTTCTAATCCTTAAATACACTTTCCTATTTTCCAACAGATTCAGCTGAAGTGTTTGTTTCCCAGGTCATGCAACACATTTTTTTTGAAATAAATGAAGATGGCAGTGAAGCTGCAACAGCAACTGGTAGGACAAATGGTTTCATGATCGACCCAGAGGAATGACTAAGGGGAAATGTGCAGAATTAAGGCATTGGCATTTCTACAGGACTCTGATCTCCTTTTTCTCTCCTGCCGTCCAGCAAACTGTAGGGAAAAAAGAGAAATTGGTTGTATAAGCTATGTTTGTGTCTCTGCAGCTGCTGCATAATAAAAAAAAGACCAGGGTGGGGATTTGATTAGGAGTTGAGGCCCATCTAATGATATTTGCTTATTTGTAAATTGAATTTTACCTGCCAATTAGGAGATAGGACCTGTGAGGGAAACTTAACCCTCACACATGAAATCATTATTGTTCAGGAATGCTTACTTTTAAGCAATTAATTAATTTCCTTCTTCTATTATACCAAGTAGGTCCCTACTTTTCTAATACTTTTATTTGTCATTACCTATACACCAGTGGCTCTTAAAGTTAGCTGCCTGTTTGAATCAACTGGAAAGCTTTTTAAAATCCTATGTCCAGTCTATCCCCCAAAACTAAATTAGTAAATTAATTAGATTAGTATCTCTGGAGGTGAAATTCAGACTCTAGCATTTTCTTACATTTCCCTAAGTGAATTTAATGTACATCCAAAGTTTAGAATCAGTGCTTGTCCTTGCTATTGCAAGTACAGTGCATGGACTAGAAGGATCAGCATTGCTTGGGAACTTGTTAGAAATACAGACTATCAGGCCCAACTCTAGACCTACTTAATCAGAATCTCTGTTTTCTGAGGTCTCTGTATGATTTGTGAACACATTACAATTTGAGAACCACTCCTTCATGATAGATTTCCCTGAATAAATGGCATTTTGAATAGTATCTATGCTCCATACAAGTAATCCTCAAAAAATAATTGGAGAAAATTTAATTAGAAATGCAAAAACAACTTTAATGGATGTCTCATAAGTCTATTTTAATTCTTTAGACTATTGTGAGTTTAGCCAATATGTAAAAGATACGCATCCTTTAAGTTGTCATATTGATAAATTTCTATAAATTTGTACTCATGTTATTAATTTCTTGGTTAATTTATAATACTATGTAGCGCCAATGGATTTTGACATGTAGGTGGGTCACACTGGACTCCTGCTACCATTCTAGCATCTCCTGAAGGCCTTGGCATTACTGTGTTCAAGGAACTGAGATTGGAGGGCATGGGCTATTTCAGTCTTAGAGAAATAAAAAGATTGCTTTGGATGAAGTTGTTGGCCTATGTAGACAAATTTTCCAGCTGCTTTTATGTAAGAGTCCTTATAGATCATTCTTTGATCCTCTCATTACATCGGTGAAGAAAGAGGCTCACAACATGAAATGGTTTGCCTACGGTCATACTATTAATTGACAGCTGAGTTTGAACCCTAATCAGGTTCTTGGACTTCAAGTTCAGAGCTCTATCACCCACTGCCTCTAATTTAAGTCTAGGGTTCTCTAAGAGGGTGTAACAATCATTAAGGGATCAGCAGTGACACTGGTGTATTACATGTCCGAATAGTTTTCCGTGTGAGTGTTTTGACTTTCAGGTATCTGATCAGGGGATGCTCAAGAACAGAAAAAATCTCAAGTATTCACCCAAGTGAGAATAGGAATGACACGGACTATACTTTTTTTTGCATTCTTTCATCAATTCAAACCTAAGTCTATATTCACTTGTAGTTTGGGCATTGTAGCCCTGATCTTGCAGGTAGGAGACTGCTATGCATTTTACACTACCAAGGTTATGCTTGATTCTGAAGGGGATCAGAATATGCCACCCCAAAATAGACCTCTTTGCCTGAAGGGTTGTTTAGAGCTGAAGAAAATGGAGAAACAGCACAGAAAAAAAGAGCTCTCTCTACTCTCCCTCGATTTGCCTAAAACCAGGGCATAAATTTCCCTTGTAAAGGTATCTTTCCTCCTCTCTACCAAATCAGAGAACAACCTTTATCACAAGAGATGAAAGTTGGCACTGAAATGAGTCTATTTAATAAACCTTATGAAATAACCCTCTCTTACTATTATTTTTTCCTATATATTTACCTCCCCATAATGTATTGCCCCAGAAGCACCCTACCCTGTTTTTTTGTTTTGTTTTGTTTTTTTTTTTTGAGTTATTCTCCACAATATACCACCCTTTGTTAAAAAGATAGATAAACCAGATAAGCTGTCAAGCCTAACATTTTGCAGGGTATTTACTTTTTTTTTTTTTTTTTCTGTGAAGCTCCTCTGGGGATATAAAATAAACCATTTCTTCTGTTAATCTGTCTTTTTCAGTTTAATTTGCATACCCCAGTCACAAAGAAAGAGTGTAGAAGACAGGTTTTTTTCCTTCTCTAACATTATTTTTCAGTTCTGATCACTTCTGTTGCAATTTTTTAAATGACTTTTTCATGAGTCTGAAAATAATTGTACAAAACCATTGCATTATTGGTAAAGGAAACATCTGAATTGAGTATAGAAATATTTAATTTTTTTAAAGATTTTATTTATTTATTCATAGAGACAGAGAGAGAGAGAGAGGCAGAGACACAGGCAGAGGGAGAAGCAGCCATCATACAGAGGGCCTGATGTGGGACTCGATCCAGGGTCTCCAGGATCACGCCCTGGGCTGCAGGTGGCGCTAAACCACTGCGCCAACGGGGCTGCCCAGAAATATTTAATTTTAAAAGAAAAAAAAAACAATCATTTAAATTTTTACCCCACTTTAAATGTTGACAAATGCTACAATGGAGCCACATGATATAAATTATTATAGTAAATAATTATTAAAGCAGAAAATCTCTTCTTCTAATCACATAAAAAATCCTATATTCATTCACAGCACAAATCCTAAAAGCTCTGAGGCCACAGAATAGTTTCAGAAAAGTTAAAAAAAGTAAATCTGAACTCAGATGTAATTACCACAAGCCTGAAGAATAGAAATAAAGTGCAAACAAATCTGGTTAAGAATTAATAGTTGAAACATTATAAGGATAAATCATATAACATAAATAAAAAGTGAGCAGAAAATTACTGTTTAAAAGAAGAAATTTTTCAACTGCTTTCACTAAATTGAATCTAGTATCTGGCTTTCTTCTTCATTGAGCATAAATGTGAAGTTAGAATTATTCCATGAATAATCCAATATTTGTTCTTCTGCTCTTTGATTTTTAAATTTATTCCAGATTTCTCTGTATTTTGAAAATGGTCATTTTTCTACAAGTTACCTCCTCAAACGAAATGACTTTTCTTGTCTACAAAAAGTATTTTGGGTATATTTTCTTTATTCATCCTTTAATGTGAACATCTAAATAACTGTTGTCTCTATTTCATAGGTATGCACATCCCTGCAATCATGAGTCTGGCTCACAATCAATTTATAGCAAACCATCCATTTCTGTTTATTGTGAAGAATAACCCAACAGGTATCTTCTCTAGAATTCTCTGGGGAAACTGCTTAAGTCAAACAGACCTAGTTCTAGCTGCTATTTGTAATCTAAATATCTGAGATCATTTATTCGTTCAATTTATTGAATCTATTTCGATTTTTCAACTTATTCTTTCAGTGGCTACTTGGCAAATGCCTCTTTTTTTAAATTTATTTTTTATTGGTGTTCAATTTACTAACATACAGAATAACCCCCAGTGCCCGTCACCCATTCACTCCCACCCCTCGCCCTCCTCCCCTTCTACCACCCCTAGTTCGTTTCCCAGAGTTAGGAGTCTTCATGTTCTGTCTCCCTTTCTGATATTTCCCACACATTTCTTCCCCCTTCCCTTATATTCCCTTTCACTATTATTTATATTCCCCAAATGAATGAGAACATATAATGTTTGTCCTTCTCCGACTGACTTACTTCACTCAGCATAATATCCTCCAGTTCCATCCACGTTGAAGCAAATGGTGGGTATTTGTCATTTCTAATAGCTGAGTAATATTCCATTGTATACATAAACCACATCTTCTTTATCCATTCATCTTTCATTGGACACCGAGGCTCCTTCCACAGTTTGGCTATTGTGGCCATTGCTGCTATAAACATCGGGGTGCAGGTGTCCCGGCGTTTCATTGGCAAATGCCTCTTTTATACCAGGCATTGCATTTTAAGAAGTGACAGGGGCCTAAAATCGGGCCATGGTGGTAATAGCTGCCAACACAGCTATTATATATGCTAGCAATTTTAAATACCTATCTCTAACTAACACCATTCCCTACAGGTTAGCTATTTGTCCAATAACAACACAGAAGCTCAGAGAGAGGTTATATAATTTGTCTAAGCTCATACAGCTGGAAAGTAGCAGATGGAAATAGGGCCTGTTAGTCTCAGAAGTCAACTCTCTGTGGTGCCACGAGAGGAGTAGAAATTGAGAGTTGAACAGTTGTGAAGATTTCAGAGATAGAGTCCAAAAGAATAAGTGACTAGCTTTAGGCTTTGAGCGGAAGGGAGAGGTCAAATATGCGTCTCCAGTCTGGGCAGTTCGTGAGAGATGATGCAATTAGCTACAAAAGGTAGAGGTAGTAGTAGATTGGACAGCATTTGACACAAAGGCAACATGTGGTGTACTTGGCCATGTGCTCTGCACACAGTAATAGTATCCCTAGAGACTGGCAGTGTGAACTTGGATGTCAGATGGGGCTCAAGACCTAGCTGTGTAACCTAATGGTTGTGAGACAAGTCAATTATACTTTCTAAGCCATATTTTCTCTACCTCCTATTTAAACATAATATTAGTACTCATCACCTAGAGTTAAATAAAAGAATATATGAAGCCCGTAAAGCTATGCCTGGCATGTAACATTCATTATGAATAAACAATAACTATAAGTGAAGGAATGACCAAAGGAAGGAAGTAGAATGGAGAAGTTTCTCTGTGTAAGTTGGGTTACATGGTAAAGAGACCTAGTTAATTTTAGATCTGAATCTATTAGATTAGCCAATGGTACTGATATTATTGGCCCCCTGAGGGAGATATCCATCTCTTTTTAGGCAACAAGAAACCAATGCGGAATGACCCTTCTGAAAGTTATGTCTTGGAAATAATGAGATAGTTTTAGGTTTGCTGAGATTGCATTAACAGGACTTCAATTCCAACGATGGGCGTGTCAATGTTAAAAGATATTCTGAGTGTGCCATTTGATCTATACATCCTTAACCTTTAGATAACTCTAATTTCTTACAATTAGTATGTAATTATCGAGTATGGAGAATAGAAAGAAATGAAACTTCATTGGACATCAATGCATAAGGAAATAATAGCATTTAGAATATGTTTGACTCTCTATTTTCCAAGTTGATGACCAAGGCCATGTAATCGCTTTCAGTTAAACAGCAGTGAAAATTCTCATCCCCAAATAATCCATTTATTTATTTATTTGCGATAATGCTTAACTATCAGACTTTAATGACAATTTCTACTGTCTCACGATCTTTATTGTAATGAGACTTTCTAAACTAGAGTTGCTCCCTTTAAGTAGTGTTTAAAATGAATGGCTACTCATTTATCAGGGGCTGTAAATTGTTCCCATATAAACTGTAGAATGGGCCATTATCTTAAGACAATACACATCCAGTGATTTATTTATTTTTCTCTCACAAATGAATTGAGGAAATCCTTGAGATTGACAGAAATGGTGCCTTAGCATAGCATAGTAAACTAAGTGGCTCATGCTTTACATAAAATATATTATTTTCATGATTTCTTAAGTAAGAGGATGAATAATTTTACATTTAGTATAATCCATTTTTATCTAGATTTAAAATTTTCTTTCAGTCAAATAGTCCTCTTGGGCAAAATCCAAACATTTTTTGTATTTTTCTATCATGTTAGTTTTATATTCAGTATATTCACTCAAAGCTCTTACTAAACTGAACTTCCAGGGAAATGAAGACATTTTTTCTTCGTGGGGGCAGGCCAGTGTTAGAGACTTTCAGATGCTATCTGAAATGTGCCATTTCTCAGAAAGTGAATCATGATTCTGAAACTGACAGTACTCTACACACAACAACAAAAAATATATATATTGTGTTTAAAACTCTAGTTTTAGTTTGAAAGAAAAAGCAGACAGCAGGGTATCCATTGAGAAGTCTTTCTTCTAGGCTCTTGGCTTTGGTTATACTAGTGTGTTTTAATATTAGGAAGTAAAAATTACTTTTATCTGATTGGAATATTATATACATATGTTGGTTAAATACAGAGGACACCTCTTTGAGAAGGGGGAACATAGAGAAAAATGAAACAATAATGATTTCTGCTTCAGCTTCCCTCTCCATCTTTTGCTGTTATGTCCAGGAAGAGTGCACTAATCCATCCACTTTAGTGGAGAGTAGATTAATGACTGCATAAGGACTCCATTGAACACATAGTACTCCTTGGTCAAAGAAACAGATTGAAAAGGCTGGGACAAATGGCTTTTATGTAACGCCCTACACTTCTGAGTGTTGACAATTTTAAACTGTTGCCTTCAATTATGAGGTTAGTTTCCCTAAAAGTCACTTTAAAAATTTGCCGAATAATTCCAATAAGCAATTTAATGCCATAAAATTCTAAAGAGACAACAGTCCTTGCTGATTCCTATTGTGACAAAATGCAATATATACATCCTGAGCAAGTTGTTTATGGGTCCCCATCTACCCGAAAAACAGAGTATTTTTCTGTTTCTTGGAATTATTTTGAGGTTTTTGAGGTGAAGTATTATTGATTATTATCACTAAAAGAAAAAAATGCTAGAGATTATGTCTATTTCCATGTTACTGGCTCTCTTTGGACTGAACAGTAAAGAGTTAATGAAATATCTAATAATAATATCTAGTAATTCTTTCAAACATATCTCAGTATAATTTCCATTAGATTTTAAATTATACAAAATTTATTTTATCACTTTGAAATTCACATTTATTTCATGTATCTGTAAGGAACATAAACGTCAAGGCAATACTTGGCATCAACCCATTCAAGCCACTTCTCTTACCCTAGTTGAAAAGAAAGGTGAATGGATTTTGACACATCCTTTATTTCTGTTTTGTCCTCTAGTTCCTAATTCCTTTTCACTCACAAACACAGAATGGCTGGATTCAGGTGTTTACATTTCTGCTGTATTACAATTTCGCTTTAGTGAGGATTTGAAAGTACTAGCAATAGAAAATATTGTCTTTTTCAGTAAGCTTTGCTTCAGAGCTGAAGGAGGACATCTGAGAAGCTACACTCTTAACCCTAAGGGCTTATGTTACGTGCATAAAAAGATGACTGCTAATGCCTTAAATTTAAAACTCCACCATGTTCATCACCATTTCATTACGCTATGTTTGCCTGAGTCTCTATATTTAGAAGAACACCACTCTGCTGCTTTATTTTTGCCTTCCTATATGAAAAACAGGACTAATGCATTTTCCGTGACAAGCTGTTGTTGGTGTTAATTTACTTCATAAATTACCAGAAAATGATTAATAATGATATAATTATGTATTTTAGACCAAGGAGAGGGTTTTGCTGTTAGACGTTGCCTATTTATCTTTTACAGAAAGAAAGACTAAATGACTTGTTAAAATATTCAGAAAGACTAATTATTGTCAACTTTTTCACCAGAAATTCCAAGTTTTTTTTTTTCCTTTTCCTAGAATCAATTTTGTTTATGGGAAGGGTGACAAATCCTGACACCCAAAAGATGAAGGGAAGAGATTTAGATTCACTGTGATTGAAAAGAACAGCCTCAGAATGGAAGATGATTCCTGAAAAATAGTCGATTGGCAAAATATCATCATCTTGCAAATATTCTCTACATCTCTTTTTCTGTTTTAACTGTATGTGTATCAATCTTTACTAATATAGATCTGTATTAATGAATAATTAATGTTATTAATAAATGAAAGTATTCATTTAATATTTCTGGTTATGTTTTATAAAGTCTATATTAATCAAAAGCAGTAATCTTACATAAAATATTACTATTAATATGTTAGAATGGGGACACCTGGGTGGCCCAGTGGTTGAGCCTCTGCCTTTGGCTCAGGTCGTGATCCTTGGGTCCTGGAATTGAGTCCTGCATCAGGCTCCCTGCAGACAGCCTGCTTCTCCCTCTGCCTATGTCTCTGTCTTTCTTTCTGTGTCTCTCATGAATGAATAAATAAAATCTTAAAAAAAATACATTAGAACAATCTTGTCTAAGATATTTTGATACCGAATTTCTATCTTAGATATCAAAGTCTCTGTATTCCTAAAATACTGGGCCATCTAACTCCCAGGCATAGCAGCATTATTCAGACTGTGCAGAAGTAAGGTCAAGAGACAGAATGGGAATAGTGTGTGCCTCTCTGGGGGCCACTTAAGATACAGAGTTCCCATAACCATGACAGTAATGAGCTTTGAGTATTTTACTAATCTCAACTTAATGGTTTGTTTTGTTTTGTTTTTAATTCTAGTTAGTTAGCAGACAGTGTTATATGAATTTCAAGTGTCAATATAGTGATTCAACTATTCTATATGTTACCTGGTCCTCATCAAGACAAATGCACTCCTTAATCCCCATCAGCTATTTCGTTCATCCCCTCACCACTTCCCCTTTGATAATCATCAGTTTGTTCTCTGTAGTTAGGAGTCTGCTTCTTGGTTTGATTGCTCTCTCTCTTTCTCAATGAATGGATAAAGAAGATGTAAGATAGATAGATAGATAGATAGATAGATAGATAGATAGATAGATATAGATATATAGCATATACATACAGTGGAATATTATTCAGCCATAAAGAGAGTGAAATCTTGCCATTTGCAATGACATGGATAGAGTCAGAAAGTATCATGCCAAGTGAAATGTGTCAGAGAAAGAGAAATACCATATGATTTCACTCCTTTGTGGAATTTAAGAAACGAAACAAATGAGCAAAGGGAAAAAACATAATTTTTAACTCCATGCTTTAACATTTAATATTTGCCATTGTTTAATACCTTTAAGGTCATATCTATTTTCCTCTTCTGATTTATGCTTTAAACATGTATAGGAAAGTAAAATAATGAGAAGTTTTCCTATGCATGAAAGTGGCAGCTAAATTAGGATGATTTAGGAAGCTGACCTTCCAAGATTTTATAACACTGAAATAAGGAAGTGTTAGAGCCAAGATTGTAATCTGTAAAGATTAAATGCAGAACCCTTTCTCTGAAAACTCTGAAATGTCAGATCCAAATATCCAAAAGAATATTACATTCCGATGACTCGATATAACATGTTTCACAGTTTTTCCATTTTCATGTTAATGAGAGAGAGTATCCTTTTGTTTGTTGGCTTTGGCAAATCTTAGCAGAGAATTTCATGGTAATGACAACCCATTGTTGAGTTCTAATTATGTGTCAGACACTGAAGTAAGCACTTCATCTACATTACATTAAACATACGAAAAACCCTGTGGAACATTATTACCCACCTTCCAGATGGAAGAACTGAGGCTCTTATAAATTAGTCAAGGACACATAGCAAATAAATATGGTGATCTTCACAGTATTCCCAAGTTTGAAGCCAAGACTATCTCAGTGAGAAAACTGACTATAATCTCTGAGTTATAATCCTTTCTACTTAAGTCCTTCATTATTATTATTATTATTTTGAAGATTTATTTACTTATTTTGAGAGAGAGAGAAAGAGAAAGAGCAAGGGGAGAAGCAGAAGGAAAAGGGAGAGAATCCTCAGGCAGGCTCCCAGCTGAGTGCAGAGCCTAATTCAAGGCTTGATCTCAGAACCCTGAGGGGAAATCATGACCTGAGCAGAAATCAAAGTTGGCCGCATACTTGACTGTACCTTCCAGGTACTCCCTGTGTAAATCCTTTAAAGTAGTGTAGGTCTTCCCCTGAAATATTATGCTATCTAGTCTCCAAAGTCTAGATTTCTATCTACAGGAAAACCTAGAACAATACTCCTGACGTTATGAAAACAACTTTATAATTAATTATGATTGCTTAAAACCATAACATAATTGAAAGCGATATTCATTTTTCTAGAATGCCAACTTGAGCTTACTTAGCTATAGCACAGTAAATGCTAATCTATATGTTAATGATGTATCACAAGTTTGTTGCTCATCATGGAATGGATTTAAAAATATGCTTCCTCAGTTCAGGAAGAAGAGAATAATAGGTTGTTAGGAGGATAGTAGTTTTAATCAGGTCTGCCCAAATTCCTGTTTCCCTTGGAATACCTCAGTCTTAGGATCCTCCTCATGTGTACCATGTGAGTTTGCTCTGGAGATGTATTTATTTTTTCCAGAAATACTGAGCTTCCATCATGTTCCAGGCATTGGTGTAGAAACCAGGGCTATACCAGTGAACAAAGCTGACAGGGTCTCTGCCTTCAGGGAGCTGACATTTTACCGGTGGCAGAAGGACAATATCCACTGAATAAAACAGGATAAGGAATTAAGAAGGGTTTTCTAAATGAGACAATGTAATAAGGTGACTGCCCAAGTTTCACTTTAAGTAGTTTTTTTCATAATATGTTCCTCATATATTTGCTTTTCCTCACTAAAATCTGCTAAATGTCTGCCTCAAGTTCCTTGCAATGGAGACTGACTGCACTATCAAATGTTTTTCTTCTCTGATTTCATGTTCTGTACTTGGTTATTGTTACTTGCCTTCCAAAAGGAGCATGTTTAAGCTCCTCATAGAAGAGAGGGTAGCTTTCTGGTGTGGGTTCCAGCTGAAAATCCCCCCTCCCACCCGTTCAAGAAACATAGTTGCCAAAGCACTTTCAAGATTAAAACCTTTAATCTTCATCTTCAGTGAAATTAATTCAGTAGTTATTATAGCTCCACATCACAAAGGTTAAAAATTTCTGGAACATATTTATAAAAGATATATATATATATATATGTATATAAATATATATTTATATACATATTTATATATAAAATAAATATGAAATAATTTTCTTTGCCAAACTATGTGAAATTCTTAAGATCACAACAGTACATAATCTGTGTGGGATAAAAATACTGTCAAATAAATATCCTTTGAAAAAAATCTGATCCATCATACACATATCACATATACATTTTTTTTTTCCTTCTTGAGACAAAATGGCCATTAAAGTAATAGTATTTTTTGGAAACTTTGGAATTGGGTTTATTGACTTCACATAGTTCTCATTCATGACATTTTTTTAGAGGAAGGAGTCTGCTACTTCAGGCAGTGGGACCTTGGGAGTCAAAGACCTGAGATTTTTTTTGAGTGAGGGTGAGATTTATAGAATTTCCTGAATTGGGTAATAATGATCTAGAAATCTAGAAATACACAAAGAGAAATTAGGCAGGTTTTCTTAGAAGTCAGTGGTTTGAGCTTCTGGAAGTAAGATATATTCTCCTAGGAGGGCCTTGCATCGTTGAGACATACCCAGTGAGGGGCTGACCCCTGAGCTGCGTGATTCCTGAGACTGACTCTGTGCACAGGGTGGAAAAGTGGGCATACTGTAATCTGTTGTTTGTAAAAGCAGTTTTCCCCCCCTGTATTTCATTTCTTTCTTTCTTTCTTTCTTTCTGTTTCCTTGTATGATCAACTCTAAATAAACTCTGAAGTTCTAGAAGCCAAAATCAGTTTGTTTTTCTTTTTCTTTTTCATGCCTCAAGTGACCACCCTGATGGTATAAAGGAAGTGAACGATGAGACATTTTTCACTGTCTAAAATTATATTTTTGGCTTGTCACTTCAATCCTCTGGGGCTTTGATATCTTCACCAGTACATTGAAGGGCTGGACAAATCTTATTTTAAGTCTTTATTCTGAAGTCCTATGTTTGTAAATCTTGGACTTCTCAACAAAGACACATTCTGGAATAATGTCTTTTGAGTCACCATTATCTATAAACAGTGGGTTTTCATGAAACCAACAAAAATTCCAGGATGTGCCTTTCACTATGATATTGGTTTATCACATTATCCTTAATGTATTTACAGTTGTCTTTTATAGGTGTGAGATTCAATTTTTAAAAACAGTATATAAAAAAAATAAAAATAAAAACAGTATATATAAAACAATTTTACTCTTGCGGCAGAGACCTCTACATAGTGAAGATTTTTGATGGTGGGCTTCCTCGGGATAGAGCTGCTGCTAGGCAATGGTGGCCTGGCTGGAGACGTCGTTTCACCCATCATTGCCTTTATCTGAGTGGAGCCTTGCAATTAGTTCTCATTCATGGAATTGGAATGGAGATGAGTGTGTCACTTGTGAGCCCAAATGATTAAGAACCAAGTGTTCCTCTTTAACCTTTCTCTTCTATACCATTGTGATGTCAATGTTGAAAATGTCAACCGCCGACCCTGGAAACTATTTAGAAGATGAGAGAGCCCATGTTAGCCTGGTGCCTCTGTCACTGTGTGTGGCAGACCCTCTCTGCTGCCAAAGCCACCAGGAGCAGTCACTGGCGTTGCACCGTGATGTGAGCAAGTGTTATAGTTTCATTGAAATTTTTTAAAAAATATTTATTTATGAGAGACACCAAGAGAGAGGCAGAGAAATAGGAGAAGCAGGCTCCCTGCAAGGAGCCTGATGTGGGACTCCATCACGCCCTGAGCTGAAAGCAGTCGCTCAACCTCTAGGCCACCCAGGCATCCCATAGTTTCATTGAAATTTAAGGAATTTTAATGACAATAGTAAATTAACTTAGCATTTTTGATGGGGTGCTTCTATAACAAGCTACCAAAATACACGATTCAATGAGGAAAGAAGCCAATGAGAAAAGATTACACTGAAAATCCAAATAAAGAGGCATCTGAGTAGCCCAGTTGGTTAAGCAACTGACTCTTCATTTCTGTTCAGGTCATGATCTCAGGGTCCTGGGATGGATCCCCACATCTGGCTTCACCCTTAGCAGGGAGTCTACTTGAGATTCTTTCTCTCCCTCTCCCTTTGCCCTTCCTCACCGCCCCCCCCCAACTTGCATTCCCTCTTTCTACCTCTCAAATAGAAAAAAATCTAAAAAAAAATCCAAATAAAAATGGTAAGTGAATTATAAAGATGATGTCTCCTTACTGCATGAAGAATAAAAGCAAGACTCTGCAGCCAGTATTTAAGGTCTTCCATAATGTAACCCCACATTTTTAGATTAATCTTTACTCATTGGTGCTTGGTTATGTAGCACATCTCCAATCTCTCACTTGGAGTGAATGACCGCTAAATCTGCTTGCTCTGCCTGGAAATGTTTTTTTCTCCCCTCCTGCAAAATGTCTGTCAAAACTCTAATATTGCTTCAAGACTTAGTTCAAATATTTCCTTTTCTAAAAATGTTATCCAAGTTTCTCTCAATTGCTACTTCTTTCCACTAACACTCTCCCCATATATCATAACAATTCTTTGTTTCAGCTGCTCATGTGCCAGTGGGCCAGGAAGTAGTGTGTATTTTTAATTGCACCATAATGAAGTCTTATTCATTTTTATGTTTCCCATAGGACCTAGGACTCTGCCTGCATCCTGGCAGTTACTCAATGAGGAGTCACTGAACTGAAATAAATAAAGAACTTTGTTAGAGCCACCGATACAGGTATATATTTGACTTATCAGTCTACACGAGATCCTAGAAGTTATAGATAATTATATAAAGCACATGTTTTAACTATAACAGTGACTAAGAAAAAGTATCTTAAGATGACAAAAGTTTATTTCTCTGTCAAGTAAAAGAAGTTTGGAGGTTGTTGATACATGGCTGAGATAAGAGTTCCATGACTCTATCTCCATGGTATTATGTCTTAGCTCAGGCTGCTACAACAAATATCATAGACCGGGTATGTTAAACACATTTAATTTTCACAGTTTTGGAGGCTGGGAAATCTACAATCAAGATATCTTTTCTAAGTAACAGGACTCTGTTCTCTACCTGCTTTTCAGCAATTTAATTATAATGTGCTGCAGTGTTATTTTCACTGTGTTTATCCTGCTTGGGTTGTTGTGCTCATGGATCCATGAGCTAAGAGTCAATACCAGATTTGGACATTTTTGGCCACTATTCTTCAAAACATTTTTCTTTCCTCTCCCCACTTCCTCTGGACTTGAATTAAAGATATGATAGACTGCATCACATCTCTCCACAGGACACAGCATTGTTCATGTTTTACTGTATGCATTGGTTTGCATAGTTTCCATTGTAATGTCTTTGAGTTGTTTAATCTTTTCTTCTGCGGAGTCTAATTTTCATTGAATTCCATCCGGTAGGATTTTCATTTTAGATATAATATTTTTTTAGCACTAACAGTTTCATTTAAAAAAAAAACTTCCATTTCTCTCCAAATTTTATTTAGGTTCAATTATTAATATATAAATTTAAATTCTTGAGAATACATTGATAATTTTAAGTCCTTGTTAGCTAAATCTATAACCACTGTTATTTTGGGGTTTATTTTTCAATTTATTGACTTTCCTTTTATTTGTGGATCACATTTTCTGCATTTTAAAATATGTAGCAGTGTGATTGGATGCTAGGTATTGTTATTATTGTTAGTATGTTGCTATATTTTGGATTTTGTTATCTGCCTTTAAAGAGAGATGAGGGATGGCTCACTTGGTTAAGCTTCTGACTCTTGGTTTCAGCTCAAGTCATGATCGTAGGGTTCTAGAATTGAGCCCTGGTGGGGCTCCCCCGCTCAGTCAGGAGTCTGCTTGCCTCCCTCTACTCTGCCCCTCCTCCGCTCATTCTCTCTCTCTTTCTCTCTCTCTCTCCCCCTCTCTCTCTCCCTCTCGCAAATAAATAAATAAATCTTAAAAAAAATCTGTTGCCCTTTAAAAAAAAATAGAGTTGAGTTTTCTTTAGCAGCCATAAAATTACTTGCAGGTCAGATTGATCTTTTTGAAGCTAATGACAGAAAATTCAGCTGTATACAAAAAAATGGAAACATGAAAGTGGAGAATATGATTTGTATATAAAAGGGTTCAATCTTGAAAGAACTCCTGGAAATTGCTGACCAAATTGCTTTTCCTGCTGATTGCTAAAGTCAGTATAAATAGTTACTTATTTAGTTTTATATCCTCATTTTTTTCAACTTGTTTCTACCTTGGTATCACTTCTTGGAAGAAAGAAGCAAAAACCTAGAACTCAATAGTGAAAGTGTAGATACATTGCCCTATTGCCTTGTGCAATGATTTGGTGCAATCCAGGCAGCTCCTTCTTAACTTGATTTCCTTAACTTTATATCACCTCGAAGGGTTATATATGTGCATCCTAGAGAAGAGAACAAGAAGATAAGTTTAGATATCTTTGTAAATATTGAATTTAGCATAGAAATAATCATTTAAGGAGAGACAGAATATGATTAAGTGAGTTCTGCTCTGGTGCATTTTCAAAAGAGTTTAAAGAAGAACATTTTATTTAATCAAATTGCTTAGAGATTATTGAAGAAAAAATTTAAAAGTTGGGGTGTTTGAGCATTCTCAGATATTCCAATTCATAGCATATATATTCTTACCATACATTCTCCTCCTTTTAGAGATTTGTAGAATTCTGTGATTTGAATTTGCCTAGTGTATTTATTTATATGCTTATTATATCAGTAGGTTAGGATAAAACCATAGCAAAACTGAAAAATACTAAAATAGTCCATTTCTATATGTAGGCATTCAAAGGAAAAAGTAATGCTAGTCATCTAAGACATTTAGGTAAAGTCTGTTACTAATTTATTCAATCTACCCACATGATGATGAAAAGTTAACAAAGCAGTCCACTATAGGGATTGATATTTAAGCTTTTTCAGATTCAACTTAAATTTCCCCAAAGTATTTTATCAGTAAAGTTAAAATAGGAATATGATTTCTCCTTCAGAAGTTATTGGTGTAGGATGCCCCAAATATGTGATTTTGGTTGGTTCAGTTAAAAACCACCACCAGAAGAGATTTCTTTTTTTTTGTTTGTTTGTTTGTTAAAATATTTACTCTTTTACTTCTTGATTGTTAGGTTAATATTGCAATTGTACAGTGCATAGCAGTACTTCTCCAAGTGATTAAGACTCTATGAAGTCAAACTGTTCTCATAATAATTTTATGAAGTTATTTGTCTATTTCAGTCTAAGTCTCTCATAAGTGTACAATAGAGCTTCCATAGGCTATAACATGTATGACATTGCAACAAACTGAATGCAGAGATAAATAAAAGATTATTGCTGTTTTCTACTCATCAAGGCATAAAAGAAATATGAAAAATATAAAAAGGTATGACTTGTCTGCAGTTTTTTTTCGAATTGGAAAAAGGTTTTTAAAATAAGAATACATTATGTGAACATTAATAATTTTATTTTTGCTGTTTTAAAAGGAATATAAATATTTTTAATTGCTCAGTTTTATTTCCTATTATGACAAATATCTAGCTCTTTGGTATGCTAAATGATTAAGTGTGGAAAGATTTCTTCAGACCAAAAAGTTTAAGAACCCTGAGTATATATCCATTTAGGCCATGATTCCATATGGCAGTTAGACATTACCAAAAATGAAAACAAAAATAAAACAAAACAAAAACCTGTAGATGACAAATGAGAGGGAGATGTAGAAACATGAGTCTGAGAAAGCAGGAGGATATGACACTGTGAAATAGGCACATCACAGTCAGAGAGAGATGCACACAATGTGGATAACTATTTTAAGTACAACAGCACCAATATCTTTCTCACACCCGAAAAGGAAACAGAATAGCTATAAAATCTTTTACATGATGACAGGACAGATGGACTATAGAGAGGAATTCAGCCATTGAAAATAGCCACAGAGAATCAATGCAAATTAAAAAAAAAAATACATATGTGTGTGGATAATACATGTACGTGTGTGTGTGTGTGTGTGTGTGTGTGTATCCCCCTCTTAAGAGGATATAAATTAGAAAATGGTTTTGGAGACAGTATACATCAAGAGGAAAGCAAAGCTCATTTCTATTTTCCCAGTGTTTGAAGAGATCTTTTCAGGGTAAATGAGAATTTCAAATAATGTTTAGTCAAGGTTGCCTGGCTATAGAAACCCACCATGCTGCAACAGGAAAGAGGATTTATGTGAGGATACAGAGATATTTTGGTTAGCAAGGGAAAAACTGCAAACAAGTTTTAGGAGAGACCAGAACCTAGAAGTGATCAACATCAAGTCCTCAGGACATTAAATTATTCTTCTTCCTTTTAAAACACTTTTTTGCTTCTCTCCGGTATACTGATAAATTCATTTGTCCCTGTAGATCAGTAGTTTTGCTGCTTCATGCAGGTGGCTAAATAGGACTCACATAAGTTCCCATGTTTACAAGCAAAGCTGCCCTCATTTTACCCATTCCAAATGCTTAGAATAATTGGATTGGCCCAATTTGGGTTTATATGCCCGGCCCTGATCGGATAGTTATTGTCTAGAGATAGTTTGGAGCTCCTGCTTATGAAAGAATATGTTAGCTCTCAGAGAAGTGTCTTATAAACAAGACAGACCTGCTTTTTACTGGAAATGAGATATGTAAATACATCTAACAAATTTCTATTTTCCTCTAGGTAACTTAGTTACCCTACCCAGTGTCCCAGCCAATCACTCGGGTAATCACAGTGCCTCGTGGTTTCAGTATATAAAAACTACAGTTTAGTAATTGGTGTAAAAACTCTTTTTTATATATCATTGTAGGTAACTGTTTCTGTAGAAATCTCCTGGACCATTCTCCTCATGAAACCTGAGGCTCCCTAAGCAACAGCTACACTCTAATGAAATTTCTTTCTCTGGGCAACAGACTCTAATAACCTAAATCAATCAAAACTTGTATATAAATGTGTGCAACCTGAGAAAATAATTATGGATGTATGTAGGTCTGCAGTGGAAGCAGAGAGTTGACTTTTAGCACCAGGATCAATTCTTAGAGTAGCATTCTGTCCAGAATGCTCTTTGTCAGGAGGCCCCATAACTGTTGGTAATGTTAGGACAACACTCAATTGGATGCATAAAATGGAAGTCCTAAACGCCACCCCTTCCCTATAGCCTGAGTCAGTGGGACACTCACCATCTTGTCTGACATGCAGTGATGGACATCTCCTGGAACAGCCAAAAAACAGAACTGTTTTCTTAGTAACGTGATCCATTCGCCTTGAATCCTACCTAGGGAATGCGGAGAAAATATAACACCTAACTCTTTGGCCACATATCATCTCTTTCATTCCTCTAGTTAAGGGGAGACATTGGAGCTAGAATTTAAGCTTGACTATGTCTTACAAGTACTGTCTTACATATGTCTCTATATAAGTACCCATTTAATTAAAGGGGAAAAAATAATTGCTATAGGTCCACTCTTGGGACTAGAAAGTTAGATCTTAATTAGTCTAATTTAGAAACTAGGGCAATAGGACATGTGCTACAGTTACAGTTCTTTTTAAAAAATAATTTATTTGAAATCTCCATTCTCAATGCTTATCATGGTTGTACTCAGAAATATTTCCTCTAGCCTTTAGCAGATCCTAGGGAGCCGATTTGATGTTATCAAACTCCCTGCCATCATCTAACATAGCTAACAACTGATGTACTCAAGAGGATACTCTCCCAGATATTGAAATTGGGTGGTAATACTTAGGAAACAGGACCAAAACCCAACCCCCAAATCTTCTCCTGGCTACCTATTGCTGCCCTAGGTTCAATATCACCCTTAGAATCAAAGAAGAGGGATTGAATCCCCTGTTATAAACTTCCTCAGACTATGCTTTCTTTCCATGTAAAAGTCTGCAAAACCAAGGAGTATGTCCATCAAAAGTTTGGGACTCTCTTCTAGACCAAGCTTTGGATACCTGAAATCCCAGAATTTACTTCCCAAACAACTCAAGCCTACTTCCAACATTTGTGCAAGGCATTCTTAGAGTCTGTTATCTCTAGGAAATATTGCACAGCTAAAGGCCCCCTCTGAGACCCAAAAAGGACCAAAAGACTGGTTGGTGTTTACAGGGACATAGATGGAGCTTGGACTTACAGGTTGGGAAGGGAATGCAACCAGGCCCCTCCTAGAGTGGGGTCAAAGCAGGAATGGAAGAGAAAGGAATGGGTTACCTCCTTTTGGGCACAAGGGACTGGATTTCTCTTGCTGCCATGTATTGTTACAGAATCCCAATGAATTCAAGAATTCTAAATTCAAACCTGGCCTTTCAGGTTATTATGGTTTATTTCTCAAAATAGGAGAGTAGCCATTTTCTTTAAATTCTTGGCTTGATTTGGGCCGCCATTTGTATTCTTTCCAGGGACTAACAAATGTTAGAAGTCAGCATGCCCAGATTCTTGGTAGTTTCTAGAAAAATGCAAATGCCTTATTCATATATGACTTTTTGCCCTAACTCTAAAATATTTGTTTGATAGGCTGAGCTGGACAGGAAGAGATAAAAGCAAAATCCTCTGGCAACTTAAAGTGGAATCAGATAGGCGGCTTGTTTATGCCTCTCCCAAGCCCAGAGCTACATTTCATCTCCTCATATTCAATCTTCAAAAGCGAGTGAAGGTGAATCTAAAGAAATGCCTGACAAAGGAGAGTGGAGGATAAAGGGTTCACTTTAAGACACAGAGAACATCAAACTAAAACAATCTATTCTAGGATTCCTGCATCTGAGACTGACCACGGGCCCTGAAAGACGTTTTCTCCATCTATACCGCCTGGGTGGGATTTCTTAGTGAAGAGGGACTGAAAATCACCATTGAGATATTACTTGTATTTCTTGAACATTTATTAGGCTAAGAAACTATAGGTTGAATGCTTTCTTCCGTGACTCATTTTGCCATTATAATTAAGTCCAGCACAAAAATCACTTTCAATCACTTGTGACAGATTGGTACCTGGACTTGGCAGACCAAATAGACAACTGAAGCTAAGATTATTGTGCAGAGGGCAGACTGAGAAATGCTCTCGAGTCATGCCCATTAGAGAATCAGGCCTCAGTGAAGTCAGTGTGTGCCCAGGTGTGCCCTCACTTACACAAACACAGCCTTCAGTGATGTACCAGGCAGAGCCAGGATTGCTCTCTCACAGCATTCAAGTAGCAGCCTGAATGCTAAAAATTCAAATTTCTTATCCTCCTTCTCATCTGGTAAATTAATACTGCAGTATTTTTTTTTATGTTGTTAACCTCTAGGTACCTTACCATTTATGGAATTTTATGACACCTACTATGAGAGTACAAATCAGCTGTCAGGAAAGTTGACAACGTCAATATTATTCACTGCTGATCTTCTGATCAACTGCCATATTTTCTGGCAGGTCGAAATTAGCCAGATGGTCTGTTTTCAAGCTTGATGTTATATCTAGCTATGTGGCAATGTAAGTGCTCATAAAGCCTATCCTTTGCAGGGTTCACCCTGTGTGTAAGCAGGTTAGGTGGCTGCCTCTGAGGCATGATTTCGGAAGCTGCAAATCCTCCCTATTGCTGATATTTTAAAACATCGACTCTGCACCTACCATTGTACTAAAAACCCCTGCTAAATGCTAGAGCTAGTAAGACACAGTCTTGCTTTCCAAGTCATTAGTGTTATAAAAGTAGCAGACACGGTTGACTTGCCAAGGTGTGCAGAATTCTTGTAGGAAAGGGGCTCCTTGTCGTTAAGTAACTAGGTCTCTTTGTTGCCTGTGTTAAAAATGCAAACATGGAAGATAAAACTCACTGGTCTATTAATATCTATATTAGTTAGGTAAAGGCTAAACTGCTATTTAAAAAGTAGGTCCCAAACATAGTGGCTTTACAAGATCCATCAGTTCTTAGGAAATATCTTCATTTGCATGATCAAAGCTGAGTTACAGATATGTCCATGTCCTGGCTCAAGGCAAGGGAAAAGAGCACATGTTGGGGCAAGCAATTTTCTTTTCTTTTTTTTTTTTTCTTTTTCTTTTTAGCAATTTTCTTTTAAACCAAAGAAGCAGAAATTGCACTTACCACTTCCTCTCATATTCTCTTGGTAATAACTAAGTCACATCCTGGAGACAGCTGCAAAGGAGGCTGGAAAATATAGTTTTAGCTGGGTAGCCACGTACTCAGTATGAACTCTATTCTATGGAAGAATAGAATTATGGATTTTGATAGACAACTAGCGGTCTCTACCACAGAATCATTAAAAACATAAGCATGCTCTGCATAGCCCCCTCAATAAAGTAGCTATTGCTTTAGTAAATCTTGAAGTTACGGGATGTAGGAATATTTTTAATGGGGAGAGAGTGAATAAGCATTCTGTAGACTAGTCGGGCCTGATTGTGAGTTGAGTGTGGAGATGAGACTACGCTTGCCTAAGAGAAACTTAGGAACCCTATGAGGGACCAACACAATGGAGCTGGTAGGAAAACAAGGTCAAGGTCTTCCCAGAGCTGTCTTCCCATATCAGTAATTATAAGACTCAAATATTCACTTTTCAGAAACCATATTGTACCTATCCCTGCCTCTCTGGTTGGAAAGGTCATATAGGTGTGGACGTTACCTTTGGGTGTTTCTATATATATAAAAATATTTTAGCATTAATGTTGGAAAAAATCATTTTAAATTAGTGTATTTCCACCAGAAATTTCATACTCTTTTTTTTCCTTTTTGATATCCTTATTCGGATTTTTAAAGTAAAAATTAAAATATATAACGAAGATCATAGGTATGTATTTATACTTAGTCATTTAAGATTTTTTGAAATGCTTGTTGTCGCTGGGATTTGGTAGTTATGTGATGATCTGGCGCCACCCAGCAGACCAAGCGAACATTGACTTCCTTGCCTTCCTACAACTCGGGGCTGAGCGTGGAACCAGCACACAGGAAAGCATTCCTGGCGGTGGACTGAGGCAAGCTTCCTCCAAAACAGCTTGCCCTCCCCACTCTGGGGTCACTAGGCAGGCCGTTCAGAAACTACTAGAAGAGAAAACTGTTGTTTTGGATTAGATGATTATGATTATTTTTTTTTTTACACTGAAGTATTTTATTGTATGCTGCTGCCAGTGAATATAAAATAATCTCCCTTGTGAAATAGAAATTTGTGAAAATTCAGAGAGGTCGATGTTAAGGACTGACAAAAGTAGGAGGTTATGTAGTATGGCCCGTGTTAGAGGGATGAGCTTTTGTACAAGCTTCACATTTAGTTCTCCTTTGAATATTCACTGGTTCCTGAAAAGTGATTTGGAAAACCACCAAAAGATTTGTTTTACTACAAAAAGGGACAGAACAGGCTTTCTGGGGTCTGAAAGGATTCGTACTTGAAGATAGACCAGGTAACAGGGGGTCGTTGGGCATTCTGCAGACAGAAGTGTTTCAAGTCTCCAGCTGCCTGGAAGACGTTCATGCGGTTGAGCCCAGCTTGTTAAACCACTTTCTTCACGTGCTGACGCTGGAGGAACCAGACCTGGTGCTTCCAAGTGTGGGGCAGATTCATCTGTGAGTGGATCGGTCGGGTGGTGGATCCTCAGGGCCTTGAATTAAAGTCTTATTTTTTAAATGCCAAGTTCTACACACAAAATTAGGATTTTTTTCCACTTTGTACAATATCCATTCCCCCCCTTTGCAGGAATAAAGTTGGAGTTTTGGTCTTTACTACCACTCCTTAGAGTCCTTCTCATTCCCTTTGCTTTCATTTCTAGAAATCACAGTGCAGAGCTCAGAGAACCCACTAATCTGTGATGCAATTTGAATTGTAAGACATTTTCCTAGATGTATGCATGGTACTGGAATTGGGGCTATCTTAAGGAGAAACATTTTATCTACAGGACTGTAATTTAGATTTCTCCAATATTTACCTCTTTTCTACACACCCTTTCCATCACATGAGTTCCCTGGAGAGTATCTCCATTGTATAAGTTACAAAGAAAGATGTATCAAATCTTTCTACTCTTTGTTGTAAAAAATATAAGTAGGCTTTTGCCCAAATTGCCTTTAAGTGCTTATTACATTCTTCTTTATAAATGTATGCCCTTTCTAGACCCTTCACATAGACAGCACTGTTGATAAAAACAGTATTAAGAGCTAATTATTTTTGAAGACATCACTTAGGTGGAAAATCAACGTAACATAAGAGAAGCTATGATAATCTCTCCAGTTGGGAAGAGTTTATTGGTCACTTAAATTGAAGAAAGTGCCTATGGCCTCTTTCTGAAAGTCCTTAGTAGACTTTTTAATTATTGGTGACACCAGTTATTGATTTCAAGTCAGAAGTTCCTATTCAGCTCAAAAGTCAAGATCCCTAAAAAAAAAAAAAAAAAAAGAAAAAAAAGTCAAGATCCCTCAAAGAATAACCTATATTTTTCTTCACCTCCATTTATTATTCAGTCTTCAATCGAATACAGTCGGGTTTTCATCCCTTCTCTTCATGAAATTCTGTTAGAGTTGGGAGAAATCTTCCATTCTCCAAATGCAAGGACTGTGCTTCGGTCTTCACTTTGTTGTAGCATTTAGCTCCCCTGGATGCTATCCTCTAATTTATCTCTCTTCTTGATTTCCTGATTGACTTTTTCTGATTATTATCCTATCTTTTCCTTCTTTGTTTCTAAAGAAGTTTCCTCTTCCTCTGTCTACCCTTTCTTAAGATGGAGTTCAAGGGTCTGTATTTGGCCTTGTACTTGTCTCTTGGGATCTTTCAACCATTCCAATGACAGCAGTCACTGTGACTTTCTCTAACGTGACCTCATTCCTGTCCTCAAACCCACATATTCAGTTGCTGACTGGACATTTCCAATAATATCTCACAGATATCACAAAAATATCCAAAGCAAATTCACTGCCTTTCTTCTCAGTTGTGATTCTCCTCCTTTATACTATTTTGATGAAAAGCATCCATCCAGTTTCCCAGCAAGAATCCTTGAAGATTCTAGAAGTCTTCCTATTGTCACCTCCCATCTGTACCAAGCATCCAAGAAGTGACTAGTTTCTATGAATTTTAGAAATGAAATATATCTCCAGTTTATTACTTTTCTCTACTCCTACTTATTCTTCATTAATTTAAGCCATCATCATCTCTTAGTAACTGGAATAATTACTAATTAATAGTCTCTCTCTCTCTCCTCCCCTTCAAAACTTCTTTGACAATTCCACCAGAGTGAAAAGTCCAAATCTGATCTTATTATTTTCCATATGAAAAAGTTCTAATAATTAGAAGGATGTTGAAATATCTTACCATTATAAGGGCACCAGGGTGGCTCAATTGGTTAAATGTCTGCCTTAGGCTCTGGTCATGATCTTAGGTTCCTGTGATCCAGGCCCATGTCTGGCTCCCTATTCCCTGAGGAGCCTGCTTTTCCCTCTCCCTCTGCTCCTCCCTCCTGCTTGTGTGCTCTCTCTCTCTCAAATAAGTAAAATATTAAAAAAAAAAAAAGAAATCTCCTACCATAATTATAAATTCATCCATTTCTTTTTGCAAAAATGTTAGTCTCCTGTGAATTTGTCTATATTTTGTTTGTTTCTGTAAAGTTCTGTTTCATTTTACTTTTTAGCTCCATTTTTGAGATCATGCACATTTAGATAAATTAGGTCATTTTGATTAATTCACCTAGTTATCATTATGAAAATCTCTCTTTATCTCTGGCAATACTCCTTGTTCTAGAGTCAACATTTTCAGATATTAATATAGTCATATCAACTTTCTTCCTATTGGGATGTGCATGGTACGTCTTTTCCATCCTGTTACTTTCAACCTATTCACATTGCACTTAAAATGACGTTCTTATAGAGAGCATATTACTAGTATTAGTAATTATTTTTTAACTATTGCTAATTATTATTAGTACTCATTTTTAATCCCTCTGACAACATCATTTTTTTCTTTGGCATGTTTATTCCATTTACATTTAATGTAACTGTTGATATGGTTTGCTTGGTGTTTAACATCTTTTATTTTCCATTTGTTTTCTTTTTTTCTTTTGATCTTACTTTCCTCTTTTAAAAAAAGTTAATCTAGGGGGAGTCTAGGTGGCTCAGCTGGTTAAGCACCTGCCTTCAGCTCATGTCATGATCCCAGAGTCCTGGGATTGAGCCCTGTGTCAGGCTTTCTACTTCACAGGGAGCCTGATCCTCTCTGTCCACCTCCACCCCCCTGCTCTGCTCATGCTCTCTCTCTCTCTCTCTCAAACAAATAAAAAATAAGATCTTTAAAAAATTAACCTAGTATATTTTAGTGTTTTATTTTATCTAACCTGTTGGGTTTTTATTTTATTTTTCTGAGTAGTTGCTCTAGGTATGCACCTTTAACCTATCATATTCTATCTTAAATTAATGTTATTTCACTTCATGTCTAATGTAGGAAGCTCACCAAATTATAATCCATATAGCTCCATTTTATCACTTATAATTCTTATATATATATATGACCATTACATCCTATAAACCCCACAATATAAATGTTTTTTTTTTTTGCTTTAAGTAGTCAGATGTTTTTCAAATAAATCAGAGGATGAAAAATAATTGGAGGCATATTTATCTCCTTATTTCCCATTTTCAGCATTCTTCAATTCTTCTGTAGATCTGAATTTCCAAATAGTATCATTTCTCTTCAGACTGAAGAACTTCTTTTAGCATTTCTTGTAGTGCAGGTCTGATGGCAAGAAATTCTCTCAGCTATCATTTATCATGTATTTATTTATCTAAAAATGTGTGTGATTTACCTTCATTTTTGAAGGCTTTTTTTGCTACCTATATGATTCTAGGCTAATTTTATATTCTGGTTGTTTTCTTTTAGTACCTTAAAGATATCAATCCATTGTGTCAGCCTTGCAGTCCTTTTAATGAGATTGTTACTTCTCTGTGTGTGTTATACATTTTACTCTGACTCTCTGGCTCCTTTTAGAATTTTCATCTTTACATTTGACTTTCAGTAGTGTGACAGTGATATGCCTAGGTGCACTTTCTATGAATTTATTCTACTTGAGATTCACTAAACTTCATGGGTTTCCAGTTTATGTATTTTTAAACATATGAGGAAACATTTCTGTCATTATTTTCTAAGGTTTTTTTTGTCCTGCCCATTCTCTCTTTCCTATCCTTCTGGGACTCCAATTTCATATATATTTGACTGCTTGATATAATTCCACAGTTCAACTAATGCTTCTGTTTGGTGTATTTTTGTCTTTTCTTTCTATGCTTTACTTTTCAGAAAAGTGAGAAGTGAAAAATAATAGTTTTTTTTTTTTTTTCCTCCAGAAAGTTTCTTCTCTCAACTATTGGCTATAGTGACAAGGTGATTATTCGCATTTAAACTGATAAGAACAGATACTACACTTGATCTTAGCCAAAAGGCCGAGAAGCGATGATTATTCGCATTTAAATAAGAGTTCATTTGGCTAGGACTGGGCTGCAGCTCACTTCTGGGTAATGCAAGCCTAAACTTTCAGTTCCCTAAAGAATGGCTAGTCCCTTCATTCTTATCAGGATTTGATTGGGACTTTATGTAACCCTTTTTGGATTCCTCAATTTCAGGCATAGGGACAAAGGAAAAATGTGGGAGATGGGACAGATGGTATGTTTTCTTTCAGTTTATCAGTCCTGCCTTCATTTCCATTTTCTCAGTAAATTTGGGGTGGGGTAGAGAGGATTTGCTGTGTTGAGTAAATTATAGTACTTGACAGTCTTTCAGACTTGGAAATTTCCCACCTGCTTCCATCATTGCCAGTAGTTCAGTTGCCTTTGTGTCCACCCAGTTAAGTTCTGAGTCTTTTTTTTTTTTTTAAGATTTTATTTACTTATTTATGAGAGACACAGAAAGGAAGAGACATAGGCTGAGAGAGAAGCAGGCTCCTTGCAGGAAGCCCAATGTGGGACTCAATCCTGGATCCTGGGATCATGCCCTGAGCCAAAGGTAGATGCTCAACCACTGAGCCACCCAGGCATCCTAAGTTCTGAGTTTTGAGAGCCCGTCTGCTCTTCCTGAATCCAGACCATCCAGTACTCACTATTCTCTTATGAAGGGCTCCTCTTTCTGGAAATCAATTCATCAAGATTTTCATGTTTCCATTATTCTTTGATAGTCCCACATAAGTGTGATTTTTACATTGTCCATGTTTTTTTGGCGTTCCCATGGGAACTAAGGTCTTCTCTGTCCTACTTGGAAGCAGAAAGTACTTAGAGAACTTTTAAGTAGTTTTTGAGACTCTATTCAAGGGTTACCTCTTAGATGTCTTTATAGAACTTCTCATTTGAAACTAATTCTTCTATTGTGGCTTCTGTATTTAATCCTATAGTATCAGCTGTGATACTCTTTAGAGTACCTGGTTGTTTATAGGATTTATCCTACTCTATCCTACTTATCCTACTCTAAGATCATAAAATATTCGAGTCCATAGCCACATTTTATTTGTCTGCTTAATGCCAATAAATAGTAGATTTTGCCCACAGTAGATACATAATACATATTTGTCAAATATACCATATTTTCTTATAGTCTCCCTGACTTCAAATATGCTGGGGTTTTGTTGTTGGTCTTTTTGTCATTACTTTTCCCATCACATGAAATTCTTTTTCTTTCTTTCACCTAGGAAACTCCAGCTTATGCTTCAACATCCAGCTCAGTCAGTATCTTTTTAGTCAGACTTTCCTGAACCTCGTTAAGAACACTTACCACAGTATATGGTAATTTTTATTATGTTCTCATCTCCAGCCCCAGAGCGCAAGCTATAGAGGATAGTAGAAAGATGTAAATTAGTGTGGTTGAAAGAACATTGGCTTTGATTTCAGATGGACTGGGGTTTACATGGACTGGGTTTGTACTTAATAGTTTGGAAATCTTTGGCTAGTTTCTTAAGTTTTCTGAAACTGCCCATGTACAATGCCTGACACATTATCAGCATTCTATAAATGGCAGTTATTATCACTGTGTGGTATTAATGAAATATTTGTTGCAAAGTATTCACAAAATACTGAATGAGTGAGTGAATGAATAATAGCTAAAGTTATTTCACTTACTTTCAGCAGCTTTAGGTTTTTCTTGGATTATCTCTATAAACTATTTCTTTCTTGTATCTGAGATTTGCTCATTTTCATCAGTTTAGTAATGGCTCTCAGTTAACTGTCCCTAGATAGTTTTTGAATGAAGTGAAGTTGACCTGTGAAAAAAATTTAAGAAAATTTTTTCTGAAGACCTATTTAAGGAAAATTTATTTATAATGTCACATCCTCAAATTTTGCTAAGTTTGCAAATATCTGATATCTAAAATTAAACTGTTTTTCATCCATCATAATTCTTTAGACAACATAAAGAAGGGTTTACAGTAAATACCAAACAGTCATGATAATAAATGCTCATTAAATCTTTATATAATTTATATGTGCATATTTCCCAATAAATTCACTAGGTGAAAAAATATTCTGGCTAATCCAATATATACATCACAGTTTATGGCTTATAATTTTAAAGTTCATAAAAATCCAGACCGAATATTTTTCTGAAGGATTGGGTATTTTTTATTTTCCATAGCAAAAGCATATTATTGACTGTGTTATTTAGTTCTTCAGAGAACCTTATTTTTTTATGTTTGTTGTAGATAGACAATAGTGTATTTGGCATTTCAAGATAAAATTAATTTGTATTTCTCAGTTATCGTCAAGTTATTTCTTCTCGCTGATAAAATATTGGAAAAAAAGCAAACTAGCAAGATATCCTGACACATCTATACATTTCTAAAACATAAAATGAAAAATTTGAGAGTGCACAAATCAATTTTTCACTGTAGATATTCATTATCTGCTATCTTGCTTGACTGAACAGCTCAATGACTGAACAAGAATTAGAGCTCATTCATTTTTTCCCCCTTCTTGTAGCACATTCATGAAACGAAGTACCAGGATGAAATGGGCACACTACCAACTTCTCTCTCCAACCCCTGTGCCTGATTTTCCTCATCTGCAATTTGCAGTTTGCTGAGCCTAATCTCATTCTCATTTTACATGCAACACAATCTTTTTTTTTTTTTTGCCTGTGAGTTTGAGTTTAGTATTTTGAAAACCACGTAAGATCTACCCCCCAACACACACACACACACACACACACACACACACACACACCCTACCACCAAACACTGCTGATTCAGCAAGGCATTTTTCCTCTTGCAAGGCAAAGCCATTTCTAGTGAAAGTTCTCCTAAAGATGATTTGTTTTTTCTTAGCCTTATAAGTTTTGTCATCGTGTGCATTTCTCTCAGCATAAAAGGCTCCCTCCTGCCTTTCCTTATTATTTATTGGCTGCTGTACTAACAATAGTTTTCTTGGAAGCAGGGACATTTCTTTCCTTCTGACTTCTTACTAGTCAACACAACTCTCCACTTTGACATGTTATGTTTGGGAATAAAATATTAATATATGAGGCTAGGCTGTGCTTCAAGGAAGATAAAGTGTGGAAATAACACATAATTTGATAATTTTCCTATAATGTGGAAAGGTGTGTGTGTGTGTGTACATATGTTGTAATGGGATAGGGATTTAAACAAATTTAACAAATTTATTTGTTTTTAAAAGAACATCAGGGGCCACCCATATAGTTCATATGAGGTAGCTTGTGCATCTTTGCAAACCTAAGGCAGCACTCTTCCTGATGCAAATGAAATTTAGCAATTTAATTGGTGGCTGAAAAAAAAAAAAGCTGAAAAATGCAAAGGAATTGGAACCTGGGAACATGAGTGAGCAGTAGAAGGCGGTTATGGAAGGGAGCCAGATTTCTACCAATGAGAAATCTCTGTGCTTAACTAATATCTCATCAGTTCTGCAAGCCAGTAGCTGAGTTTTTCATGTTTATAAATGAGATACTCAAGGATTTAATGATTAGGAAGAAAAATGGTAAACAGTGTTATTCTTACCATGAGTCTAGTGTCTTTCTCGCTGGTCTTTTCTCTACAATAACAACAACCAGATCTGATATTATTATATTTTATTTTAGTCCTTTGAAATTCAGGAACAAATGGTGATAGTTTAAATTTCCTAAAATAATTTTGTTATATCTCAATTTTCATTACCCTTTGCTCTTAGGAAGAAAAAGCAAGAAAAATTGTTAATGTCATTATTTTCTAACACATTCATTGACAAAATCTTGAAGACTTGTCTATCACCATCATTGTGTTTATTTTGAAAGGACTTCATCACTTGCATACTCTTATTCATAAATCATAAATATTTATAACACACCCAGGCATTTATGACTAATTTCAACAAAGCAAAGCAAAACAAAATGAGTTGCTACTTCTTAATAATAAGTCAAATCTGAATATAAAAATGCAACAAAAGTCTCTGGGTTCAGGAACCCCAATTTTACCTACTTATTTGAAATTATATAAGAGTCCACTTGGATATCATTATAATATAAAGATAAATACATATATAAATAATATTCCTTTGTTATACACATAAAATATATTTCAAATGTGATCAAATGAAGATATTCTTGGAACTTAAAAGCACATTTCTTTGAATTTTGGTTTTTGGACTATCTGCATCAGAATTATCTAGCTCAGGGCTTCTTAAACTATACGGGAGAAAGGTCTTTTTATTTAATATTTTCTTAATCTCTAGAGGGCTGAAATTTTGTTCTATGCTCTGTGCAGTGAGGAAAGTCCACTAATTATGGGGCTTAGGTGTTGTACCAATGAAAGATTGTTCAGAAAGTTTCTAGTCCCTTACTCTCATTATCTGTACATCTTTCCTCCAGGAGAGTAACAAATAGTTTGTGAACTCTCTCATCCTCAAAGCACACTTCAAATGGCACTGAGTTAGCAGGCTCATGAAAGTCTTAATCAGAATCTTGTGAGGTGGATCTTAGGGATTGGCATGTCTAACAAGTCCCTAGGTGATATTTATGTACCCTAAGGTCTAAGAACTATTGCTGTTAGATACATCCAAATATCGTCCTTGCTCCCAATCACAAGCCCACACAACCTAAAGTCAATTATAATACTTTATAGAGCAAAAAAAAATTATAACAGGAAATTTGCACCAGAGCCAAGCACGTGGTCTTCCCACAGTCTCTTTAATAGTTACTGCCCAGACCCTGCATTCATTTTTCATCACCTGAACATCCCTATTTTCTGTCCATTAGACACATTTGGTCTTTTTCTCTTCCTTGGCTTTCAAAGTATTACATCAGATGATTCATCTCTCCTACTTCTGCATTTCTTTTACTTACTGTTTCCTGCTTATTCTGGCCATTAGCCTTGCTCCAAATTCAATCTTATCATTGCTAAATTTTGATACGTACTTTCTTCCTCAGTGATTTTACCCATTGTGGTGACTTCCCTCTATCACTTATGTATTAACAATTCCAGTTTGTGATTTTAATCCAGTGTTTTTTTTTTTGCCTACTATTCCACTCTGCCTATAAGATTATCATACTTAGAACTCTTTTATTCCTTTCATTTCTATCTCTGCCAGTGCTAACAGCCTTCTGGCTCATGCCTCTAAAATGGCCACATAAGCTCCATTCTGCACAATTTTGCTACATGCCATTCAGGTATACTTCAAAGAGAATGCTGTCCCCTGGAGTTATGCACCATAGTAGTCCTGATTCTCTCAGTCACCCTGGCTTATAACCATGCAGACTGACTTAGTTTACATGGTTTACATTGTCATTCATTTATACATTCAACAATAGAACACAGTTGGGAGCAGGGACATAAGCCAGGGAAATGCATCCTGCAGCAGTCAGCTCTACTGCATGACTGTGTAGAATAAAACATGAATCTGAGGGCAAACAGACCCAGGATTATCATAGCAGTTTACATATATTCAAGAACTGTATTTTTGAATGGATTATATTGGGCTCTATTAAGCCAAAGTTTTGTCACAAAAGCAAGGAATTCTGAAATCATGCCATGGCAGCTATCTTCCTCTGTAAGTAATCCCTGAGTAAGATATAAAAGTGTAAAGCAAAACAAAGGAATACCTTATTTGAACTGGAGTTTGGACACAAGCCTTAAAGTAGACCTCCACTAAGAGAGGGTGAGCCATGCAGAAGGCTCCTTTTCTACCAAGTAAACCAAACCCTCAAACCAAAGTGGGCCATGTGATTTCTCTCTTAATTCTATACTTTGGTATTAGTTCTTCCCAATGTGTAACTTATGATATATATGGACAAAAAGGCAAAATGAACCAGACTCAGAGAGAGATATAAAGAAGAGTGAAGAAACTGTGTGCCCTAGGGCGCCTGGGTGGCTCAATAGGTTGAGCATAGGATTTTCTCTTTTGGCTCAGGTCATGATCTCATGGGTCCTGGGATCAGCCTGGTGCTTAGGCTCCATGCTCAGCAGGAGTCTGCTTAAAGATTATCTTCTTCCTCTTCCTAGTTCTCTCTCTCTCTCTCTCTCTCTCTCTCTCTCTCTCATAAATAAATAAATCTTAAAAAGAGGAAGTGTGTGCCCTAATATGAGATAGCTGGCTAATGCTGCCTCTTGAGTGAGACTTGGGCCAGGCCATATACCTAGACTTAGCAATCAAGGAAAGTTGAGAGGATGATAGAGTCACCACAAGGGAACAAACTGTGATGCTCTCCTCAGCCCAGCCTGTGCTGAGTGGAAGAGAAGGAAGAAGGGAGACCATTGAAAGCAATGTGTTGACTCTCAGCTCTTTTGAAACCTCTTAAAACATGACTCATCAGTCTTTTACACTCTAGAGATGGGAAAAGAAACACAGATCTTTCTCTGTGCCAGAGCAAAGGGGGGGGGGCGCACAAGGAAAAAGAGTCATGGTACCTGCTCCGAGGAAGCTCAGGGACACATGTGAATGAAGGAAGCTAACCTGTTCCTGTTCCTTTCTACATTGTCTGGCACAAGCATGACTTGTGCTTTAAAAATTCCACACATAGGTTAGCTGACGTTGTCATAAAAATAAGAAAGTAGAAATCTTCCTACTTTTTGATATTTATTATTATGGAAACAAATCGATGTGTCATGCTATCCAGACAAATCGATGTGTCATGCTATCCAGATAATGCTATCAAGTATTAACCTGAAATTAGATACTTTAATATTTCAGGTATATCATTGTCAACAGTACTTTGAGCAACGGTGTTGAGCACCAAGTGTCAGTATATGTCATCACAAAACTCACAGTTATAGTACTTGCTGCTATTTCTTGTATGCTATCTTGTCTTCCCAACTCTTTATTGATTGAAATACCAGTAACAGAATATATTACCCTTTGAAAATGTGAACTTAACCCGTGTTAAAGGGTATTGTCTGAGCAATACTTTCATCATGTAGGAGTTTGGGGAAAAAAAAAGTTGCCTAGAAACAGTTTTCTAGGTTTCTTCTGATCATAACAGTATCTTTGGATTTCTTATATAGAATATAGATTCTCAGGTCTCTTGGAGACAGTGAGTCAGTAGTTCTGATGCTGGGACCGGAAATTAGAGTTTTTAACAAGTACCCCACATGAATCTTATGATGAAGAAACACAATTGTAAGGTGTCTTTGAATTCTAAGGTTCTATAATTCTATTGTAATCCCCTGGGCCACAAGAAACATGTAATTAATGGCTGTATTAAGAATTAGTATTGCACTGATAACAGAGAGGGTGTTCAGCATTGATGTAACTGATCATTGGTAAGCATTTGACAGATTCTTAGGCTTCAATTCCTAAGTGCAGTTATAGCCAGTGGTGTTTGGATGGTAACTTGGAGGTGAAAATGAATCATTAAAAAATAAAGGTATCATATGATTTCATTCATATGTGGAATTTAAGAAACAAAACAGATGAACGTAGGGGAAGGGAAGGAAAAAAATAAGATGAAAACTGAGAGGAAGGCAAGCCATAATAGATGTTGAACTTTAGGAAATAGTTGCTGGATGTGGGTGAAGAGAAGGGATAATTGAGTGATGGTCATTAAAGAGGGCACTTGATGTAATGAACATTGGGTGTTATATGCAACTGACAAATCACTAAATTCTACCTCTGAAACTAATACAAAAAGAAAGAAAAAAGGTTATTGTGATTTTCAAAACATTTCACAGTTTATAAAGGTTTTTATTATGTGCTCTATTTTGAATCTCATCACAATTTGAAGTTGTTAAAGCACTTTTATTGATATTTAACAAATGTAAAAGTCATGGATGTTTACAACCTGCTCCCCCTTTCCTCAGCTACTGCATGTGGAATTAAGATTCAAATTATGATCCCAGGGTTCTTTATGATTTTTCCATAGTAGTTGGCTACTTTTCTACCTTCCTGTTCTTGTTGTAAAGCCAGCAGAAGAGAATTCACCATTTTAATCCTGCATAAAGAGAGCAGTATTGCAAGTGAAACCAGCTAGTACCAAAATTGTTAACTATCTTATGCAAAACATGAGACCAAAAGTGGAATTTTCAATAATATTATCTCTTCTTAAGAAAGGATTTGCATAATTTCTTTTTTTTTGAAAGATTTTATTTATTTATTTGAGAGAGAGAGAGAGAGAGAGGGAGAGAGAGAGAGAAGACCATCAGGGAGGAGGGGCAAAGGGAGAGGGAGAAGGAGACTCCCTGCTGAGCAGGAAGCCTGATGCAGGACTCGATCCCAGGACTCCAGGATCATGACCTGAGCCAAAAGCAGCCCATTAAACACCGAGCCACCAGGCACTCCAATTTTAGTAATTTCTAGTGAGCTCAAGAAAATACTCACCTAGTCCAATCTATAAATCCTCATATCTCATAATTTTCCCACACAATATTGGCCTTCATTCTTCTAAATGACACAAATAAAGTGTACTTTTGAGAGGGTTGGGGAATAAGTTCTGATGAGTGAGCAAGAACCCTTCAGAAGATGAATTAAAATTAGAGGGATAATCAAACTACCATTGCGGGTGCTTCTCAACTGTACCTTGAGGTCCACCTCAGAATGACAGAAACCAGAATTTCTAGGATTGAGTCCTTTGTGAGATATTTATGATACTTGCATCAGACTGCCAGAGAAAGCTTAACCTAACTGTGTATATAGATATAAATCTTTTTTTGAGGAGCTAGTTCTCTAAGTATATGTCAAACTTTTGGCAGGTTTCAGTAGCACTATTAGAACAGATCAACATTGATGAAGAATTATTTATTTAGGGCACATAGCATTTTGTCTCAGAGGAATTGGGATATCAGATGCTTACCTCTCTTTTTGATGGCAGGAAAAAAAAAACTTGAGTTTGAGAGATGGACAGAGCAACATTTTTTACCAAGTCAATTGTTATTTTCTATTTGATTTCATTAGTTTACATATTTTGGGGGAAAATAAGCAACTGTGTTCTTTGACAGGATTATTAAATCCTAAATTGTGTCCATTTGTATGTGGCTTGTATTTATACAATCAGAAAAGAAAATAATGCCCAAGCCAACAATCTCCAAACAATTTCCAACGAGAATAAAATATTTTTAAAGTCTACAGATAGCAAATGTTGCTTAGCCATAATCTATATCAGGCCTAGGGGAAAAGTTAAAGAAAAAGTTGAGAAACACTTTGAAATGTTAAGTTATAGTACAACTCCACCTGATGGAATTCTGTTGAATTTCACTTGTGTTGAGAAACACTATGTGTATACATGTATATGTGTGTGTGTGTATATATGTATATGTGTGTGTGTATATACACACACATATTTTCACATAATATAGGTATTTTCATATATATATGAGATACCATCTGAATTTATATTTGATCACAGTTTTGTGAAGATGAAATGATTAGTAATATGGATAGAGAAAGGGCTGGAAGAAAATACATACAGATATAAACAGTTTTTGATAATGTGTGGAAAACTTAGAGTGAATATATTTTTTATATTTAAAATATTTTCCACATTTTCATGTTTGTCTATATACATCTTTATATGTGTAAACTTAATCGTGAAAAAAGTCAGCAAAATACATTTTTAAAAAGTAAGAAACATTTTGCAAAACACCAATGGGCAGTTTTTTGGGGGCTGTCTCCATGATAAAAAGGTTATGCTGCTTAGCTCTTGTATCCTGTTTTTAATTGGTTGTGACTTGTAATCCAATAGTTCAATAAAAACAGAAGTGAGATAATTGCATTTTACTTCCACCTTTTCCATTAACTTGGTTTGCTATTATGGGCAAATAATTTAATATCTCTACTTCGTTTTCTTCAGTGAAATGAGGACAACCACATTAGCTTTTTTTAAACTTTAGCACCAAGAATTAATTGAGGCAATGACTGGAAAGAATTGCTAGTACATGAAGAAAATATTCATTAATATTCTGCAAGATAATATCGTTATTTCTTGGAGCAGTTTAGAAATACCAGCAACCTAAAACTTTTTTGTAAACTAAACCTAAATAAGTAATGCCAAAAAATAAACAAGATCTTGATAAAATCAATGAAAATGAGTAAAATATGTGGCAGTGGAGATCTGTTTAGTTGAGTGTAAGAAATAATTGGATATGCTTCCTAAAGCAGTTAAGCCTTAAGCTGCTAATATATATATATATATATATATATATATATGCTAATATATATATATATATATATATATATAATGGCTTAAATAAGATGGAAATTATTTTTTTTAATGTAAGAGTCTAGAAATGGGCATCCAGACTGGAGGACACTATCACTAACATTCCATTGAATGATAAGAATTTAGTCATATAGCCATACCCAGCTTTAGAAGAAGCTTGGAAATGTAATCCCTAAATGGTTCACCATATTATTAGAGAAAAGGGGTAAAAAGATTTTATGTTTTGTTGTTTTGTTTTAGGCTAGGTAGCATTCTGCTAATTACATTTATACTTAATTTGGTTTCTGAAAACAGCCTATGAAATCATTGCATCATCAGAAGGAAACCATATCCTACATTTACTTCCTTCTGATATCATCCCATCCCATTGCTTTAAATTACACCATACACAATGATTTTCAAATTGTATTCCCAGCTTTGATCCTTGGAGGATAAATAAACTAAAACTTTACCATAATAATAAACTCATCCAACCTCTTGGGTACCTAACATCTCAAATTTAACATGTCAGGTCGAGTAATGGCACCAAAAGCCACCCAAAATCCTGAAGCCAGATTTGATTTCTCCCTTCCGCATGAAGTCAATCCTTGATATTTCCATTCTGTCTGTCTTCCACTAGTAATAAAAACTCTGAGTTTTAGATGGGCACTTGGCATCTATGTTAAGTTACAGACTATTTTTCCAGCTTCGCTTTTAGTCAAATGTGGTCACGTAACTAAGCTCTGTTTCCTTGAATAAAGACTGAAGCCATTCATGAAATTTATAGGTTATGCTTATAAAAGAAGTGATGGCAAATGAAACTCTCATACTTGTACATAAATGTCTATGGCAGCTTTATTCATAACAGCTGAAAACTAGACACAAATGTCCATTAGAAGATGAATGTATAAACAAATTGTGGTATATCATAATTCAATGGACTAGTTCTTAGCAACAAAAGGGAATAGACTGCTGATGTACACATCAACATAGAAAAATTTCAGAAACATTATGCTGCGTAAAGAAGCTTTACACAGAAGACTACAAACAGCGTGTTTACATTTATAATAAATTCTAGAACAGGAAAAATTATTCCATAGTAGCAGAAAAGAGATTAGTGGCTTTCTGGGAATGTTCACTGCAAAGAGCCCAACAGGAACATTTTTGGAATGATATATATTTTCCATATCTTGAATTTAGTGGTAGTTACACAGGTGTATACATGTGTCAAAATTCATTGACCATAAACTTAAAATGTGTAGTTTATTGTAGGTACAACCCCAATAAAGTTGTGTAAAAGAAAAGATAGTCTTGGGATCCCTGGGTGGCCCAGCAGTTTGGTGCCTGCCTTTGGCCCAGGGAGCGATCCTGGAGACCCTGGATCGAGTCCCACATCGGGCTCCCGGTGCATGGAGCCTGCTTCTCCCTCTGCCTGTGTCTCTGCCTCTTTCTCTATCTCTGTGTGACTATCATAAATAAATAAAAATTAAAAAAAAGAAAAGAAAAGAAAAGATAGTCTTATTTGTAGTAGAAATCAAATAGTAACAATTAATCGTGTTGAAAAGAAACAGTTCTCACAAACAGAAATACAAATGGCTGTTGGAAAATACTCAAACTCACTATGAATAATAAATGCAAATTTAAAGTATGATTTTTGCATATCAATTATTGAAAAAACAAGGAGGATTCCAGTTTATGATCTGGCCTGTAAGAAGTTTGGGAGTCACCATTCAGTCCTAACAAGTGAAACGTTGAAGAAAGTGAAAAATCAACAATGCTCCTTAGATCTTTAAGACAAGTAAGCTCACAGGGCAAACCACTGCCTCTAAATTGTAGACGCCTATAGGCAAATACGGAGAGTCACAACTTACTGTAACAGAAACTTCCTTGGGAGCCAGTGTGAGGGTTGGGAAATTTGAACTGTAATTGAGGAATTGTTGGAGATGCAGTTTAACCCGGAGTTAAAACTCCAGGGGGACCCAGTTATTGGAAGGATGCCTCACTTTTGTGAGTTTTGCCTCCTGAAATCCTACCAGTTTCTCACAATGAATTTTGGAGGAAAATCCACTTGTGCTTCTAGTAGGGCAAGGGGAATTTTATTGGAGTCTAACTGAGCTGGGGGAAAGGAAATACCCAACCCCAGCTGGCTTTAGTCATCCTGTCCCACTTGAAGGGGAGGCAGAACAACTGAGAAACATGTGGAAGTTCAAAGTTCAGAGGCACAGGCTTAGTGAAGGCCAGAATTCTAACTACAGGACTTGAATGTTTGCCACCCTCCCATACTTTCCACCACATTACTAAAGGCCTTACAGCAGCTCCCGTTACTCAGTACATCATGTCCATCGATAAAGAAAAAGATTTACAAGATACTAAAAGGCAAAATCCATAGTTCTAAGAACAAAGCGAGTATCAGAACCAGACTCAGATATGGCAGGCATGTTTTGGAATAATCAGATTGATAACTTGAAACTATTATTAATATACTGAAGGCTTTAATGGATAAAATAGACACCATGCAAGAATAGATGGCCAATGTAAGTAGAGCAACAGAAATTCTAAGAAAGAACCAAAAAGAAATGCTAGGAATCAAAAATCCTGTAGCAAAAGTGAAGGATGACTTTGATAGGCTTATAAATGGACTCCATTTGGCTAAGAATCTCTGAGCATGAGAATATTTCAATAGAAACCTCTAAAATTGGAAAACAAATGGGTAAAAGACTGAAAAACACTAGAACAGAATATCCAAGTGCTCAGGAGGTGCAAGATACATGTAATGGAAATAATAGAAGGAGAAGAAAGAAAGGAACAGAAGAAATATTTGGAACAACAATGACTGAGAATTTCCCACAAATTAAGGTCAGATACCAAACTACAGATTTAGGAAGCTTAGTGAATACCAAGCAGAGTATAGGCCAACAACTGACGTAGGTATATCATTCTCAAATCATGGAAATCAAAGATAAAGAGAAAACTTAAAACAAGGTAGAGGGAGAAACACCTTACCTAGAGAGAAGCAAAGACAAGAATACTATCGATTTCTCCTTGGTAGCTATGTAAGTCAGAGGAGAGTAATTAGTTAAAGTGTTAAGAAAAAAAATCCCACCAACTTAGAATTCTAAGAGTCTACCTACTTATGATTAGCACTGGGTGTTATGTCACTGATAGATCACTAAATTCTACTCCTGGAACTAATATTTCACTATGTATTAACTAACTGGAATTTAAATAAAAACTTGAAACTAATTTTAAAAAGCCTATGGAAAGAACTGCATGCTTTTTAAAAAAAAGAGTTTACCTAGAATTATTCTTGAAAAAGGAAGGAGAAATAAAGAATTTTTCACACAAACAAAACCTGGGAAATCTGTTTCTAGTAGACTTGCCTTGAAACAAATGTAGATTCAGTTCTTTAGAGAGGAGGAAAATGATATGGGCAAGAAACAGATCTACACGCACAACAAAAAAAAGAACACTGGAGAAGGAATAAATAACAGTAAAAGAAAAACTTTTATTTTTCTTGTTCTTAATTGATTTAACAGAAAAGTTTGTTCAAAATGATAAAAGCAAAAATTATACAGTTAAAAGCAAGCATTTACTTTTGCAAACTTATTTATAGTGTGTATATATATATATATATATACACATCGTTGTATATGTATAGTTGTTTATGGCATACACACACACACATATATATATACTTGTATATAAGTGAAATGAATGACAGTAATGGTACCATGAAAGTGAGATAAGAATTAATATTGTAATTATGAGGTATTCACACTACCCAACAAGGGGTATAGTGTCATTTGAAAGCAGAATGGGATGAGTTGTACTTGCATACCACAAACACTAGGACAACTACTAAAAAATATTTTTTAAAAGGTATAACAGATATGCTAAGAGAGGGGAGAAAATGGAATCATACAAAATGCTCGATTAAAACTACAAAAGGCAAAAAAAAGTGGAAGACTTAAAAAATAAGAGCAAGAACAAAAGTAAGAAATTTGAATTAGTACCAAATGTTATAGATATTAATCCAACTGCATTAATAATCACTTTGAATTTCAGTGGTCTAAATGTACCAATTAAAAGACAGAATGTAAGAGTGGCTCAAAAAACAAAACCTGGCAAGAGAGGAAGATGGAAGCTTTGGAGGAGGACCTTGAGCTTACCTTAACCCATGAGCTCAATAGAGAACGATCAAATCATCCTAAACACCCAAGAAATAGACTTAAAGACTGATAGAACAAATTCTACAACTAAAGGGAGAGAAGAAGCCACATTGAGGAATGGGCAGAAACATAACCAGCCTGTCTAACACACGGAAGAAGGCAGAAACTTAGACAAAATGTCAAGATGGAGGAATTTATCCCAAATGAAAGAACAAGATAAAGCCATTGCCAGAGATCTACATGAAATAGGTATAAATAACATGACTGATGGAGAATTTAAAGCAAGAATCATAAGGATACTTAATGGGCTTGAGAAAAGAAGACATCAGTGAGACTCTTACCATAAGGATAAAACAGTGAAAAAATAATCAGAGATGAAGAATGCAATAAACGATCTTGGAAATGGCTTAAGACAATGGACAGCGGGCTGGAAGAAGCAGAGAAACAAATCTGTGACCTCTCTTACTCTGTTGTTGGGAATGCAAATTGACATAGCCACTCTGAAAAACAGTATGGAGGTTCCTCAAAAAATTAAAAAGAACTACCCTAAGAGCCAGCAATTGTACCACCAGTATTTACCCAAAGAATACAAAAATACTAATTCAAAAGAATACATGCACCCTGATGTTTATAGCAACATTATCTACAACAACCAAATTATGGAAACAGCCCAAGTGTACGTCAACTAATGAATGGATAAGGAAGATGTGGTATGTGTATATATATATATATATATATATATATATATATATATATATATATATGATATTACTCAGTCACAAAAAAGAATGAAATCTTGCCAGTTGCAATGACATGGATGGAGCTAAGAGTATTAAGCTAAGCAAAATAAGTCCGTGGAAGACGAGTATTATATGATTTCATTCATATTCAGAATTTAAGAAACAAAGCAAATGAATAAAGGGGGAAGAAAGAAAAAAGGCAAACCAAGAAACAGACTTTAACTGTAGAGAACAAACTGATGGTTACCAGAGTAAGGTGTGTGGGATGATCGGTTAAATAGTTGATGGAGATTAAGGAGAGTATTTCTGATGAACACCAGGTATAGTATGGAAATACTGAATCATTATACTGTACAACTGAAACTAATGATACATTGAATGTTAATAGTGAAAGGGAAAATAAGGGAAGGGAGAAGAAATGTGTGGGAAATATCAGAAAGGGAGACAGAACGTAAAGACTGCTAACTCTGGGAAACAAACTAGGGGTGGTAGAAGGGGAGGAGGGCGGGGGGTGGGAGTGAATGGGTGACGGGCACTGGGTGTTATTCTGTATGTTAGTAAATTGAACACCAATAAAAAATAAATTAAAAAAAAAATAAAATAAAATAAAAACTTAAAACAAAGAAAAAAGAAAAATGAAGCCCAACTATATGTTGTCTAAAAGAAACCCACTTTAAATGTAAAGACACATACAGATTAAAAGTAAATGGAGGGAGAAATACAAAACATGCTAACATTGCTCAAAAGAAAGCAGGAGTATTAAATTCAGACAGAGCTGACTTTCAGAGCAAGGAAAGGAGTCAGGACGAAGAGGGGCATTACATAATGATAAAGGGGTCAATTCTCCAAGAAAATGCAACTCTTAACATTTATGTGCCTAACAACGACCAGTTATGTGAGGCAAATACTGACAGAACTGCAAGCCAAAATACATGAATCCACCATTAGTTAGAGATTTCAAATCCCTCTATCAGAAACAGACAGATCCAGCAGGCAGAAAATCAATTAGGACATAACTGAACTTATCAACACCATCAATCAACTGGATATAAAGGACATCTATCGACTACTTTATCCAACAACAGCAGCAGAATACACATTCTTCTAAAATCACATGGAATTTTCAGCAAGATAGACCACATTCTAGGCCATAAAACACACTTGAACAAATTTGAAAGAATAGAAATCATACAATGTTTTCAGACCACAGTGGAACTAAAAATCAATAAAGAATGATAGCTAAAAAAAAATCCCCAAATTCTTGCAGATTAAACAACAATCTTCCAAATTGCACATGGGTCAAAATAGAAATCTCAAAAGAAGTGAAAAAAATATTTTGAACTAAATGAAAAAGAAGACACAACTTACCAATGGTTGCGGGATGCAGCAGGGCTTTGGGGGAAAATTGATAACGTTGAATGTATATCTTAGAAAAAACCCCCCAAAGATCTAAAATAAGTCTCTCAGTTTCTACCTTAGGAAACTATAAAAATAAGATCAAATTAAATCCAAAGTAAGCAGAAGAAAAGAAATAATAAGAATTAGAGCAAGAATCAATGAAATTGAATAGAGAAAGGAAATCAATAGAGAAAATCAATAAAACCGATTGCTAGTTCTTCAAAATAATCAACAAAATCAATAATTCTCTACTCAGGCTACCTAAGGAAAAATGAGAGAGGACACAGATTACTAATATCTGAAATGAAAGAGGGGTGGATCACTGAAGATCTATTGGACATTAAAAGAATAATCAGTGAATACTCTGAACGACTCCAGGCATGCAAATTTGATAAGCTGGGGGAAAAAGAGTAATCCCTTGAAAATGACAATGTGGTGAAACAACACACGAGAAGAAATGGATTTCTGAATAGGCTTGTATATGTTAAATACATTGTATCAATAATTAATAACCTTCAAAACCAGAAAGTACCTGGCCCAAATGGATTCACTGGTGAATTCCACAAAACACTGAAGAAAAAATTACACCAGTTCCTTATGATCTCTTTCAGGAGATAGAAGCAGATTCATACTCTGAGGCCAGCATTGCCCTGATACCAAAACTAGACAAAAGCATAAGACAACTACAGACCACTATCTCGTGAACCTAAATGCAAAAATTTTATCTTCAATTCCATAAATCCTGGGGATCATCCTTTGTTTCTCAGCCTCTCCTCTAATCGATTCCAAGCCCAATGATGAGCTTTTCACCATAAATACTGGATCTTTACACTTTCTTTAATATTGCTTCCTAGATCAAGGCCTGGGCCACTAGTATCTCATAGACTGTAGCAGTAACTTCTTAATTAGTCTCCTTTTTGCCAGAGCGTGACTCCCACTTCTTTTCTCTTCCCTTCCCCACTTCTCCAAAGCCCTTTTCATGTTTCAGTAATGCTGGAAATTTTTAGATTCTTTAAACTTACCATATTTTAACTCACTGTGGGGAAGTTTGCATATTCTTTTTTTTTTTTCTCTGCCCAGAACATTCCCTAATTTCACCCACCCTCCCCAAAACCTGTCTAGAGCTCCTACTCAACCATCTGGGCCAAACCTAGATAGGACATCACTTATCTTGTGCTAAGAAGCCTTTCTTGAGCCTCAACTGTTGGGTTACTGTTCTTTGTGCTCCTACAGTATCATGTTCTCACACAGTTTTAGCAGTTGTTATTCTGAATTCTTCTCTGTCTCCCATCTAGACTATTTTCTTTCTGCAAAGACAGAATGTATTTCTGTCTTGTTTATATGTGTAGCCATTATCCATCAAAATACCTGTTGTGTAGCAGGTCCTCTATAAGTATTTGGTGATTGTCCACAGCTTCACAAAAGCTAGCTACGTTAGATGCACAGGGTTTTCTGAGTTAATGTGAAGATGGGTACATAGATCATGTTAACTCAACGTGTGCATAAAAATAGTAAATCTAGTCTGTTCTATAGTGGAGGGAGTTGTGACAGCTCCTATGGAATGTTTTGGAAGGAACTTTTGCAAAGGTAAAGTTGTTATAAAATGTTCCACAAAATCTGATGAAAAAATCTGCCCTTGGGGATCAGAACTGTAGGAGAATAAAGTTGATGAAAGAAAATTACCGTTAGACATCTCATGTCAAACAAACCTTGTAACTCTTGTTTTGTGCCTCCCAGCTTGAGTGCATAAGAGAAAAATGCAAATTTTCCAAATGAAGTACAGCTAACAGTGCATAAATCTCAAGAAGACAGTAGGATACACTTATTAAAACTTGGCAAGGATCAGAAATGAATGACTTTTTCTCTGAAATGCCAGCTTTTTTCTTTTTAAGATTAGCTTTTCCCTAAAGCTACATCAATTATAAATAATTGTCTGCTAGCAAAACTGGCACAGCCAAACTTAAAGCAAATAAACTAAGAAATTAAACTGATTAAAAAATAAACAAGAGATTTTTTTTAGCATTTTTTGAGACAATGGTTTCAAAAGAATGCCAGATGACTTCCCTATCTTTGCATATGTAGGAATATTAATTTAAAATTATGAGAGACATAGATTAATATTCTACTGCTGTTTAAAAGAATTCTCTGGGAATCTATACTTTGGACTTGCTTTTTAAAGAAAGTTTTATTACAGTTCTTCTGGCAGTCGTCTCAGTCACATTTCTTTGTTCTGAGCAACTGAAACCGAGCCATGCTAGCTTAAGTTACAAAGGAGAATTTATCTTAAGGATACAGGGGTGTGTCTTAAAACCAAAGGGCAAGGATGTAGCTAGTCTTCAGGAAAAGGAAAGCCGCTAGATAATCCCCTTCCTTCCCTTTTTTTTTTTCCTCTTTTCTCTTTTCTTTCTTTTTTTTCTTCCTGTGGTCCAAATGACAAAATATTGTGACCCTAAGAGTCTCTCTCTCAGTCTCAATTCCACATTCTTGCAAGAGAGAATCTGACTGGTCTAGTTTGGACTCCTGTCCCATAAACCATTAGAAGAGTGGGTTGGGTTGTGAAAACATGCAGCCAAGGCTCACAGATCGCTTCCAGGTAAATGGAGGGGAATGAGTAGCGGATTGTTGGTGTCCACCAGAATTGTTTATCAATTCCTGAATGGAACCAAGAAATATTAACCTCGTATCAAATTAAAGGGTATAGTAAAAAAAAAAAAAAAAAGAAAGAAAATAATGTTATGTTCAACTCAAGGGTCTTTCTAAGGCCCTCATCACAAATTCTAGCTTCACTTCCTCTCTTCCTGCATCTTTGGTTATTTTCCACATGCTGAGACACCCTAACATATATGACCAGCCCCCATCGCATTCCCAATAATTAGACCTATATTTTGCCCTTTTTTTTTTTTAATTACTTCTTATTGCTATCTCAGAAGTAAAAACTTCAAAACTGCACTACTTGATCCGGCACCTCCTTGGTCCGCACTCTACGAACTGTTCCTTCTCCCTTGACAAGTGCATGTCTTCAGGCTACAAGTGCTGTTGGAGTTTAAGAAATCCCCTTGAATCTATCTCACTTGACCTGTGACCTCTGCATTGATTTATTCCAGACTCACCGTTTCTGTCTTCGCCTAATATAACTGCATTTCAAAACTGTCCCTTTGTCTTTGTCTTCTCCTTTTGCTCCATCCTCACATTGGCACCAGTTACCTTTGAAAGATGCTGCTATAAGCATAATTGAGGTGGTTGTCTTTCTGTTTTAAGACCAATTTGGGGATTTCCATTGTCAAAGGGGTAATGTCTGAGATGCTTTTAAATTTGACCAGAGCACCGCTTCTTATCTGCAGCTCTGTGACACATATACTGTGTTTCAATGATCCAGAAATTCTGGCCATGCCACAAACATGTCATGTGTTCGTAATTTGTGAATATGGTACTTGGTACATTACATATCAGTTATTTGTAAACTCGCACATCCCTCGATAGACAGGGGGTTCCTCAAGGGCAGAGGTGCAACCTTTGTTCCTCTGTATCCAGGTCAGGGCAGTGCATGGGATAGAACAGATGTTGAGTAGGTGCTGATGAAATGAAACTGTGCCCATCCAACAAGCCTATACATTTATTTTTCAACTGGGAAAGAACCACACACTGCAGGAAGCAGAAATTTATCATATGCCCTGATGATTTTCCTCTACTTGTGAAACATCAGTAATAATTGCCTTGTGTTATGGAAATTTATTTGCTGAAGAATTCTGTGTCATTGGTGACAGCCAGAAATTACAAGGCTGAGAAAAATTATAAGAGGACAATGTCACCCCCTAACCACAAGTTTCTTCTTTTTCCTTAAGTTTAGCCCTTCAGAAGCACTTAAATATATTTATATCATACTAATTTAGGTTTTTGTGCAGTCTTTTTGTAATTTTATGTTGCCTCTAAAGCTCAGCTATCCTTGACAATTTGAAAAATCCCATCCATATGTAATAGGATGTTATATTCAGTGTCTGCCAAGGCATGAAGGAAGTAGATGCTCCATTTCAGAGTAAGGTTACATTATAGGACTTGTAAAGTGGAGAAAGTAGAAAACTTGTTTTGCAGTCCTGAACTGACCACCAACTTCTGCCTAGAAAAGGATTTGAGGAGCCAAGAAGTAGAGTGAAGGTTGAGAGAGTGCTTTTGGAGAGCTGCTGGCATGCCGTGTCCCATCTCCCTTCAAAAGAGGAAGGCCTGGTGCTATCAAAATATAACTTCAGTAGGTTAGAACATCATGTTCCACAGTTTATTTAATTCATTATGAAAGGAACCACCAGGATGGTAAAGCTGGTTCAAAAAATCTTGAGAGGCTAACTCTATATCAAAAATTGACCAAAAATATTGGTGTAAGATTTTTAGGTTAGAGACCGAACTGGTGGATGTATTATTACGGGGCAGTAAATGCCCAACCTCTGGCATTATTTTATCTAAAAGACAGAGCTTCACTGCATATCTAGATGCAAATGATAACAAACTCATAGATGAAAAAATCCTACCAATGAACATGTAACTTTACATAGCCCTATGCAGAGAAGAGTAAATGATAATCACACAGAGGTACATTTTCTTAGAAAATAAGGTAACCTCCGAGTGGGCTCCTAGACTGGGCATTGAAAGGACATGCAATGATTCCTCTACCTTATTTCCAAGTTTTGGGCAATGTCTGTTAACAGTCCCTGACTGTCATTTGAAGCCTGGTAAGACATATATCAGGGGGTCCCTGCAACCGGGATTGTGGCAGACTGGTTTTGACTTTCCATGTGCGGAATCATAAGTGCAGCTGTTAAACTGGCCGGTCACTGTGTAGGAACTGAAGAGAGGTGATTACGTTGGCTGTCTTGCACACCCACAGGGTGGCAGTACAAAGCATGCAGGAGGCTTTCCTGTAGGGTCAGGTAGGGAGCACAAGAAAATGTAAGAGAAAATGGGTCACTTAATGGTCATCCAGGAGGATCACTGAGACCCCACAGAGAGAAGCAAGAATAATCACTGGATACCTAGGGGCCCAGTAAGCAAAGGTGTTAGGAGAAAGCATCCCCTGCATCTAGAGCCATGTAGGTTGATGTCCTCAGTGGATGGGGGTGGGGTGGTCTCTCTGGAGAATGGCCTGCTCTAAACACCTGGCAGGCTCAGTACCAGTCAAGTTAGGGCTTCTCTGCTTCAATCCTTATCCTTTCCTGTGATTTCAATGTAGGCAATTGATAAGACCGATGGGCGAATGATGGTGAGGAATGAAAACACAAGCCTCCTTTAAGAGGTTCTTGACTTCAGGCCTCTCTCCATTCAGGAGGCCCAACCATTGAGAAGGGGAAACAATACTGAATCACACGCAGAGTCTGACAATTATATGGAACTGGACATTTTTATTATTCATTTAAGAGTTTTTATCACCTATAAGTGACCAGAAAGTCCCAAGGCCTGCCACGATTTTCATCCAGGCAGGAGGGCACCAAGTACAAAAGAAGGTTACTTAATGAGCGGAGCTTGTGCAACACAAATGTGTGTGTGTGTGTGTGTGTGTGAGAGAGAGAGAGAGAGAGAGAGAGAGAATGTCTTTTTAAGCATGACCTTGTAGCTATCCTTTGAATTCAGTAAGTCTGCGCTCTCAGTTTCTTCAGTGTGGGTAAAGTGTATCCCCACATTGAATACCCCTAGTTCAGAAAACGTGCGTTCAAGTGTTGTCTTCATACTGGCATGATGAAACACGAATCTGCAAAAACCCCCAGGAATACTGTGCTCCCGATACAGATGTGGTAAACTATTTGCAGAATTGCTGGTGTCACTTAAATGCACTCTGCTTCAGCAGAGAGGAAATCCTATCTCTAGAGGTGTCATTGTTTTTACATGTTTCATTTCATTTTGTCACTAATCATGGTTCTGAAAGACAAGCTCTTCATATTTTTCATTTTACCATGTAACTTGGCATGGGCTTATTTTTTTGGCTCTGCTTTGTTTTGCAGAACCGCGCATGAGCTGTTTCTCTAAATATAAGCAAGGTAATATCCTTTTAACGCTTTTGAAAAGTGCCAGAATATTTTAAACATTACTTTTATGAGTTTGGTTTTACTTTGCACTAGTAAATGTGTTTCAAACATGCCTTTTTAAAGTAAAACAGTGTTGTACAGAAGTAATCCATAGGATTTATGCAAAATACTGCTATTGATGGGGCCTGAACTGAAGTTTGTTTGCTCTTCCCTCTGGAATGTTCCTGGCCCTGACTGCCCCATGTCTTCTTCTCTCCCTGCATTCTGGGACTTTCTTGGCCATCTAACCTAAATTTAAACTCTTATTTTTTATTTTTTTTTATTCCGCTGCATTGTTTTCAAAGCACCCAACATATATTTATATGTTTGTTTATTTTCTTTCTGCTTCTATTAAAATATGTTTGCTAACAGAAGGGCTAAGTTTTCTTCACTGCAGTATTTTCAAGATATAGAAGAAGGGACTTTCAACAAATATTTGTTGAATAAATGAATGAATGGATACACACTGAAAATTCTTTCCTGGTAATTTGAAGAGCATGTCTGGAAAACAGTCCTGCATAAGAAAATTCTAGTAGTATTGAATATCCATTTGACACTTGTCATTATACTAGATTTAAAGGAAGGATTTGAGGGAAGGATTTGGTGAATTTATATCATGAGCAGTTAGATATCGATCACTGTACAGAAGCACCACTGCTTTTTTTTTTTTTTTAACCATTTATTAAGCACCAACTATGGGCCTGGCTTAGTGCTAAAGACCTAATATACATTGTTTCATTTACCCTTCCATGCTAGACCATGTATGGATTATTATTATTATCTCATTTAACCAATTAAACTGGGTTTTATATCTCACTGAAGGTCATACAATAGATAATTTGTGGCAGGACCAGGACTCCGACTCAGGTCTGCCTTCATTTCAAAGCCCAGAATCACAACCATAAGACTGTCATTGTCTTTTCTTATCTATGCTAGTTAAGTTTTGTACAATTAATGCTGCCAGGAGAAAACACTAAATGTGTTCTGACAGAGTACACTAATGTGGAAAGCAATGGTTCAAAGGTTAGTATCTTAACCATAAGAGTCGAGATTATTAGTCTAGTAACAAGATAGATAACGATGTGGATAAGCATAGACATTTTTATTTTTATTTTTTAAAGATTTTATTTATTCATTCATGAGAGACACACAGAGAGAGAGAGAGGCAGAGACACAGGCAGAGGGAGAAACAGGTTCCATGCAGGGAGCCCGACGTGGGACTCGATCCTGGGTCTCCAGGATGAGGCCCTGGGCCGAAGGCAGCGCTAAACGGCTGAGCCACCCGGGCTGCCCAGCATAGACATTTTTAGACCAAGTGACTAAAGAACCAACCACACATTCTACTTGAAGCATATAAAAACAGAGCTATAAATAAATAAACAAACAAATAAATAAATAAATAAATAAATAAATAAATAAATAAAAAGGGCACTTGATGGGATAAGCACTGGGTGCACTGGGTGTTATATTACATGTTGGCAAATTGAATATAACTAAAAAAACAAAATAGAAAGGGAAAAGTCAGACTTAAAATGGCATCTAAAGCCTCCCAAACCAGTGTACGCTACCAATACTTTCTTTTCTATGGATTACAACAGAGATTTTCATTAAAAAAACTCTGTTTAAATAAATCTAGAAGAATTTTTTCAATTCACTGAAAAAATAAAAAAATAAAATAAACTGAAACAAAACAAAACAAAACAAAACAACCCACCACCCACCCCAAACTACAGATGTTTAGGGAGTGAAAAATAAGCAGGTGACTGGAGCAGAGAAGTCTGAGAAGCGTGGGTTGATTCTCTCTCTCTGTCTGCCATGTGACCCATACACCCGTGGGTCATATATTCGGTATAAAGAAGCGAGGGTTCCTGAGACCTGGATTTCAGGGTTGATTTTGGCTCTTGTGACCTTTGATAAGCGACTGGACGGAGCACACACGTGGGAGTCCTTAGCTGCTTGGGTTAATTCTTGGGTTTGCCATCTGCTAGCTGTGTAAATTGGGGTCCCAATTTCAACTTTCTGTGCCTTAATTTTCTTGGATATAAACTGAGCCGTTGTGAGGATGAATTAAATATTCCAGATAAAACTTGGACTAGCGCTTGCAAGGCGGTAGGAGCGCCTCCCGCAGAAAACCTGCCGCCTGCGGAGCTTCGCGGGCTCCTTCCTCCGCTCTCCGGCCTCGCCCCCTTCGCCCTCCGGCGGGGCTCCCTTGTGCCCTCTGCTGGTCAACAGCGGCCCGGCCAAGCGTCCTGGTTGCCATGGGTACGGGGCTGACGCGGTAACCAGGGAGACCGAGGCGGAAGTTCGGGGAAGCTGGGGCCCGCGGCCGTGAGGAGGGCGGCGGGGGCTCCAGGTGGGGCGGCGGGGGGCTGGGGCTCTAGGTGAGTCGGCGGGGGCTCCAGGTGAGTCGGCGGGGGCTCTAGGTGGGGCGGCGGGGGCTCCAGGTGGGGCGGCGGGGGGCGGGGGCTCCAGGTGAGTCGGCGGGGGCTCCAGGTGGGGCGGCGGAGGCTCCAGGTGAGTCGGCGGGGGCTCCAGGTAGGGCGGCGGGGGGCTGGGGCTCTAGGTGAGTCGGCGGGGGTTCCAGGTGAGTGGGCGGGGGCTCCAGGTGGCGCGGCGGGGGCTCCAGGTGGGGCGGCGGGGGCTCCAGGTGAGTCGGCGGGGGCTCCAGGTGAGTCGGCTGGGGCTCCAGGTGAGTCGGCGGGGGCTCCAGGTGAGTCGGCTGGGGCTCCAGGTGGGGCGGCGGGGGGCGGGGTCTCCAGATGAGTCGGCGGGGGGCTCCAGGTGGGTCGGCGGGGACTCCAGGTGGGGCGGCGGGGGCTGCAGATGGGGCGGCGGGGGGTGGGCTTCCGAGCTGGCGGGCCGGGATCCGAGGGGCGGGGGCGGGTGTGGGCTGGGATTCGGGGGCCTGGGGCGCTGCCCGAGTGGGTGTCCAGCCCCACCGACTGCCAGCCCCACTGGCCTCAGGAGTGGAAGCTCCTTTTTTTCCTATAAACAGAGAACTTCTGAGCCCCTGGTGCCAGTGGAGTCGGGAACTGTGAACCCTGGACACGACACCAGGGGGTTCCATCGTACCCGCTCTACAACTTGACTTTTTCTTTCTTTTTTTTTAAGATTTTATTTATTCATGAGAGACACACAGAGAGAGAGGCAGAGACCCAGGCAGAGGGAGAAGCAGGCTCCCTGCGGGGATCCCGAGGCGGGACTCGATCTCGGGCTCCCGGGGTCACACCTTGCCTTTGTGACCTTGTATTACATGGGAGCACTTTGACACCCAAAAGGTTTTCACCGATGTTTAAATACATTGTTGTAAAATTTAGAAGATAATCTGATGCTATACAATTCTGTCTCTAAATTTCCTTTTTTATGATGGGTTGAGATCATGAAAGGGGGAAGAATATGAATGATAGGAATTAATCATTTTAAGTTTGTAGAACAATATTTAGATTTCAAGTCCTAAGAGGAACTAATGGGACTGGGAATAAAATTGTAATTTCTGGCTTTGTCACCAATCTTGGATGGATGCCTTAATTTTTCCCATTCCTAAAATATTCATAAGTGACCACTTAGGGGAATAGTGGACTTTATGAGAATGAGTGGCATAGGTCGTGAAAGGGTTCATCCATGAAAGGGTTGGATTTCCAGAAGGTGTGATTGATAAATTTAATGCTTTCATTGCTATTGGCGATCATATGAAGTCTTCAGTTGATACAGAATTAATAATCGTATATTGATTTACTGTTGTGACTTTAAAACATTTTTTTTAAGCTATAGAGGAGTTTATTTATAGTCAATCTGACTCAGAGATATGATCATTATGTAAAACGGATGAAATCAGAATCTGTGGTTTAAGAAAAGCCTTGATGGCTCCCTCATTCCACTTTCAGGGTAGTTTCTAAGGCTGCCCCTTCCCTGAACCCTGAGCTCTCTGGAGGCCCATAAGGAGCCCCCTGATTTACAGGCCACAAATTAGAGTCCTTTTGTTTGATATCTTGCAAATTAGGTGGGGATGGGAGGGCAGGGGGGTGGGGGGTGGGGTGGGGTGCGGTGGGGTGGAATTCTCATCATTTAATATAGCGATAAACTGAGGCTCAGAGACCACTTTGACACAAAGGTCCTCTGAAGTTTAACCTAGTATCCATTAATATTACTTATCATTTTTAGTTGGCAAATATTTTAAAAAGATTCCTTGCCCCTTGATATCCACAAGCAAACTTTGCTAATTTTTCTCAAGGGAACCTGCATATAAAAGGTAAAATCTGGATGACATGGGTACTATTTAGTACCCTGAGGCAATATTAATCAGATATATTGTTTGGCTGAAAGATGAAGTGCAGCTGAGAAGTCAATACCTGATTTACTTTCATGGCCTATGCCAGGAGAAAATGGCATATATTTAGTCAGTAGGCCGCTCAGGCATCAGATTGTGCTAGGGATCATGTATTTTTCCTTACATATTTAGAAAGATTTTAATCTTTACTTTTGGGCCTCAAAATATGTGTTAAAGTAAAGAAAAATTCTTATTTACTGGCATTTAAGTTTTCAGGTCTAAGATGATCTGGGTCATTAGAATAATCAACTCATCTCAGATAAGTTTTTAGTTATAGGGACGCCTGGGTGGCTCAGTGGTTGAGCGTCTGCCTTTGGCTCAAGTCGTGATCCCGGGGTCCTGGGAAGGACCTGCAAGGAGGCTGCTTCTCCCTCTGCCTGTGTCTCTGCCCCTCTCTCTTTGTCTTTCATGAATAAATAAATAAAATCTTTAAAAAAAAGTTTTTAGCTATACAAATTGTCCCATCTCAAAAACAGTGGCTTCCCAAACCTCCCATTCTGCCGGTGGCATCATGGCAAATTCTAGGAGAGTAGGGCAACTCTTTATGAATGCTCTGAGTTTCCAAGGTTCTAAATCATCATGATTTCCTGGTTCCCATTCTGTGGTAGCCAGTCTTGATTCTTGGGTTGCATTCCCAGAATGAGATCTCAGGTGGAAGGAGAATCCAACCATCATGGACACCTTTGGGTCATATCATGCGTATAGGAATGGGGAAGAATAGGTTGGGGATGGAAAAATGATGCGGCCTAATAAATCAGGTAACCAGACAATTTTCCAAATAGCTATTAAACTTCTGGTGTTTAATAATCAGAAAAAAAAATTGTGTCACCAAAGGACAGGTGGAATGACGAAGTTTGCATAATAGGGAGTTGATCTGTAGTTCCCTGATTCCGTTAAGTGACTCAAGTTTGGGGCTTTGCTGATCTTCCGGCTGACATTGTTATGTCCTTGCTGTGCCGAGAAAGGTGACCGCCTCTCTGTTGGTTTTACGAGAGGAAACAGACAGAACAGCATGACTCACAATTATAATCTTCCTTTTCTCTTCATACAGGAAAATTGGCTTATGTGTGTGACTTGATAAAACATTTAGCTGAGAAGAAGCCTTACTAATTGCATTCAGTGAGGTGAAATACCCCCGAATAAGACCATTGATTGGTTAAATCACATTATCAGCAGAGCTATAAATCTGAATCATCTCATCCTAATGAAATTTACAGACTTTTTTTTATAAGAATTCATTTCAGTTGTCGTGTATTCAGTTTTATGCACAAGTGGACCCTTGAACAATGTGGGGGGGAATAGACGCCACGATCCCCCACACAGTTAAAAATTAAAGATCACATAACTTTTGGCTTAATTTTTTTTGGTAATGATAACAGTGTGGAACTTTTCATGAAAAACTTAGCCACAGTAGACAAGGGTCCAGCAATTGTATTTCCAGATTACAATAAAAAAGAGATACAGACTCTTTTTGAGTAGGATTATTCCCAGAGTTTGTCTCTTCCTCCCTCCCTCCCTCTCTTCTTTCTTTCTTTCTTTCTTTCTTTCTTTCTTTCTTTCTTTCTTTCTTTCTTTCTTTCTTTCTTTTTCTTTCTTTCTTTCTTCTTTCTTTCTTTCTTTCTTTCTTTCTTTCTTTCTTTCTTTCTTTCTTTCTTTCTTCCTTCCTTCCTTCCTTCCTTCCTTCCTTCCTTCCTTCCTTCCTTCCTTTTTCTCTTTCTTTCTTTCTTTCTTTCTTTCTTTCTTTCTTTCTTCCTTCCTTCCTTCCTTCCTTCCTTCCTTCCTTCCTTCCTTCCTTCCTTTTTCTCTTTCTTTCTTTCTTTCTTTCTTTCTTTCTTTCTTTCTTTCTTTCTCTCTCTCTCTCTCTCTCTGTCTCTCTCTCTCTTTCGTTTTAAGTGAGACAAAGGTTTTGCCTACAAAGGAGGGGTAGAGAAGATGCACCCTCCCCTCCCCAGAGCAAACCGAATCTTAGTTTCCCAGTGGTATCTTTAGTTTTCTTTGACACTGATTTTAGCTTTGAAAGCTAAGGCTTGGTGCTTGAGAAGTGAGTCTAAGTTCTATGTCCCTCCTAAGTATTTCCTTCTGTTGGAATGGTCCACAGTATTGTCTCACTATATGGCTTTCCCTTTCATTTTGAGTTCTTTGAGGGAAGACACCATGTCCTATTTACCGTTGTGACTAAAGTACGCTTAAAGAGGTCACAAAGGAGTGGCTAAATATTTGTTTATCGAAGGCACAAATATACTTAGTCCTACGATGCATCCACTACACTGCTTGCAATATAGAATTATTTTGTATAATTCCATTTTTGATTATCTTCAGAGAATAAGTGCCTTCAGAATTTTCTTCAAGGTAGTCAAACTCTACTCTTTCAGACTAAATTAATTTTTTTTTTTTTTTTGGTGGGGAGAATAACTTGAAACTGGATTTGAATGAACAAAGTAGTCGCTCTTGCTGAACAATATCCTTTTTAGTTTTAAATGAGGCACAACGAAGTAGATCTGTGTGTTTGTTGGGTATGTATGGTGGACTTTGCAGGCGATTTCAAAAGAGGCATTTTAAAAGTATTTTGAGCAGTGGTTGCATCATTGGAATTATGAGATAGTGTCCCAGAGGAACAAAACTGAAGAATTACTCATTTGACTATATAGACTTTGATGTTACAAAAGCCTTCCATTTGGTTACTCCCGTTCTGATGCCTTCTCTCCTGAAGTTTTTGAGCAAAGCTTCTAGATTTATTTTCTGTTCTTCCGTCTTAAACTTTCAGTGATTCTCATTAGCTACAGAGTAAATTCCAAATGCCTGAACTTTGCATTTAAAGCCACTCGTTATGGGGCCTCAGCCTACATTTCCAAATGTATGCCTACTTTTCCCCTCCACGCAACCTGCACATCAACCAAATAGAATCAGTCATTAGTCCCCATTTGAAAGCTGTTTTTCTCATAGTGTCGACTGTTTATCATATCTTCTTGTGTGTATGTGTGTGTGTGTGTATGTGAGTGTGGAGTGGGAAGGGGCAGAGGGAGAAAGAGAGAATCTTAAAACAGGTTTCATGCCCAGCTCTGAGCCTGTAGTGAGGCTTGATCTCACAACCCTGAGATCATGACCTGAGCTGAAATCAAGAGTTGGATGCTTAACCAACTGTACTCTCCAGGTGCCCCCTCCCCCCCATATCTTCTTAGATAGCCTCCTTTCTCCTCAGATCCCCACATTAAATGCTAGCCAGCTCAAGTTCTTTCTCTCACTTCTTATATTATTACATCTATAAATTTTATGGCCTTTATAATTTCTACCCTATTTTATGGCTTTTATATATAGGTTTTATATGCCCTTTTTGACTCTATGCCATTTTTGAGCATAGAAAACAAATTTCCCTGGATCTTGATACCTTCATGCCTCTCAGCATGGTGCTTTGCATATAGCAGAGACTTAGTAAATATTTATGGGGGTTGTGAGTACGTAGAAACACATGTATAAACCAACAATATCAAATGGTTTGGCCATTTGAAACTATGGACTGCATGGTAATACCTTTTATATTTCTTTAAGAGCGTTCAGAATTTGGAAATTTTTATTGGTATAAAAATCTAATAGTTGTGCACGTGATTTGGTAATTCAGCATTACAGAGTAAATTATTATAGAACCATGAATAATTGGGATATTCAGGAAATAGGGTGTTCTGAATACTTTAATTTTCTGGTTAACTTGGAGTTAGGCAGAAAATCTTTTTTTGTTTCATTTCTTGTTAAAAAATTCTTTCTAAATATGCTAATTTCTGATCTTAGGCAAAGAGCATCATTAAAATTTTCTTTGATGAATGAGGATATTAGAGTGCCTTTGGGTAATTATTACATACCTTAATTTTCATTTTACATTGCCATATATGTACAAAGAAAGGTTTTGAGTTTGGATTGTATCTCTAAGTTTCTTTTCTTTTCCCTATATTTAGCCATGGATATTGTTTTTGGATAGGAACAAAACCTGATGCATATTTTTATACTCTTTACCACAGAAAGAGCCAGAGAATGTGCTCTGTCTTAATGAGTGCATTCTTCACTTTCAGCTATTTCCATAGTTTTTTGCTATAACATTATTCGTAAATTTTTAGTTCCATCACATGTTATACTTATAACTTTATTAGTATATAGATCTATATAAAACTTAAATTTAGCATATATACATATATATTTACTGTTTAACCTTTAATTAAGCTTTTTTCTCATAATGATTTCGGTTTGTAAAACTTGCAACTACACATGGTTTTGAATTTGTAATTTAACTACTTTACTCTGGCATAATTCTTTGTTACTTTTTCAGAAGTTTTTGTAAATCACAGTAATTTTTTGATAATAATAAGACTGGAAAAAAAAACAAAAGACTGTGATCATGGACACCAAAGATTTTATAGTTCTTCCATGGGGAAAACCTGGAAATTCTGTAAAGCTAAGATACAGGTAAGTGCATAAATATTTATTACTAAAATAGAAATAATTGCTAACATTTCTGTATGTTGTATTCTTTTTATATGAGACAATTTGGACTTGAACTTAAATTTGTGAGCTCTTATTTCCATTTTCTTTACATTGGTGTATTTTTATCTATGAGATAGTAGGTTTGATATAATCTATCATAATTTTTAAATTGAGGACTAAAATTATTTATGCCACAAAATTGAGGTGAAAAGTTATAAGTGAGGTTTGGGTTTATTGACTACTGAAGCAGTCTAACAGAAGGTTTCAGATAGTTTGTGATACTTTTTCAGGGTTAAAAAGGAATCACCCTGAAGAAACTGAAAGGCACTGAAATTTAGGGAGATTATTGGACTGAAAGATCTTTCAATAGAGAATAGAAGGTGTCATCCCAGCACTTCATCTACTAGGGACAGTATGTTGAAATCACCTTTCTTGGGAAGGGTACCTTACGTCCTGGATTGTCTTGTGGACACATTCAGCTAGCCAAGCCATTTCTGGGAATTTCGGGACATAGCAGGAGTACTGGCAGTGTCAATATACTGTTTCTTTTTGAGGTCATCTAGAGTCACTGGAAATTCCCAAGGCCTGCCTCTCAAGTATCGATAAGGGCCAGCCAGTCTGGGTTAGGGACAGACTGTTGATTTTCAATTTTAGTTTTGAGTTCCCTGAATTAGATCAATAGTCCTGTGGTTATTCAGTGTGTTCAGAGCCTTCCTAATTCTTCCCTCACTTTTGAGATACTGTGAGTAAGAGCACGTGTAAACTGGAAAATGTCACACAAATATATGGCATTCCCAGCACAACTGACCCTTGAACTACACAAAGGTTAGGGGCACTGATGCTCTAGAACAGTCAAAAATCCCTGTGTAACTTTTAACATCCCCAAAACTGAACTACTAATAGCCTAGTCTTGACCAGAAGCCTTGGAGAACGTAGTCAATTAACACATACTTTGTATGTTGCATTGTATTATATACTGTATTCTTTCAATAAACTCAGCGAGAGAAAAGAAAATATTACTAAGAAAATCGAAAGGAAAAGAAAACAACACTATACTGTATTTATCAAAAAATTTTTGTGTATTAGTGGACACATGCAGTTCAAACTTCTTTTGTTCAAGACCAGCTGTATTAATTTTACCCTTTTTAGGTGGGAGGGGAGCTATCCAATTGCTACTATTACCGATTTTGTTTTTTTGTGTAAAGAAGAAAAGGGGGCATATATAATTTGATTTTGGTCCTGTGTTTCTAGTCTGTGTTTAGATACATAAAGACCATTTAGCCAACAGACGTTTATTAAGTGAGCATGTTCTACACAGTGTGCTAGGGAATGGTGGATATGAGAGGAAGAAGACACAATCTTTGTTCTCAGGTAGCTTGTAGAGGATATGAATAGATAAAATCACATTTATGAGATAGTAGCAAGCGTGGTGTGATGAGAAAGCCCAAGGGGCAATGAGAACATGGCCCAAGCTGCTGGGGCACAGGTGGGGAGGTCTCCAAGCTTTGCTTGAATGATGCAGTTAGTTGGGTAGTTACTGGGGGGAAACTTGTGCAAAGGTAGAGAGACCACATAGTTTGGGAAGTGTCAGACACATGCAGTGATTTATGGAACAGAGATTTATAGAACAAAGTTAGAAGGGCAGGACTGTATAGATAGTAAATTAACTTGTACAGTGCACTAAGGAGTTTTGAATTTATTTTGGAGGTGATTAGGTTTCCCTGATCCAGTCATGATCAATATCCTACAAAAGGTAGGACAGGAACACCTACTCCACAGTAATTGCTCTGGAGTTCCCTTTGTCCCCCTTTTCTTATTTGAAGCCTATTTGCATTTGATACTATCTTAATGATGATCTTAATCTTGGCTTATGCATTGGTGTTCTCCGGTGTTTGTATTCCTCTTTCCCAGCCCCCAACTAATTTGAGCAGGTTGTTTCTGGCCCTTGGATTTTTTGGGTCGACCTGATCGCTGCAGAATCAACCTTAGTTTTCCCCAATGGCCCTGCCTGCCCCCTGCTCCCCCCCGCCCCCCCAGCTCTGTGTCTGAGGCTGTCTCTAGAAGGAACCCTTGTCTTGTTTCAGACCCATAGCATCCCATCAACTTGACCACTTGGTCAGTAAGCAGTCTTTTTTTTTTTTTTTCCAGTCTTATCCCTTTCCTCTACCAGTGGAGTCTTTAGAAACATTAAAAGTTTTCTAAGCAAGGGAGTAACACAATCACAATTGTGCTCTTGAACTCTTCCTCTGGAAGCCATGGAAAATTGTTGTTGGCCATCGAGACTCTGGACAGGGAGACCAGCTCATGTATCCTCAGCATACAGTCCTGAACTGTGTCTCCATCCCATCCCAAAGTGACCTAGGCATCATTATCTTTCTGGTTGCCCAAATAAGAAACCTAGGATTGTCTTAGATTCCTTCTTTGTCCCTTCTATGGTGAGTCACATACTTCAAGTCAGTCTCCAAGTCCAGTTAATTTTATTTCCTTATATTTCTCAAATGCTCCCATTTTTCTCTCCACTGTCTCTATCTAGTCAGACCAGCATCATCTCTCTATTATTAGGATTACTGAAATAGTCTCCCAACTGGCTGCCTTGCCTTGCCTTGCCTTTCAGCCTTACACCCTCTAATTTCCCATTCTGCAGTCAGAGTGATTTTTCTAAAATGCAAGTCTGATCCATTCTCTTACAATCCTTTGGCAATTCTTATTTCTTATAGAATACAAATCCTCATCATGGCCTGCGTGGCTCTTCATGACCTGGCCCCTCTCCACCTCAGCCGCCCCATTTCTTGCCACTGTTCCCATCCTGTACATAATTCCTGGTCACGTGGAACCTCTTGTTCCTTGTCCCACACATCACCTGTGTCTACTAGTGCCTACACTTTTCTTTCTTCCTGGAACACAGCTCTCACCATTTCCCTGTAACTGGCTAGGTCCTTTCATCCTGTAGGGATCAGCTCAGACTTTTCTTTCTTCAGGAACTGTTCTTGCAGGCCTATCAGCTGGGTACGTGCCCTCTCTGTGCTCAGGTACCTCCATGCTCTTCTCCAATGACAACACCATTATACTCTATTTTGATTACCTTCATGCATATCTGTGTGTGTATATTCCTGTCTGTACTGGAAGCTCTACTGGGTCTCATATCCTATCATGTACTTTCACATGTCCTATCACCACAGTATCCTAGGGGCTGAAATATTCCTTGTGGAGCAGATATAATGAAAATAGTGCCTCTCCCTCAGTATTTTGCCAGCTTCTCTGAACCTTCTGGCAGCCTTTGCCTTATTTCACTTTCCGTATGTCTCCCTGGATAGTGTCCACTTGGGCACGTATCTTTGGCCCACTTGCTCTTTGGTGACTGTTCCTATAAATTAGTTCCCTTTCTGATCCCCATTATTCGTTATTTTTTAATTCCTGGCCTTTGAATCCTTGGGTATGCACGAGGATTATTTGAATATAGTCAAACACTAATATAATAATAAAGGAAGAGATTTAAACTGATGATAGATGAGAAAAGCTAGAGAACTAGGTTGGCATAGGCTTATGGAAGATGGAGTCAGTGACTAAAACTGACAAGAGACCAGCAGCATAAAATGAAGGAGATGGCTTGTGTCAAAGTTTGATGAGCTTCAGATATTATTACCAAAATCTCTTGCTCAAGAATCTGTAAAGGGACTCTTCTCTGTCCTCAAAAAGCTCTTTTCTTCTTGTTTTCCTTCAGAGGAAACAATAGGTGGTATTGGCCCAGTTCCCATTCAATCCTTTTGATGGCTCCTATACCAAGAACCTCAGTAGATGCTTTCTCCCTAATAGGCCCCAAACAAGCTCTGCCTTTTTTTTTTTTTTTTTTTTTTTTTTTGTTATTGTACTTGTACAACACAGAGGTAGAAATTTGTTGAAGGTTTCTAAGATGATCAGGTCAGCAAAAATGTGTATCCTGTCTAGAAAGACGGAAAACAGTTATTTTAAACAGTGTGCTTCGAACTACTTGAATTCTTTAGAGGAAAGACAGTATGGAAATTGGAAAATCTTTCTTTCTTTTACTTTCTATTTGTATAGCATAGATATTTGTGCATTTATAAGGACAGGGTTCATATGGAAAGTGAATTATGATTTGAAACCTCTAGCACTGTAGTAGGTAAACCAAAAATCTGAAGTTTGAAAATATACATATGTTAAGGTGAATGTTAATGGAAAATAATGTTAACTTAAGAAACCATAGAAACCAATAGACTTCCAAAGGAAGTCCTTGGAGTACTTTATCACTTATTTACTATTCATAATTGTAAGGGCAAAAGATGACACAAAAATTATTTTACCTTTTTTGTTGTTGTTGTTGTTGTTCGTTTGTTTGTTTACCACAAATGAATGTTCTGTGTTTGACTTTTACTCAGAAATGCTCGGGAACTGAGATTGGAGAAGGTACAGTTAGAACTGGAGAACCAACAGATGGAAAAGAAACTACAGGAATTCCAATCAGCTTGGAGCAAAGAAAAGGAAGAAAGAAAGTAGGTGACATTTTCAGGGGATTATAGAGAAATAAACTGAATTGAGTAGAAAACTATTTCGGATATTATTGTCATTCCAACAAAGATCTGCCCTGAATGAGAATTTTCTAACTTTTCTTGATGAACAAATAATATTAAATTTCTCCTGCTTTTTCTATTTGTGTCCTTTACATTAAGGCATGTTCCTTTTTAACATTAGCATGACTTCTGTTTCCTTTGAACCTTATTTGGTCTTACACTTTCTTATTTCTCTTATATGACTCTTCGGAACCATTAAAGTCTGGGATGTTTAGCACAGCAATGCAGAAGTTGGCCTTTGCTCTCATAAAACTGCCATTGCCATCCGTAGGAGATTGCCAGTTTGTGTTTAAGGTCATTTTTATTTATGAAAATACTTTGCCGGGACAGGGGTTTACATGTTCATATATAGGAATCATTCAAACCCTCAAGTATGTTTAAAATATTTTTAGACAAATGTGCCTTAGCTGAAATTTTATTAATGAGCACTCTTTAATATTGTGCTTTGTATCTGTACTAATTTTACTGGGAGTTTTCCTTTATTATAAAACTAATAAATACAGATGATAAAAGCCAAACAGAACTGATAGTTATATAATGGAAATTATTTCTTCTTAGCTCTAGGCTGACTCCCAGCCCATTTGTAGCACTGTTTTTAACAATTAAATTCTTTTCCCCCCACTAATATCTTTGTATAAACCTGTGTGTTTATACATTTTCTATGAATGTGTGTTTGTGTATATCTGACATGTCTTATGTTTGTACAAGTGAGGTGATCTATAAAATGATTCACACCCTATTTTTTTTTTTTTACTTAATATGTCTTAGTGCTGTTGCCACATCAGCACACAACTGATGATTTTTTTTTTTTTTTTTAATGAGAGACACAGAGAAAGAGAGAGGCAGAGACACAGGCAGAGGGAGAAGCAGGCTCCATGCAGGGAGCCTGACATGGGACTCGATCCCGGGACTCCAGGATCATGCCCTTAGCTGAAGGCAGATGCTCAACCGCTTGCGCCACCCGGGCGTCCCATGATGCCTTTCTTTTAATGGCACATGATATTTGTGTATTTTACAGATATTTATTATTTTTTTTCTATTTTGCAGTTATAAATGCTGCTGTGAATATGTTTCTATATATATTGTGCTTGCATACACAAAGATATCCAAGAGTTAAATTGTGAGTCAAAGTATATATGCAGTTTGCATTTTGGTAGATACTGGAGAAATTGTCTTTCAGATAGGCTTCAAAAATGTGTAACTTTCTCCTACAGAGAATGACAGTGCCCATCTCATGTGCTTTGGCTGGTACTAAATATTGCCAGGCTTTTTGTGTATTAAAGTAGCTTTTGTTTAGTCTTATGAAATATCCAAGTGATATCATCAAATATCCATGCAATACCTTCTGAGCCATTAAAGAAAATTCAGATGTTTACAGTAACTCCAGTTGTTTTTATCTTTAGAGTCTGATTCCTTAAAAACATATTCATGGCACATACACACACCCTCTCTAATTATCAGAACATTGATTTAATCAAGGATCTCAATGTCGTATGTCATCTCAGGTGACAAAGTATATTGTATATTTTGCTGCTCTTCTCTTAGTGATCCAGTGAATTTAGTTTGAACTTCTTAGTGGATCATGAAATATTTGTGCATCAGAGGTCTAGAAATCAGCCCCAAGAGTGGGTTTTCATTAGCTGAGAAACCTTTTCTAGATGTTTTTAAAAATGTCCTAATGCTTGACTTTTTAGAAGAGGTAAATGTTCTTCTAAGATCACATAGATAGTAAATGTCATAGCCAGAATGAGAACCTGCTACTCACTGGTCAGGAAGATAGAAGTCCAGTGTTCTAAACTTGACTTCATTATTTATTGTCTGGGTGACCTTGGGCAAGTTTTTGCCTCATTATTTTTTAAGTGAAAATTGGGCTTTTGCCTTGTTAACTTCAAAAAATTTTGTGAGACTCAAAAGTGCTTGGAAAACTAGAAATTAAACAGTTTGCCTTCTTTGCCATCTCTGTTACCTTTCAATGTGGGAGCTGGTTTGTCGTCTTAAATGTGGAATTCATCACTTAGTAGATCTGCCAACTATTTTGAGTATTGTCTTGCTTCCTTTTCCTCTTTACATTTGTAGACCAGTTTTTAAAACTGCATGACAATCTGTAAAATTTCCTATAAATCCATAAAACTATCTTTAATCATCATAAATGTCTAAAAAATGAAATTCTGCATCTGTGTTTGGACATTTTACTTTTGTTCATTTCTTCTCAGAAGTTCCAAATACGGTACAGCTATATTTTAGAATTACTGAGGATATTGTGGCATTATTGATATTTCATTTTCATTTTGTGGTGGTCTGTTACATGTTAATGACTGAATTTCATTTCTTGAAACAAGGAAAATATATTTATTTTCATTGAAAGGAGAAATGTATTTAGTAATTACATTTTGTCTTCTGTTTATATGTATTGAAGGTCAAGTGGATATCACTGGAAATCTGGGCAACTGGGAAAATTGGGTAATCAATCACACATGATGTCACAAAATAAAGGAAATGTTATTAAGGTAAGAAAATACCATTTGGTTCTCAGGGAATTTACTCAGTGAAGAGATATAAATTAATTTTTCAGATCTTGTATTCCCTTCCATACTTAAGAATCTACTATTCTTATTTTAACAACTACATATTATTGGATTTTGATCAATTTTATGGATTAATCTGTAGCTTTCATTATTCAGATATACTTTGTTTTTCATCTGCAAGATGATTTTTAAAAATTCACCTCGAGTAGAATTTTTTTTTTTCGAGTAGAATTTTTCTAAACTGAATTTCTTTCATATGGTTCAGTTCTGGTTTCAAGTATGTGCAGTACAACTATGTAGTTTTATATTACGATGAAAGCCAAGTTATTTGATATAACAAAGGACAGACTTTTTTTCCTGCCTTTTTATTGTATCACATCTGTTTAATCTGTTTGTTTTGCTTGAATAATGATTATTATTTATATACTATTGATTCCATATGTGAAGATACCCAAAGAAAAAATGCTTTCAGGTCTTCCAGCTGTAGAATTGCTTCATCTTTACTGTATATTATAAAATATAACATTACATCATATTTAAGATTAAAACCAGATGAGTGACTCTATGTAAGGAAAGCTGTTTTATTTCTGGATTGTTCAGTTAGTATGAGATCCGTGACTTTGTAAATTTTAACTTATATAGCTTTTTCTTTTTTATATACCTATCACTGAACTTTCTTTGGGCCAGTGGCATCTATAAACATTTTACTTGATGATTCTAACCTTTTTGCCTTCAAAAAAGCCTTTTGTTCTTTAGTGCCATTCTCTTACTGCAATATGTTTCTTTAATTTTGGGATTAAAAGTTTTAGAATCCACTTCCCATTTTTCATGATCTTTCTGAGTGTTCCATGTATCAGATGTTATTGATATATAAAATATTAAAAATGCTGACTCTGTGATTATTGACTTATTTATTCAATAACAATTATTAAGTGCCTCCATTGTCACATAGTGCATTATCTTTGTCCCTGAGAAGATCCTCATCTAATGTGAAAGATGATGCACATACGAGAATAGGAAAAGTCAGTATGTCATTTTTTTTTCATAACCATTTAGTATCTGAACCATCTATGTTTGGGAAAAAAATACTTTAGTTCCAGAAATATTTGAGTCTACTAGATGTCTTTATAAGGGAAAAATTGTGAATAAGTCATGATGCGAGGCCCCACAAGCCTCATAATTGAGTCAGAAGATGTGAAAGCCTGGGGTCTGGGGAGCTGTAGAAGGTGGGTGTGGAAAGTGAGCCTGAGGAGGAGGGAAGGCCTTAAATATCAGAGTTGAGAGTTTTGACTCTTACTGTGGGAATGGAATTCCCTGACAGCTTTTGAGCAGGAGGAAAGCAAGATTAAGGTGATGATTTATGATGGCTGATCTTGTCTAAATAGCCAGTGCATTAGGAGTTTATAAATAGAAAATAGAATGATATGGAAACTGTTTTCATCATGTCCCATATCAATGAATAATGTATTTTGATCATGGACTTTTCTATACATGAACTTTTTATTTATTTATAAATTGAATTTATTTATATAAATGATAGTTTACTAATATATCATGTGCATTGTAAAACAAATTATGGACATTACTTAAGGATGACATAAACACAGATACTTTGTTTCTACTTTCTGGTCTTTTCCTGAGCTCTGTCATACATGTCTACATGATACCTTGGAGGCCACTAGTATAGAGGCAGAGAGACTATTTAGAAGACAACTAAAAGAATCTAGAGGTCAAATAAGAAGAGTCTGAATTAGAATGTAGTGGAAGAAATATGAAGAAAACTATGGAACCAAAAAAAAACAGTGAGAAAAGAAAGGAGGAAGTCATTTGACTTCTGATATCAGTTTGGATTGAAAAGGAGGTAGAAGAGAGAAGTAGAAAAAAACCCTGGGGATTTAGAAATTCCTTCCTTCCTTCCTTCCTTCCTTCCTTCCTTCCTTCCTTCCTTCCTTCCTTCCTTCCTTCCTTCCCTTCTTTTCTCAGCTTTGTTGGGGCATAATTGATAATTACACTTTTAAGATAATGTAAAATGTACAGCATGATGATTTGATATATGTGTACATTGTGAAAAGATATCCCCCCTAGGCTTAATTAACACATCCCCACATCACATTATTTACCTCTTTCCTTCTTTCTTTGAGGACACTTAAGTTCTACCTAACAAATTTTGAAGATTTAGAGTTTTGTTTGACTTTTCATGTGTTAGTTGAAGCCAAGAGAATAAATGTACTTCCTAAGAATTTATAAAAAAGGAGAAGAAAGGTATAAAGGATAGAGCTCACAAAGGGCAGGTGTGAAGGATAAAGCTTAAAGGATATGGAGGTAAAAGAGAACTTTAATATTGATAATCACTATCTATTTTATACCAGTCAACAGTTGAGCTGTTTTACTTGTCTTATCTCATTAAATGCTTATATCACTCTTAGAGGCAGTTGTTATTTTTCCAGTTCCACAGATGAAGTAATTTAACATCAAAGAAATTCACTTGCTCAAGGTCAAGCATCAGGGCCAAGATTTGGAATGCAGGCTTTCAATCTGGTTCTAAGGTGATTTACCAGCTCTCCAGTAAAGGGAGCCTGAGAAGAGGAAGGATGGTAGCAGTAGCATCAAAGTAATGTAATTTCATAGAAAACAAAAGTAAAGGAGAGTGTTTTGACTGTGATTTGAGACCAGTGCTTCTCAACAGCAGTTAGTTTTACCTCCCAGGAGACATTTTTAGTTATCACCACCACAAGGGTTTCAGGTGTTTGGTTAATGATAGTGGCTACACGCCAAGAGTGCTGCTATACATCCTACAATATCCTGGACAGCACTCACACCAAAGATTATTTGGCCCAAATGTCAATGGTATCAGGGTCAAGAAACCCTCTGTTTGTCTTATATGGATTATAATCTTGACTCTGTATGGATTATAATCTTGATTTTATTAGCTCTGTGATTTTAGGCAAGTCCCTTAACTTCTCTGAGCTTCTGTTATCATATTTGTAAACATACATAACCATACTTTTTAACTACCTCACAGAGTTTAAACAATGTTGAGATTCTTTGTGTGAAACCAGTTGTAACGTTGGCTGCAAATCACATTAAAATGTTTGTGGAGAATGAGAGTTTTTAACAAACACTGAATTTGATTTGATGTTAGATGGAAAAATAGATATCACGTGGTTACAGAAATAAGGGTGGATGGCAGTAAGTAAAGAGTTAACGTTGCAGTGAGTATGAGGATGGTGGATGACCTCTCAAGGATTTAACAGGACCAAGGAAAGACTTTATTACAGTTGACACTTGAACGACACAGGTTTGAACTGTGCAGGTCCACTTAATAAGCAGACATTTTTTCAAATGTATGTACAGTATTATAAATGCATTTTTCTTCCTTATTTCTTAATACCATTTTCTTTTCTCTAGTTTACTTTAAGAATATAATATATAATACATATGCAGAATATGTATGTGTCAATCGACTGGTTATGTTATCGATAAATCTTCCAGTCAAAGCTATTAAGCAGTTATGTTTTGGGGGGGTCAAAACTTGGTGCCCCAACCCCCATGTTGTTTAAGAATCAAGTGTATATTGTTTATTATAATCATTATTATAAGACATGTGAGCTAGTTTGTAGCGGAGGGATAGAGTCACTAGTGGAGAAAAGATTGAAGTGCAAATGAGAGAGGTATCAGTTCCTGGGGTGTAGTATTTAAAGAGAGAGTTCATTAAGAAGGCCTTAACCAATGGAAGGAGGACACATTGTATCTGGTAAGAAAGATGGAAGAGAAAATAGGTGGCAGCAAAGGTGACATTTTAGAGATTGCATTTGACAGGAGATGAGGAAGGAAGCCAGGGAAAGATTTTAATGGGAAGACCTCAGCATTCATAGTATGGCAGGATCATCTCACAATAAGGAAGGGAAATGGGGTGAATATGGGTCTTTTGGGATAGAGAAAGTTGGATGTAGCCACGGAGGGAGTCATGATTGAGGTTTAGCATGGAATGAATAAGTAAACTGCTGAAAAGCCATAAGAGCGTGGATTTGTAGGGGACCCAGTCAGGATTATTTCATCACAATGGGAGGTAGATAGAGGTAGAGGTCTAAGAGGAAGAAGGTAAGCTGATCAAGGTTAGCACTGAGAAGCTCTGAGTTTGGGCTTTTGAAGGTGTGATCATACAGATTGCGGCTTAGGTTTAAGGTTTGGTCATAATGGTTAGGTGACTGACAAGGCACTTAGACCTTCATAGTAGTCAACATATTGGAGGGTTTTTCAGCATCAGGATGTCAGGTGACCATGAACATTGAAGCCTCCATGGTCATCACCCAGAACTGAGATGGAGAGAAATACAGCTAGTTCCTCTGGAGAGTTCTCTGGACAAGGTTGTATCTGAGGAAAGGTGAGTCCAGTTAATGTGAAGTTTTGCAAGAGTTAGTTTAAGGAAAGGTTTAAGGCACAAGATAAATGACTGTTTATTAAGGACTCTGTGGACTAGCAGGGAACAAGGATGGAAGGACAGACCATAGAAAATGGCAAAGGTTATGTAGCTCATTGGGTTAAGAATAAGAATATTTGAAAAGGTGGCTCACGGGAGGAGTGTGGGCTCGCACAGCAGATTAGGGCACTGGTGGGAGTTTGGAGGCATTTGTCAATGCCAAGGAGGCTGATGATGACAGCAAGCCTGGTTCCAATGGCCCAGGTGATGTGTCTGTATGGTACAGCTACTCAACCACCCTGGTCCCCAATGGCACCCCGTCAGCATCTACTGGTGGAGACATAAGTGGGTTCATGCAGCATAGGCTTCAAAATATCGAATGCCTTATGTTTTGGATATACACGTTTGTGGATATACATTCTTACGTGCATGTATGTGTATACACATATGGACGTGTGTGTGGTATATGTCTATCCCTGGTCCAACCCTACCTTGCCCTCAACTCTTTCCCAAACAGATGAAAATCAGACATAGGGGGAAATTCTATTTGCCTAAAAATAGCAACTGGCAGTTTGTTCACTGAAATATTTTTATGCAGTTTGAATCATTTGAAGTAGATATGGCCATATTTATAAAGCAGAAAAATATTCACAATAATAAAAACAACTTGTAAAATTTCCCTAATAATGGGTTCAATTTGCTCTGGCGTAGCCATTCTGCCCAGGTAGCCTATAACCACATTGATCATGTTGCAATTCAGATGTATCATTAAGGTAATAATATTGGATAGTTTCATTATGAAAAATGAGATTAAATTATCTGTAACTTGTATAACATTTTCGGTTTAAAAATAAAAGTGTGATTCACATAAAAATTGATTATTTCAATCCTATTTCCTTTTCTGCTGTGTTTGGTACATAGCATCTGAGCAGCTACTTAAAGAATGTGAACAAAATATGCCCTTTTGAAGCAAAACCACTAGATTCACTGAGAATAATTATGCCTAAATTTTCAAAGATGACTGCAGTTGGTACAGCCGTCGACATAGAGGCAACCGTTGTTCTCATATTCTCATGTACAAATTGGGCAATTGAGCATGCAAATTGCAAATTGAAAACTAGGCTTGAATTGACAGGGTCTGTATAAAAGTGCACCATTTCTTCATGCTCATTTGTGTACTTTGAATGTTGATTTTAATAAGACTAAGGCAAGTACATACAATTGGTGAGTCTGTTTTTTGTCTTAAAATCTTAAGATCAAAAACAAAAATCTTAAGATCCAAGGATTTTTAAGTAACTATTTGAAACATCTAACAGTGAAGCTTATTTACTCAATATTTGGGCTATAACTTCAGAAAGTCAGGGATCACAGCCAATATATTGAAGGTTAAATCTATGATGCTTAAGCATGTGGTTCTCTAAATTGGACAAATAAGATAATATTGGTTTCTATGGTTATGTAAGCAGAGTGGCTCAGTCAGAATTCAGTTTAGATTTAGTCTACCCAAATATTAGACTTTGTGTATTTCAGAAAGAGCAGAGCTAGAACAGGCTTAACTGAGCCTTTACAGTATTTGAATACTAGTGCTTTCCTAAAATAATTTTATGATGATGTATAATGATTTTTGTTTAAAACATAATTTATGGCATGTCTTCAAAAGTGGTTTATGTATTTCCAAAATTTATTTTCTTTTTTTTTTGGTATGTTCTCTTAATTACCAGTTCTATATATGCTTTAATTATGATTTTCTATTAATTTTGTATTATTCTCTCAAAATGTTTGTTTTACTCAAGATGCACTGAAATGCTGTGACTCTCTAATATTTTTGTTGGTAACTTAAACTTTCTTTGGAGAAGAGAATGTATACCTGACAAATGATATCTATTTCATTAATATAGCTTTCTGCTGGAAAAGTGAAATTAAAATTACTGAAGGAGCAACTTCAAGGTAACCAGTTTGCCACTGTGTTATTAGATGCTAAAGATAGAATTAAAATTATATTTTTAAAGAAAGAAAGATATATATCTTTTATATCTTTAAAGAACATTAAAATGCCAGAATTGTTCATGCAATATAAAGATTCTAAACCCCCAAATGATGGCTCTGATATGACTTTTGATACTCAAATTCATTTTATTTATTTTTTTGGGGGGGGACAACCTCGTTTTATGTCAAACCCCCCCCCAAATGATGACTCTGATATGACTTTTGATACTCAAATTCATTTTATTTATTTTCGGCGGGGGCAACCTCATTTTATGTCAAAAAACATCAGAAAACGTCCAATAGCATTTTCAAAAGTGAGGGCTTTCTGTAAACTTTATTACATAATCTCTTAACCAGGAAGATAGTTTAGCCATGTAAAATTATATTTTGAAATTTAATTCCAGGAATCTAAAAGAATATTGAAAATGGTTTTATATTTTAATACATGATTTCACAATAGCAAAACCCCCAAATCAATTTTGAATTCACAGTAATTCTAAAAGAAATATATATATATATTTTTGTAGCAGATAAGTACATTTAATTTGAATGGCTAAGATTACTTGGTAGAACAAATTCTAGAAATAAATACACATAACATTCAATATAGAAGTTATTCCATGTAAGCTTCATTTAGTTTGTTCTAGAGATGGGATGGAACCGTAAGGATTCTATCAAGAGCATAGTTTTTAACATTCTGTAATTTCAAATGTCCAATTCAAGTGAGTTTTAAACAGAATGGGTGTGGGCCGGTATGTGCGGCCCTGTGGCCAAGGGGGCTGGGAGGCAGGCTGTGGCCTCCACGGTTTACTGGGAAGAATAGACTTGGTTGCACACCATTCTTACTGGGCAATTAATATTTAAATACTCTGAGAATTTAGAAATGTGCATAGTTCATTATTTCATCAGTCAGAAAACTGAACATCATATTTCATGTGATTGGCCTAACATTTTTTTTTTTCTTTCAGAGCCAGTGAAACAACCACTTAATTATAAGATGGCCAATCCTTCTGAAAGTGAGAAACCCAAGATGAAAGGGAAGCTGTGTGGACAGTGTGAGAACAAAAGTGCTCTGCTGGTATGTGCACTGTAATCAGATACTAGAACATAACTTTCCCATGGCCTCATTCACCTCTCCCAACTTGACCTGCTCTAGTAGCCAGGTACTTTACCTTCTCCGCTGTTGCTAAAGGTGAAGTGTGCCTGCCGCCCCCATTCAGTGCACGGCATCTCACCCTCTCATTGCCATTTAAGGATATCACCTAACTCTTGTTCTCTCTTGGATCCTGCCTCTCCGCACACCAACATGCTGCAGTACTTTCCAAGCCAAAAACACAACCAAAGTTCTATGACCATCACATCCCCCTCTGCATCCTTGTTAGGAAGACTTCTAAAGAGTTGCCTATACCTGCTCTCATCATATTCTCTCTTCCTGTTCTTTCTCTTTTAAAAAAAAAATATTTATCTTTTCACGAGAGACAGAGAGAGAGGGAGAGACATAGGCAGAAGGAGAAGCAGGCTTCATGCAGGGAGGCCCATGTGGGACTCAATCCCAGGACCTGGGGACTACGCCCTGAGCCAAGGCAGATGCCCAACCGCTGAGCCACCCAGGCATCTCTCTCTCTCTCTCTCACTGAGGTATAACATACTTACTGTGAAATAGAAAGATCTTAAATGTGCAATTAGATGCCTTTTGACAAATGTAATATGTACACGCCCCCCCCCATCAGTATGATGAATACCCCTGAAGGTTCCCTCGTGCCTTTTCCAATTAATTCCCATCACAAAGCCAACTACTGTTCTGATTTTAAGCACCACCCATTTAGTGGCACCTATTCTTGAACTTCATGTAAATGGAATAAATAGGGCACATAGTTTTCTGTGTAAGGGCTTCTTTTGCTCCACATGGAGATTTCACCCGTGTTATTACATTTCTTAGTAGATTGTTCATTTGAATTACTGAGTAGCACTCGATTATATAATATACCAAGATCTGTTTTTTCATTGATGTATTGAATGACAGTTGGGTTGTTCCCAGTTTTTTACTACGTTTAAGGCTGTGTGGATATTTCTTTCTCTGCAAGTCTTTTTTTTTCCCCTTCCAATGATGTTTATTTTTTTTCTCCTTAAAAGTTATGAAATGAAATTGAAAAAAGACCCCTGAAAATGGGTCCTGACAGTTCTCTAACTCCTCATTGTTGCTGATTTCATGAACTTAAAAAAAATTATGGCAAAATATACCGTAATTTAAAAATTACCATTCTAGCCATTTTAAGAGTACAGTTCAGTGGTGTGAAATACATTCACATTATTGTGATTCCATCACCACCGTCCATCCACAAAATTCTTTTCATCTTAAGGAACTGAAACTCTGTACTAATTGAACAGTAACTCCCATATGCCCCTCCTGTCAGCCCCTGGCAATCATCATCCTACTTTCTCATTCTACTTTCTGTTTCTATGAATTTGACTATTCTAGGTGCCTCATATAAGTGGAAGATTGTAGTATTTGTGCTTTCGTGCCTCACTTATTTGACTTAATGTCTTCAGGGTTCATCCATATGGTAGCATGTGTCAGAATTTCTTTCCTTTTTAAGGACGAATAATATTCCATTGTATGTATATCCCACGTGTTGTTTATCCATTCATCCCCTCAGTGGACACTCGGGACACTTGTTTCTACCTTTTGAGTATTGTGAGTAATGCTACAGTGAACATAGATCAGTATAAATACCTGTCCAGGGGTCAACTTTCAATTCTTTTGGGTATATGCTTAAAAGTGGAATTGCTAAATTCTCATGGAACCCTCTCCATTCAGGATTGGGTCTATGTCCAGCAACTGCTCCTATAAAGATCACCAGTGACATCCATATTCCTAAAGACAGTGGCTAATTTTCAGTTCTTATCTTAATCTATCAGTAAGGATTCCTCTCTCCTCTTTTGTGATTCTTCACTTGCCTTCCTCCAGGACATGATTTTCTCTTGGTTTCATTTTACTTTGCTAACTGTTCCTTCTCAGTCTTTGTTACTTTCTGTATTCTAGGTCCCTGGATATTGGAGTGCCACAGGGCTTACTCCTCAGCTCTCTTCCCTAGTCTATCTACTTACTCTTTTTTTTTTTTTTTTTAGATATTATTTTTTTTGAGACAGCACAAGCAGGGAGGAGGGTCAGAGTGTGAGAGAGAAGCAAGCTCCCCACTGAGCAGGGAGTCCGATACAGGGCTTGATCCCAGGACCCTGGGATTATGACCTGAGCCAAAGGCAGATGCTTAACTGACTGAGCCACCCAGGGGCCCCTACTTACTCTTTATAGGTAATTTTACCACTCTCTTGGCTTTAAAGACCATCTTCTCTACATGGATGGTTCCTAAATTTACATCTCGAACTCATCTCTTTTCCCCGAACTTTCAAACTCAGACTGCCTATTCAACACCTCTACTTGGATGTCTAATAGTAATCACTAACTTAACGTGTTCAAATCGAACCTTTAGTATATCTTCCAACATATTTTTCTCCCCCTACATTCTCCTCATAATAAGGATTAATTCAAATGTTCCCTGCCATGGCAACCCTTTGTAAAAGCAACAGTTGAGTTGCCCTGAGTATTTTGGAGCTGTTCCATGTAACCTCATTGCATTTATTACCCCTTAATATAAATTTATGTGTTTATTTTCCACCTACCGATGTCAACTTCAGGCATGGAGGGATTTAGTTTTGTTCACTGTTGAATACCCACCACCTAGAATTATGCCTGCAATTCAGTAGGCACTCAATAACTATTTGCTGAATGAATCAATTTTTTTTTCTGTAATACTTCTGATACATCTTCCTTTCAGTTAGTATTTAAAGTACTCTAATATCTTATGTAATTGAAAATATTACACAGACTTAAGAAGCCATTTTTCTCCCAAAGAATTTAATGGGTATAGCTAATATTTGTAGATTATTATAACTGATAGTTGTTTTAGTTTCAGAGAATTTGGCCACAATCATTTCTGATTTGAGACTACGTTACTATTCTCATTTCATGGCAGTTTTAGCTGGTCTAAGAGAGTTAGAATGCTGTAAGTCTAATAAAAAGCTAATTAATTGCAGTATTAAATGTAAAACCCAGGCTCTTGGTACAATGCTCTTACTGTTACATTATGTTGTTTTCCTATCTTATTTGATACAATGACGGGCAAAAAGTAAGACATTTTCACAAGTTATACCTACCCAGAAATGTTTAAAAATATAAACAGTGTTAATAATCCTGAAGTTGGAAGTATGAAAGCTAAAAGGGACTTACTGGCTGAATCAAATTGTTGGGGTCCATTATTAATGATCAGAATAAAGTATTTATGTCAGAGCTGTCAATATTTCTTGTGAATGCTGTCCTATGTTGAACGTTTTTTAAAGGCCAGGAAATTTGAACAATGTGACATACGTAGATAAATAAAATTTGAGTTGGAAATAAAGAATCTGTTTTTCCAAAGAGAAGGAAAAGCAAGAAGAGGGACATCCTAGACAAGATAAATGGGGTATGGCTGGAAAGCAAATAAGAGTGATGATGGGCGCAGTGATTAAAAGGCTGATTTGCTTGAAAAACTGTTATAAATAGAAACCAGCTTTTAGAGCCTACACATTCTTAAAGGATTTTGCTAAGATTTTCGGAAAATGTGTTGTTTGATTTGAAATGAAATGATACTTGTCAAACACCACAATAAGTTATTTAAAAATTCAAGTTAGGCACATCTAATGAAGTAGACCATGGTACTGATAAACCTTAAGGTTATCTTGTATTCTTAGCGTCCATCATTCTACATAGTAAGGCTGGTTGTGTAGTGAGGGTAAACCATCTTATATCTTATGATCGGGTCTTCATCAGGATGAGTTGTATATGGGAGATAGGGGTTAAGAGCTTGCAATCTGGTGGTTTGAATCTTAACTTTACCTTTTATTAGCTATGTGACCTTTAGCAAATGGCTTAATTTCCTCTGTATTTCTGTTTTCTCATTTGTAACAGTGGGATAATATAGACAACGGTAGTCTATACCTCAGAGTTATTGAGAATAAAGGTTAATGCGTATGAAGCAGTTAGCATTGTACCTGGCACATTGATAGGAGACAGTAACTTGTGTGTGTTTTGTTGTTGGCAGGTTTTTATGTCTCCTGACACATTCACATACATTGATGGTAAAAATAAGACCCCAAACTTCCAAATTTCTTATTTTTAAAAGAAATTCCAGTAGCTTTAGGCTATTTGTACATGGCAAAACTGAAATGGATAGTTAAAAATTACATATTAATTTGGCAAATATGGATAATTTAATTAAGCTCAAAGGGATTCTGGAGGCTTAGCACAACCGATCTAGGCTTGATCAAATTAAAAAGATATCTGCTAAAACTGCACTTGGGTATTCCATCATTGAAAGAAGCATTTGTGGTGGAATGGAGTCCTTATCTACATTTTTAGTGCTTTTCTGCCAGTTATTCAAACTGCCTAAAAAGATTTTCCAGTTGGCGGTCATTTTAACCCACTTTAAATCCAAATATGCTTGTATAACAAAATATATAAGCTTACTCTGCAATTCCAGCTTTGATCTTCTCGTCTACAACATCCGTTTGGCTACTTTCATTAAAAATCTGTTGTTAACAAATACTTGGCTTAGAATTCTATGTTCAAACTGATTTTCAATCTTCCGTATTACATCATAAAGACAGTGCCAACTATTTATGAGAAACTTATTAAAACATTAGCAGATAGGTTAACTAAAAATTACAGAGAATACATTTTGAAATATTCATTAATGCAATAGTACCGCCATTCATGCATGTGAAATTATAGCTTTATATTTGATTTTGCACCTATATATTAAGGAATCTAGATAGTGTTTTTAACCATCATTTCTGTAAGAGACTGTTGTTCTTGAAACATGAGTTGAAAGGGTAGGACTAGTTCCCATGGTAGGGATAGTGTTTATTTTTCTTGAATAAAAATCTGGTTCTGTATAGCTCATCACATTTGAAAAAAAGTACATTTGGATTTTGATAGATACCTACCATGCAGTCATTTGACCAACTGGGTTTTGTTTTATTGCAAATTTTATCAAGGTTTGTCAATAAATGATTAGTGCTGCAATTAATGTTCAATGTGATTTTTAGTAATTTGGGCCATGGGCAAGAGCTTGAGCTTTGAGCCAGACTGTGGGATTAAAATCCTGGCTCCATTAGCTGTGTGACTGAGCACATTCCCAATCATTATGTTCCTTTGTTACCTCCTCTTCACAATGGAGATACAATGATCGTGTTAATCTTATAGGGTTGTTGTGAGCTTCAGTGATAAAATATATGAAGCCCTTAGCACAGTGAGTAAGTGTTTGGTAAGTATTATGGATATTGTTATTATTATGTGATCCTAACCTTCCTTTTTAGTTTCATTAGTTACATAAACTGTCTTACTCTTTTTACCTTTGGTGGTGGTTGTTAGCATTGTCCTAATAATTTTATATTTAATAAACCTGGCCACATTATAATAGGTATCTGTCATCACATGGAGACTTGTAATACAATTTTTAAAAATTAATGGACTCCCATTGGGTTTTTAATAAGAGTTTAGTCTACCTTTCTACATCCTGTACATTCCAGTGCCTGTTACTTGCTGTGTGGTCTGCATACCAGCAGCTGCGTGGATGTTCCCTGGGAGCTTGTTAGAATGCAGGATCTCAGGTTCCATTCCAGATGTCCCGAATCAGTCTTTGCTGTTACAAAATCCCAGGTGATTCATAAGCACAGTCCAGTTTGGGAGGCATCACTGTGTATTGCACAGTTCACTCAGCCTCTCCCCAGTCTGCCCCAGCTGCTTTCTCCTTAGGATTTCTTGATAGGAGGAGAGAGGAAGGTGGGGAAGAAGGGTGGTGGGCATGCTAAGTGGAGGGAGAGGAAATGAAAAAGGATCAAAGGGAATGTGGGCTCTGTGACATAGACTTTCTAACGTTATCTCTCCAGACCCTCACGTTTTCTTATTTGTGCTGCTGGCCTTATTAACCTAGGCCAAAATCAAGAAAATTAGAGGTCTTAGCCTTTTGGACTGGTTTTTCTCATGTTGTAAAAGGTGTTGAAGTGGCTCTACAACTGGACATAGTAATTTCACTTGCAGTAAAAATTCTATTTTTTTCCTCTTTACTTTCAGTCTTGCTCAGTGCCATCGTAGGTACAGTTATATCACATCAATTTATCCATAAATTTAAAAAACTATGCAATGTCTGGGTGGCTCAGTGGTTCAGCATCTACCTTTGGCTCAGGTCATGATGCCGGGGGTGCTGGGATGGAGGCCCACACCGGGCTTCCTGCATGGAGCCTGCTTCTCACTCTGCCTCTCTCTGTGGGTCTCTCATGAATAAATAAATAAAATCTTTAAAAATTTACATTTTTACACCATACAGAATTTGAAAGATAAATACAGACTTGTCCATAATTATTTCGTGAGTCATAAAAATTGCTGACATGTTGATGTGGTTCCATCCAGTTCTTTTTCTTATACTTTCTTTCCTTTGAGGAATCTTCTAAGAATACTTTTCAAACCATATCTTGAAAATCACCAGTGAATTAGTGCCATTGAGAGAAGTGTGTGGGGATTTTTGGAGACAAACACTATATGCATTGTGCCATGTAAATCAATAGAGAAAGATTAAAGAACTCATAAACATGAAGTAGTCTTGACTTCAGAGATGATGCTGCTTAGTTTATCAGGTCAAAAAGTTTGGTCTGAGGTTGCAATTTTTTATGATCTATTTGGAATTGTAGCAACATATATGCACCTAACACATATATTTAAAATCCACTTGCAACTATTTATTTTGATATGAAAGTAATTAGAGTTTACAAGCTGGTTTTTCTCAGTTACATCGTAATCGGGTCAAATGGCTCAGAGTTTACAAGCTGGTTTTTCTCAGTTACATCGTAATCGGGTCAAATGGCTCCAGTTTCCTTGGGCTACCAATTCTGATGAATCTGGGCATGTAATTGTAGAAATAAAGATGACTACTTTATGCAAATGTTTTTGCAAAGTCATATTATAAGATTGTATGATATTTTAATGTCTTTTAAGGTATGCCTTGAATGTGGAGAAGATTATTGTTCAGGTTGCTTTGCTAAAATTCACCAGAAGGGGGCACTGAAGCTCCATAGAACAACTCTTTTGCAGGTATGAGTTTTTAAAATGCTTTACTTGTAAGTGTATTTATAAAATGTTTCAACACAAAGACATTTTAAAACATGTTTAATTATCTAGAGTTTAGGATGATTTATATTAATTTCTAAAGTTCTATTATGTACAGTCTTTACATATATCTTAAAATTATTTTACTGAGTGCTAATCTGCTATTTAAACTGTGTTTTAATATAGTTCCTGAGACATTCGCTTGATTAGAGTTTTTAGATCGTGCACTTTATCGGTGAACTTGACATTTAAAAATTAGACAGTATTTTTATCTATTGTGGTTTCAAATGAACGCATGGTTTAAGTATTATTTCTGTATAGTTTTTAAATAGGAATCTCCAATGTTTTCTTTTCATGTTTTTTTTTTTAATTAGTCTTTTATTTGTCCTCACCCATTATCATTTAAATAAGCTTATCTCTCAGGTTTCTACTTTTCCTCCTATATAGTAGAAAGCTTCTATTTTTCCTCATATAGTCATTGTTTTGTGAAATGCTTAAACTCAAACCCTGTCAGATGCTTTAAAAATTCTAATACTTAATAAATATGGCTAAATATAGATATGACATATTATACCAAGTTACATTTAACAGTGCACTGATTTCTCAAAGATTTCATTCATTGTATAATAATTTATTCAACAAATATTTATCGAATATCTTTTAGAGAGCAAGGTCTGTGCTAGCCAGTACCTTACACAGATGAATGACACTAGGATTCTGCTCTTAAGGACCTGAGGGTAAAAGTGAGAACCAAGGATCTTGTGTAAAGGGTTAAAGATTCTAATATCTTGTAGGCAAAAGAAAGGAGACCAATCAGATCTGTATTTAGAAAGATTCAATTTGTACCTGTTACCTCAACATAAATATTGGTACATCTCAAGGAGGCTGATGATCCAAGTCATAATAACCACAAAACATAAAATAGACCTTGCTCCTATCGATATTTACCAAAGTCAGTTATTTTTGAGTGGCTGCTCAATGTTTAGAATAGCCACTTAAGATTTATTGATGTCTGTTTTTCTCCTCTCTCCCCATATCTTTTCCTCTCCTTCGTATCTCTCTCTCTCTCTCTCATATACATCACACACACACACACACACACACACACACACACACAAACACACACAATCAATTTCAAAAGGCAAACTTTGCTGTGATATGGCTTATTGTTAATCCAGAGAAAGATATGGTATGGGTCAAATCATGCTCTAAAAACAACACAACATAGTGTCTGCTTTCTAAACTGAGCAATTTCTATTCCATATTAATGTCATTAAACTCAGTGTCTTCTGCGTCTTGAAAAGAAGAATGTCATCTTTGTAGATGGGATTTTTACATAATTCTAAGGGTAGAATTGATGAGGAAGAGAGAATTAATACTAACTGAATATATACTTCGTATCATACACTGAATATATACTTCGTATCATAGCATCACATTTTCTAGTGTTGATTGCAGGGGAGGAAAGGTGGTAAGCCAGAAATAGTAAAATGATATTTAAGTTCCTAGTGAATCTCAAGTTGTGGAAGACATATTCATCTCTAGAGGTTAACAGAAGTGAATTTTATGATAGGTGTATGAATCAAGGAGCATGACAAGTGACAGTGAATCCTTGAGAGATCTCCTTAAGCACAGGGGTTCCTTTATGTATAGATTTTAAAGTTAGATACCGATAGAGAACTGTGTATTTTCCATATTCATGTTATTCCACCGTGTTGCCCTCCAGTCTGTGAAGGCAAAAGTCACTACTTGATGCTATTTTGAGGACAGTCCTGGGAAATTCATTGCCTAGTGGGGAAATCAAATTAGGAGGCTAACTTTAGAAAAACGTATGGGGAGCTTGCCCCTATTGGGAGCTGAACATGGATTATTACTCCTTTTATATAACATCATTTCACTTATCCAGAGTGCTGCATAGTGAAGTACTTTGAAGATTTTTTTCCCAAATAACTCAGGTAAATTTGACCATTTATTCATTGAACAAAAATTTTAATTAAAAAAGGTATTTTTTTAAAGGAAACTTACAAAATGTATAACATACTCCCTCCCATCTTACTAAAGAATACAATGAATACAGTCTCACTGTATTTTGGTGACTCCTTCTCATTATTTTGACCAGTAGCTGTTACAACAGTAAGATGCCTAGACTAGCTGATGTAGTAGGTGGGACTACACCTTTCTCCTAAGAGATTTGCTCTTCTGGTTTCATTTTCCTTCTTTTATTTTAAAGATTTTATTTATTTATTAGAGAGAGAGCGTGTGTGCACATAAGACAGCACATGAGCAGGATGAAGAGGGGGAGAGAATCTGAAGCCAGTTCCCCATTGAGCCCGGGGGTGGTGGTGGGGGGAATGGGGTCTTTTTTTTTTTTTTTTTTTTTTTTTTAATTTATTTATGATAGTCACAGAGAGAGAGAGGCAGAGACATAGGCAGAGGGAGAAGCAGGCTCCATGCACCGGGAGCCTGATGTGGGATTCGATCCCGGGTCTCCAGGATCGCGCCCTGGGCCAAAGGCAGGCGCCAAACCGCTGCGCCACCCAGGGATCCCGGGAATGGGGTCTTGATTCCACTACTGTCAGGTCATGACCTAAACCCAAACCAGAGTCAGACCCAGGCACCCCCATTTTTCTTTATCATGGTCTCACCCATTCTGTGCCATCACATCTTGACTTTAATCAATTGTCCCATTAGCTATCTGCCATTTTCATCCTATTTCTAGTCTCTGTTTAGTGCTTTAATTTTTTTTTTTTTTTTGCAGTCATTTTTTTTTCCTTGTTTCTATCATTCTTCCTGGTCTTTCCTATGACTAAATGTTCTTGATACTGTTGTTGTCTGGCCTGAGGACTGCTGGTCAGCAGCGAATGGTATCTCCTTCTGTTTAGCCCTCATTAACCAGTCATATAGTAGTATTTTTAACTTTCCACTATTTTGGCAACTGTCAAAGCCATGAGATTTTGTTGTTGTTGTTGTTGTTGTTGTAGACTGCTGAATACTCTCTAAATTTGAGAAGGTAGAGCAGACATTTGATATCTGATTTTTAAGCATTACTATATAAAAAGCAAGCATTCTAGGCTAATGGCTGCTCAACTTTATATTCTTTAACCTATGCTGACATTTCTGGTTATTTTAAAGCACAGCCAAATTTGATTGCTGTAAACTGTTTCGGTCCCCATCCTACAGCCCAGTGAGTCTTTAGAAAGTTCATAGTCAACCGGGACCATTTTGTACTGCATATCTTGTTTTACTTAAGAGATAAATCCTTGAAAAAGATGAAGGCAAACTATTACCATTTCCATGTTGACTGACATTATAATTTCAAAGGGCTTTTCTTTTGATTTATGATTGATTTATACTTGGCAGTGATTCCAACACAAGGTTTGTTTCTTTTTTTTTTTATATATATCTCTCCAATCTCTCTTAAGTAGTTAATTACCTGCAAAATAAAGTGTAAATGCATGAGAGGAATTACTAAGGATGAAAATCCTATTTCTATATTTAGGATGATTTGCAACACTTTAAGGATTGAAACAAAAGATTTATTTTTTTTTTTCCAGTGGGTAAGCCTCACATTGATGAAAGATAAGGTCTTAATCTATCAGGCATTTCTATTTCCTTTTAACAATATGCGATCAAACACAAGAGACAAGGTTAATCAGAGATAATAGAAGGGGGGGGGAAGCAAACAAAAGGTATTCCATCATGAAATATGACATGCACAAAGGGAGCTTGGATTAGGTAAATCATTAATAGATTCTGGTATGTATTTTCTTAATTGGAATGGAGATTTTTCTTAACTGGCAAGGAGAGATCTTGGGAAGGGGAGTGGTTATTAATGAGAGAAGAGATAATTGAGGTAGAATTTCTATGTTTTCTAGTATAAAGCATTTATATGCAGCCTCCTTACTTTTTTTTTTAATCTCCAAAGAAAGGTATGTCTATATAGATATAAATAGGGATATATGTTTGCTTGAACATACTTATAGGAAAATAATCACCAGGCAGATTTTCAGTTATCATCAGAATACTATTCATGCTTACTGACTTCATGGTAGTTTTTTCCTTCGATTTGACAATGACCAATATCAGCTCTTCGGCTCACATTATCATTATTCTGTTAATTTTCAGAGTAACGCAGTAGTTTTAGGTCATAGCCAGTCATTTGGACAATCTCATTGTTACTTGGATGATCTTACTGGACCTGTTTTAAATGCTGTACATACACGTATTATAGATGCCGTGGTATGCCACTGAGATCCTCCTCTTCAGGGCTGAGATGCTTCCCTAGCTGCCTGGAGTGTTACCTGCAGATAGATCATATTTGGGTCTCACCTTGGAAATCACTCTTGCCCAAAGAGAAGCGCCACTTCCAAGCTTTCACTCCATTCTTGAAGGTGGCCCATTTTGTGGTCTAATATCTGGTCTATGTGAGGGTACCAATTCCCATGAGACCCTTGCCTCAGTTGAGAACAACTGATGGGCCATCACAGCTTCTCCCTTGGAATTGGCAACTGCATCAAATTCAGCTTTCCTCTTTGCTCAAATTTGCCTCTTTTTTTCCAGTCATGCTTGTTCTTTTCAGAGCACTTTCCACTAGAAGTCAGGCAGGCAAATCTCAGAATTTGTTTCCTGGGAACCTGACCCATGACAATATCTAATTCAGGGTGGAATTATAGATAATTTTTGGCCTAATTTTAGAGTGCGCTGCAATTTTTAAAGGTTGGTGTTTAACATCTCTTTCTTCATTTTTCAGATTCTGAACCAAGTGAGAAATAGAGTGAAAACATAGAAATCAAAATATCAATTTTATTATTGCTACAATTAGAGCTACTGATTGCCATAATCAGCTTCCCAATTCTTCCTCGAATTGAACTTTTTTTTTTTTTTTTTTTTTTTTTTACCCTTACCCCAAATGGCAGATATTCCCCTTTGCCAGGGCAGGGCCTACTCAGTAAAACTTCTTAATGGATATCTAGATTGCAGTGTATCCTTCTCTGGACAGGAAGTGCTTAGAGAAAAAACCCAGAAAGGGGGCAGAGGTGAGCATGCTCACTTTATTCTCCAAAGTCTCGGCAATAAGATAAATATGTAAGGATGAGTAAATGTTCCGTTGAAGAAGATTTATTATAAAGTCTCATGATTTTAGAGTCTAAGCAATGTAAATATCTTATATAAATTTGCTATTTATAAATATTAGTTAATATTATACTTAAGAAAAAACAAAATACTTAAAAAATACGTATAAACAACTGAGTCATGCCATGTTTTTCTCTATTTCTTAAACATGAATAATGTAATTAACAAAATTCCTTATGCTGCATGTTTGCATTTATAGCCCTTCTCTATGATTATCACTTTGAACTTCCTCTATCAAAGGGTTTTTAAAAATTATATTCTTATCAACTATTCACTCTTTTATATCTTCTGATTAATTTCAAAAATCCTGTGAGGAAAGGAACTATTTCTATTTTGTTCATCACTGTATTCTCAGTGCTTAACATTGTACCTGGCTCACAGAAATTGACTTTTTGAATGAATGGGGCACATGAATGAGTCCCTAATGATATGAACAGGCTCCTGAAATAATTTGAAACTATATTTTAAGTAGCAAAGCTTCATTATCCTCTGAATATCAAAGACCAAAGATTGGATAATTAAAGGAATTTATGGTATGTTAATGTGTTCTGTTGGTGAAGGGCTTGGAAAAGCCTTTTAAGTCAGAGAATTTGAACTTTAATTTTTCCGGGGAAAAAGATAAAGGTAGTAATGTCAACTATGTTCCTAGAAAACATACTTATGGTAAACATGACTCCTGATTGGCAAATTGCATCCGAATGGGAAAACTATAAATACGTGGAGTAAGCCACAGGATCGTGAGCGTGGTGAGCTTTGTACCGTCAGTTCTGCTGGGAGGCTCTGGAAGCCATGTAGATGGGAATTGACTCTGGTGGAAAATTGAACTTCTAAGCAGGTGTGATCCTCATCTGTTCTGGCTGTACTTGTGCATGAACTGCTGCAAGACTCCCATCCAAGAACAACTGATGGTCCTGTTAGCAAACTGCTATCCTGCTTCTCATCCTTCTCAGTAGACCGATGCCAAAACTGGTTAGATGACAGGCCAAAAGTTTAGTTAACCCATGCAGATTCCTCGGTGGGCATTGCAGTTTCAAAAACCAAAATAGTGGGATACCCGAAAGATAAATGAAGAACACTCGTGCAGGCATCATTGACAAGAATATTTTAAAAACAACTTTCTTGAGATATAACTTACATACTATGAATTCACTGATGAGATTCAGTGGATTTTTGTATGTTCACAGACAATGTGTAACTCTCAGCACACTTAATTGTAGAACATTCCCATCACTTCAAAAAGAAACCCCATACCCTTTTGCTACTACTCCCATCTCCTAGTACCATCCTTCCCCCAACCTCCTGGGAACCATTAATCTACTTTCTGTGTCTGTAGATTAGTTTATATTTAATATAAATTGAGTCATATAGTATGCAGTCTTTTATGACTGGCTTCTTTTTCAGTAAATGTAAAAAGTTTTCAGGGTTCATCCATGTTGTAGCATGTATTAGTACTACATTTATATTTAGGGCTGAATAACATTCCTTTGTATATATATTGATATACCACATTTTTTATTCATTGATGGACATTTGGTTGTTTGCACCTTTTGGCTATTATGAATAATGTTGTTTTGAGCATTTATATACAGGTTTTTATATGGACATGTTTTTATTTCTCTTAGCTATATCTCTAGTAGTGAAATTGCTAAGTCATATGGTAACTCTGTCGTTAATTGTTTGAGGAACTGCCAGAGTGTTTTCCAAAGTGGCTGCTCCATTTGACACTCCGGTCAACAGATTTTGAAAGTTCTGATTTCTCTGTGTCCTAGCCAACACTTGTTTTTGCCTCACTTTTTTTCTTTTTTTAACATACAGTGTTATATTTGTTTCAGGTGTACAATTTAGCAGTTCCATACCCCACTCTGGGCTCATCACGACAAGTGCACTCCTTAGTCCTCATCACCTATTTCACTCATCCCCCATCCCTCTTCCCTCTGATAGCTCTCAGATTGTTCTAAGAGTCTGTTTGTCTCTCTTTCTCTCTTTCATATTTTTTCCGTTTGCTTGTTTGTTTTTTTTTACATTCCGCAAATGAGTGAAATCATACGGTATTTGTCTTTCTCTGACTGACTTACTTCACTTACCATTATACTTTCTAGCTCCATCCATATCATTGTAAAAGGCAAGATTTTGTTCTTTTTCTTTTCAAATTTTTATATAAGTTCCAATAAGTTAATATACAGTATAATATTAGTTTAGGTGTAGAATGTAGTGATTCAACACTTAGATATAACACCCAGTGTGCATCACACGTGCCCTCCTTAATCCCCATCAGCTATTCAACCCATCCTCCCACTCACCTCCCTTCTGGTAATGATCAGTTCTCTATAGTTAAGAATCTGTTTCTTGGCTTTCCTCCCTTTCCTTTCCCCATATGTTTGTTTATTTCTTAAATGCCACATAGGAGAGAAATCATGTGGTATTTGTCTTTCTCTGGCTGATTTATTTCACTTAGCATCATACTCTCAAGCTCCATCCATGTTGTTGCAAATGGCAAGATTCCATTCTCTTTATGGCTGAGTAATATTCCATTATATATATATATGTATATATAACAATATTGATATATATCAATATCTATATATTATATATATAGATATATCAATAATATAATATTCCATTATATATATCAATATATCAATATATCAAGATTGATCTATCTGTCTATATAATATATTTACCACCTCTTTATCCATCTATCAGTTGATGGACGCTTGGGCTCCTTCCATTTCTTGGCTATTATAAACAGCACTGCTATAAACATAGGGGTGCATATATCCCTTTGATACATGTATCAAGTCCTTGTATTCTGTGGATAAATACCCAGCAGTACAATTGCTGGATCATAAGATAGTTCTATTTTTAAGTTTTGTTCTTTGGATAAGTATTGACAAGAAGTTTTTTGTTTGTTTTTTAAAAAATTTACTTATCGATTTTAGAGAGAATGAGCATGTGCAGGGGAGGAGTGGCACAGGGAAAGAGTGTCTAAAGGGGACTTAGTGCTTATCACAGAGCCCTATGTGAGTCTGATTGTTCTGACAATCTCACGATTGTGACATGACATGATTGTCATGTGATCATGACAATCTCATGACTTTGAGATCACACCTGAGCCAAAACCAAGTCAGAGGCTAACCAACTGCACCATGTAGGCACCCCTACAAAAAGTTTTGAGAAGATCTAGATATGAGTCTTCATAGTTTTGATTAATTAGGAATCTTCATGTAGCGTGTCTGTATGTGTGTGCATGTGTATATAAGTATGCATTTTTATTTACAAAATTTATTCTGGCTTATTTTACATTTGAATCATTTAAAAAATTTGAAAACAGTTAAACATTTACCTGATCTTTTTTACTGACAGTTATTAGCCAACACCGGTAGACCAGGTCTGTGATGACTTGTTTGATGCTAGTGTTAAGAAAAACTAAAGAAAAGAAAAAGATGGCATTTGAAAGGGGAATGGAGAAGGGAGAGTGGGGCTTCTATTACCATCAAGGAGGAGTGGGGAGAGCATGGGTGGCCTAGGGAGTATGTTACAAAATTAAGTGACAGTTGGAGCAACAGAGTGGGGAAGGTGAACGCAGTGCAAGGGTTTAAAGCAGACATGATTCAAATCAATCTCAAAGGGAAGGGTGTTTCTGTAACATTTATGCTAAGGAAATCTTTAAGATAACAACTCATATATGCAAGCTCAGAAACTTGCAGGATTGTTGTGAGGATCAGATAAAAAGACAATAAATATAAAAGTATTCTGCTTATAGCAGGCCCTCCGTATATTAGTTTTTATTAGGATAGAGTATTTGGAGAAATTCAACACAGTTACTACACCATCTAAATTTAGAACCTAGAAAACAAAGTACATGAATGATAATGAATCTAAAGAATTAATTAAAAGTTTACTTTTGTTTGTAGGGCTATTTTCAAAATTATTATAGTAATATAGATTTCAGGAGGCTCATGTGAAAAACCAGTGAAGTAAAATTTTAGAGAAATACAGACTTTCTCATTGTCCAAATGGAGAATAATGGAATCCCAATTTTGGAGGGGACCATAAAGATCATTATTCTAACCCAATTGTCTGAACCTTTAATCAATCCCATTGTTGTTGGATATTTGAGAAGTGTTTTTAATTTGCAGGTGCTAGTAATGTTCTTAAAGTGTTTTCATGGAACCTGACAAGTTCTATGGTATTTTAGGTTCATTGTTCTTTATAGGATAAAAATTGTTCAGTTGTTACATAATAGCATTACTATATATAAAAACAAAATATGACGAATTATTGATTGTTATTTGTTAGTGTGTTTTTCTGCTCTGCCTAAAAATCTGTTATTCAGAACACTGTGTATAAAATCATTTCTTTCTCATGTAGCTCAAATATGAGTAATTACTGAAAAGCAGCTAACTCATCTGGATGCATTATACATGTAATATTAGTTGAAAACAATAGTAAGTACTTGCCAAGATAATTAATATAGTGCATAATTATATGGCATCAAAACTGCAAATAGAAAGATTGCAGGTGTGAATTTCCTGTGTTATTTTTTTGTTGCTATTCTGGCTCTCTAAATAGAATTTTTTAATGTTGCTAATAAAACTTGAAAGTCACAATTGTTTAGACCAAGATCCTATTTTATTATCTTTCTGAATACCAAATGATTTAAAAATTTCTGACATGTTTTCTTTTATATATATTCTTTATTGCCTTATCTTAAAATATTTTTCCTGCATTAAATGTGTTTTATTTCATGATTTTCACATCACTTTGTGACACTATTAAATACTGAGTCCAGATTAGTTTTACTTAATATTTACTATCTACTGAATAGTAAGCCACATTCATTTGTATTGATTCTTTTGAAATTGAGATAAAATGGTATATAACATCAAACTAGTTTCAGGTGTACAAAATAATTCCATTTTTGTATACACTACAAAGTGATCACCACAGTAAGTTCTGTCACCATGCATTTAACCACTTTCATCCATTTTACCCAACCCCCTTCCCTCTGTTAACCACCAATCTGTTCTTTGTATTTATGAGTTTTATTTTGCTTGTCCTTTGTTTTGTTTTTTAGGTTCTAGATGTAAGTGAAATCATACAGTATTTGTCCATGTAAAGCATAAACTCTCAAGGTCCATCCATATTTTCACAAATGGCAAGATTTCCTTCTTCTTTATGACTGACTGTATTCCACTGTGTGTATAATATTATATATACGTACATACACATGTACATCTATGTGTGTATACACCGCATCATCTTTATCCATTCATCTATCAGTAGACACTTATGTTTCCATATCTTGGCTATTGTTTTTAATGCTGCAGTGAATATAGGGGTGCATGTATCTTTACAAATTACTGTTTTCATTTTCTTTGGATAAATACCAAGAAGTGGAATAGCCAGAAGATACGGTAGTTCTCTTTGCAATTTTTAAAGGAACCTAAATACTGTTTTGCATAGTGGCTGTACCAATTTACATTTCCACTAACAGTGTGTGAGGATTCCCTTTCTTTTACACCCTCACCAACACTTGTTTCTGGTCTTTCTGATAACAGCCATTGTAGCAGATGTGAGAGGATATGTCATTGTGATTTTGATTTGCATTTTTCCTGATAATTAGTGATGTTGAATATCTTTTCATGTGCTCTTTTAGCTATCTGCAGGTCTTTGGAAAAATGGCTGCTTGGATCATCTGCCCATGTTTTAATCAGATTCTTTGTTTTTGTTTGTTTGTATTTTTTTTTTTTTTTTTGCTATTGAGTTGTTTGAATTCTTTATATATTTATCCCTTGTTGGATATTAATGTGTCTTATTGGATATATTATTTGCAAATACTTTCTCCCATTGAGAAGGTTGCCTTTCCATTTCGCTGATAGCTTCCTTTGCTGTGCAGTAGCATTTTAGTATGATGTTGTCCCACTTATTTCTTATTGCTTTTGGGATCATAATAAAAAATTTAAAACCAAGACTATGTCAAAGATTTTACTGTCTATATTTTTTTCTAGGAGTTTTATGGCTTTAGGTATTAAATTCAAGTTTTTAATATACTTTGAGTTAATTTTTGTGTATGGTGTAAGATAATGGTCTAGTTTCGTACTTTTCCATATGACTATCCAGTTTTTCCAACACCATTTATTAAAGAGATTGTCCTTACCCCTTGTATATTCTTGACTCTGTGTCGTAAATTGTTGACCATATATGCGTGGGTTTATTTCTGGGCTCTCTCTTCTGTTTTATCTGATCTACAGGTCTATTTTAATGCCAATACCATGCCATTTTGGTATTTTAGCTTTGTAGCATAGTTTGAAGTTAGAAAGCATGATATATCCAACTTTGTTCTTAAGATTGCTTTGATAAATGTCAAGTTTTTGATATACAGGGTCTTTTGTTGTTCTATATGAATTTTAGAATTATTTGTTCTAATTCCATAAAAACTTTCATTGATATTTTGATGAGGATGACATTGAATCTATAGATTTCTTTGGGTCGTGGACATTTTGACAATATTAATTATTTTAATTCATGAGCACAGAGTATCTCCATGTATTTGTGTCCTCTTCAATTTCTTTCATCAGTGTTTTCTAGGTTTCAGTGTACAGTTCTTTCACTTCCTTGATTAAATTTATTCCTAAGTTTTCTATTCATTTTCATGCAATTCTAAAAAGGATTCCTTTCTTAATTTCTCTGTCAGTTTGTTATTAACGTATAGAAACACAATGGACTTATGTATATTGATTTTGTATCTTACTTTATGTATATTGATTTTTTATCTTACTAAATTCATTAGTTCTGACTAATTCATTAGTTTTTTTGGTGGAATCTTTAGGATTTTCTATATATAGTGTTATGTCATCTGCATCTAGTGACCATTTTACTTCTTCGTTTCCAATTTGGTCGCCTTCAGCTTCTTTTTCTTGCCTAATGCTGTGGCTAGGATTTCCAGTGGTATGTGCATTAAAAGTGGTAAGAATGGGCATATTTGTCTTTTTCCCAATCTTAGAAGAAAAGCTTTCGGCTTTTCACCATTGACTATTTTGTTAGTTGTGGGTTTGTCATAGACAACCTTTATTGTGTTGAAATACTTTCTTTCTATACTCACTTTGTTGATAGTTTTTATTATACATGGATGTTGAATTTTGTCAAGTACTTTTTTTTGGCATCTGTTAAGAAGATCATGATTTTAATCCTTCATTTTGTTAATGCAGTGAATCATGTTGATTGATTTGCAGATGTTGAGCCATTCTTGCATCCCTGGAATAAATCCCACTTGATCATGTTATATGATCCTTTTAATGTGTTGTTGAATTTGGTTTGCAATATTTTGTTGAGAAATTCTGGATTTATGTTAACCAAGGATATTAGACTGTAATTTTCTTTTTTTTTGTAGTGTCCTTGTGTAATTTTGGTATCAGGGCAATATCTCATAAAATGAGTCTGAGGGTATTCCTTCCTTTTCAATAATTTAGAAGAATGAGGATAGGTATTAATTTTTTTTGAATGTTTGGTAGAGTTTATCTATGAAGCCTTCTGGTCATAGACTTTTGTTTGTTGGGAGTTTTTAAATTACAGATTCAACCTTCTTATTCTAGTAATCTATTTAGATCTTCTGTTTTTTTCATGATTAATCTTGGAAGACTGTATGTTTCTAGAAATTTATCCATTTCTTCTAGGTTGTCCAATTTGCTAGTGTAAATTATTCATAGTATTCTCTTATGATCCTTTGCATATCTGTTGGATAAGTTGTATCTTCTGTTTAATTTTTTATTTCACTTATTTAAGTGTCCTTTTTTTTTCTTGGTGATTCTAGCTAAAGGTTTACTAATTTTGTTTATCTTTTCAAAGAACCAGTTTTTAGTTTCATTGATCTTTTCAACTGTTTTTTTTTTCTCTATTCATTTATTTCTGTTTGATCTTTATTTTTTTCTTCACTCTACTAACTTTGGGCTTCCTTTATATACTTTCTAGTTCCTTTGGGTGTAAAAGTTAGATTATTTATTTGATATCTTTTGTTTTTTCTTGAGGTACCCCTGCATCACTATGAACTTCCCTCTTAGAACTTCTTTTGCTGCATCTCATAGATTTTTGGAATATTTATTTCAATTTGTACTTGTCTCAAGGTATTTTTTGAGTTTCTCTTTGATTTTTATTATTGTCCCATCAGTTCAATAGCATGCTTTTTAATATCCATATATTTGTGATTTTTTCAGTTATTTTTCTTATAACTGATTTCTAGTTTTATACTTCTTGGTTGGAAAAAAAAATGCTTGTTATGATTTTAGTCTTCTTAAATTTATTGAGACTTCTTTTGTGTCCCAACGTGATCTATCCTGGAGAATATTCCATGTGCACTTAAGAAGAATGTTTATTATGTTGCTGTGGGATGTAGTGTTATGTGTATACCTATTAAATATATCTAGTCTAATGTTTCATTTAAGGCCAATGTTTCCTTATTGATTTTCTATCTGGATGACCTATCCACTGGTGTAAGTGGGGCATTAAAATTCCCTATTATTTTATCACTGTCAATTTCTTCCTTTAGATCTGCTAATATCTACTTTATATATTTAGGCGCTCCAATATTGCATTTATAAATATTTACAAATATTATCTTTCTTGTTGGATTTTCCTCTTCATTATTATGTAACGCCTTTCTTTGTATTTTATTACAGTTTTTGTTTTAAAGTCTATTTTATCTGATATAAGTATACATACACCAGCTTTTTTTTTTTTTTTCATTTCCATTTGTGTGGAATATCTTTTCTATCCCTTCACTTTCAGTCTGTGTATGTTGTTCGTTTTGAAGGGAGTCTCTTGTAGACAACATATCTTCTTTTTTTTTTTAAGATTTTATTTATTTATTCATGAGAGAGACAGAGACACAGGCAGAGGGAGAGGTAGGCTCCATGCAGGGAGCCTGATGTGGGACTGGATCCTGGGACTCCAGGATCAGGCCCTGAGCTCAAGGCAGATGCTTAACTGCTGAGTCACCCAGGCATCCCAGCAGCATATCTTTTTTTAATCCATTCAATCATTCTTTGTCTTTTGATTGGAGAATTTAGTTCATTTGCATTAGAGTGATTATTGATAACTATGTGGTTACTGACATTTGGCTGTTCTTTGGCTGCTTTTGTAGTTTTTCTCTGTTCCTTTCTTCTTTACTTACTCTCTTCCTTTGTGTTTTGATGACTTTCTTTAGTGTTATGTTTAGATTCCTTTCTCATTATCTTTTGTATGTCTACTGTAGGTTTTTGCTTTGTGCTTACCATGAAGTTCACGTGTAACAGTCTCTATGTGTATGCATGTGTGTATATATCTATATGAATGTGCACACATATATATGGCAGTCTGTTTTAAGTTGATAGCAACTTAGGTTTGAATACATTCTAAAACTAAATTTTTACTCTCCTCCCAGTATATTTTGTTTTTGATGCTATAATTTACAACTTTTTATTTTCTAAATCTCTTAACTAATTGTTGTAGTTAATTTTACTACTTTTACCTTTTAACCTTTATGCTAGCTTTATAAGTGGCAAATCTACTAAATTTATTGTATATTTTTTCAGTGAGTTTTTTACTTTCATATGTTTTCTTGTTACTCTTTAGTGTATTTTATTTTCAGCCTAAAGAAGTCTCATTAGCAATTCTTGTAAGGCCAGTTTAGTATGATGGACTTTGGCTTTTGCTTGTTTGAAAAATTTTTCCTCTTCAATTCTGAGTGTGAGCCTTTCCAGTTAGAGTATTCTTGGATGGAACTTTTTTTTCCTTCCAGTACTTGGAATATATCATGGCATTATCTTCTGGCCTATAAAAATTTCTGCTAAAAAATTAGTTGATAGTATTTTGGGGGTTCTCTTATACATAGAAAGTTGTTTTTCTTTTGCTGCTTTTAAGATTCTCTCTGTAACTTTTGACATTTTAATTATAGTATGTCTGGTACAGAATGTTTTGGATTTATCTTTTTTGGAACTCTGTGCTTCCTGGATCTATAGATGTTTCCTTCTCAGGTTAGGGAAACTTTGAGATATTCTCTCTTCAAATAAGTTTTTTGCCAAAAAAAAAAAAAAAAAAAAAAAAAAAAAGTTTTTTGCATTTTTTTTTTCTTTCTCTTGTCCTTCAGAAGAAGGAGAATGTTATTATTCTGCTTGATGTTGTTGTATATGTCCCTTAAGCTATATTTAATTTGTTTTAGTCATTGTCATTGCTTCTCTGTTTGGGTGATTTCCACTGCTCTGTCTTTCAGATTTCTGATCCATTCTTCTTCTTTATCTAGTCTGCTCTTGAACCCCTCAGTTGTGTTTTTCAGTTCAGTTATTGTATTCTTCAGTTCTTAAGTTCTGTTTGGTACTTTGTTTGTTGAAGTTTCCACTGTATTCATCCATTCTTCTTCTGAATTTGATGAGCATCTTTCTATTACTCTGAACTCTTTATCAGGTAAATTACTTGTTTATATTCTGTTGGGTGTTTTACTGTGGCTTTATTTTGTTCTTTTTGTTTGGAACATATTCCTCTGTTTCCTCGACTTGCTTTTTTCTCTGTGTTTGTATCTATGTTTTAGATGAAATAGCTACCTCTCCCATTTACCTCTCTTAAGTGACCTTGTGAAGACAAGAAACCTTACTGTTCAATCTTGCTTTCATTCTTGGTTTTTTTGAACCATTATAATTATTTAAGCAATCTGATTTATTCCTGATCAATCCTAGTTGTTGAGGTTGTTTCCACCCTTCCCAGTCCAAAGGGAGGGGTCTCAGCCAGCACCTGGTTTCAGGCCTATATGAACCCATGCCCTCAAGCAGCAGCTTTTAGATATGCAAATATATATACAGGCCTTTGGAACCACATTTGCAATCCCTGCTGGCCTCCAGACCAGGCAATTCAGACCTGTCTCCATGGCATTTGTAAAAATCAAGGATCCAGATGAGCATATAAACTCCTTTCTGGGAGATATTAGTGAGCTGTAGCAAGGTCAAGGGAGAGCACAAAGCTAGCATCCCCCAGCCTACATTCCCTGAGAGCTCCTCCATAGCTTCTATATGTGTGGTAAACTGAAGCCTACCCTTCAGGCTAAAGCTCCAGGACAAGTAAATAGGCTTTTTTTTTTTTCCCCCCCCACAAAAAGACCATGTTTCACTCTGTTTTCTGTGCCATGCCATAGGGTTGACAGCCTGCCAAGACCCTCTTTGATTATTTTGGTCCTATGAAGCCCTGTGGCACAGAGCCAGGTTACCAGGGCCAGGTGTTCAAGGGGCATCTCCTGTGTCGACTGTGCATACCTACTGGCTTCAGCGGGGCCATAGGAGAATCTAGCACCAGGGTAAGCTCACTGACCAATGGGGCTATAGGGAGCATGGGATTAGGACAAGCCCACCAGCTATAGGTGGGAAAGCTTATGGGTGGGCTCAGTATACTAAGACCACAGGAGTGTAAGGGAGCAGGGAAAGCTTGCCAGCTTCATCAAGGCAGAGTGCAGGAGAGGAAAGCCTGCTGATGTCAGCAGGGCCATGAGTGTGTGTGTGGGGGGAGGGGTAGAGCAAGCCTGCCAGTGCTAATAAGGTAGAAGGAGCACAAAAATAATGCCTGCCATTACTTCCTTCTCCACAGAAAGTCCTACCAACCTCCTGTATTTTTAAGAGATACCTGAAGATTAGCTGATGAATGTTTTTCACAAATGGCCTAGGTGCTTTTCAAATTGCTGCTTTTATGCTAGTCTTAGGGTGAGTCTGCATACAAGCCCTTTAAGAATGAACTTTCTATTCCCATAATCTTTTGGATCTCAGGGATGCAAGTGTCATTGGTTTTTGGAGCCAGACATTCTGGGGGTACATCTCTCTGGTGTAAGTCCCAGGGGCTGAGATACCTGATGTGGTTATGAGCCCCTCAATCCTTAGGGAAAAACCCCATAGTTGTGAGATCCCTCCTGGTTGTTGGTCTATGTGCCAAGGGTGAGGATTTTGGCAACACTACATCTCTGTTTCTCCTACCTGTCTCAATGTGGCCCTTTTTGCCTTTGTTCAGCTAGTTTTTACATCTTTTTTAGGGGGAATTGATCTATATGTAGCTGTAGATTTGGTGTGTCCATAGAGGCGAGGTGAGGTCAGGATCTTCCTGCACAGCTGTCTTGAACTGCTCTTTCAGTAAACTGCATTTATAATCAGGAGCATGTGTCCAGGTCCTGATTTATTTTTATTATCTCTTTATGTGTCAAGGGGGAATACCAATACATAAATCTTTGATTAATAAAATCTGTGGTTTTCATTAAACTTTTAGAAGAAAGGTAAATCCAAAGGTCCTTTAAGTTCTACTTAAAGTTATACTTAAATGATGCTAGAATAAGCAATAAATTTCAGCCACATGAATTTCACACTTCCAGAATTTGATTTTTATCTAGCTTGCAATAAGCAGTTTTTTATACCATTGATATTTTTGTACCACTCATGCAAATACCATATCTGTTTTTAGAACTATGATGAGCAGAACTGTATTTAAAACATGATTCTGTTGTGAGTTCCCCCGTTGCAACATTCTTTCACCCTGTAAATATTTAGTTTTCTACTGTTTCTTTATGTTTTTATATGGGAACTTTTGCTCAAATTGTTTTTATTTTCCAGTTTATACTATATGGAAATTCCCATCTTTGCTTCTCTGCCTTTCTAGCTGACCTAAAGTTAACTTTTTTTTCTCTTTCTTTTGTTTTCTAACACTAGATGAAACCTTTGATCAAATCATTTATGGATATTTCCTTCTTCAACTTTCATAGAGAATGCAGAGTTGACTCTATGGTAAAGCCTATTTTTAGGGAACAGATTTGAACTAAGATAATCTGTAAAGATGCATTCATCAGACAAGTAAAATAACAATTCTCTATAGAAATAGAAGATATATATATATATCATATATATATATATCATATATATATGTGTGTACATATATATATTTTAAGATTTATTTATTTAGAGAGTTTGAGAGTGAAGGGGGTGGAGGTGGGAAGAGACAGAGGGAGAGCGAGAGTACCAAGCAGATGTGTTGAGCACAGAACCCAATGCTGGGCTTCATCTCAGGAAACTGAGGTCACGACCTGAGCCAAAACTTGAGTTGGATGTTTGACTGTACCACCCAGGTGCCTCAAGAATAGAAGATATATTTTGATAATGTGGGAGAATTAAGAGAGAAAGCTTTTTTTTTTTTTTTTCATTTTTGTTTAATCGATTAGGATGTTTAAACTTAACGTGTTTTTTTTTTTTTTTAATTTATTTATTCAGAGAGAGAGAGAGACTGGGAGGCAGAGACACAGGGAGAGGGAGAAGCGGGCTCCATGCAGGGAGCCTGACGCGGGACTCGATCCTGAGTCTCCAGGATCAGACCCCCGGCTGCAGGCGGCGCTAAACCGCTGTGCCACCGGAGGTGCCCTTAACGTGTTTTTATAAGTACATTTTTACTTTGCAAAAAATGTTTTTACTAAGTATAAATTTAATGGGCTTATTGCATCGTGTTTTTTCTTTTTTTTTTTTTTTAAGACTTATTTTTTATATATGGAGAGTGCTGAGTGGTGGGAAGGAATGAGGGGGTGTGAGAGAGAGAATCATAGTGCAGACTCTTTGCTGAGCAGGGAGCCAGATCCTGGGCTGTATCCTGGGATCCTGGGATCATGACCTGAGCTGAAATTAAGAGTCGACTATTTAACTTACTGAGCCACCCAGGTGCCCCCATGGGTTTATTGCATCTTATCACAGATCATGATAATTTGAGGAGTTTATCTGCTTGTTGTAGTTACTAGTCCTTCTTTTCTATGTATCTCCCAACTCAGATTTTTTTTAAAAGGTTTTATTTATTTATTCATGAGACACACACACACACACACAGGCAGAAACATAGGCAGAAGGAGAAGCAGGCTCCCTGTAAGGAGCCCAAAGCGAGACTTGATCCTGGATCCCAGTATCATGCCCTGAGCTGAAGGCAGATGCTCAACTGCTGAGCTATCCAGGCATCCCCCAATTTAGAGAGATTTAAACTGATTTGTTATTGTTGACTTTAGTTAGCGAGGTCCTTATACTATCATCATGAATGTATTTAATGCAATGTATAAAGAGAAATATATAGACAAAATAATCTGGAGAAGTTTCTTTGGATAAATAAATCTTAAATGTTTTTCTGATTTTTAATGAAAAACTTTATTTTACTATAAATTATAGTTATTCATTGTCCGTGTGTTTCTACCATAACATGATATATGATTTCTGAGAAACTTTCCATTCTGGAAAATCATCCACCTAACTCAGGGAAAATTAGTTAGGGGAAGGCCACTCAAATCCTATTGCACTTTTTAACGAGCTCTAACAAAAATAGTTAATAATTCTATAGTAACTTTCACACACACATCTTAAAGACTTGCACTTCCTTCTCTGCGTTGTAGATCCTGGTAACAATTCATTTCTAACAGACATCATTTTCAACAAAATGAAAAATCTGAATTAAACTATTGCCCCCTTTATCAACCCATTGTTTTAAATCAGCTTTTTTATCTGCACTCACATTGGTTTCCAGATAGCTTCACATAATGGAATGCATGGTAGTTAAAGCCATTAAAATAGTTCTGTCCAAAGAGGAGGCTTTATTAGAGATTTTCATCTTTTTACCTAAGATCTTCCTATATTGCTAAGGTTTTGGCTTTGCTTGTGAGACAGCTTGCCCATGATTGTCTCAAAACAGTAATGTGCTGGAAAAGAAAAACTTAAGAATCAATAAAACTGCACAGTTCTACTGACATCATTCCCTTATTTACCATTTGCATATGAGGTAATTCACATCAAAGAAACCAGAACAAGCTGTACGTGGGAAAATATTCCCAATATGGGAGGAAAGTGTTTTCTCAAAAGCCAGGCCAAAAAAAATTATGTAACATATAACATATATACTTTTTAAGTTCCCCTTAGTGCGTGATTTGGTCTTTCTGAAATAATTTTATAGTTAAAAGCTATCCAAGTTCCACCCATATTCAGCAGTCACTGCAACCAATGAATTTCATAATGGATCTTAAGTTCTGCAGCATACAAGTTTTTCTCAGTGTTCATATGTGTGTATCTCTGTATTTGTGTGTATTTGCCTACCAAATACAGATGAAATAACAGGTTTTAATAAAAGCCTGTGGTTGCCATAAATCTGTTCTAAAATTTTGCACCCAGAAAATCAATGGACTTTAACACCATGAAAGAGAGACATCCCAGTCCCCCCCCCACCCCCCGCCCAAATTTAGGAAGTAACATAGATCTAAATTAAGTGTGAATTTCTTTGAGCTGAAACTTCTGGATCACATAAAGGGGCATGGCTATGTCAACATGATTATTAATATTTATTGCTGGATAGCTAGAGTTTGGGATAATGATGGTACTTAAGAGTTTTGAAGCATTGACAGCACCATAAAGTAGATCGTTTTTCTAACTAAACTAAAACTTTTACTCTTGGACCTAAACTTCTACAAGGTGCCATCTACTTCAAAATGCTATAAAATATCAACCCTCTTTACTTTTGATTAATGATACATTGTCAGAGTGATGAATTCTTCTAGAGTGTAATTTGAAAGATAATATCATTCTAGGGAGAAAAAAGTTCAGGTGAGAATTTAGAACAGTTACCAGATGAAATCCTACCATCACGCAGTATAGTGAAGGATGGGGGGAATCTGGAAATGCTGGCAGTAAATCACATTCTTTGGCTTTAGTTTAAGCTTCTATCCTACAGTGAGATATATGATTTACTATCTGCCCTGAAGGCTGTTTTGGTTTGATTTTTAAACATTTTTAGCATGTAGAAAAGTTGTACAGGTAATTTTATTCATTTTCAGTCCCCTCCCTTTTCTGTTGATACCTAATAGTACTGTTACATATTATGTTTTCATATTTGGAAGATGGAAATATAATTATCTTTGAATTTTAAAATTTGATAACATCTTATTGATAGGGCACAGTGTTTGATACTTAATATGCATAGTTTTCTATGTTAAATGTTTTGTAACAATAACATTCTTATTCATGGGTTACTTATTAAGATGATAGTTGTCAAACTATTAAGTGAAAATGTGTTTTGTGTTACACATCTAGATATGTCCATCTAAGCAGAGACAGAACACGGCAGGGGTATATACCAAACTATTAACAGTGGTTACCCCTGTGAATTACTACTTGTTAACTGGAAGGAATGTCTGTTTCTTAATTTTTTTTAATATGGTGGCATTATGATTTATTTTTACTGAGTTTCTGTAATTTTTAACAATGTTGCTAATTGAGGGCTAGGTCTATGTTAGCTATTTCTCAGTGAGGATTCTCTTGAGTATTTGGGGCAGGACCTTTTCTTCTTGAGCTACACCATTCTTCAGATTTCAGAAGACTCATTAAACCTCACCCACTAAATACCAGTAATGCTCTCCAATGAGTGTGAAAACCAAAAAACACTTCCCCACACTTTCCAATTTCCTTGCCCCAGTTAAGAAGCACTGATCCTCACATTAGTTAAGTCTTTTTGCATTAGTTTGGAAATAAAAAGAATAGTTTCTTGCTGCTGAAGGCCTCATAGATGTCTCTCATTGCATGGGAGTAGGGGTGATGCTGCTGAGTCATATTCAGAACCAGGACTGGAAATTGGAAAGCTGTTGAGAGCCAAGACAGACTTCTTCCACTTTCAAACTTTATTTCTTTCCAGTGTATCTGCTTTATTCTTTTCTTATAATTAACAAATTATGAATTGGATAATAGAGCATCAGTGATGGAGAGAACGAACATTGCTTTCTTGATTCCAAATTTAAGTTCTCATGAATTCAGTGAAGACGAGGTGCTTACTTTCTTGTCCACTGACCCATAGCCCAGAGGACAGAAATGTGTTGAGTGATTGTGTCTCCCGTGGTGGGGTGGTGGGCAAGAGCACGCATAGGTCAGGGAGAAAGTAAGTAGAAAGTGGCATTCCAGAAACTGAATATTCACCTTAATACAAGTCTCTGCTGCAGTTAGACCTAGTGATGCAGGAAGCTCCTTGTCGATTGATTTGTTTTTTAGTCCAAACTCTTTTTATTTGAAGCTTAATTTACACAGTATGAAATTCACATTGTAAGTGTACAATTCAATGATTTTTAAGGTAAATTTACAAACCTGTGCAAGAATCACCACAATTGAGTTTTTACAACATTTCCATCACAACAAAAAACTTTCTGGTAACTTTTTTTGCAATCATCCCTTGCTCTCACTTCTAGCTCCAGGCAACTACTGGTCTGGTTTCTGATGGTATAGATTTACCTTTTCTAGAAATTTCATACAAATGGAATCATTCCTAGGCAATCTTTTGTGTCTGACTTCTTTCACTTACCATAAGGTTTTTCCATATTATTGCAAGTCCTTTTCAGGAGTTCATTCCTTATTAATGCTAAATAATATTCCATTGTGCGGATGTATCATATTGTTTATCCAGGCATTGTTTAGGTTTTTGGTGTTTTGGAGTTTGGGCTACAACATAAAAGGAATTTGGACTAAAAGATAAATTAATTGATAACTAGCTTCTGGCATCATTATAAAATAATGCTGTTATGAGTGTTTATGTACAGATCTTTGTGTAGACTGTTTTCATTCCTCTTACGTAAATACCTGGGACTGGAATTGTTGACTCCTAAGGTAAGTATTTGTTAACTTTTTAAGGAAATACCAAGCTGTTTTCTAAAATATACCCATGAAACAGCATTCTAGTTTGTATTAATTAGGCTACTTTGACTACTCTAGAACTTAATATAAGTGCAATCATACAATATTTATCTTTGGTGTCTGGCTTATTTCAATTAGCATAATTTCCTCAAAGTTCATTTGCATTGTAGCATATGTCAGGTTTTTTTTTTTTATGGCTGAGTGGTATTTCATTGCATGTATATATGCCACATTTTGTTTATGTATTCATGCATTGATGGATGCTTAGGTTATTTCTACCTCTTGGCTATTATGAATAGTTCTATGAGTATGGATATGTAGATACCTCTCTGAGACCCTACTTTCAATTACTTTGAATATGCATGTAGAAATGGAATTGGTGGATCATGTGTTTTTTTTTTTTTAAGATTTTATTTATTTATTCACGAGAGACAGAGAGAGAAAGAGAGAGAGAGAGGCAAAGACACAGGCAGAAGGAGAAGCAGGCTCCATGCAGGGAGCCCGACATGGGACTTGATCCCGGGTCTTCTGGACCACACCCTGGGCTGAAGGTGGCACTAAACCACTGAGCCACCTGGGCTGCCCAGTGGATCATATGTTAAGTCTATTTTTAATTTTTTGAAGAAATTTCATTTTTTTATAGCAGCTGAACTTTATTTTACAAGCCCATTAATAGTGCACAAGGGTTCTAATTTCTCCCCCTGCTCACCGACACTTGTTATCCTTTGTTTTCTTGATAGTAGCCATCCAAACGGGTGTGAGATGACATCTCATTGTGTCCATATACATAACAGGATAATATTTTCATAAAGATTTTATGTGGCATACAAATTGATTTGGGGAAAATTGCCATCTTAATAATATTGAGTCTTTCCGTCTATAACATTTAAATTTTATTTAATTTTTCTCATCAGTGTTTTTACTTCTTAGTGTTAAACTCATATAATTTTTTTTTGTTAAATAATTTCATAAGTATTCTTTTTGATGTTACTATGTGTAATTATTTTCTTAATTTTATTTTTTGGGTTGTTCATTGCTAGGATATACAAATAAAATTGATTTTTGAATATTGATCTTGAGTGTTGTGATCTTGATAAACTCACTTATTTTAGTAGCTGTTTTTTTGTTTTTCATTTTTTTGTTTTGTCTGTTTGCTTGTTTTAGATACCTTAGGATTTTCTACATGCAGGATCATATCCTGTATGAGTAAAATAGTTTTATCTCTTCCTTTTTAATGTAGGTACTTTTAATTTTTTTTCTTGTCTTATTGTGTTAATTATAGCTACCGGTAAATGTTAAATAGGAGTGACAAACACATCCCAGCTGTGTTTCTGATTTAAGGCAAACATTTAGTCTTTTTACCAATAATTGTGATGTTTGCTATAGGTTTTTCATAGATGCTCTTACCATGAGGAAGTCTCTTTGTATTCCTTGCTGCTGTTTCTTCCCTATTTTTATTGATATGATCATGTTGTTTTGTCTTTTATTAATATGCCTTTTTACAATGCTTGATTTTTAGATGTCCTGCTAAGAATTCATTACTGGATATAGTTTTACTTGGTCGTGATTCATAATTTATATACTAGTGGAACAGATCTGCTAATATTTTGTGAAAGATTTTTATATCTAAGTTCCTGTGGGATATTAGTCTGTAGTTTTTAATTTTTTTCCTGGAATATGGTTGTCTACTTTGGTATTGGGGTTGTATTGTCCTCATAAATGAGTTTAGAAGTATTTCCTCCTCTTTTTGTAGTTGTTGGGTAGACTTTACCAGTAAAACAATCTGAGTCTGGGAATTTTTTTTTTTTTTTTTCAGGGAAAGATTTTGAATTATTCAGTTTCTTTACCCTACTGTTCTATTCTGATTTTCTGTTAGTTCATAAGTAAGTTTTGGTGATTTGTGTTTTTCATTGAATTTACGCATTCAATCTAAGTTGTCTTATTTATTGGCATAAGGTTTTAGATTCCTTTATAATCCTCTAATATCTATAGGTCTATACTAATGTTCTTCCTTTCATTATTGATTTTGCTAATTTGTATTTTACTCTTCTTTTTTGGGATCAGTTTAGCTAGAGGTTTTTAAGTCTTTTTAACAAACCTCATTTTAGTTTTATTGATTTTTTTTCAAAAAAATTATTTTATTGATTCTGATCCTTATTTTCTGATTCCTACCTACTTTTGAACTTTTTTACTTTCATTATTTTTCCCTACTTTCTTGAGTGAGGATTAGATTAGAATAATTGATTTTAGATCTTCTTCCTTTCTAAAACAACCATTTGAAGCTATAAATTTCAGTCTATCCACAGCTTTCACTGTATCTTATTGATTTGTTATGCTTCCTTTATAATCAACTCAAGATTATTTACTAATGTCCCTTCTGATTTATTTTTTGTTAACAGTTACTTGGAAGGAAATTTCTCAATTTCTAAATATTTTGTGATTTCCCAAAATTGTTGCCGATTTCTAATTTTTTTTTTTGTTGTTGTTGCTGAGGTCAGAGAACATATATTTTAAAAAAATATTTTATTTGTTTATTCATGAGAGACACAGAGAAAGAGAGAGAGAGAGGCAGACACACAAGTAGAGGGAGAAGCAGGCTCCATGCAGGGAGTCCGAATTGGGACTTGATCCAGGGTCTCCAGGATCACACCCCGGGCTGAAGGTAGTGCTAAACCGCTGAGCCATCCAGGCTGCCCAGAGAGCATATTTTATATGCTTTCAATACTTACAATTTATTAATACTTGTTTTATGTGGAGCATGTATGGTCTATCTTAAGAATGCCCCATATGAGCTTGAAAGAATTCATATTTTGTTGCTGTGAGGTTAAGGTTTCTTTAAATGTCTCTTAGATTAAATTACTTCATGGTGGTGTTTAAGTTTCTTACATCCTTACTGATTTTCTGCCTACCTATTTCATTAATCTCTGAGGATGGGAATTAAAATTTCTAATTGTATTTTTTAACTGGCTTTTACTCCTTTTCAAGATTTTATTTATTTATTTTGAGAGAGTGAACGAGCACAAGTGCTAGAGAGAGAGGGAAGGAAAGAGATAGCACATAAGTGGGGAGAAGAGCAGAGGGAAGGGGAGAAGCAGATGCTGTTGAGCAGGGAGCCCAATGAGAACTTGATTCTGAGACTCCTCCCAGGACTCCAAGATCATGACCTGAGCTTAAGGCAGACACTTAATCAACTGAATCACCCAAGCAGCTGCTTTTACTCCTTTTAATTGTATGTGCTGTTGCTTCATGTATTTTGTGGTTCTTTGGTTACATATATAATTGTTATAGATATAAATGATCATAAATATAACTTTCTGTTTATTGACTCATTATTATGAAATATCCCTCTTTGTCCTATTCTATTTTTTGCCTTGTTAATATAGCCACTGCAGCTCTCTTAGGATTATTAATTTCAAGGTATATATTTTCTACCTTTTTGCTTTTAATCTATTTGTCTTTGAATCTAAAGTCAGGCTCTTATCAATGGCATATTGTTGGAACTTTTTTTTTTTTTCTTTTTTGCCAAGTCTGACAGTTTCTGTCTCAGTTGGTATGTTTAATGTAATTAATGATGTAATTGGATTTACATCTTCCATGTTGCTATTTTTTTTCTATGCCTTTGTCTTTTTTTCCTTCCTTACTACTTTCTTTTCTGTTAAAGTTTTTTTTTATTGTGCCATTAAAATTACTTTTTTGGGTATTTGTGTATCTCTGTGTGTGTATGAACATGTATTTATTTAGTGGTTCTAGGTATTACAATATACATCTTATAGCACTTCACATTAATACTGACTATGGTAAAATATTATAACTTGGCTTTATTTTAGCTCTATTTTCTTCCCATTTTCTGTGTAGGTTATATGTTATAAATCAATGTTATAAATTCACAATATAGTGTCAGTGTTATTGCTATATATAACTTTATGCTATTGAAATAAATTGAAAACAGAAAAAAGGAAATATTTAAATATATTTTTTATTTTTATCCATATAATTGTGTTTCTGGGGATCTATCTCTCTTCTGGTGGATTTAATACCTTTAACCTTAAAACCTCTTTTTAGTATTTCTTGTAAGGCACATCTGCTAGTAATGAATTATCTCTTACTTTGTCTATTTGGGAATGTCTTTGCTTTCATTTTTGAAGGATAGTTTTCCTGAATATAGAATTATTTTTGGCAGTTTTTTTCCTGTCATCACTTTGTATCATTCTAATGCTTTTTGGTTCCCGTTTTATTTAGATGCAAAATCAATTTGTTATTCATATTTATGTGCTCTTATATGTGATGAGTAATTTTTCTCATCCCTTTCAAGTTTTCCTGTTTATCTTTGACTTTCAGTAGTTTGGTTATGATGTGTCTTGGTAAGTAGGGATCTCTGTATATTTATCTTTCTTGAGGCTTGTTGAGCTTTTTGGATTTTTAAAGTAATAATTTTTAAGTTTGGCCATAATTTTTTCATATATATTTTTCTTCTCATTTCTCTCTAATACTCTTCACTAAATGTATATGGGTTGCTTGATGATGTCCCATAGATCTGTAAGGCTGTTTTCATTTTCTTTAAACTTTTACATTTTACTTTTTAAATTAGATAATTTATCTCTTTCTTCAAGTACACTGATTTTTTTTTTTTCCATTTCAAATTGTTCAAATTCTTTTTAGGTCATAATCAAGAATTTTCATTTGGAGAACGCCAGGGTAGTTCAGTGGTTGAGCATCTGCCTTTGGCTCAGGTCGTGATCCTGAGGTCCTGGGATCGATCCCACATCAGGCTCCCTGAGAGGAGCCTGCTTCTTCCTCTGCCTATGTCTCTGCCTCTCTCTGTGTCTCTCATCAATCAATAAATAAAAACTTAAAACAATTCTCATTTGATTCTTTTTTATGATTTCCATTTTTTAAGCAGCTCTTCTATAACCTTCTCTTTTTTTCAGAATCATCCCATTAAATGTTTGGCTAGTCCATTGCTCACCCTAATTGAGACCAAAGTCTCAAGTTGTCAGGGCTGTAGTTTTTCCTCATTCATTTTTAACCAGATTTGTTAGTTCATTGATAACTGTAAGATTTTTCCCTCTGCCAGGAGTCAAGCACACTCTCTCTTCAGTCTTACCCTAGTAACATTGACCAACTTGGGAAGGGAGATAGAAGAAAGGAGCAACCCCATCTAAAGAACCCATAGATTTTTGCTGCTCTTCAGTAATGCTGTAGTAGTTTTTCCTTGAGTAAATACTTCTCAACATCTTGTTTGCTTTTGGTTGACTTCAGAGCCCTGAAATAGTTTTAAAAAATTTATTATCCAGCTATCATTTGTTTTATGGAGATAGAATTATTTACTGACGTCTTCACTATTATCAGTCAGATGTCCCACCTTTGAATTCTATTTTCGGGATATTTGAACTATTTATCTTACAGAAAAGGTAGTGTATTGTGATTTCGATAAAATGGTAGCAATCATTTGGATGCACTACTTTATGTCATCTCTGTGGTAGGTGATTTTCATACAGGATGTATATTTTTCACAACAACTCTGCAAGGTACATATTGTCTTCGTTTTATAGGATCAGAAGGATAAACAATTTTCCCTATTATGCTGTTATTAACAGTGTCATTGATTTTGCCTCTGTTGACACTGACTTAGATAGCTTAGGTATAAGGAAGGAATGTTCAAATAGAATTTTTAGTCATTTTTATCTCAGTAAGTCGGTGAAATTTGATGCAACCAACATTTCTCAAGTACTTAACCAGTGTCAAGCAATGTTCTAGTTGCAAAGTGTGAAAGATAGGGCTGCGGGGAGGAGAATCGAAAGAAGGTGATATAAAGCATGGATAGGGCAGAATAAGACATGGTCCTCCCTCTCAAGGAATTCATAATCATGAAGGGGAAGACAGATGTATTCAACTAACTGTAATGCAACTGAATGGTATGACACATGATTCTTAAACCTTAATGAGCATTCAAGTTACATGGTAAGCTGCAGACTCTGATTCAGTGGTTCTGAGTGGGACCTGAGATTCTGTATTTTTAGCAAGTTTCCAGTTTATGGTGGTGCTGCTGATTTATAGATTACACATGGAGGAGCAAAGCTCTAGTACTGATGTAAGCAAGGAGTTATAAGGGCACATAGAAAATATGTAAATTTTGCTGCAGTTAGTTGAGGAAGAAAACTCATTCAGAGAGATTAAGTAATTTGCCCTTCTGAGCTATTTTTTATAATGCCATTGAGATATATTGGAACTGGATAACATTTGATCTTGGTCTAATATGATAAATAGAATTATAATAGGAAAGCTAGCCTTTCCAAGTGGAGAGGAAAACTTTGGCAAGACATAGAAATACTATGTTTATGTGTGTTTTTAATAGGAAATACCTTTAAAGCATCTTTATTTTTTCTTTTTTCCTCTCCCTGAAACAGAATACCCAGTTAGGAGTAGTTCCAAATATGAGGCTATATATATTAGGATAATGTTTGCTGAAGTATAAAAAGAACTCCCAAACCTCAGTGGCTTAAACAGTAAAAGTTTAATTTTTACTCACCCAGAGTTCAACATGGATCTCTAAGACATCTCTTTTAAACATCTCCCTCTCTCTTGATTTGGGGACTTTAATGTGTAGCACCACCTCTTGGATATGTTACTTCCGAGGTCACCCTACATCCATCTAGCAAGCTTGCAGAACAGTAAAGGGGGTAGTTTCTTAGCACCTTGCCGGTAGCAGTAAAATTCATTACTTCTCACATTCTGTTAAATTATCATAAACTCCACCCAGATTGTAGATTCTTCTCCAGAATAAGTATGGAGATTGGATCTAGAGAACAAGAAGTTGCAAATCATTAACATATAAATGGTACATTTTCACATACCTAGGAACTTAAAGGTATTGTAATATAGTATGTTATAGTACTGTGGTAACTTTCTAATCTTAATGATTTTGTTAAATTTTATATTTCTTAATTAAGAGATAGATGTTTTAAGTGTGTTCTATAATTCTACTCTTATAGAATACTTCTAATTTTGTTGTTCAAAAGTTTGGTTTCTGTAAGGTTCACGTGCCTCCCACCCCTACATTGTAGGTAATGGATGAGACAAGTAAAAGAAGAATCTCGGGATCCCTGGGTGGCGCAGCGGTTTGGCCCCTGCCTTTGGCCCAGGGCGCGATCCTGGAGACCCAGGATCGAATCCCACGTCGGGCTCCCGGTGCATGGAGCCTGCTTCTCCCTCTGCCTGTGTCTCTGCCTCTCTCTCTCTCTCTCTCTGTGTGTGTGTGACTATCATAAATAAATAAAAGTTAAAAAAAAAAAAAAAAAAGAATCTCTCTCCCTTCAATTTAGTAATGCCTAGTCAAAAATGAAAATAAGCAGAATAAGTTAGAAACAAAAACTAAAAAATGTGATCCCTGCATAAGCAATTATAATTACAGTTTTTTTGTAAAGGAAGGAAAAATGTTCATATCTGTGGACATAAAAATTTAATATATTTTAAGACCCGGGAAATTGAAAGGAAAACACATTATCTGTATTAGCATAATTCAGTAAAGGAAAGGACTTAGGCTGGAAGAAGGAAGATCTTGGTTCTAACTTAAGCTCCAATATTTTGGATCCATTTGGCTTCGACCTAAGTTTTATGAACTTGGATTTCCTCGTCTACATAATGGGGATCATAGAATCTTTCCCTTCCCTTGAATGCTTATTTTAAAAATAAGAAAAATGACATATGACATATACAGTCTTAATACTGAGAAAAGTAATATTTACTTTTTAAATTAAAAATTTTTTTTGAGAAAACTAATATTTAAATATAAGATACTCTAGGAAAGAAAATTTCCAAGAGTTGACTGTTCTTTTCAGCTACTGTGAAGGCACATGGAGAGGTTTTTTAAATTCTGTTTCTCAGTCGTTTATTTTAATTCTGCAACTTTCCCTCTCCCTCCCCCACCACCTTATTTTTACCATATGTTATATGTGCCATGCTCTGTGGTAGCCTTAGAAGGATTTAAGAAGACAAGGTTTTTTTGTTTTTGTTTTTTGTTTTTTTTCCTTCCGTGAATTTCTGTGGTATGATGGAATAGATAGACACCAAAAAGTGTTGTAAAAACCAATATTGTATGGGCTAGTAGAGATCTACTTTGGGTATGAAGAGAGTATGGAGGATGGGCACCTCCCACAGCAAGAGGAAGGAGGGCAAAGAGGTTCCTAGACCTGTGGGAGTAACTTAGGATAAATCTAGAAGAAGAAGTAGGAGTGTGCCAGGGAAAGAAGATGGTAGAGAAGGGAAGGTCTCCCTGGCAGGTGAAACTCCTGAGCAAAGATACAAAATGAGGAACAACTAGTTTACTAGGAACCTACAGGTAGAGGCACTTCTTGGTGTGCACTTTTGAATAGTTAATATTTTCTAAAGATGTTTTATCACCAAGGGATGCTCATTACTGCTTATTCAGGCTCCTACTAGATTAGCTATATTTAGTTTTTTAGCAGTGTTGTTCAAAAATAACACATCTCTCTATTTGGGGTTGACATAGTGGGAAGGCTATGAGTCATTAGAATTATACACACCTGGGGTCATTTCCTGGCTCTGCCACCCACTCACCATGTGACCAGGCCTAAGTTATTTAAACCATCTGAGCTTTCATTTCTTTATCCTTAAAACAGAGACAAAAATAGTTATGCTTGACTTTTGAAGATTCAATGATATGTTTTTAACATACTTAGGATCCCATACTAGCTCCTGAGTAGATGGCAGCTGTCACTATTATATTGGTCGATATAAAGTCAATTTGTATTTTGAAATGGTAAATAAAATGTACTGGATTTTAGTAATCATAGGATAACAAAACTATGATTTAATGTATCTAAGTTACTTAGGTTGACATACTGGACTTTTCAGTCATATTTTGTTTTTGTTTTAATAGACAAAATCTCAAATATTGTCCAATGTACTGGATGTTGCCCACCAGTTTATCAAGGAAGTTAATCCAGATGAATCCAAAGGGGAAAATCGTTCTACAAAAGGGATTAGGAAAAGTCAGCATCAACCTAAACCTCTTCTTCTACAGGGGAGCAACCCTGAGGTAAGCTATGGAAAATAGAATAGATATTTTCTGTCATACATGATCATGGAGACTGTCATTTGTAGGCTTAACTAGAGCTATAGAATTTTGCAGTTTATTTTATCACATTGGTATTTAATATTTGGATTTGTTTTTTGTTTTGTCTTGTGATTTAAAAACATCTAGACTAAAAATCCTTGTAAGGAAACTTCTTTGATTCCATTGAACACTGATTTTTTTATTTTTATTTTTATTTATTTTTATTTTTATTATTTTTTATTTATTTTTATGAATGGTTGTTTGACCATGTTGCTTTCTGGACATTTCTACCATGTCAGGAAATGAATGAGTATTTGGGAGAAATATGAAAAAAAAAATAGCACAACCCACTATAGCAATTTTATTTCAGTCAAGATTTCAGAGAGGCTAAAAATACAAAACCTTGCCAAGTTTTTTGTTTTGTTTTGTTTTGTTTTTTGTTTTTGTTTTGTTTTTTTTATTTTGGCTTATTTTAGGTGACAGGCAATTTTACAGTTATTAAAAATTGGATTTTAATCCAATTTAATCCAAATTCTGGTCGTTATTCAGATTGATCACTGATCCCATGATGTACTAGATAAGTTTTCATCAGTTCATACCTATATTTTGTAATAGACTTGTTGAATTGGTTTTTTAGCAAGAAGCAATCTTCCTCAAATTTTGACATATGTAATAATCCTCATTCTTTTAGATGCCACTCATCTTTCCACTGTAGTTCAGAAATCATAACAAACCTGGCCAAAGTCAAACAGCTTGTTACCTGGCGACAGGGTGACTTGGACTTCAGTTTTTTTGTTGGGTTCCTAACCCATGCTCACAGAATAAAGAAGAAAACATGCTTTTTGCTCACAGGACCTCTTTCCAACAAAGAAACTGTGCTTGAAATGTCCAGGAAAGTCAGTGTTTTTATGTGAAGTTCACTTAATAGACCTGTCAAGGGTGATTGTGAAGGATCCCTGATGAGCTATGGCCTCGTTATTGTGATAGTGACGTGTTGAAAACTGACTCTGCCAAACACCGTCCTACATCTTTTACATGTATTATTTTTTTCTGTCCTCTCTTAATTTTCCCCTTCTTTTTCCAGGTGAGAAAATCAGTGACAAAGATCAGTTTTTATATTTGCCCAAAGTATCATTGCTAGTGGGCCTTAAGATTTGAACCCAAACGTTGGGACTCCAAATTATTTGCTTTTAGCTACTACACGGAGGCTGTGGTTTTAAGGGTTTCTCCTTACTGCCTGCCATTTTATCTCATTTATCTTAACAATAAAAATAGTGATAAATTAACATTTGTTAAACAACTTTCATTAGGCATGGTGCTTAATCCTTTAATTGCCTTCTCTTATCCAATAATCACGATAACTATATAAGTTTTTCATTATTACTCCACTTAACAGATGACAAAAGCAGAGAGGAACTTAGTAACTAGACCTACTAGAAGGCTTATGCCTTTGCCTGTGCTTTTAATCCCTACAATAAATGCTACCTCTTGTCCCCATTGGTGACTGTATGTCTATAGACCCTCTCTACTTTTTGTCCTAACTTAAAAACTGTTATTTCAGTGGTTTCATCCAGGAGTATACATTAGAACAAACTGGAAAACCATTAAAGAAACACACATGACTAAATTAAGCCTCTCTTTGGGTGGGTCCAGAGGTGTGGTTTTAACAACTGCTCAGGTGTGTGTGTGTGAGTATTCACCACACACATACACTGTGGTGTGATTATTCTGGTGAATGTCACTGCTGTCAACCTTTAGGTGTGCACCTGTACTCAGTGCACACTCTGAAGAGATAACCCCTTCGTATACTTAGTACTCCTTTTGGCCGAAGAGCAGTGGCTCCCCAACTGTAATAAGCATCAGAAGCTCTGGGTTTAAGTTTATTAAAAAGGGTCCTTTCTTCTAGAAGGGGATATTAAAACATATCTTACGTATGTGGCTTAGAAGGATAATAAACATACAGCACTGGATTCCGTGTAGTTTTTCAAATTTCCTAGTCTCTTCAGTACTGGTTAGAGTAATGATGGGCTCTGAGTGGAAGTAGCATATCACAATCCGGGGCTCAGGCACTTAAAAGCCAATGTCCAATCCTTCTGACTTTTCCTATCTTCCCACCACTGTGAGGAAGCCAAGTATTCCAAAGGCATAGATATAAAAGGCAGATGTCTTATATCTCCGATTCATTGATTGGAAAAGAGCTGCTCTGGAGACCTGCTGGAATCACTGCATACTTAAACCATTTTATATTAAGCATTGAGTTTTCAGTGCTTCATTAGTACAACACACACACATGCATACACTCATAATGATTACTGGATACCTATAAATACCTTCCCACATACTTCTAAAATTCAGTATTTTCTTTTCTTCTCCTTCTCCTTCTCCTTCTCCTTCTTCTTCTTCTTCGAGCACATGAGGGAGGGTTGAGGACCAAAGGGAGAGGGAGAGAAATATCTTAAGTAGGCTCCATGCTTAGTGCAGAGCCCAACATGCAGTTTGATTTCATGACCCTGAGATTATGAGCCAAAATCGAGAGTTGGCTGATTAACCGACTGAGCCACCGAGGTGTCCCTAAAATTCAGTATTTTCAAACCAAATTCACCTCTCCTCCAAAACCTGTGGATGTCACTATTAGTAACAGCCTATCTTCTTGCTTTCCAGATGAGCCAAGAACCATTATTTCCTGTAGTCCTTTCTCTTCTTACTCTGCACATCCAGTTGGCTACCATGTCTCATGCAGTCTACCGTCTAAAAACGTGCTTATTTGGTCCCTTCTATCCTTGTTGCTATTCCAAATACTGAGATTAGTTTTTTCTTAAAGTGCAAAAGGCTTCTAACACAGAACATGGATTTCATCCTCTCCCTTTCTAGAAGTCAATAATAATTCCAGCTTTGTACATATGTATTTCTTTATACAGATGTTAATATGTTAAATGCTACTCTGCAGATATGCTTTTTATACTTAAAAAGATATAGTATTGATATTCATGTAAGTACATTTTATAGCCTTTTCATTCTATATAGTGGTTATGAAACACCCCCAGTTAATGGATACAGAATGACTTTAAAATATAAAAATTTAAATTGAAAAAAATTTAAATTCCCACTGATCAACATTTACATTATTTCAATCTTTTGCCAGCACAAACTATAGTATAAAGAGTAATTGTGAAAAATATTATTGCATATATATATATGATATATCAATATGATAAAATTCTGAAATTCTTAGTTGAAGAGGGTCATGCATATGTGATGTTGATAGATATTATTAATGAACAGTAATGTTTTAACTGGTTTCCTTGCAACCAAACTCACTATACCTTAATTCCCTTTCTCCCACACTACTATGTGGGACTTTTAAATGACTTTGAATTTCCATTATGTATTAATATTTGATTTCCTCTGTATGGTGGCAGGATCCTCCATGATGGGCCCAGATCATTTTTTACACTCTATATTTTCTCACATCCTACCTTTTACTATTGCAGTACAAACTACTAACAGTTTTATGTGACTGTGCTCTTTGACTCCATGTTTTAGCATATATTCTGGTCCCTGTCTCTGGAGTATGTCTTTGCCACATTTTGCCTATAGAGTTCTTGTTTATCTGAGTCCAATAACTTGTTTCTTGTGCCTGTTTCTATTGTGGACTTTTTAACCTGTGTTTCTGTGGCCGGCAGCTGGCACAGTGTCTTCAGGTTCCCAGATGCTTTTTGTTTATATTCAGAATGTTGGACACGTATTTAATGCTCTTTTCTCAATTATACTCTTAAACAATCTGCCTGTTTATTTTGCAATTAAGGGGTGAACATAGAGGATTCTGCTTTTGTATCTAGAAGATACACAATGGAGATTTAGCAATTTGATCAGTGTAGATAAATTCACATTGCTAATTCAGCATCGGTGTGGACTTTATTTTGCTTTATTGTCCTAATTTGGCTGTTTTCTCTGATCCAGTGGATAACTGCCAAATCCTACCTTTATTTTCTTCTGTGTGTTCTCAGTGAATCTATATTTTGTACCGAATTCATCCTTTCCTCTTTCATTATGCTGAGAAACATGAGATGCTTCATATGCGTTAATTAATTTGTTCATTCATTCAACTAACTTTTAATGAGCACCTACTTTGTGCCAGGTGCACTGTTCTTGGTACTGAGGGAAAAAAAAAACAAATACCTGATCTCATTACATTCTAATGGGGAGATACAGGCAAGAAACAAATAAACATGTGGAGTAAATTCACCCAGAGATGCTATTCAGAGAAAAATATAGCAGGTAAGGGAATGGAAAGTGGAGGGGTAAAGGGGCTATATTTGTAGGGTCATCACCCAGTCTTTGAGTAGGTGACAGTTGAATATACACCAACTGAAATGAGTGGAATGGCTATGTGAAAATATGGAGAAGGGTCACTTCAGGTGTTGGATATGGCTAGTACAGGTCCCTCAAGTGAGAACGTGCTTCATGGGCTCAGAATTGCAAGAATATAAATTTGGCTGGAGCCCAGTGAATGAAGAGGGGAATTAAAGAAGTGAAGTAAAATGGCAAGGGAGTAGAAAGTCTGTATGCAGGACCTTGTAGGTCCTAGTAGGAACTGGAGGTTTCATAGAGTCTTTGGAGGGTTTTGAACATAGTGGGGACATGATCAGATACACATATTTAAAAACCTGCTTCCCTCTGCTGTGGGAAGGTTGCAGAGAGCAGATTGGAGAAGTAGGAGGAATAGATTCACGGCCATTGCCACTTTCCAGGGAGAACACTGGTGAATAACATGATGATAAATCCTCCATCATGCAGGCTCTAGTTGTAATAATTTTTGAAGAGACCATTTATAATTGTTGATATGGTTTTAAAGAAATCAGTAAAGCATATAAGTAGGTACCACTTAAAAACATTCTCTTTTTAAGTTAAAAAGTAGTGTATGATTCGAAATGCCTAATAATGAATGCTACCTGTGTTTTAAAATATGGAAAATTTAGGAAAGTACACTTAGATACACTTTTTAATTGAATTAGGTAGAAGTCCCAACCACAAAAAGAACAGAATGTTCAAATCCAAAAGATAGGCTTCTACGTGAAGAAGGGTCATGTGATGAAGGAGTTTCTGCCCAGCCCGTTCAGGAAGCTTTAAATCAGCAGAGAACTGGACATCATGATGACAATGAGAAGCAGAACTTACACACAGCGAAAGCAGGTACAGCTATTTTTATAAAGTGTATGTTATAAAACAAAACTGCTTTTATTGTATTTATCTCCGTTCTCTGTGAACATAAATGCAGTGTTCAAAAACTGTGTGCATTAGGGTAATATTTTGATATAACTCCTCAAAGAGCATTCACTGCACAACCAAGGGTAAGTGGTTTAATAATTATAGAGCCCTAGCGTGAGCACTGGGGAGTTGTGTGTTTGTTTCCTATGTAAATTCGAACTGTTAAATGAATGAATAATTGGATGCTCTCAGCTCCCCGCACTCCTTGCAGAAAGTTTTTGTCAGGACAACTGTTCTTTTATAGATTTAAGTAGACATAAAACAAGAGGATCGCTGGGACAGAGAGTAAAGAACTTTTTTATATGTCTCTTGAAAAAATATATTTCAAGGACCGCTGTTCAACTTAAGAGGGATAATTGATTTGTTCTTTGTTTTTGTTTTTTTTCTTCCCAAAGGGATATTTCTTGTTTTTATTTTTCCTTGATGACTTTTGCACCCATATTCTAGACACTGAAGATTGGATGACTGAGGTGCATACTCTCTCTATTTCTCAGAATCTCTTGAGGAATGTCATGCTTTGAAGTGTATTTGATTTATTAATTTTATTACTCAGAATCTTATAGAGACTCCCAGTTGCTTTTTACTGAAAATAAAATATTAGGTAATAAATTTCAATCATGTATCTTCCTTGACAGCATCCAATTTTATTATTTTTATTTCATTTTTTTCCCAGCATGGGAACTCTCCTGATTATTCATCCTTTTTTTTTTTAAGATTTATTTATTTATTCATGACAGACAGACACACACACACACACACACACAGAGGCAGAGACACAGGCAGAGGGAGAAGCAGGCTCCATGCAGGGAGCCCGATGTGGGACTCGATCCCAGGACCCTGTGTTCACGCCCTAAACCAAAGGCAGATGCTCAACCACTGAGCCACTCAGCTGTCCCTGATTATTCATTCTTTATAGCAGTATAATTCCTAATGTCAAGGTCTCAGTCTCACATACCACCTTCCAATTAGAATTGGATCTTTTACTAAATAATGTTCTCTTTGAAATATCTTTCCCTACCCTTGTTCATGCTACATCAATTTCATTAATATTTCCAAGATTTTATTTCTGTACTCTCTTTATAACATGTATCTTAATATATGTTGTTGCATGTGCCTTTTATTTGAACTTTCATATTTCAATGTATTTTTTTACTTTTCTACCCTGAAAGGGAGTAAGCCTTCTATAAAAACACCTTTTTGGTTGTCTACTTTGAAAGATACAGTGTTTAAAATAATAAAAGTACTGATTTGATAAATCAGATAGAAGAGAAAACAATTTTCATAGTGGAAATAACTATAAGAATAATATAATGATTATTTTACATGATTTTGTTATAACAAAAAGGTAACCAAGAAGAAAATGAAGGTTCAAGTTGAATTCAATCATGTGGAGATAATCAATGTTAACATGTTGGTGCATGATTTTCAATAGACACAGTTGCACAAACACAAGGGTGAATGAGGTGACACTATACATACTATTTGTAACTTTTTTGCTTAGATTCTATCATGCTCAATTTTCCATATAAATAGAATTATACATCATCATTTGTAACTGTTGCATAATATGCTGTATTCCATGATTTACTTAAATGTTGCATAATATGCTGTATTCCATGATTTACTTAATCAGAATTTTATTGACGGATATTTTGCTTCTAAGCCTTCCTATGTTAAAATAAGTTATGATGACCATCTTAACTATTTGGGTACTTGTACAATTACCTTAAAATAGATTTTTAAATGTAGAAATGATGTGTCAGTGGTTGCTGAAGAGAAATCATTAAGATGAAGACTTCTGTTGATATAATATGTGATTTTTTTTGCCCCAGAGTATTATATATAGGACTATGTGTGTATCATATGTATATGTTTGTAAATATTTTTCTTCCCCTAACATATTAAGTAGATACAAAAGAATATTTACTAAGTTTGTATCCCCTCCGGAGAAAAACAAAGCAGTAAGCACCTGTTTTCTGTCTTTCCTCCTAAGAGATTGTCACTAACTTAGATTCTGTATTTTTTCATTTCATTTTTTCATTTCATTTCATTTTCATTTCTGTATTTTTTCATTTCATAAAAAAATTCCTTGTAGTTTACTGCATGTGTGTCTCTCTAAAGAGTACATTGTTAAATATAGATGTACTTGAACATTATGTGAGTGGAAAGCTAGTGTCTATTCTTTTGCAACTTATTTCACTCACTATAATTTACTGAGATTTACCCATGAAGATATACATAGTTGTATTTTATTCATTTTTACTGCTTTAATAGTCTTCTGTTATATGAAAATACCACCACTTACCTGTTTAAATGTTGATGGGTTTTGAGGTCGATTCCTATTTTGCCATTACAAACAATACTGGTATGAATATCTTTGTATAGGCCTCCTGGTACACATTTGCTCACATTTCTAAGCTGTCTTTTCCTGGATGTGGAAAGCTGGGTCATAGGCTGTCTATGTCTTTGACTATACTAGATAAAACTGAATTATTTACTGAAGTATTTGTATCAGTTTATATTCCCACTTGCAGTATATAGGAGGTTTGGTTGCCTCCCATTATCATCAACACTTTGTCAGATTTTAAAATTTTTGCTGCTCCGATAGAGATGAAATGGTATATTTACTTTATGTAACTCATTACAAATTATATTATCTTTTTATAGGCTCCTTGGCCATTTAGCCTAGTAATATGCTTTGAATTTCCAAGTTTTCTAGTTATTTCTGTTATTGATTTTTTTCTTTTTAAAGATTTTACTTATTTTTTATTTGATAGAAAGCAAGAGACAGAGAGAATGGGGGGGGGCGGGCATGAGCAAGGGGAGGGAGAAGCAGACTCTGCACTGAGCAGGGAGCCTCACTCGAGGGGCTCCATCCCAGGACTCCAGTATTATGACTTGAGCTGAAGGCAGATGCTTAACCAACTGAGCCACGCAGGTGCCCTTCTGTTATTGATTTCTCACTTGATTTCATTTTGAGTGAACTCCAAAGGCTCAATCCTTCAGTGTGAAAGGCAGGTACTACGATGGCCTAGAAAGTTCAATGTAATCTGACGTCTGTTATCTCTGTAATCTCAGCCCCTGTTATCTTCCTCCTGGCTTGCCCTGTTGCAGCTACATGAGCTGCCTGGCTGTTCCTCCAACACCTCCTCAAAAACATCAAAGCATATGTTCACCTTAAGACTTTGGCACTTACTATTGATAAAAACACCTACATTCTACCAATATGAAGAATGGGGCATCTCACACAAATTTTCACAAAAGGTAGCCAGAGAACCATGGAACAAGGCAGCAAACTAAAACCTAAGTTATGGACTCTAAGTGGCACTTTTCAGGGAGACATGTTTCATAGATCCATGTGTCCTAGATTTGTTTTCTATAAGCAATTCTAAGCAAGAGCTATCCTGTTACATGCATTAGGTAAGACTCTCCTTCCATAAATATCAATAATCTATTTGCCAGAAGGTCTGGTTATTGACATAAGCAAATTAACCCAGGTCACCCGCCCTCTTTATTTCCTGGAGATGTACTATTGGTAATGGGATGGGAGAAGGGTATATCACAGACCAGCTGCTTTACCTTCTTCCTCTTTATCACCTGACAAACCTAAGGGTCATCTTTCAAGCAGAGTGGTCTCTCTCTAGGACTAGACAGAAAAAAAGTGATTCCTCATAGTTTCAGCTTTCCTATCAAGAAATATTTTGTTTTGCACTGGAAAGAAGGACCCAGAGTGGAGGGATCTCCTTTTGCTCTTATCCTTAGCTCCTGTTCTTTCAGTGTAGTACGTTCTGGTGGTTTCTCAGAACTTTCTCCCATTGCTTTCTTCAACATGGCTCTACTTTTTGTTAAGAATAGGGGTAGAATGACATCTATTCTTTTGGTTTCTTTCTGTTGCTGGCATTTGACTGTTCTGGAAGCTATTCACCAAAGGCTATGTGGTATGAAGTTGGAACTATTCTCTAATTTCAGGCTTCGAAAATTATCTTTCTCTTCCTTAGTGTTTTCCTTTCTTCTCCTTTAGCACTTTTCCTACTCCTGTGGTGGTCAGTTCGGAGAGAGGGATAGCATCCAGGAAAGTGGAGAGACTGATAATCGTGGATTTACACTGCTTTCTTTCCCAGAAAGCTCCATCAGTTTTAAATATCTCTGAATAGTGGTTTTAATTTAGTAGTGCTTCAGAAGCATCTTAAGCATCTGGAAGCAAATTGCCATGTAGATATAAATTCATGAGGACAGTTGTCTCCTCCAGGTGTCATTCTGAGTTATTTATTCTCTGTTTCCCATAATGTGTAAATATTATTGTCAGTGGCTATGATACATACCTTTATGTGTATGTGCATTTATAGAATATATAATGAATCTGTTTGTATTTATCTTTATCATTGGAAAGAATTGGTTGCTTTTTAAAACCTTATGAATCATAAGATTCTTTCATTTTGAGAGGTTATTGAAGAAAACTGTCTATAAAGTCACTTTATAAATCACTAACATTTAACACTTTTGCATTAATTAAGCCTAGAACTATTGATTGCATGGATAAATATCAAGCATATTTGCTTCAAAAATGGTGAGTTCTGTATCTTGAAAGCTGTAATTTATAGATTAGTTTACATTAATTTTGCACATGATGTTTATTTTTATAGACTCATTGGAAGAATGTGAAGTACAAACTAATCTGAAAATTTGGAGAGAACCACTCAATATTGAGTTTAAGGAAGACAGTCTATCCTATATGGAAAAATTATGGCTTAAAAAACACAGAAGGTATTTTCTGAAGCTTTGCATTATTAATAAGAAATATAAAAGCTATTTATGTTCCTGGCTTGTGTGACATGCTTTTTTGTAGCAATTTTATATGTGTGCTTCATATTTGCATAAATAATTTTAAAGCAATATTAAATCCCTGTGAAGCTTCTACTGTTCTAATAAGAATTTAAATTTTATTTATATGTGTGATGCACCATTAATTTAGAGTTTGCTAGGAGAAATGCAAATGTGTAGTGAGGAAAAAGGCACAAATATGGTATAGAATTTAAGAATGATAGCAAAAATAATGCAATAAATGAAAGATTACTTTGAAAAGGTATTAATCTCATTTTTTTACATTAGCATAAGCTTTTGAGACTCTATTTCTCAGAATCTACTTAAGTTAATTAGACCTTTAATATTATAGTTTTATTAATAGTATTCAATTATTTTATTCAAAGGCTATCTCACTAGATGCATTATTTTATGAATTGTTTAAAAGTTAAACCATTAAATATTGGACCAGAATTATGACTGAGTACATGTCAGAGTCATTCACAATTTTATGATTAAATAAGATCCATATTGGGAGATACCTTTAAAGGCTCACTTTGCCCTATAGCATTACTGCTTGCACTTTATTATGCCTATGAATCACTTGCAGACTGGCAAAATATAGATTCTTTTTCAGTAGATCTGGGTGGGGCCTGACACTCTGCATTTCTGAATTTCTAACAGCTACCAGCTGATATTGATGTGGGTAATTCTAGTCTCTGAACTGCATTTTGAGGAGCAATGTGTTGGAGGATCTGTCTAGAATGCATCTGAGGAGTGATCAGCAAGCCCTTGCTTCACCTTCAGTTGTATAAAACTATCTTCTGAGATGGCCCATTCCATCTTTGGAACATTCTGACTGCTGTAATATCTCCTACTGAGCTGTAATTTGTTTCTGACTGGTTTCTAAACGTGGTCTCAACTCTTACCAATTAAGCCAATACAGAGCAAATTGAATTCTTCCTCTCCGTGGCATTCCTTCAGATTTTTTAAGTCAGCCCTCATATCTTCCTTGAAACTTCTGTTTGACAGGTTACTATCTACTCCTATGCTCCTTTAACTGTTTCTCATGTGGCAGATTTCAATATATATACATATTTTGAATACCGAGGAGGTGTAAAAGAATATTAAGATTTCCCACATATTCATTCAGCTTTCCACAATGGCAATATCTTACATAACCATAGTGCATGTATCAAAACCAAGAGATTAAAATTGGTACAATATTATTAATTGAACTACAGACTTTTATTGAGATTTCATAGTTTCTCTACTGTCATCCTTATTCCACTTCAGGATCCAATCCAGGATTCCAAATTGTTTTTTATTTATTTATTTATTTTTAAAAATCAAATCTCCTTCCCCATTATAATTCCTCAGTCTTTCCTTGTCTTTCAAGACCTTGACATTTTTAAAGAGTACTTGCCAGGTGTTTTATAGGATATATTCAATGTGGATCTGATGTTTGTTTGTTTTTTCTCATAATTAAGTTGAGGTTGTGCATTTTGAAGAAGGACAACACAGAGAGGATATACCCTTCTCACAGGGTCATATTGTCAGTGTATCTTATCATCAAGATGTTAACCTGGTGGTAATGTGGTGTTCGCTAAGCTTCTCCACTGTACACTCTTTTCCCTTTGTAAATAACGTCTTGGGCTGTTACACAGAGTACCGTAGACCAGGTAGCTTATGAACACAGACATTCATTTCTCAGTTTCTAAGGATGGGAAGTCCACGATAAAGGTGCCAGCAGATTCAGTGTTTGGAGAGAACCAGCCTCTTGGTTCACAGATGGCCATCGTCTGATGGCCATCACTGTATCCTCACGTGGCAGAAAGGGCAAAGCATCTCTCTCACAACCCTTTCATAAGGGACTAATCCCATTCATGAGGGCTCTATCCTCATGAGCTTATCTCACAAAGGCCCACCTGCTAATACTATCACTTTGGGGTTAGGATGGCAAATTATGAACTATTCCAAACAGAGCTTTCTGCCCTGGCCCCTGCAAGGTTCATGAATCTCTCACATGTAAAATATGTTTATTCTGTCCTAATAGCCCCTAAAAGTTTCACTTGTTCTAGCGTCAACTCAAGGCTGAAGTCCAAAGTCTCATCTAACTATCATCTAAGTCAGGTATGGGTAAGATTTAGTGTGTGATTCATTCTCAGGCAAATTACTCTCTGTGATGATTTAAATATGTTATGTGCTTCTAAAATATAATGGTGGGACAGGCGTGGGATAGATATTTCCCTTCCAAAGAGGGAAATAGGAAAGAAGAAAGGAGTAGCAGGTTCTAAGCAAGTCTGAAACGCAACAGGGCCAAATTCTACTAAACCGTAAAGTCTTGAGAATTATCCTCTTCATTGATGCTCTGCACTCCAAGGCCCACTGAGATGGAAGTCTCACCTTCCAGACACACCAGAGTGGGTGTCCTGCCTTCCAGACACACTAAGGCAAGTGTCCCCACAGCTATACTGGGCAGCGGCTGGGCCCCCAAGATTCTGGGTAGCTCTGCTCCCATGGCTTTGGAGGGGGTCCCATTTCTATGATAGCTCTGTGTGGGGTCACACACTGTCAATGGAATTATGGGGCTATTTTAGCTTGGGGTTACAGGGGCACCCTTGCTCTCATAGTTTCACCAGGCATTGCCCCAACAGTTCTCTGCCTGGAGCTTTCTGTGCCCATGATGGGAGAGATAGCCCTGATGACTTTGGAACTGCCTTTGGAGGTCATTTTTCCATTGTCTCTGATAAAAGTCATGACTTCTATTTAGATGGCTCTGACTAATCTCTGGATCAGATGACCCTTTGGCCATATACTTCCTGTTCTCTCCTGAATAGTCCTTCTCATTCCTTTCAATATGAACGTTCTGAGAATTTCACACAAGGTTTTGCTTATCTTTTGATTAATAATTCTATTTTTAAGTCATTTCTCCCTTCTTGCATTTTATTGTGAGCAGTCAAGAGAAACCAAGCCTCTCTTTCCATACTTTGCTTAGAAATTGTCTTAGCCACAGAACTAATTTCATTGCTCGTAAGTTCTACCTTATATCACTCTTAAGTTCTACCTTACATTGCTCATAAGGTCTAACTTATGTAAAACACCAGGACGCGGGCACAATTCAGCCAAGTTCATTGCCACTTTGTTAATGAAAATTGCTTTTCCTCCAGTATCCAATAATGTGTTCCTTATTTCATTTGATGCTTCAGCAGAATAGTGTTTACCAATCATATTTCTATGGATACTCTGCTCAGGGTTGCTTAGGTGTTCTGTAAGAAGACTGAGGCTTTTCCTCGGTTCTCCTCTCACCAGAATTGTCTTTAAAGGTTCTTTCATAGCAATATATATATTTACTAATACTAACTTTAAACCTCTTTCAACCTGTACTCATCAGTGAGTTCTGAGGCTGCATCCACATTTTTACCAGCACCCCACTGCTGGTACCAATTTCTGTCTTTGTCCATTTGGGATGTTGTAACAGAACAACATAAACTGAGTAACTTGCAAACAACAAACGGTTATTTTTCAGAGTTCTGGAGGTTGGAAGGCCAAGATCAAGATACTGGCAAACTCAGAGTCTAGCAATAGCCTGCTTTCCGGTTCATAGGAGGCCATCTTTTTGCTGTGTCCTTATGTGGGTCTTCTGGACCTCTTCTGTAAGGGCGTCAGTCCCATATGGGGCTATACCTTCATGACTTCATCATCTCCCAAAGACCCCATCTCTCTCTCTCTCTTTTTTTTTTAAGGATTTAAAAAAAATATTCATGAGAGAGAGAGAGAGAGAGAGAAGGAGAGAGAGAGAGAGAGGCAGAGACACAGGCAGAAGGAGAAGCAGGCTCCATGCAGGGAGCCCGATGTGGAACTCGATCCAGGGACTCCAGGATCACGCCCTGGGCTGCAGGCAGGCATTAAACCGCTGAGCCACCCAGGGATCCCCAAGACCCCATCTCTTAATGCCATCACATTGGGTGTTAGGATCTTAACATATGACTTTTGTGAGGGGGCAAGCACATTAATATCATAGTAATTAATAAAGGTTTTAGGGGAGATGCCTTGAGGTGATATAAAATCCTGTTTTTCCTTAAACTTTCCCCTACTAATTTTACTATATCAGTGGATTTTGTCAGCAGCAGAAAAACTGGGATTTTCTGTTTCCTTTATTTCTTCTATACTTATTAATGAGAATCCTTCAGGGAGAGACTATCTCTCCCCCCTTTCATTAATTTATTCATTTGTTTATTTGTGGGGACTCATGGATATGTATTTTATTTTTTGGATTAATATTCCATACTATTGTTATTTATTTTATGACTCAAATGGTTCCTGGCTTGGCCACTGAGAGCTGATTCAGGTTGACTCCACTCTGCTTTCAATGTAGTCTCCTCCTTTTTTGTTTGTTGGTTCATTTGTTTGAAACATCTCTTCATTTTTCTGACACCCAAGATGCATTTCTGTGCCCTAGCCCAGATATAATTTTCCAACTAATCTTAATTCCTTTTTTTGGGAAAATGGAATTCAGAAAGCTCTGGATTACAGGTATGATCATGGTTACACAGGTACCACAGAGCCTAGGTCTTCTCAGAGAACATCTAGGAAATATATGTATGTATACTTACCCACTACACACATGCAACCAAATTTATTTCTGTATCTGTCTACTTGAGCATCTGTTAAGTAAACGTGAGTGTACACTCCTACCTCTGAGTACAAACCAGCATCACGTTCTCCCTTTGCTTATTTGTAGTTTCTTTCACCCTCAGTGAGAATCTTGACTTTCATTATCTATGATATATTTATTCATTTATCATCTCTAGAGTGTTTGTGTGTATACATATATATGCGCATATATATAGTAGTTTCAGAATTGCAAACTAATATTACTATGAGAAAAAAATTTACCAACTACAGTACCTTGCTTGTGTGTCGTGCTTTTTATCTTTAGCTCACCATATCCAGTGAAGATATTTTTCTCCAAAGTTGCTGAGGCCATGACCCTCATTTCTTTCCTACCTCCTTTAGAATCATTTTTGCCATTCACTGGATTATGTCCATATCCCCAGTACTTTTAAAAATTTGAATAGCACAAATATGTGTACGGTTCTGTGGGTTTTTACAAATGCCTGGAGTCAAGCATAGTTCACCATAGTACTAAACAGCACGGTTTTATTGCCCCCAAATTCCCTTTTGCTTCCCCTTTGTAGTTGATCCTTTATCCCCAACACATGGTAACCATCAATCTGTTTCCATCCATACACATTTGCCTTTTTCCGGATGTCATGTAAATGAGACCACACGAGATGTAGCCTTTGTGTCCTTTCTTCAGCTAAATGCATTTAAGAATCATCTGTGCTCTTCAGTGAATTGAAACCCCCCCTTTTTTTTAATTGTGGAGGAGATTTTCATCATCCTCATGTACAGTTTATCCATTAGTCTGTTGAAGAACTTCCTGCTGATTTCTGGGTTTCTGTGGCAATTATGAATAAATCTGTTAGAAACATTTGCAAATAGGTTTTTCTTTGAATATAAGTTTTTAATTCCCTGGGTAAATGCCTGGGCTGGGATGGCTAGATCGTGTGGTAAGTGAATGTTTATCTTTATGAGAAACGATCAGACGATTTCTGCAAAGCAAATGCACAGTTTGCATCCTTTCCCACAACGTATGAGTTCTGGTTCCTTTCCATCTTTGCCAGTTCCTGGTGTTTTCAGGGTTGTTTGTTTGTTTGTTTGATGGTGGTTATTTTAATAGGTGTATAGTTCTGGCCCATTGTGGTTTATGTGGCAGGGCTTTAAGTTCATTCATATACTCTTATGTTTATTCCTATGCAACTCTATCTAGGGTGTCCATATCTCATGTAAAGTGTAATGCCCATAATAGTCTTTTAGATATGAAACTCAGTAGTGGATACTTGTCAGTTAGTCAGTGTTCAATAAATATTTGTTTAAATTTTGAGGAAAATATGGTGAGGTCATCTTATTCTAAAAGATATTTCACCTTTAATTGATGTGGCGTGGTCTTTCAAGCAAGCATTGGTGCCAGGGTCCCCATATCCAGAATATAGACCTCGTTCATTGACTGATCAGTTGTTTGTTCATGGGCAAATCCCATAAAATATGTTGGTCTACATTTTTTTTTCATCTACAAAATATGGAGTTTAGAATATACAATCAAGGGCAGCCCCGGTGGCTCAGTGGTTTAGTGCCGCCTTGGGCCCAGGGTGGGATTCTGGAGACCCGGGATCGAGTCCCATGTCTGGCTCCCTGCATGGAGCCTGCTTCTCCCTCTGCCTGTGTCTCTGCACCTCTGTCTCTCTCTATGTCTCTCATGCACAAATAAATAAAATCTTAGAAAAAAAGAATATACAATCAATAGTTCCAATACTCTATTGTCTAGACTCTCTAAACCTTTGGTTCAGGACTTTGCTCATAAAATTAGATCAATTTTTACTTCAGAAAGAAGGAGTTCTGGATAATAGTATATTCATGTGCATCTATGATTGATTTTTTTTTTTTGTATAGTATATCTGTGTCAAACTGGAAAGAGGTTTCTGGTGGCCAGGTGCCAGTTTGTTTTGACCTTTATTCTTTAATATTTTCCATCACTTAATTAAATTATAGATGTAAGATGTCATACTCATCAAATTTGTTAAGACACAAAGCTGAAAAATATATAAATATTTTGGAATGTTCTGATATATACATCATATATATTGAGAAAATGAACATAGCTATAGATTGCCAGATTATCAACTTTTATTGCCTTTGTGAGTTGGGAGAGGCCATATAGAGTAAATAATGGTTAAGAACATTGACCTGGGAAGGTCGACTCCTTGGGTTCAAATTCCTCTTCTGTATTTACTACCTGAATGACTTTGAACATATTGGGTTACCTATTTATGTCTCTGTTTTCTCATCTGTAAAATTAAGATAATACTGGTGCCTATTTAATATACCTAGTAATATTTAACATCTCAAATTACTTAGAATAGGGCCTGGTACATTCTAAGCTTTGTATCAGTGCTATATACTATTATCATTAAGAAGGCCTGACTTTTACCTGAGGACTCTGTGAGCTGGCATGGCCTGGAAGGCCTGTAGCTACTTACTTGATTGAAAAGTGTCACCTTCCCAGTAATTTGGGAATATCCTCTAGAGCCAGATATATAATCTTGACCTCTGAGAATTCCTGTGTTTTGTTGTTGTCTGTAAGAGATGGGCCATATTAGACCTCATTAATTGGTTAATAAATGCAACAATCAGAACACACTACATTCATATGATGGGAACAGATTTTATCATCCTGTTGCCTTGGTGGAGGTTTAGAAGAATGTCTTTAGGTTCCCCTAGAACCTATCAACATAATACCTAGGCTGTGATATACAACGCACTTTCATAAATCAGTGCTTTTTTTTTTTGAGATTTCTTTATTTCAGAGAGAGAGTATAAACAATGATAGGGGCAAAGGGAGTGAGAGAGAGAGAATCCTCAAGCAGATTCCCTCCTAAGCACAGAGGCTGATGCAGGGCTTACTTAGTCTTAGGACCCTGATATCATACCCTGAGCTGAAACCAAGAGTCGAGTGCTTAACTGACTGAGCCACCCAGGTGCCCCCATAAATTAGCTTTTTAAAGCAGGTAGTGTGTTTCATGGACTACATGTGGCTTCTGCAAGAACACTGACCTCTGTCATAACTTTGATTTTCATCCTGAATGAAAAACAGTAGGACATGCAGTTGAAAAATCTTGTGTGATGTTAATTTGGTTTACAAAATTATTTTAGTAGATTAAGGTTCTGTTATACAATCATACTTCTGTGAATTAGAAGTATTTGGTTTCATCATTAATTTTGTATACTCACATGTTTGTGTAATAAATCAAGATCTTGTCTGGGAAAATTTCAGATAATGTATTTCAGTCTTTTAATTACTTCTTTCTTGTTTCGTAGAACTCCACAGGAGCAGCTTCGAAACATGCTACCAGATACATTCATACCTCAGTGTAAAACTGCTAGTGAGGCAAAGTGTTCCCAGAATGAAAGTGATGAAGACAGTGGTGGTTAGTTCACCCTTGATTAGATATCTTCTAATTTATTATTTCAAATTTTACATGCTAAGCTTTAGTCAGCATCTGCTTTTGTGTTTTGTTTTATTTTCTTACTATATTAGCCTCAACTGGACTATGCACCTTTTGTCTCTAGATCAGAATCAGGCATGCTCCTCTTCCTGTTTAATACATGTACTTTGCCTTAAATTAAATAATTTTATTTATTTAAATATTGAGTGTTAAGAAAATGTGTATTTTACCTGAGCTGGGAAAATTGATAGCATTTACATATTAGCATGGATGGATGCACAAAAGAAAGTTATTCCTTTATTGTTGACTATGTTATTTGAAGATAGGGAATTATCAGGTGAAGTATATTCCTTGATGATATTATTTCCTGATCTTATTTCCTAGTTGAGGAGACCAAAATACAACACCCAGCACTTTTTCTGCCAGTAGAAGAATTAAAGGTAGAGAGACCCGAACCATCTCTAAAAATAGTCGAACTGGATGATGTAAGTGCATAATGACTACTCTATTACTTAACAAACAAGAAATTCATAACATATAGCTACAACTACATATTATTTTCAACAAGAGTTTTTTTCATAATTCAATACTGTTGGGAAGAAAATTTACAAGAATTTGAATTTAAATATGCTGAAAGAATAAAACAATATTATTTTCAATGTAGGCAGTAAGTCTGGGGGCTGTACTGTTATTGTGGCATTTTTGGAAGCTTGTATTGTGAGAAATGCACTACTTTTAACTTATAGAAATGTAGCTTAGAGCTTATTTTATTTAGTTCTTTATGTTATCAGTCTTTTTAAACAAAAATTGGTCTTTATATGGTATCTATTTATTTGTATACATGTAGTTTCTTGAATGTCATCTAATATTATTTTCTGTTTTTTTAAAGATTTTATTTATTTATTCATGAGAGACAGAGAGAGAGGGAGAGAGAGAGAGAGAGAGAGAGAGAGAGGAGAGAGAGGCAGAGGGAGAAGCAGGCTCCATGCAGGGAGCCTGTTGTGGGACTTGATCGATCCTGGGACCCCGGGATCACATCCTGAGCCAAAGGCAGATGGTCAACTGCTAAGCCACCCAGGCATCCCTATTTTCTGTTTAAAGGAAAAATGGTACTAAGGTATAAGGGTTTTAGTATAATAATAACTTGAATGAAAACCTCTAGGAGACACGAAGTACAATCAACTGAAGTTCAAGCCAATCAGAGGTAGAGCTTAGGCTGAAGGGTTAAATTTTGACAAACTCAGCACATTTCTGACTTTCTAATCATCTAGTAGCTGAATGTACTACTTGTCCTTGATAGTTTTCTCCCTGTGGTTGTCACAGAAAAAGACTAGAATGGAAGTACCTCTTTAAATACTACTTTCTTCTCAAGGTTAATAGCTCCTGTTCTGTCTGCATGTGTGCCTAGCAACATTTTAATTCCCCTCTGGATAAGTTTAAGATATTGAACAAATAAGCACATGTGCTCACATAGTGTGTGTGTGCTTGTCATCACTTTGTTGATGCATAGAGTAAGCCCATACATTTTGTCCCTAAAAACATTTCAGTCACTAGCCTATTTGGCACGCAGTAGTTACATAATAAAACAGCTATTATTGTTATCTCCAGGTGTGTTATAATACTGATAAAATGGCTGACATAGCAAATGGCCTCAACAAAGAGTTGCTGAATTTGTTTAGTTCTTCTAGAATTAATGTTCTATGGCACATAGTCAGAAAGCCCATGACGTTATTTATAGGAAAAAAATTCTCTAAATATTACATACAAGTTAGCTTGTTAATGTAGAGTCCACTTATTGAACATACTAATATTATACTATATGCATTTAATAAGACTTATGAAGAGGAATATGAAGAACCAGGAGACATAGTGTCCTACAAAGTTGAGTTAGCAGATGCAGATAGTCAAAAAAGGTAAGATCTTTCTAATTCATTTTTTTTAAGTTTCACTTTTTTTTTTTTTAAGATTTTATTTATTCCTGAGAGAGACAGAGAGAGAGGCAGAGACACTGGCAGAGGGAGAAGTAGGCTCCATGCAGAGAGCCTGACATGGGACTTGATCCTGGGTCTCCAGGATCATGCCCTGGGCTGAAGGCGGCGCTAAACTGCTGAGCCGCCTGGGTTGCCCCATCTAATTCATTTTTTGATGCTTATTAAAAAACCTACCCCCTCAAATCAACTATCTCTTTAAATGAGAAATTCACGATGTAAAAACTAAGTGATTTCAATGTTAGAATATATTTTACAAGGTCATGTTTATTTTATTTTTTTTAAAGTCATTTTTAAACTTGTGTGCAATATTGCTAATATTTGCCACATTCAAAAATTAGAAAAGTGGCTATAATGATATGTTTATATTCTTACCTAATATCTGGATTACTTAATAGATACTTCTGAATTTAACATTATTATTTGAAATGACTTTACCAAGGTGACATATATGAGGTTTCTTCTTTTCACCAAAGATACTCTTTGGATTTGTCTTATTTTGGTTTGCTATGATCCTTAAATAAAAACACATATTAATGGTTAGTTAGACATAAAAAATTCCCAAACTATAGATTTTTACTAGGTAGATTTTCCTATGTGATAAATAAATGAAGTATAATGGTTCACTTTGTAACTTTTTTTTTTTTAGAATTTTGTCATTTACAAGTGAAAAATAATATCTAGCTGTATCTGTTCGTAATGATAAAATGACTCCAGGTCTCCTTTGCTGTTGAAACTTTGGCTAGGGTTTCATGTGTTTTGACTACAGAGTATTAAATTAGGTAAACAGCTGAATGAAGTTCCCATTAAGTAGCCCCTACACCAGTTTTTGTTTATATGTTCAGATCAACTTAGGCCTTGTCAGCATTTTGGAACAGTGGGCCTAAGTGAAGCACTTAGATCTGAAAAGCCCCATGTTTGGACCCAGATATTTAGCAGAAAATGTGCTTTTGGTAGGAGATAATCTTTCAGTCAGTAGATAAGAGATTTATATGGGCTACCATATTACTAAGGAAATGAATGACATCTCTGCTCTCTATTTGATTCTTTTGTATATCTTTTTTTTAATTTTTTAAAAATTTTTATTTATTTATGATAGTCACACAGAGAGAGAGAGAGAGAGGCAGAGACACAGGCAGAGGGAGAAGCAGGCTCCATGCACCAGGAGCCCGACGTGGGATTCGATCCTGGGTCTTCAGGATCGCGCCCTGGGCCAAAGGCAGGCGCTAAACCGCTGCGCCACCCAGGGATCCCCTCTTTTGTATATCTTATCACAAATCCTGCTTTGACCTCCATTTAGGGTGTTACAGAAGGCAGAGAGAGTTACTGATCATGGTTTGGCAATGATTTTGCATCTTGAGTTTGGAAGGGCCTGTAGTGTTTCTTCTTTTCTGAGAAGAATCATAAAGGAAGGGATCATAAGTGACATGGAGCATAATCCAGTTTTTTGGTGGTACTATGTAAAGCTTACATAAATATTGAGAATTATTAAATATGTTATTCAATTCATAGAAAATGTTATTTAAAATTTACATATGCTAGTATAAAGTGATCATTATTAAAATTGAAAATAAATATCACATATGGCTTTTTTATTCTGATAGTTCATTGATGAAGAAAACGTTTATTTAAGTAATAAAACACTGATTTCTTTTTTTCAACATACAAAAATCAATTTTATTTCTATATGCCAGCAACACATATAACATCAAATTTAAAGAATAATGCCATTTACAATAGGACAGAATAAATCAAATACATAAAACACTGATTTCATCAGATTTCAATGAGATTGAAAGATAACTCTCCATTTTTAGAGGAAGGAATATAAGGAACCAAACTCATTTCAGAATATTATTTAAAAGAAGCTATCAATTAACATTATTCAGTTGAATCAGATTTGGACCAGTTGCCTGTTTCTTTAAAAGCTGTAATACTACTACATGTGGTTTTAGAATGTGTCCACAATAAGGTTAAAAAATAAATTAATTAATGTGAATAATTCTATTCCCTCAAGGTTTTGCTCTATTTGTTTTTTTTTTTTTTTTTTGCTCTATTTGTTTTAATAAAACAAATGGGACTTTTAACTTTCTTTTCTATATCATTTCTTTCAACTCTTCTCTTTTGCTTGTCCCTAAACACGAAAGTTGCACATTTCATGATTATCAGAATACTTTTCTGTATGAAAATGACATCTATCAACATCATGTTTTCACCAAGGGAAAAACAGACCTCTTACATCTTCATCTGAACAACAGCTCTTCTTATGGTAAAAATAACTCAAAAGGTAATTTTTTTCTTGTGGATTAATATTATTAACAATGAATGTTGGCAAGTTAATAAAACCAGGAGGTATTGCAATATGTAGAAGCTTTATCACTATGCCATTCATTCTAAAACCAGAAAATTTAGTACTTAGAAAAACTTGGTTGAAAATATGTAATTTTCTAGCAAATACTCTTTTCAGTCAATGGACAACAGTGTTTATATTCAGAAGGAAAGCAGCCACTGTTGGTTGTCTCTAAAAGTTATTATGGACCGAGCTAGCATTTAAAAGATAACATGGGTGAACTTTTTACAACACTTACATGGATGATGAAAATCTAATTGGCACCATATTGCCCTCCCTTGCATCAAATCTTCTCACAAAATATTCAGATTTGATGTAAAGTTTCACGTAAGTGATAAAACCAAACCAAAACAAATCATTGTGCTTATATATCTACATTGTTATTACTAGTAAATTCCTTAGAATTTATAGTTTAGAATGCTGTGTGCAAATGTCTGATTTCAATTTCCAGATGGGGAGAGCACCATTTAAAGACACTCACAATAAATTATCTTGGTCTGGGAGTCCAATTTCATTTCCCTTTCTGCCTTAAATCATTGTGTGACCTTGAACATGTCACTTGCTTTCTTAGATGGCATTTTCCTAAGCTAAAACATAGGAACTTGATTGTTTTTAATCTGCCTTTCAAATATTATTTTTAACCTATGTAGGATTTTCAGAAAAATGAATAAATGTACCTTATATTAAGGATTGAGAGATACCTGAGAGCATTTTTTTAAAATAACTAGTTATAAAACTGATGATTACATTCTGATTGGGTAGTAGATGGCAGAGAACCATGATTTGTGGTAATCCTGCCTGTCTTGACATCTTTAATAAGCCTCTAAATCATTATGACCAACTGTGAACTATATCCATATGGGTATTTAGGACTTTACATAGCTCCAAAAAGATATTTTTTTTACCTACCTGGAGCCTGATATTCCAGTTGCCTTTGGAAACATGCTGAATATAAATACCCATTGAGTGTTACTTTAAAGATACTTGATTTATGTAAATAGACTTTACTTTTTAGAGCAGTTTTGGGTTCACGGCAAAACTGAGCGGGAAATACAGATCGTTCCCATACACACTATGCTTTCACAAACTCATAGCTTCTCTCATTATCAACATCCCAAACCAGAGTAGTATATTTGTTACAATCAACAAACAGACTTACACGCTGTTATCACCCAAGGTCCATAGTTCACATTATGGTTCATCTTGGTATTGTACATTCTGTGGGTTTGAACAAATTTATAATGACATGTATCCACCATTATAGAATCATAAAAAATTGTATAGTGCCCTAAAAATACTCTGTGCTCTGCCTTTTAAATTACCTCCCTCTCTCCTAACTCCTGGCAACCACTGATCTTTTTACTTTATAGGTTAGCCTTTTCCAGAATGTCACGTAGCGGGAATGATAGACTATGTAATCTTTTCATACTGGCTTTTTTTTCACTTAGTAATGTGCACTTAAAGGTGCCTCCATGTCTTTTCATGGCTTGATGGCTCCTTTTTTTTTTTTCTTTTTTGTACTGAATCATATTTCAGTGTTTGGACGTATCACAATTTATTTAGACATTTACTTATTGAAGAACAATTTGGTTGATTCTGAGTTTTGGCAATTCTGAATAAAGGTGCTATAAACATCCACATATATTTGAACATAACTTTTCAACTCATTTGGGTAAATACCAAGGATTGTAGTTGTTAGATCACATGGTAAAAATATGTTTAATTTTGTAGGAAATCACCAAACTGTCTTCTAAAGTGGCTGTACCATTTTGCATCCCCACCAGCGATGCATGAGACTTCTTGTTCTCCACATACTTGCCAACATATGATATTGTCAGTGTTTTGGATTTTCGTCATTCCAAAAATTGTGGAGTGGATTCCATTGTTGTTTTAACTTGCAATTCCCTAATGGCATATGATATGGAACATAATTTTATATGCTTATTGCCATATACATATCTTCTTTAATGAAGATATGAAGGTCATTGGCCCATTTCTTAATTGAGTTTTCCATTTTCTTACTGTTGAGATTTTAGATTTTTTAATATTTTGGATAATGTACTTCAACAGATATGCATTTTGGAACTATTTTCCCTAAGTCTATGGTTTATCTTCTCATTCTTTTAGCAATTCTTTTACAGAACAGATTTTTAATTTTAATGAAGTTCAGCTTACCAATTATTTCTATCATGGATTCTGCCCTTGGTGTGTGTCTTAAAAAGTCATCACCATACCCAAGATCATCTAGATTTTTATGTTCTAAGAGTTTTATAGTTTTGCATTTTACATTTAGATCTATCATTCTTTTGGGTTAATTTTTGTGAATGGTGGAAGGTCTGTGTCCAGATTAATTTGGGGGCATATGGATTTGCAGTTCTAGCACCACTTGTTGAAATAGCTATCTTTTCTCCATCATTTTGCCTTTGCTGTTTGGCAAAGATCAGTTGACTATATTTATGTAGGACTAACTATGGATTCTCTGTTCTGTTGCATTGATCAGTTTTACTATACTTTTACCAATACCACATTGTCTTGATTGCTGTAATTGTATAGTAATTCTTGAAGTTGTGTAGTGACATTATTCTCCTTCCTTATTGTGTTAGTTTTTCTGGCTCTTTTGCTTCTCTGTATAAACTTTAGAACCAGTTTATCAATATCCACTAAATAACTTGCTGGAATTTTAATTGGGATTGCATCGAATCTATGATCGAGTTGGAAAAAAGTGACATGTTGGCAATATTGAGTCTAACTATCTGTGAATATGGACTATTTCTCCTCTTATTTAGTTCTTTGATTTCTTTCATCAGAGATTTCTAGTTTTCCTCATATATCCCTTATACATATTTTGCTAGGTTCATTCTTATGTATTTCGTTTTTTTGTATGATGATGGCATTGTGTTATTAATTTCAAGTTTTACTTATTCATGTTGGCATGTAAGAAAGTGATTAATCTGTGTATCTTGACCTCCTATTGTGCAGCCTTACTATAATAACTTATTAATTCCAGGGGTTTTTTGGTTGTTTCTTTCATATTTTGTACATAAACAATTATGTCATCTGTGGACAAAATTAGATTTATTTCTTCCTTCCTGATCTGTATACTTATTTCCTTTTCTTGTTTTATTGCATTAGCTAGGACTTCTAGCATGTTGTTGGAAAGGAGTTGAAGGGGGGACATCCTTAACTTTTTCCTGATTTTAGGGTTAAAGCATCTGGTTTATCATCATTAAGTATGATATTAACTGTAAGGCTTTTATAGATTGTCTTTATCAAGTTGAAGAAGTTCCCTTTTATTTCTGGTTTGCATCTACTGATATGATCTTATGATTTTTCTTCTTTAGCCTGTTGATGTGACAGATTAGATTAATTGATTTTTAAATCTTAAACCAAGACATCTGGTTTTTATGACTTAATGGGACTTTCAATGAAGTCTCATAGACTAAATTATTTTTTTTAAAGATTTTATCTATCTATTCATGAGAGACACACAGAGAGAGGCAGAGACACAGGCAGAGGAAGAAGCAGTCTCCCTGTGGGGAGCCTGATGTAGGACTCGATTCAAGGACCCTGGGATCATACCTGAGCCGAAGGTAGACACTCAACCACTGAACCACCTAGGTGCCCCTGAATAGACTAAATTAGATCATGCCTATACTTTCTGCATTACATTTTAAAGATTATTAAAAGGCTGCTTTGTCACCTCTTCAGCAGCAATTGATCCTCATAGTGGAATTTTGCAAACTTCCAAAAATATTGCAGAGGTTAGTTGTAGACATTTATATATAGGAAATGGCATCTCTTTGCACCAAAAAAATCAACTAATTTCTATTAAGGTTTAGGAGGAAAATACAGCTTATAATGGAAGTTTCCTTAAATTGAACAGCTTTTATGAAGTTTTCTCTGATGTACAAGTTACCATATTTCTCATAGTACTTGTGTGATTTAAGAGGTGATAGTTGTTGGAAATGGAGGTTCTAAATGCTATGTGTAATTGCCGAGCTATACAAACATCTGATTGCAACGAGTAAGTCCTTTGGGCAGCAACGCAGAATTTACATCACTGGAGAGTATTTTAGTCATAGCCTTTACCATTTTATATCATCTATTTATAGAGATAAGATATTTATATTGGAAAGAGCATAGGGATAATCAGATGAAGCTATATTCAATCTGGATAATGATATACATATGTTTATTTAAAATGATTGCAATATGGTGCAAAAATTGTTAAAGAATTTTTATTCTTCACAAAATTTAGACCAATATTTCACAATCTGGCTGCACATTATAATCACCTGGAGAACTTGGTGGAGGGAGGTGGAAAAAAACAGTGCTTGAAACCCATTCCCAGCATCTGATTTAATTGGTTTGGGTCAGGCTCATCCACTGACAGTTTTAAAGAGTACCTTCGGATGATTCCATTGTGCACCCAGGTTGAAAACCAATGATCTAAAGCAACTCATTTATTTAAAGCAGACATAATGAGGTGGTGACTAATATAATCTTGCTCATTTTGTAGCTTTCCAGAGGCAGGTGTCCCAGCTTAAACATTTTCTGTGCCCCTAACTGGTACTGTTCTTTCATCTGCAGATTTCCCCTTGCCCTCACCTCATCACTAGGCATGCTAAGAAAAAGAGGCAAAATGTGAAAATAAGGTTCTCTCTGCATTATTTTTCATAAATTGCCATTGTAAAACTTGAGCAGGAGAGAATGTAGGAAAGTGAGAATTGACCCACAGGCTGAAATAAAAATGTGCATCAATTTTGAGATTTCATTACAAAATAAAATCTTACCTCCTTCCATTAGTCTAACTCATTAAGGTCTGAATACATCAGTAAATCATGATTATCATTTAAAACATAAGCAGAGTGAAAGTATTTTAACACTGAGATCTCAGTAAAGAAATGTTGATAAAATAGTGCTTATTGACAAAGGTTTACACCACAGAAGTGTTGGCTTATTGACAGTTTTATCAACTTTATTTAACTTTTGTAAATGATTGTTTTCAACACCAGGAGCTTCAAATGCAAAATTTGACACCATCGTGGATCCTGATGTTTATTTTCCTGCCACTGAGAAGTTAGGGGAAAGCAGCTTTTTTGAAAGAAATTTCAAGGAGAAAACGATAGATATGAAAAGCAATCAAAAGTCTGATGATTCCTGTGTATCACTTGAGAGCAAGGATTCTTTGCCAAGTATAGATTTAGAAAAACCTTCCATTAAGGAGCAATTATCTGAGGACATCAAAGAATCCTTGGAATTTAGCAATCTGCATGAGAGGCCAAACTTTGAAGATTCTAAAACTACAGAGTCACCACTGGTAAATCTCTCATTATGTTGATTATATTAAAATTTTTATAAGAAATGTCACAGAAAAATTTTATATTGACATAATATATTCTTAAATATTACTACCTATTGAAGTTAAAATGTGCTACTTTATATTATCATGAGATGGTAGCAGAATGACTCATATAGGAAAGAATGTTAATGACCTACAGGACAAATTCTAATATGGTAAATGCCATTATAACAAACGGTTTTCTGTGACAAATAACACTTTAAGGCCCACCTCATGTACCATGGTAAGAGAGCTGTTACTTTTCTAAATGAAATTTATTATTATGAATAATTTAATATAATAAATCCTTTCTAGCTTTTTACTGTATAGCCACTGGTTAAAATGAAATAAGTGCAGATATGTAGATAGACCCAGTCTTTGTGGCTTAATGTAAGTATAAGGTTTTAAAGGCAATTCCTTCAGAAACATGGCTAATAAAGAGATAGGGTATAGTTTTCATTTCATCTTAGAGAAAAAGTAAAGTAGCTCATTGTTGCGTTAATGCCAAGTTTTGAAAGTATATTTGAATCTCTGTTCTATATATTAAAAATCTTAGGTAATCATGATTACCTAATACATTTTTTGGAAATTAGGCAAGGCAAATATTTTAGCAGCCCTTCAAAGTCATTCAAAATGAATCTCCTTGGTGCCTAAGGTGAAGGTGGGACCAAAAACATAGAAGAATGGATTTTGAGCCGCTACTACTTCTGCTTGGGGAACTGGATTTGTGCCCACTTTGTGATGGGTCTTCTTTCTTTTTGAAGTGCAAAATTGGAACTGAGACCTTTGTAGAAACTTGTTCCCTAAGACGTCTTCTCAGTCACTAAAGGAATACCCTGGGAGACACATTCACAGATACAGCAAGATAAAGAAAAACTGGTTTCTGCAGAGGATCTGGGCCAGCTCAATAAAATATATTACCTGAAAAATGGAAAACTTGGGCTTTCATGTAACATAGGTTTATAGTTTAAATACACGTTTCTTGCCTAGAAACTCCAAGCAAACAAATTTATATATATATACATATATATATATATGTATATATATATGTATTAAGATTTTATTCATTTATTTGACAGAGAGAGAAAATGAGAGAGAACAAGCAGGGGAAGCTGCAGGCAGAGGCAGAGGGAGAAGCAGGCTCCCCATTGAGGAGGGAGCCCCCTGAAATGGGGCTCCATTCTGGGACCCTGGGATCATGATGAGCCAAAGGCAGATGCTTAACTGAATGAGCCACTCAGGTGCCCCAAATTCACATTAATTTTAATCCATATTTGTTGATACCTTAATGTGTCTGCCAGAAGAAATCCAATCCCTTCTAGAAGGCATTCTTACAATTTAGCTGATAATAGATCTCAAAAACAAAGCCTCATTGCAGATGAACTCTTCTTCCTCTCAGTGAAGAAAACAATCACAGAATGAATTTCTGCAAACAGAACTCTAATTTTCCAATTTCCATATGGCATTATGAAGAAGGCTGTGTGACAACCTACACATTCAGTGTCGTATTATGGGAGGAGAATTCTGAGCATATGGGCCCCAATTCTTTTATACTGGGTGCAAACCTGCTTGACCTGTGCCCAAGGAGGAGATATTCTCTTCTGTAACCTAATACAAAACATTTGGCCAGAACTCATGGATATGTAATCTGTAATTTGCATAATGGAAGGCAATCTAGCAGCTAAAATGATTGAAATAGAACTATTTTTACTTATATGGATACATCTCAAAAATATGACGTGAAAATTTAAACGTAAAAGGACACATAGAGATAGGTCAGTATTTTTGGAAATATTTAAGCCAATTATAGCTTTTTATGGACACATTTAGATATATTAATAATCAAAATATGCATTGGAGTAGACTATGTCCACTTCAGTACAATAATAAAATTAGCTCTAAAGACTAAATTTTTTTGGTATGGATATCTGAAGCAAATATTTTTTTAAAGATTTTTATTTATATGGGGGGAGGGGCAGAGAGAGAGAGAATCTGAAGCATACTCCACACTGAGCATGGAGCTCGACACAGGGCTTGATTCTGCTACATCATGACATCATGACCTGAGCCAAAACTGAGAGTCAGATGTTCAACCAGGCCCCCTGAAGCAAATATTTTAAATTATTGATACTCAATTGTGTGATCAAGTCATGTTATATGTAATACATATCTACACATCTAAAGTATTTCATAATAAAAATTGAAATGTTACAAATCTACTAACCATATTTTGATTCCTTATACTACTACTGTAAAAAAAAATGGTAAGAGGTTATGCCATAGAGAATGGTGCTTTATAGAATCTACTCTGTTTTCATCCGTGATGACTACACCTGAACTGTCTTTATTCTCCTCCTGTTCTAGTGGAAGTCATTCCTTGAGCAGAGACTACTTAAAAATCTATTTTGCTGCAGTAGAAAATTTAAAAGTGAGCAGTAGGGGCAATTTTTAGCAGTAGAATTACTTGACTTTCACTTGAGTGCACAATAGTTCATTTTACACTTCAGTTTTCAGAAACTGAGTCCTTTATCAAGGTGGAGACTATGAAATTAAGTATCAAGCTGTAGAGCAGCCGCAGTGGGGTAGGGTCAGGTGCCAGGAGGACCATGGACTAGTTAGGGACTCTTGATTTTGGATCTGAGACCACCAGCAGTTAACTTTGGGAAACAAACCAACCCACCTTCTTTGTTCTTATCTCTCAACTGACACCTAAAAAAAAAAAAAACAAGTTCCAGATCCGCAGTTGTCTAATCCACATAAGAGCTTCACTAGAACTGAGGAGGTGCTGTAAGTTGATAATCCGTGTCTGTGACAGCCAGTGAAGATGCCCTGAGTAGAGCCAACTTGGACTTGTCTTTGAAGGAGGTGCTTTATCGGTCACTAGCTTTATTTTGTAACATTTTATCATTTATGTGACATAAATTTGAATTGAGTTATAATAATTTTTGTGTTTATTTAGTGCCTTGAAACAGACTGCATTTGGGTATTAATTCAATCCATTAGGGAACTGTTAAATGCTGAGAGCACTCTGATTGTGTCTTAAGCCCATCTAGAGCTCTCACTTCTGAATCTCTAACCTGGTTCTTTCTTATTAGACTCATGTATGTTTTAATCCCATTAATATTCTTTCCTAGGATGAAAGCATATGGCAAAATGAATTCAGAGGGTGGGGATATAAACCTAGCCTTGAAATCAGCCCGAACCTAGGCCTGCTAGTTTCTAATCATTATGAACTTCTCAAATCACATAGTTTGCTCTTGCCTCAATTTATTACATGTATATTTGCTTCATGATGAGTATTTTGTTAACTTGGGTTTTGTCTATGACCACATTTATTCTCCTTGGTATTCTGCTTTCATCTTTGAAATTAGTTTATGTATCGGCAAAGGTACTAACTCAAAAGCACAGCACATAAGGGAGACTCTGTTTTCCAGAGTAACTCATATGCAAAGACACTGAAGGGAAGAAAATAAAAGAAGGGAGAAAGGAGAACTTCTTGTTTGGTGAACTTCCATCCTCCTCGAATCAATGGCAACTTTTGGATAGTTACTATAATTGTAGTTTATATGTTTTTCTAATCTTACTATATATAAGTGTTGGGTTATCGTCTATGTCTTCGCCATTAGAACCTAAATTTGATGAGGGCAGAATGAGTGCCAAGAACATAATAGGTGCTCAATGAATGAATGTGCTGCTTTGTTTTGATGAGATAAAATAAACTTAATTTTGTTGAATATTTTGTTTCCTAGTTGTTACAAGAAATAGCCCTCAGAAGTAAGCCTATAACTGAACAATATCAAGGACTCGAAAGATTCTTTGTTTTTGATAACAATGAAAGACTCAACTTACTTCCTTCTCATAGCTTAGAATGCAGCTATTCCAGTACTAGGATTACAATTGCAGGTAAATTCAGACACAAAGTCAGATGGCCTGTGAGCCAACCTAACAATTTTCTGGCATTTTTGTTTTTTTAAATACTTCATCCTCTCATTTTAGGAAATACTGGGGAATTCTGTTCAATGAATAAAGTCATTTTCTTCTTCTTCAGCTGAAATTTTTAACCCTGTGTGAGTGGCCATATATTTATATTTGAGGACACTCTCAGAATGTGAGAGAACATAACTGTAATGAGACTGAGGCGAGATTATTTTTAGAATTTAGAAATGTAGCCTTTACTAAATTGTGGCAGAAATTCTTTGAATCACTTAATTAACTGGTAAGTAGCGCATGATGATTCTTAAATACCATCTTAAAAGCAAATCTCAGATTCTCAGGATCTGTGAGATTTTTGAGATATAGCTGTAATTTCCTTCTGAAAGTTAGGTCATGCTGTCACCTATATTCTCAGGACTCCTATGTATTCAGATGTGTGTATTCACATACAGACTATTATACTTTGTGTTATATTATATATTTGAAAAAAATATTTGTTTTTATTCAGATGTGTGCCGTAATATCTTTGCAATTCAGAGTTTACTTATTTCTTTTTATCATGCTATGCAAATCTAATGCTTTTCTTACGTATAATCATGAGATTTTTGTCTTTTGTAATATATACCTCACCATTATAAGTGGTCCTTATCTAGCTAAACATTATCCAGTAAGACAATAAATAAAGCAGTAACATGGATTTCTCTCCTTTTTAAGGTTTAAATTAGTTTACCATTTTTCCATTTCAGGAGATGGAGAGTGGATGCCAGACCATAGCGTAAGTGCATTTGCTGATAATGCAGTTGCCTTGGGTGTTCTGCAGAGTGCCCAGAACCCATCAGTGAGTAGAACAGAGCAGAAGATGGGTAAGATCAGCTGAAAGGCCACAGTGCCGTACTGATGACTCACTGTGTTTTTTAGTTTGTCTCTGAGCAGTTTACTAGGTACCTGAAAATTAGTTTTTGCAGTTTCATAATATGAACTTTTTCAGATTTTAATAGGTTACCTGACATTTTTCTCCAAAACCAAGTTTAGTCATATTTTTCTCAAAAACATGAGTTAAGTCTTAGTTATTTTTACAACATTGTATTAGTGAAAGTTTTTTTTTTAATGTAGCTCAGGGTATGGTATATATTTTAAACAATCTTATAAAAGATCGTTTTATTACACTCTCAGGAACCAGTGCATTTGTACTAGATTTTTCATGTCATCCACTTGGTTCAAATTGTGATCAGACATAACCATTTGTGGAAGGAATGGTTTAGGTTAGGATTGCTGCTTGTAGCCATGGTTGAGACACCTCTGTTCTACATTCAGTGCCAATTGTGTTAACCCTAAAATCTCCATTTAAATTCATTAACTTCATTCTCTAACCAAAATAATTATAAGATTGTCTATAGGTTAAGTCTTTTGACATGTTGAATCTCACTGTAGTATTTTCCTAGAGAGATTATGCATAGAATTTTGACATCATTAAAACCAGTAGTTTTATTTTAGGTCATTATTATTATCCAGTAACACTTGCTACAGTAAATTTCCTTTATGCTGAATTTCACGGGAAGTTGCTGTAGATGATTGATGAATTAAGGCAGTTCAACAGACATGTGTTGAGTATGTCGGCATGATGCTGGGGTTCTGAAGGAAAAGAGTTGCATAAGTCATGTTCCCTGATCTCCGGAAGCTCACAGGTTTAGGAGGAACACTTACCAAAAGGGGTTATTTGCCTTCATCTGAGGGCTATCTGTAAGCCAGAGATTTAATTACCTATGGTTTATCAAAATGTGCAAAATTTATGTGTCTCTCTTGCTCTAAATCCTATGATTAAAACTCCTTGGCTAGCTGAGATCCCTTTCATATGCATTTATGTTGAGAATCTGTCAGATTTAGAATGCCTTTTTAGTGTAAAAACCATCCTTTTTTGATCAGTGTTTTTTGGCTCTATAGTTAGGTACCTATTCTTACATCAAAGTCTCAAGCAGCTTCAAAACTCCTGGTTGCTTCCTTCTGAGAACTGTTTTAAGTTACCATATATTGCTGAAAACAAATTCCCATGCATGCTATGAGAAATTTGTTACTGAGACAGATATTTATGAATAAGTAGCCAAATGCTTTTAAGAATCAATTTGGAGTGACCAGTTGAAATCAATAATTTACTATAAAAAACATGTGTAGGAACATCTACTGTAGGCCAGGCACCGCCAGACACTGGTGATACAAAATAAACCCTTGTCCACCTATTCCAAGAGCTTAGTCTGGTATAAAGGTTTTCAAACCTTTGTATGACCGCATTCACATGGGAAACCTGTTGTAATGGGAATTTCTCTACTTCACTCTTAAGATTCCTATTTATTAAAGCTGAGATAGGGTCTAGGAATTTGCATTTATTTTATCAATAATTTCATGTTATGCTGCTGTAGACCATCCAAAAATCATACCTAGGGAAAACTGCTGTATAGATACGTAAACACATAAATTACCCCAAATAAAGTAAACATTCTATAAAAGGACTGTGAGTAACATACTTTTGGTGACTGACAATAGTAGCACATGTGATCAGTTATAATAGAGGTAGGTACATGTGCAGTCTTTTTTAGAAACGGAGATGGTAAAGTGATTGCTTTGCCATTGAGAAGTGTAGATCACCAAGGTGTTAGAGCCAAGTGACATTTCAGCTGGGTCTTAAAGAATTAATACGATTTACCAGTTAGGGGCAGAGGGAAATGACTTTCTGAACAGAAGCCATAGCCTGAAATAAAAATAATTTTCTGACTGTGCCTCAAGTTACCAAAATCTAATATTCTGAACTGATGCTAATATCTAAAGGAATTCTTCAGGAGGATTTTTAAGTTTCTGACTGTAAAAACACAATAGCTATGAAATGCAGCTGTGTGTGTAGCAGGAAGCCCATTGATCATCCCCAACCCCTGCCCAAACCTCCTGCTCACCCACCCTGTCTTCCTATCTGTGCACAACCATGCAAACATCGGTAAGTCTTTAAACCAGGATCCATCTTGCCTCTTTCTTAGCCACCACAGCCGAGTCATCCCTGGAGCCTGCTGATCTCAGCTCTTAAACTGATCCCAAATCTGACCACCTCTACCTTTATTGCCCAAGATAAGCCCAAGCCACTTGTCCATCATCTCTCATTTGTCTCTCAGTTTCACTTTTTGCCTTTTCTGAAGCAAGTTTCTATAACCGATTTCCATCAAATCCTACTGTTCATAGTCAGTGAGTGAATTGTTTCTAGAGTCATAAAATCGTGTATAGTTCACAGGGAACTAATCATATTTTCTGTAAACTTAAAACATAAATTGCATCTTACCAATCTCCTGCTTAAAAGCATTTTATAGCTTCTTATAGAAGGAAGAAAAAAAATATTTCTTACCAGACATCACACAGCAGTACTGAGTTGGCCTGGCCTGGCCCAACTGCATCCTCTCCCAGGGTGCAGCTATGCTGGCTTTTTGTTGTTGTTGTTGTTGTTGTTGTTGTTGTTGTTGTTGCACAGGCCACACACTCTCTTTTGCTTGTTACCTTTAGAATTTGCTCTTCCATCTATCCTGGGATGATCTGTAGCCTCTTTCTCCCTCTTCATACCCTTTTCATATGATTGATTCTTTCCAATTTATCCATCTCAGCCCAGCTGCTACCTCCGTAGAGGCCTTCTGAAACCACCCTACCTAGTGCTAGCCTCTTGAGACCCCCCAATCACATTTACCTTTTTTTTTTGTCCCTCTCCTATAACCTATTACTAGATGATATTTATTTTACTTGTTTATTTTCTGCTCATCCTACACTTGGTTGGAAAGCAAGCAAGGACCTAGCCTGTCCTCTTCTTTGTTGTGTCCTCAGTGATGGAACATAGCCTGGCATCTTGTCAGCACCTAGCAAGCATGTCTAAAGGAGTGAAGCGGGAGAGCAGGACTGTGGGTTAGTTTGGAGTACATTGAGGGTAGGGGCCATGTCCCATTCACTTTTGAGTACCCTGATCCTGACACAGTGCCTGGGAGTTTTAGAATTTGACAAATGATTTTATAATCTAATTGTATTGGGTATTTCAATTCATAAGCTCTCAGAGTTGGAAGGGATTTAAGATACCAATCTGTTCAACTCCTAAATTACTCCTAAATTTTGTAGGTGAAATATGAATATGAATGTCTCAGGTCACAGGGTGATTTCTAATCTGGTGGAGTACTTCCCACTTTAGCCTTCTTTCTACTAACCCTATGCTGCTAAATAAAATGTTCATATGTATCTTCAGAACACTTAGAAAATACATTTTTATTTTTTAGGTATAAATGCTTAGTAATTTACAAAGTAGAACAAGAATCTCAAAAGACAATGATGTTTTGCAACCTTTATTCAGGAATAAAATAGTGGCTCCTTTGTTCAGATGTTATTTGTTATTGAAACATTGTGCAAAAAGCATGTTGCTCTACTGATGTTTCGTCCAGTTCTTTTTTTTTTTTTTTTTAAAGATTTTATTTATTTATTCATGATAGTCACAGAGAGAGAGAGAGAGGCAGAGACACAGGCAGAGGGAGAAGCAGGGTCCATGCACCGGGAGCCGGATGTGGGATTCGATCCCGGGTCTCCAGGATCACGCCCTGGGCCAAAGGCAGGCACCAAACCGCTGCGCCACCCAATGTTTTTATTTAGACCAGCAATAAAAATTATTGTACTAAGTACTATTCAGTGAGTGATTCATACTTTCATATCCTTGTCAGCATTCTTACGCCCACTAATAAAGCAGAAAGCGCCCTTCTCTTTTATCTTACCAATATCTGATATGGTCTCAGTAGTCATAAGGCATATATTTTTTAGCTAATACCAAGGACAATTTCTTTAGTTATTTTTAGAGTATAACTATGGTCAAAGCTAATCTGTAATTTCCTAAGATTACACTGCCAGTAGTGGCACAAGTTACTCCAAAAGGAATTTCTTATGCTTATAATCTTACAAACTGGACTTTTAAAAAATTATGAAATGCTCCCTTTGATCATGGAATTCTTCATTAGTGTCAGTCTTAGCGGTGTTTCACATCTTAACCCCACCAATAACATTAATGAGCTTCTACATTAATAAGCTTATAGAGAGAATGATAAATTCACCTAAATAAACAAAATAAATAAATAAGATGAAGGACCAGACTGAAGCATCTTCTGTCTCTTTCTATGTTTTAGGTACTTTATTTTTTTATTTTATTTTTTTTTGTTTTAGGTACTTTAAATTACACTTTACATATATTTTCGATAAAAAAGATGATCTGTTTGCTGCATGCTGAGCATACATCTGCCCCCACCCCCAAGTATACTTTTTTTTTTTTTTTTCTCAGTTGGGATCAATTAACCTCTAATACTGTGGCAACCAGATGTTGTCACAAGAGTTTGGCAAATGTTTTTGCTTTTCTGAATCTTCTGAAGGGCATCTATATTATGTTAAATTTTTCTCAACTCATATTTGCCTGTGTTGGCAGACGTCCAGTTCTTCCTCATAACACCTTCCACTTGTTTTATTTTAATCAGAGTTCTGCGTTACTCGAAGTTTTACTTCCCTGGGACATAGCACAATAGAAATGGGAGGGTACATTTTCTACATAGATACAGAAGTTTCCATTCATACAGTTGAATTTCTATTAGACTCCTTGGCCTTTGCTTCCACGATGGCTGTTCCGACCACAGCCTTACTATGTAGGAATGGCAAGGTTGCTTTTTTGTGTATTATGTATTTTTATGTATTTGAATATTTTATATCTGATGTACTTTTGTGTATTACAGGTAAAGGGGGGAATTATTTCCAAATTCAGGTCATTAAAGAAATCCATAGGGATATTTACATTTATATGTCCTAAAACATAGACACATTTTTGTCAATAATTTTTCTTTCTAATTGTCTCCGTGCACATAGACAAAAAGGTCAGAATCTTATTTTAATTTATTCATAATTTCATTCCAACAAAAAATGTTTTCAAAATTGATTTCTGAAATGTTCATTAAAACTGGTGCCCTTTGGGACTTACCTTCGTCAGTTTTAATTGCTTAAATAATTACATACTGCATTAGGATGTTTCTTAGGGTACTAGTTACAATCAAAGTAGATTTTTAAGTTGAAAAAAAGGACAAACCCAGTAGTCATTAAATGTTTAATACAAGACAACTACCTGTAGTTACTTTACTGAATCTCACAGTTTCCTTCGAGTTGGGTGGGCATAATATTATAATGGCGTATGTTTAAATATGATTTTCATGATATCAAAAATAGCACTTTAATGTATCCAATATTTTGCACAAAGCCAATTTGTGTTAAGGGAATACGAGATTATCTTATAAATTATTTATATTTAATATAAATATATTTATCTAAAACAAGAATAATTTAGTACATATTAAAATATACCTGTACTAAAAAAATAAAAAAATAAAATAAAATATACCTGCACTATGAATTTCTAATTTTGTGCTTTGAATATTCCCTTGGCCTTCATTAAGGAATCTTGAGAGCAGTACCAAAAGATAGATATATGTATCCATAGATAGATAGATAGATAGATATAGTTATTTTGTGTTAGTGTAAGATTTTGAAGGGATTTTTTTTTCCTACTATGAAAAAAACATACATGTTGAAGAAACCAACTAAATCAACCTTGAAATAGGCCAAGACAAAGTTGTGGCTGTCTTTATATAACAAAGTAATAACCTGAGTTAGGTCTATGTTTCTGGAACTTTTCCACTGAAGTGCCCTAATAAAGCAGCAGAAAGTGAACTCATATTTGGGAAAATTATAAATATGATCTCAATTTTTTCAAAGCCTGTGTTTTTCTAAAAGATTGTGCATACTAGTATTTTGTCTTTATATTTGTTTTAATAGAAGAATGCTATACAGCATCAAATAAAATTCACTAGGAAGTGGTACCATACAGTTATCCTAGAATTTAAGGAACAACACAGTTTGGGATGGTTATGGAATAGATTATAAGATTGGACATTGGGGGAAAAAAGTTTAGACATTGAATTGTTCTGGAATTAACTTGGTTTACAGATGTTTTACTTTAGTTAATATTAAAATTAGCTTGTCTTTTTCTGAATGTAGAAATGTAGAATATAGGAAAAAAATAACCTGGAAGTGTCCTTTATGGTATAGGGAATGTAATTTGAGATTAAAACGTTGTAGTAAACCAGAATGCATGATAATCTGAAATCTACTTTCTCTTAAACTCTGTTGCACGACGTTAACTGCTCTAGGTTTAGGGGGCTAGTATTTTGTATCTTTAAACATTCATTCACAATTTTTTTAAATAAGTTGATTTAAAAATTGTTTATTTTTCATTTTAGGCCAGATACCGCAGAGACCTTCAACAGCAAATTTACCCCTTTCCAGCTCTGTTAAAAAAAGTTCCAGCTGCCTTGGCTCCTCCCATCCTCGATCAAGAAGTGCAGCTGCTCGATCATTATCTAGAGCCGCTTCTGAAATTTCAGAAATTGAATATATTGATATTACTGACCACAACAAGTCTTTCTTAGATGGCACTGCTGATCAGCAAGCTTTAGAAAGTTTGGAAAAAGAATTAAATATGCTGAGAAATCTTGCAGGTAATGCAATTTTTTTTTTTTTTTTTTTTTTTTTTTACTATAGACAGTGTTAACTTTGCCTTCTGCTTGATTTTTCATGTCACACTCCAAGAAAACAAGACTCTCCTTTCCCTTATTTAACCACCAACCATTGTAATTGTTTCCTTGGACGTCCTCTGACATCACCCTGAGGATGTTATAAAATGTATGAAATAATAATAATAATAATAAAATGTATGAAAATAATAATAATAATAATAATAATAAAATGTATGGATGTCCACACCAGAGATGATCCCCATAGCCTACATAATACACAGTTAATGTATCATAAGGAATGTCACATGGACAAGAAAATAATTGTTTTCTCCTTTTTACAAACCTGCTGAGTGGCTAATCTCTGTAGCTTTATGTAAGCCAGTGCCCAACATCTTTTTTGGGGGAATTGAGCTGTTAGACTTTTAAAGCAGTATTTGTCAAGTTTCAACGTGTGTTTACAAATGCCCTGGGAATCTTGTTAAAATGCAGATTCTGGGGTGGGGCCCAGGATTCTGCGCATCTGACAAGTACCCAGTTGATGTCAATGCTGCTGGTTGGCAGACTAGTTTAAGGACAATTATACTTATGCATTCACTTTCCTAAACCTCAGTGGTTGCAATCTAGCAAATCATAATCATATCCTTGAACATACAAGGGTCTGGTTCAGTAACAGACCTCAGAGGAACCAGTCCTCTTAATTTTCATCAGAAAGTTGTTCATGCATTTGATAGGGGCCAGCTGACTGTGGACTTCTTGAGAATGCCTGTTTCATCTTTAGAGTTGATTGGCAAGTTAGCTAGATTAATTTAGTGGATCACAATTTTTTTTTTCCTCTTCACTTAGTAGAGATTTCTCCACTGTCTTCTGTCTCTGGGTTTTGATGCTAGTTAATACTTTAGCACAGTTATTCCTTTTAACTTTTGCTTGGTTAAATTTAATTGTCGAATAGTTTTCTCCCCAGGTAGCGCTCATGGGTGCCTCTATTGCTTGAGTTCTTTCATGTTTGAGAATGCATGCTTCCTTTATATTTCAAAGGCAAATCAGATGAGGGTAATTTCCTGGGGTCATTCTACTTGTAAGCCTTGTACATACTAATTCTTTGCTTTTTTGGGTCTGATATAAATAAAGTAGTCTGAGGTCACGATGATTTATTTTTTTAATTTTTTTTTTACTTCACTCTCTCTTGCATGTGACAGGCTTCTTTCCTGACTAGATATTTGAAGAACTTTTTCATAATCTTTGAAATTCAATAACGGGACCAGGAATGTGTTTCAATATCAATAATTCAGCATTTCTTAAAGTGCATGGCTTTCTTTCTGTCTAGAATAAATCGCTCCTTATTTTCAAAGAAATTTTCTGCTGTTGTATGTTTGAATTGCTTTTCTGTTCCATTTGGCTTTCTCCTGCTGACAAACCTATTTTGTCTATGTTGGATCTTCTTTGTACAATGTATTTATTTATATTTTCTTCAACTATTTTGACCAGATTTTATTTTCCTTTGCATTTGCTACTTTATTTTAAGCTTGTTGTTCTGTGTTGGAAGTTTAATTTCCAGTTATAGTTGTAGTCCATTCTTTATTGATTGATTTCATAAATAATTGATTAAATTAATACATTAGCTCTCTAAACATATTGCTTTGATTTGGGGGGGTAAATTTTTACTTTGCTATATTTCAAATTTATAGAAAATTTACAAGAATGTAAGAAAGTACAAGGAACTCTTGTATACTCTTTGCCCAGTTCACTACCTGTTTGTCTTTTCCCTGCTGGGATATTAATACACACACACACACACACACACACACACACACACTGTTCTTCTTGTGAACCATTTGAGAGGAAGTTATAAACATTATGACTCTTGATCAAAAAAATAGTTCAGTGTGTATTACCCAGGTACAAGGCCATTCTCTCAAGGATTATAGTACAGTAATCGAAATCAGGGAATTTAACATTGATACAATGGGATTCTCTAATCCACAGTGCATATCTAATTTTTAAAATTTGTCTCAAAAGTGTTATTATAATTGGGAATATTTTTTGGTACAGAATCCAATCCAGGAACAGGTGACCATTGAAAAAAAATGTTCATGTCTGACATGCTATTGTTTGATCTTTGAGATTAGTTTTTACTCTTTAATTATTTTTTCATTGAAGTATAATTGACATACGATATCCTATTAATTTTAGGTGTATGTAAGAGTGATTAGTATGTTTATATGTTATGAAATAATCCCCATGGTAAGTCTACTTACCATGTGTCACCACACACAGTTATCACAATATTATTGACTACATCCCTTACATTATATCCCCATGACTTATTTATTTTATAACTGGAAGTTTGTATCTCTTTGTATCTCTTAATCCCCTTCACCTGTTTTGCTCATTACCCCCCACCCCCCACCCCACTCCTTCCCACTCTGGTAACCAACAGTTTGTTTCCTATATCTATGAAACTGTTTCTGTTTTATGTGTTTATTTGTTCATTTTTTAAGATTCCACATATAAGTGAAATTATACTGTATTGTTTTTCGCTCACTTATTTCACTCAGCATAATATTCTCTAGGTCCATCGATATTATTACAAATGGCAAGATTTCATTCTTTTTTTTTTTAATAGCTCAGTAATATTCTGATGTGTGTGTGTGTGTGTGTGTGTGTATCTGTATGTGTCTGTATATCTCACATCTTTATCCATTCATATATTGGTGGATACTCAGGCCTTTAACCCATTTTGAACTTATTTTTTTAAAAATATTTTTATATTTATTGGTATTTTTTTATTTCTTAAGATCTGGTTTATTTTATTTTTTTAATAAATTTATTTTTTATCGGTGTTCAATTTGCCAACATTTAGAATAACACCCAGTGCTCATCCCATCAGGTGTCCCCCTCAGTGCCCATCACCCAGTTACCCCCACCCCCTGCCCACCTCCCCTTCCACCACCCCTAGTTCATTTCCCAGAGTTAGGAGTCTCTCATTTTTATTTCTGGTATAAGACAGTGGTATAATTTCATTCTTCTGTATGTAGCTGTCAGTTTTCCCAGCACCATTTATTGAAGAGACTCTCTGGGATCTTTTCTGGTTCCATACAAATTTTAGGATTCTTTGGTCTGGCTTTGTAAAATATGCCATTGGTATTAGATGGAATTTGCAGTGGATCTTTGGATTGCTTTGGGAAGAATGGACATGATAACAATATTTATTCTTCCAATCCAGGAGTGCATTGTATATTTCCATTTATTTATGTTGTTTTCTATTTCTTACATCAGTATTTTATAGTTTCTAGAGCATAGGTCTTTCACCTACTTAAATTTATTTCTAGATATTTTATTCTTTTTGATGCAGTTGTAAATTGGACTGTTTTCTTGATTTCTCTTTGTGATACCTTATTAGTAGTGTATAGAAATGCAACTGATTTCTGTATGTTAATTTTGTATCCTGTGACTTTACTGAATCCATTTATTAGTTCTTACAGTTTTCTGGTGGAGTCTTGGTTTTCCTGTATACAATGTTATGCCTTCTGCAAATACTGATGATTTTACTTCTTTCTTTCCAATTTTGGTGCCATTTTTTCCCCTTTTTCTTGCCTAATTGCTGTGGCTAGGACTTCTGATATTGGATATATTGAACAAAACATGGAAGTTCAATAAAAGTGGGGAAAGTAAGCATCCTTGTCTTATCCCTGATCTTAGAGGAAAGGTTTTCAGCTTTTCATAATTGAGTATAATATTAGCTTTACATTTGTCATATATGGTCTTTTTATGTTCAAGTGCATTCCTTCTGTACCCATGAGTGGGATTGGCCCAGGTTGTACCATGCTGGGGTTGTCTTGAAGAAATGGATAGAGCTATTCTAAGCTAGGGCCCGGGGCTTGTTGGGTCAGCCCTAGCAGGCCAACTATAGTACCTGGTTTCTGCTTTTGTCTGTGCTATCAAGGTGGAGGAAGAACATAAAAAAGTGGCATTTGTTAGTGTTTCCAACCCCAGAGTGATTTCTTTCTTTTTTTTTTTTTTAAGATGTTATTTATTTATGAGAGAGAGAGAGAGGCAGAGACACAGGCAGAGGGAGAAACAGGCTCCATACAGGGAGGCTGACGTGCGACTCAATCCTGGGTCTCCAGGATCACGCCCTGGGCTGGAGGCAGGTGCTAAACCGCTGAGCCACCCGGGCTGCCCCCAGAGTGATTTCTAGTAGTTCCCACCACTTTTCAGACGCTCTATGGTTAGTTAATAGGTTTCCTTTACTTATAGTCCAATTTCCCTTTAAATCACTATTTTTTCTTTGTATCCTAGGATGAAAGAGTCTGTGCATGGGCCCCTCAGTGATATATGCCTCTCCACTGCAGGTTGCCACTCTGGGGATGGGATTTCCTTCATTACTGTGTCTCCATCTCTTACCCTTCCTTGTGTGCTTTCTCATTTATTGTGCAAAAGCCATTCATTCAGCCCTTAGTTCTTTTTTTTTTTTTTTTTTTTTTTTAATTGGTGTTCAATTTACTAACATACAGAATAACACCCAGTGCCCGTCACCCATTCACTCCCACCCCCCGCCCTCCTCCCCTTCTACCACCCCTAGTTCGTTTCCCAGAGTTAGCAGTCTTTACGTTCTGTCTCCCTTTCTGATATTTCCCACACATTTCTTCTCCCTTCCCTTATATTCCCTTTCACTATTATTTATATTCCCCAAATGAATGAGAACATATAATGTTTGTCCTTCTCCGACTGACTTACTTCACTTAGCATAATACCCTCCAGTTCCATCCACGTTGAAGCAAATGGTGGGTATTTGTCATTTCTAATAGCTGAGTAATATTCCATTGTATACATAAACCACATCTTCTTTATCCATTCATCTTTCGTTGGACACCGAGGCTCCTTCCACAGTTTGGCTATCGTGGCCATTGCTGCTAGAAACATCGGGGTGCAGGTGTCCCGGTGTTTCATTGCATTTGTATATTTGGGGTAAATCCCCAACAGTGCAATTGCTGGGTCGTAGGGCAGGTATATTTTTAACTGTTTGAGGAACTCTTCAGAAGGAATTGCTCTGTATGTAGGTGTAGATTAAGTGGGTCCATGGGAGGAGGTGAGTTCAGAATCTTCTATACCACCATGTTGGGCTGGCTTCTCACAGTGGTACACTCTTTTAAAACGTCGTTTTCATTATTTTTTTAGTAGTAAAAGGACTCATGGGGAATTTTCTTATGATCTTGATCTGTTTTCTACTAACTAGATTTATCTTTTATTTAATTATTCTTTGCATGTTATGGGTTCTTGGATTCGAGTTTGCATAGATAGTTGTTGTCTTTTCTTTGTGTCTTCCTCGTTTATACTCACTGTGGGTGGCTTTGCTCACATGCTTTGTCTTTTCTGATCTTAGTGAGACTCCATTTTCCCTAAAATGCACCTGTGCACCTGTGATATGACAATCTTCTCTTTGGAGCTACTATTTGTGGATTGGTTATTGCATTGTTTTCTGTATCTTGCCAGCACAGAGGCATGAGAGGATAGTTGAAGGACTGGGGAACTCATCCTCCTTTGTTGAAGGGCCTGGCCTCTCGAGTCTTCCTGATTATATTAAACTTCATTGTACCTGGATTCAAATCTGTCTGTCCCTATGAGGACACCTGCAGTTTTGTAATTTTCTTTCATCTGCTAAGGTCTTAGAGTGGGTACTTACAGGCTTTAAAAATATTTCAAATAATTTATTCTTACTTCCCCTTCCCCTGCTTTTCTCCAAATTGGTGTGGTATTGGTGAGATTTAGATGACTCTCATTTTCCTGTTACTAGTTTGGTGTGAGTATTAAGTGAGAAGGGAAGTGAGTGGGCAGTGGTAGCACACAGCTACACCTCAATGAATCTTCTGTTTATTTCTTTGGTTGCCCTTTGTCAAAGTTTATTGTGTGCACTTGTATCCCTTTCTTTGTTTGATCCCTTTTGTGATTTGATTTTACTTTAATTTTCTTCTTTTTCTATTCATTTCATCATGGGTTGGAGAATGAGAGTCTATGATTCATCTATATCCATCGTCCATTTGCCTTACTCTAAAATACTAAAAATCAAATGTAACTCTCCTTGGAGGTAATTCTCACTTAAAGACCAATTCCAAAATGAAGCATGACGGGCTTGAACTGGATCTAAAAAAGGATAACCACACAGTTTTTAATCAGAAAATGAAAGGTTTCTTATTTTGATAAATTGGTAAATTCCATTATCTATAAATGAAACACAGCCCTTAATAAGCAGTAGTCTCTTGTGGTTGTTTCTAACCACTTAGCGTTCCTATTTCCTTTATCACTTTTGTACTTACGTACTTCACTTTTCTCCAGGCCACTCATCTTCTCATATGCCAACACCAGTATTTTCACTAGAATATGTAACTTTCCGTATACAAAAGCAAGCACATACTGTGTAGCCTATGAACCGCCAGAGTTTTTTTGATGGTCCAGGAGCAGAACGAAATCACTTACACACACTTGACCCATGAATAGCTCTCTTTCTATTTGGGAAGATTGGCTTTGGATGAGTGCACAGCTTTAGAGACATTCACCTGGAGCTGAAGAAGGAAGAGGGTAGCACATCAGCTGAATCAACCCAACAGTCAGTGTGAGGTGACAGATGCTGTGGTGTAATCAGCCGCTATTCTAGAAAACTCACTGTTTCTGTACAAGACTTTTGTATTCTGTTTAGCATCAATGGGCAGAAAAATTCCACCCACATTTCACTACTCATGGTGCAGCCTGGAAAAACTCCGCATGAGGTTTGGTTCCACAGAAGCACAGCTACACAATTTGACTCTTATACAAATGTAAATGTGCTCACATCCCTGTGAAAGCTAAATTTTTGAGAACAGCAAACCCGACTTGTTTTCCATTAGCTCTAGGGTACATCCACTTCCTCTAAGTTCTATGGGAAACAACTGTACCAAGGAACTGGGAGCAGAAAAGACAAAATAACTGCATTAAGTGAAGTGTTTTCCCCTTTCATTCAGATCGCTGTGGCAGATATTAAAGCCTTTTCAGAGGCAGGCAGGCAGGGCACGCAGGTGGCCGACAGGGCAGGGAATGGGTGTGCAGGTTGCAGACACCACTTTCCGCTGAATCAAGAGATAGGGGGCAGCAAAGCAGGGTAGTTGGAAGCCCGGTTCTGGGGCCAGGAGCCTGGTTTTGAAATTTGAAACCACTACTTACTAGCTTCATGACATTAGGCAAATTACTTTCTTAATCTGATTTTTCATCAGTTTCTCTGTATAAAGGATGAGTAATAATAGGCCCTATCATAAAATTGTTCAATGATTGAATTTGATTACATATTAAATATATTTATGAAAATTTCTTTCTCTCCACACACATACTCTTTTTCTCTGTCTCTTTGTCTCTCTCTCTCTCTCTCAAGAATTAATTGTCTAGCACATAGTAAGCCCTGAAAAAAAAATCTGTTAAGTTATGTAAAGAACCAGTGAATGGTACTTTCCACATACAATAGGGTAAGGTTCTCTGAATAAATCTAATTTTTGGTCAAAAACATCTAAAAGCTGTCTCCGTTATAAAGCCGTGTCTTCTTCTGGGCCACTTTGAGGGTATAGTTAGTTATAGTTCATGCCATATATTTCCTCAACAAATATCTTTGTAAATGATGCTATAGTCACTTCCTTAATGGGCTCAACATGGCAGTATAACTTACTTACCGAGTCACTTTGTCAACTTTTGAATATTGTTCTAGCCTGCAGACATTTGAGAAATACCAGAAGATATGCATTATGAGAAAGTATCAATAATAATGCATGTTAAAGCATTCATACTTTCATTAGTTAAAAATGATTCATTTATTCAAATTCATTCTGACTTGTGGCTTAAAACTTAAATTCCCATGGCAATCTATGTTTGTAGAAGTCCATTGGTAGTTACCTGAGCCAAGTAATTAAAGAGAGAAAAGTACTTTTTCTTAAACAAGAATGAATAAAAATTACCTAATACTAGCAGATGTAGCTTTATTATTGGTGAAATAAAATAGTAAGGCAGTGAGTAATTGGGGCCTCTGTTCATAGGCTGACCATCAAGTAAGATATTAAACTCTAAGAGGGCTAATCAGGATTTATAGTTAGCAAATTAAGTAAATAACCCTTGTAAGACAGTCAAGTTAAGATGTGCTGGAATGGCGGTCCTTTTTTTTTTTTTTTAAGATTTTATTTATTTATTCATGAAACACACACACACACAGGAGAGAGAGAGAGAGGGCGGGGTGCAGAGGAAGAAGCAGGCTCCATGCAGGGAGCCCGACATGGGACTCGATCCCAGAATTCCAGAATCATGCTCCGGGCTGAAGGCAGTGGTAAACCACTGGGACACCGGGGCTGCCCTGGAATGGCAGTCTTTTTGCTTTAAATCACCTTTCAATTTAAGGGTAAAAAAAAAAAAAAAAAGAGTGCCATGTATAAGTGAAAGTCAGTGTATTTTAAAAAATTCTAAGGAATATGAAACCATTCAATGAGTAATAATCACTACTTATTTTTATATGCAACGTTGCTTCATTTGATCTTCATAACTACTCTATGAGGTAAATGAAGCAGGTACAATTTTCTATCTCCCCTTTGTAGATATAGTAACTGAGTCTCTAGATGATTTACTAACTGACCAGGGTTTTCTCTGGGTGCCCAGAAGAGCCCAGGAACAAACCCAGGCAAGTCTGCCCCACTCCTTTGTCTCACCACCCTACCACAGTGCCACTTATATAATGTGAAACCCTTACTTCTAATCAATATTGTGACCGCTTAAGAGACAGAGGGTTGTGGACAGAGTGAAGGTAAAGGAAAGAAGGTATGGAGGGATAGACAAAGCAAGACACAATGACAGTAGGGATGAATGGTGGGAGAGGAAAACAAAACAAAAGTCTGAAGGGTTGGGGGTAGGGCTCACAGGTTACTGGCGAGTGTCCTTGTTGTCACACCCTCTAAACATTGTGACGTCATCTGTAGCTCTGCTAGATCTTTTTTTTTTAGTTTTTTTTTTTTTTTTTAGTTTTTTTTCTTTTTGTTTTTTTGTTTTTTGTTGTTTTTTTAGATAGTTCTTTAGATATTGTTATTGGTGGTGGTTGGGTTCCTTATAGGAAAGTAACCTGTTTTGTGTTCATTCTTTGAAGTTTTTAACTAGTCTTTTTGGCTCTACCTTTCTTCTTTCCCTCATTTCTTTTACTCATCTAAATATTTATTTCCCTGTAGAATAAAGTCATATATATATTATATATAATATATATAATATATATAATATATATATTTTTTAAATGTTTTGGATTTTAGAAATATACCTTAAGGGGATCCCTGGGTGGCGCAGCAGTTTGGCGCCTGCCTTTGGCCCAGGGCACAATCCTGGAGACCCGGGATTGAATCCCACGTCGGGCTCCTGGTGCATGGAGCCTGCTTCTCCCTCTGCCTGTGTCTCTGCCTCTCTCTCTCTCTCTCTCTCTCTCTCTATCATAAATAAATAAAAATTAAAAAAAAAGAAATATACCTTAAAACTTCGTATCTAGTCAATTTTCCCCCTTTGCCATTCTTTATTATTGCCTTTAAGAAATTCTTCAATGATCAGAGAACATATACACTATTACTCCAGGGGTAGAAAAGGTTTAACTTCAATCCATTCCTAATAGTCCACTTTCTTGACAAGTATAAAGTAAATTTATAAGAGCTGAATTTCCAATATAAATGTCAATCCTGTCTTCCCTGGTCTTCTATTAGAGAAACTTGGGTTTTTGTACAATTGATCTTTTAGGTTTAACACAAACCCATAATAGTGTTTTCATTAGCAGTTTTATTTTCCTCTGCCTTGAAAATCAAATGATGTCCCCTTTGCCTTTACTAACTTCATAGGGTATTCAGAAATATAATTTTGAGAATGAACAATTATACAAAAATAGGCCCATTCTTTATGCACCATCTGAATTAGCTCTGTGTGCATTCAGTTGAGACTCAAATGCCTGGCAGAGATTAAACACCTCTCCTGGTGGTATCTTTATATCTAAGAGTCACTGTTAGGTTTCAGTACTGTAGTTTTATCAATTCCAAATCCTGAAATGATTGCTTTCTCATGGGTAACACTCCCTATCATTGGGGTGTTGTGCATACCTGTTTTTTTTTTTTTTACCTTGTGGAAAAAGACGAAAGAAAATAAAAGCCTCAGCTAAAGAATTAGATACTGGAACATAGTGATTGATGATATTGGTGAGCTAAAGAGTTTAGGGCTACTCCTAGTTCTTTTATTCTGGTTGTGTGAATTCCAAGTTACCAATCCCTTGGGGACCCACAATTTCCCAATCTCCAACAACTGGGGATGCCACAAAAATTCTAGCTGAATAATTTTTTATTTTTCTCAAAATTAGTCTTATACAGAGCCCCAAATTTATATGAGACCAGGTGAAAGCTGTCTTGATTTCTTTGGAGTTGTGGGAGCAGAAACCTCATCCCCAAACCTACTGAATCTATGATACATCATGTATCATAATTTGAAAGTCACTGGCCTAAAAAATTTTAAGGATATTTCCAGTTGTAAATGTATTGAGGTCTGTCTTGCAGCAGGAATAATCTGAAGTTTCTTCCAGCAGGGGAATCTCTGCTTGCTCAAAAACTTCAAGTAAGTAACTATCTACCAAGGAATAATTATTATAATAATAACAATTATTATTATCATTCCTCTCTCAGTCAAATGTATAATACACATAGTTTGGTGTGTGGTCCTTCTGATTAAGAAGGTATTTGCTTGGCATTTTCATAAGAGTAAAGGGAAGAATAACACCCAGTAATTTTAACTGTTTTGTAAGGTTTAAAAGTCATCCTAACATAACCTTAGGTATAAGTTAGATGGCCCTTACAACTTTATCAAAGATGAAAAGAAGGCATTATGGTCTAATATAGTAATCATATTTATTTCTGTACTTGACTTTTTGGTAGTTTATATAAAATATGCTTACTTGCCCATTTGCTCATTTAACTTGCACTATTTGTCCTTACCTGAGCTAAATCATAGGCCAGCTTCATGTAAAAGATTGAAGGCTTCTCCCCTTTCACATAAAAATGGTTATTATCTACCCAAACAAGGCAAGGAAGCAGAAAAAGAAAGGGTAGTTTTGCCAAAACTCACCTTTGCCTTAGACTGTTCAGGGGTAAAGCTTTTATTCCTTAGAATACAAAAGTAAACGATAAATTATTTAACATTCAGGCAAATGGAAGAGTTGCATAATATTCTAGCTTTGAAGAGGGTCCCATGATTTTCTTTGCAATTTTGTAAATTCTCAGGACAATCAACACCTTAATTATAATATATATTTAAAAACTGATATGGTTAGGTGAAATAAGTCAGACAGAGAAAGACAAATTCTGTGTAATATCATTTATATGTGGAATCTAAAAAAGCCAAACTCATAGAGACAGAGGCTAGAATAGTGTTTACCATGAGCTAGGGGATGGGGGAAATGGGGGAAATATTGATCAAAGTGTATACTCTTCCCGCTAGAAGAAGAATAAATTCTGGAATGTAATGTACACCAGGGTGATTATAGTTAACAATATATATACTTGAAGGTTGCTAAGAAAGTAGATTTTAAATGTTCTCACCAAAAACAAAAAAAAGCTAATTATATAGCATGATGGAGGTGTTTGTTAACTAACACTATGGTGGTAACCATTTGGCAATATATAAGTGTTCCAATCAATATGTTGTACATCTTAAACTCATGCAGTGTTACATGTCCATCATATCTCCATAAAGCTGAAAAGAATCGGAGAATTTGCTAAAAACCAAATCAATATGATGAAAGTAACTTGATACCCAAGCCTAATTCAGAAGCTCAGATCAAAATTACTTCGTACTCTGCCCACCCCACAAATTCTAGAAAATTGAGATGATTAGAAATCTGTGCTGACCTTCCTTGTACTGCTTATAGTTTATGCTGGGTAAACTTTCAGCACCATATACTGTGCATTTCTGTCTTGAATTTATGTGTTGACAGTGCATGAAATAAAATGTTTCAGATCCTTCAGAAAAGCTTTACAGCCTAACCTCAGAAGAATTACCAGCCTTCAACAACCATTCGTTGAACATAAGTCAGACTACACTAGATTTCCGTAAGACCTCAAGTGCAAGAGGCCCCTGCACAGTTGAAGAATGGAGGTAGGTTAAGCCTGCAGCCCATATCCATATGTAAATATAGTGCATAGTGAAATTTTTGACGAGCCCCAAATAGTTATCTTTACTATATAAAGAAGGAGTGTCCTTATGTGTGCACTTTACATGGCCATTCTTTATAAAAATGTCTAGGTCTTTTGTTGACCTATTACTAGGACTTAGTAAAAGTCTTATGAAGTGGTTACTTGAATGTGAAGAGATAATTCTCTGCTCCACAATGTGTGTCAGCAAAAAGAAAAGATATTTGGAATTTTATAATCATTCAGCCTTTCTTCTTAGACTGAAAGACAGTTGCTTTACTTGCATTAATTAACTTAATAAATTTCAATACTCTGCACTAATAGAATCTTAATGTGAATAAGGTTTTTAGAATATTGAGAAGAGTCTTTCTTAAAATCAAGATTGTTAATGATAGCATATTTTAAATTGTATAATTTCATTCTTTTCCTCGTGTGAAAAACATTTAGGGATGATCAGTCTATAGAGAGCACAGGTTATACTAATAAATGCTTCAGAAAGTAGTTCATCGTGTTGATCTATTATTGACATGCTGGAATCTCTTTAAAAAAGGATGAAGGATTTTTCCAGAAGGATCAAGATAAATGTAAAATAAAAGTTCCTTGAATTGTAAATTCCTTTGACTGGTTTGAAGTCTGATATTGCAGTGAAAGGGAATCAAGAGTCCATTAGTCTGTCTTTCTAAAGGACAAAATCATTTAGCTGTGGTCCTTGGATTTTTGCATTTCTAACACCACTTACATTTTTAAAAAGAGGGATCAATATAAAATCGCTATTTTTTTTTCCTAAAAAGCTTTCTTAAAACAAAGTAACTAAACTTAAGGCATACCCTTGGCATCATTTCATGAAAGAAAAGACATTTACTACTAAAAATATAAAGGAGCAAACAGAATAAAGCACAGTTCTTTAAAATTAAAAAAATGTCATGAAAAAGTCATTACCTTGCCCTTATTTTCTCTTCTTAGACTAGTGAAAATTTTTATCTCAGTCAGATCTGCCCTGGTCCACAGATCAGAGCTTAGGAACAGCTGATTTAGCCTCTGTTGGGCATTTAAAAGCTTCCCAAAAAATATCCATCGCAGGGTGAAGTATTTTATGTTATTTGGTGGCATACATGGGCTGAAATTCTAGATAACTTGGACAAAAAAATCTGAGTCATACAAACTCCTTTCTGTTGCCCCACTTCCCTCCCTATAGCTGACACCCATAGGCTAGAGTTTCTAGCAGTTCCTTTCCCCAATAAAATGTAACAAAATAACTAAATAATTGCTGCGATTAATTTTGGCTTTGGCATATCTTGACTGGCTATCCACATCGTCCTAATTTACTGTACACAAAAGAGGTGATTTATCTGGCAGTCTATTCATTGGGATTCTATTAAACAGCCAATGTAATGATGAATGTTCTTAATGATGACCCTGAGGCTCTGCAAGTTCCTGAAGTGCCTTTTGAATCATCAATGAAAGACACAACCAGAGACCATAAAATCTCCCCTTGGTTCCACTGTGGCTTTATTTCTTGGGAGAGGGAGAATGATGAGAATTTCTCATTAAAAGGAGGCTTGGTATATTGGGCACGTTGAAAATTATGGCCCCAGACTGAGACAGCCCCCTCACATCTGCCTGCCTCCAATGACTTCAATGCATGTCGTATTGATCAGAAGATAAATGAAGAGTTGAAACCTGGTTCTGTATATTGTGTATTGATCTTTTAATGTATTTCCAGCTCTTCTGAAAGAGATACTGAAACTCAGTCTTTGCTAACACTTTCTGAAAGCAGCACAGATGAGGAGGAAGAGGATTTTCTTGACAAGCAACATGTCATCACACTACCATGGTCATAGAGTGCCTAATGATAATGATCATTTGTTCATTACTTTTTCCATTTTGTACCTAAAGTAAAGCAAACAGCTGAAAAAGTGACCAAGTGATTACCTGTCCAGGTGCTGGAGATTTTGATTATTAATGTTTCTGATATTTCAAGGTTTTCAGACTAATAAAAGTTAATGAAATTATAAGTTTAAGGGCTTTTTCTTCCAAATGATTTATTGTATGTCAAACACTATATTGCAGATCATATTAGGAAAATTAGGTGAATTTGTAAAAATAGCAGTTATAATTATGTCTCTAGAACCTACTATAGGTTAGAACATGATTGCATTTAAAGTAATATTTAATTGTTGGATTGTATTTAAATAATTGTGTCTTCATAAGAGTATACATTTGATCACCAACTCATACTTGGCAATACCATTAATTGAGCCTACAATCCATATTTTACTTTGGTAATTACTATTTTGTTTTCGTTTTTTTTTTTTTTAATTATTATTCTGTTAGGGTTTTTAACATTTAGAAAAGTTCTGTTAACTTCAAACTTTGTTGCCAGAAGAGAAAAAGAGGACCCAATATAAAGCAGAAGTAACACTTGTCATTCTAGTATGACATAGAAACATATACTTGAGAATGCAGAAACCCACCCCCACCCAAGCATCTTACTTTGAGGGTCAGTGTGATGGTTAATTTTATGTCAACTTGGCTAGACTATGGTACCCATATATTTGGTGAAACTATATTCTAAATGTCTCTGTGAAGGTATTTTTTAGATGAGATTAACATTTAAATAAATAGACTTTGAGTAAAGCTGATCACCCTTCATGATGTATGTGGGTCTCATCTAATCAGTTTGAAACTCTTTTTTTTTTTTTTAAGATTTTATTTATTTATTCATGAGAGACAGAGAGAGAGAGAGAGAGAGAGAGAGAGAAACAGAGAGAGAGAGGCAGAGACTTAGGCAGAGGGAGAAGCGGGCTCCGTGCAAGGAGCCTGATGTGGTCGATCCTGGATCCTGGGATCACACCCTGAGCCAAAGGCTGACTCTCAACCGCTGAGCCACCCAGGTGTCCCAAATCAGTTTGAAAATCTTAAGAGAAAAAAGACGCAAGTCCTCCAAAGAGGAGGGACTGCTGCCTTCATATTGCCTTTGGGCTCAAACTGCAGCATCAACTCTTTCCTAGGTCTCCAGCCTTCTGTCCTGCCCTGTAGATTTTGAATTTGCTAGCTGACACAATTGGTTCTGTTTGCCTGGAGAACCCTGACTAATACAAATACTTGTTGCTGGATTCTTGTGATAATGAAAGAAAATAACCCATATAGAGGTGTTCTCCTGGTCTTGAGTAGTAGGAGATCTTCGGGTTGATGGGTTTCTGTGCTTTACATGGTGTTTTGATTCAAGGGTTTAACAAAAGAAGAAGACATGCACAGGGATGGTTTTATGACTGTCATTTTGTGACATTTTAGGACAGTTTACCCTTAAGGGGTTTATTGACATCAGAAAAACAGACTTGCATATTGGCTATGCCATCAGCAGAGCATAGCCATCCATACATATCTCAAGGATCAAACTTTTTTTTCTTCCTTATGATTTTGGGTAAATAACCTCTTGTATAAGACTGATTATTGTTTGGTTTAATTTATCTTTGATATTTTTTTCCCATGGGATCAATATATACTGTACTGGTATTCACACAGGTCACCTACTGCCAGGATAAAAAATACCTATTTTTTATGCCTTTTAATAGGTCTAAAAATGCCCTTTAATTGGCTCTAAAAATGCCCTTCATTAAAAATGATTAACATAAATAAACAATAAGCAATAGGAAATCCAATCATACTATCAAAAAGAAATTTCTCTAAAGAAATAAATATCTTAAAATTAAGAGTGTGGCTCCTCTGAAGCTTTCACTGTCCTCTGAACACTTCCTCTGTCACCATCCTGGAGAGATAACAGTGAGCCACCCTTGAATCCTCATCATGTCTGTTAAAGGCCCTTCTGGCATCTTGTCCTGAGGCTGATAGCTTTCTGAATTTTAGCAGTTATAGTTAAAATGGAGATTGCCTGTTCATCAGGTAAAATAGGAAGAAAATGGATTATTTTTGTTTTTAGCATGTCTGCTCAGGTTTAAAATTTCCTGACTCTCTCTACCGTCCTTTGCTGTAAAACCTCTTCCTTTTTCTTTCTGATACAGAAGAAAATTCCCCCCTCATTGCAATTTATACAAGTCCAGTGTCTTTCACAAAGTGAAAGGAGGTGTTGTTCTATCCTCATTAAGGACGGAGGACCACTACTATTCCTTCTGTGTATCCGGGCATAGCTTGTGTCTTCTATGAATTAGCTCAGAAAGAGATTTTATAACATGCAGTTACCTTTTACAATTTAAAATTTTAAAATAAAAATAAATCTGAGAATTAGTTATTAGTTATTATTGGCCAGTACCTGGGATAAGGCGTATACCATTGACTTTGTCATTTGACTTCCAGTATGACATTGAAATTAAACATGAGGGTCCTCTGTGGCAGAGCAGACCCCCTTCTGCCTTTATTTGCTTCCCATAACCACACATTTAGAAAAGTTCCTTAATTCCTTTGCCATTAGTCTAATGAGGAAATAAAAACTAAATAAGATTAGAGCCTTTGCCTGAAGCAGTTTCAATGTGTTCTCTCATTTTGAAGCTCAGGCTTAAAATCAGTGTTAAAGGCATGCACCTAGTTCTGACTGTGGAATTGAGAGAGTTACAGACATCCCAGAAGAATCACAACCATGTTCCCAGTGCTAACGTTATCACATTGTGCCTCTAGCAAGCCCTGGGCAAATGATCACATGGTTTTATATGCACGTTGGTATTTACTAGTTAATACTCAGACTTGCCTCATGGTGTAATAGTCATATGAAATTCTATAGTCTTACAACTCTGGACATAGACATAATGGAAACAAATTGACGTTAAATTATATTTGATAGTTTGAATATGTTGTTTGATATTTATTGAAGTCGTTCACATCCAGTGCACTCTGAGTACGACACAACACAGGCCACTTAATGCTGTGCCTGATATGTGAAGCACACAGAAAACCTTTCTTGAACAAGGAATGTCACAAAATGGATCCATCTCTGTAAGAGGGCACTCAGGTATTTTAAATAATGCCTTGATTCAGAAAAAAAACAAAACAAATCAAAACAGAAAAACAGTTCTCTTTGTCCCTATGATTCAGTGGTTGGAAAGATCTTAAGCAATGCTTATCTCATCTTGGTTTTAGCTACATAGTATTTCTCATCTCTAAGTTCTCAAAATGTACCTTCTGAATGACACTTTTTCAAATTTCTGTCTAAATTAATTTCCTATGTTCCTTTTTCTTTATTCTGTCTTATGGCATCCTGCTTTTCCCTTCATAGTACCTCATAGCATATTAATTTATTGGTGTGATTTTTTTTAAAGATTTTATTTATTCATGAGAGACACAGGCAGAGGGAGAAGCAGGCTCCATGAGGGAGCTCGATGTGGGACTCGATCCCGGGTCTCCAGGATCACGCCCAGGGCTGAAGGTGGCGTTAAGCCGCTGAGCCATCTGGGCTGCCCAAGTGTGATTTTTGAATGTATGTCAACCAGACTATACATTTTCAATGGAACATGGATTATGTCCATTTTGTACACCACTACACACTTTGCCTCTACCATTTGCCTAGCTCACACTGCTGGTTATCAGGAATGAATGAGTGAATGAATGTACAGAATCCAATGATAAGCCATCTCAGTCCGTAATTTTTCCCAAGGGGAGACAATAAGATATATAAAATGAGAGAAACATGGGTTATCAGGTTACACTATTTGCTAGTTGGTATATAACTTATTTGAATGTGTTTTTCATCATGAAAGAAAAAAAAAAAAACAAAACCACTGAGTCTACTTAGCTCAGAGGAATGTTGTGGGCACCCAAAGCAGTAGTGAATGTGGAAACATGTTGGGAATTGAAATGCTCTCTGTCATGCTATTACCATCACTTTTCATGAGTTTACACTGCAGTCATTGAATAGACAAATTAATGGATGGATCAATTAGTGAATTCAGGATCGAGTTAATAAATGATACACAAAAGTCACTCAATATCTAAAGTGGAGAATGCTGTCAGTGATTGAACAGTTAGACTGAACAATGTATAAAGTTATGTTCAAAGCTAAATATCTAAATTTATCAAGACTATTTTGAAACATTGTTTCCTATTTTTCGCTTTCTTCTATCATGTGTTAATTCAGAATTTTTAAATATTAAGATTGCACTGGTACTTTTATAAACACTCTGTGCATCATACTTTCGGAGAGGAGAGATCTTAAAAACATACTATTTATATTTCCCCAAGTCTGTTTTTATGGGATATTTTGTTTCATCATAATTTTCATCACCGGTTATTTATTACTAGCCACATTTTCATGAAAACAATCTTTATTTCCTCAGAGTTCATCTGTGCCTGTAGTTTATCCCCCACCTAAAGTCATAATTCTTTGTTAGTGACACCCTGATCGTTTGCTGGGTAAATGATTATGATGTTGCAAACAGGATTATGACTTTAGCTGGGGAATAACCAGCAGGCATAGATGAACTCTAAGGAAATAAAATCCTCCCTTTTTAATGCAAATGTCTTCCATAGTTAAGGAAAAGGAGAGGATATTTTTAATGTTCTCCATGAGGTAACAGTTATGTTTAAAATGAAAAGAATTAATTGATTGATGGGGTTAGCTTGTGTTTCTTTTTTTTTTCAACTACATGTAATATGCAATAACAGTTATGGAAACAGTTCTAAGCATCTTTCTGCTCTTATTTCTGCCAGAAAGAAGCACTATGTGTATCGCCTTCTATCCAGAAAACAAATATGGATTATTCTAGATACAAATGCATAGGAAGATTTCTAAGGGGGGGGGGATGTACTTCATCCCTGTTTTGCAATCAAACCTCATATGGTCAACATAAGTTAGGTATGGGAAAGGTAGGTAGCATAGTTTACCCTAACATAAGTTAGGGTAAATTTTAATGTCATTTCACGTTTTTTTTTTTTTTTTGTGATTGTCATATTTTTATAGTATGACATTCCGTTGTTTATTCAAGCGATGCTAGAATTCATAAACTGAATTTTTTTCTGCACTTAAAAAAAATGAAAGCTGCATTTAAATGCAGGCAGGAGACAAACAGATGCACATTTAACTTCTCAAAAGTAATCCATTCCCACCTCACTTTTTCCTCCGACTCACACCACAGTCCTAAAAGAATACTAGAATACTTTGTAAGTTAGGCCAATGATGCAATCAGGATTTGGTTTAATGTTATCTCACAGAAAACACCAAAGAACAGTGGACCGACATAGAAGATCCTCCTGTATGTGAAGTCTGGGGGTAAGCGGTGTGCAGCTGGTGAGACAACTGCATCTTACTGTGTTGTTTCTATCCTCAAGGTCACCTTGTCATTCAAGACAGTGGTGGATCTCCAGCCATCAGAATCTGAGTTTGAGGTGTCAAGAAGGGGGGACAGTGGGAGAGTAAAGCAGACACCCCCTAACTGAGGTAACTTCCTTTAACCAGAATCCCTGGAAATCTCACACAACACTTCTGCATGTATATTTTTGGCTGGAACTTAGCCACATCTAGATGCAAGGGAAGCTGGAAACGTAGTCACTTCAGTGGGCACAGTGCTGCTCAGAATAAACCTGGAGCTGTATCACTGGGGAAGATGGGGAAGTGAATACCGAAGGCCCCTGGTACGTCTGTCACAGCCTCTAATATTACCTTCATTACTCATCTATCACACCTTGCTTTCAGAATAAATGCATTTGGCAGTTAATGTGGTTTGGGAAGTTATGTGACAGAAACCAACCGTTTGAGATTTAAATAAGTCAAATTTAAGAGACATTCCTATACTTCGATCACTCGTTTTCATATATAAACCATACCTCTCTTTTGGTCTCAAAGACACACTTTAGTTACACCAGCAGAGACCTCATCATCATTCAGCCTCAGGTTTTCACCTTAGAACTTCTTGAGACACATTCCACATCTCTTTAAAGTTCAGTCTTTGGGCTACTGCCCAAATCCAATCTGCTTTGGCAAGGACTTTCAATGTACTCTGTTAAAAATACTGTGATATGAAATATTTGTCTCAAATGAATGTTCCAATATTAGGATATTTTGAAGCCTATGATGGAAATTCTCACAAGAATCCACAGAGAACAAATATAAAATAGTTTCTTCTTATAGGAATATTGGATTTCAGCATAGGAGAGCCAGAGATTGCAGATGGCCTCAGAGAGGAAGTCTCCTGGTTATGTGCGCATAGAGCAGTGCTTCAATCCTTTGTAGTTCACATATCAAATGAGAGATTAAATGCTTTCAAGCCACGTTCTGGGACCTGTAGGGTTTCTTGATTTTTGGGAGAAGTATGAAGGAGGACTGAGTTGTTCAACAAAAGCATCTCTGCTTGGGTATTTTTTATATAAAAGGATTCTTTGTGAGATTGAAGAAATAATTTTACCATAGAAATTAGAGATCTCTGGCCTAGACTCCTAGATCTCTGGGCCCCTCTCAGGCTAGTTTTCTGGGATTTATATTGACACAGAATGTTATATATTGTTAGGATGTTTTATTGGATTTACATCTCTTTATTGTAAGTCTAGACTCCAGAGAATAATGAAGGAGGATAATTTCTCCTCAATTCATTGGGAAGTTCATCAGAAATTATCTAGTTTTAGGCCGCTCTCTACATTGCTAACTGACTTCTAGTTAGATATTTTTTTCCTCATGTACAGAAACCCAATCAGGATACTGAAAGTAAAGTGGGTTTGTTTTAGTGAAAAGTGAAATTGTATTTCCCCAAGAAAAGGGGCTGTAGAAGAGTTGGCCTCGCAGGATTTTAGGGTTCCTAGAATGAGACAGTTCTTTCTCTGGATGGTCTCGATCACAACATGTGTTCCTGCTTTTGCAGGGGGGAGCACATTAGCTCTATGTTGTCTACTGACTGGCTTCTTACACTGACTCATACTCTCTGGTGATGCCCACCATAGTTCTGAACAAGGCCTCCCTCTCTACTCTCCTCACATCACTATTTCAGTCCCTTGAATTGGTTTTTCAATTCTAAATCCAGAGAGAGACATTGGATTGGTCCAGTTTATACTTTCCAGCCAGGTGACATGGTTGCCTAAGGAGGGCTCAGGGCTGGGTCAGAGGCAAACAAGTGTTTCCAGGCCATGGTGAGAGGGAGTGGAGAGAAGAAAGAACAATTGTTTTAAAAAAGAGTCTTTGCAACTCAGCAGGCCAGTTTCAAAAGTGAAGTGGGCCTGGAAAGCCTTGGACTTCTCTAAGAAACGCTTGGGGCAGGAACTGAGTGTCAAAGCAGGTTTGTAGGACAGAGCTGTGAACATTGGGGGTAGGTGTAAAGACAGGGACAGAAAAGGCAAGGGGATTAGGGGCTGATGCTACCTCAGGATCACTCTAACTGTATGGAAACCATGGATGTGGTACCCTCAGTTTCAAACAGCACCGGCCTGAAGTGCGGGTGCTCCTACTAGGCCTCCTCAAGGCCACCCTGTCACTTGTGACTCGAGTGTCAATATTGCTCTATTCTCAAAGAGCCAATGCTGGAAATGAGTTACCTGGACTTCATTCTAATTTCGTTCTCTAATGCCCTCATCATAGACACTTTTTCATTTCCAGGACTGATCTACTTGACAACTATGAAGTGAAATTTCACACCGAGTTCCCCGTGGGGCAGAGTGTTCTCTGGAGGTCTCAGCAGACTTTCAAAAGCAATATTACAAATGTGGCAAGTGCCTTCCCTTGGCTTGTCTGGCATTCAGGGCCAGATGGTTCTGATGGGAGCTCAAGCCTGTCTCACTGATACCCCTTTATTGATTCTTGGAACAGCCCCATTTTCTTCTTTATGGAAGAGGAACTAAACCTCAACCAGATGCTTGTGATTAAAATAAGAGATAATGATAATAGAACTTTTACCAAGGATATGTCTCCTCCTGTTATCAGATAAATGCCAAGGTGCAAACAAGCCATTTATCTGTGAATAAACCTTGCCCTGGGGGTAAATAGTTTATTTTTCAAGTTTGAAACAATTATATTTTGACAGCATCACTCTCCTCTCAAGATTTTAAGTTTATTATAACATCATTAAAAACACATTTAGTTGGTATTAGGGAAACACAGTTCACAGCACTGTTATGTAAAAGACAATTTAGACATAAAGCTGGTCAAAAACAGTCTCAATTAAATTTTCCATATTTCTAAGAATATATTCCTTATCTTTTCATAAATTAAAGTATCTGATTAACTGATACTTCTTTGAGTAGATGAAATTTTATTTTCTCTTCCTATAAACAAGAATGATAGCCTACAATCACACCAAACAGCCAATTTTTCATTTTGTGGTATTTCCCGTCTAGAATGTAGAAATAGAAATGCTTCAGTTTTTAAAATTAGATTTAGAGGAATTATTCTACTTGATTCTACAACCCCTGCTACCTGAGAAGAAGGAAAGTATTTTGCATTTTCTTTATGGAATCCCAACTGTACAAAGTTCAATTCAGGCTAAGCCTGTAGTTTCTTGGAATGAATAATCTTTGGAGTACCCACCTCAAATTTGGTGGAAGATTTGTTTATAAAGGAGATAGACTTCCCATTCTTAATCCTCTCAGAGAAGGGACCGCATGCTACTATTTCTCCCATTAAAAAACCGATTGCTCTGAACCCATATCCTCTTCAGTCATTCCTCTCACAATAATTTTTGCTCCGTCCATAGTAAAATTCCTCAAAAGAGATTTCTATACGCCACTTTCATTTCCTGTGTCCTCTTTGACCCATGAAGTTAGGCTCTTGTTCTCACAATTTGATCATAATGCTCTTGTTAATAGTAACCTCCATATTTCTCAGAGCTCATCATAGCCTCTCAGCCTTATTTGATGTGGTTGACAACTCCATTGTCCGTGAAGCCTTTGTCCACATGTTTGGGGATACCATACTCTTGTGATTTCCTTTTGGTCTTACTGCTGCTTCACAGCATTGTCTGAAATTCCTTCTTTTCCCAGCTTCTAAAATGTTGATATGCTCAAGTCACAATCTTGTGATATTTTACATATCTACACTCGAAGTGATCCTATCCAACCTGAAAGACATAATTTCACTTTAAAAAACACTCCTTAACTCTAGACTAGGATACTGACATGCTCAAAATGTAATTGTGGATTTTTCTTTGCAAACTGGTTGTCTTGGGTCTTCCTCATTTTGTAAATGGCAGCACTGTTCACCCAACTGCTCTGGCCAAGGACTCTGGGAGTCACCTTTGACTCTTCCCTTTACTCACAGGCTCATATCCATTCTGCAGTAAGTGCTGTTAGTTCTGTCTTAAAATATACCCTGACATTGCCTCTCTTAATTGCCTCCACCACACCCACCTTACCCAGTCCACTCTTCTCCCCCAACATCTCTACTTCACAAAACAGCCAGACTTATCTTTTAGAAACAAAGATCGGATCACATGCCTCCACAATGCAAACTCCCCCACTAGCCCTGCCTTACAGTTAGAAAACCAAAGCCAGAGCTTCCCAGTGGCTATCAAGGCCTTTATGATTAGGCTCCTACCTACCCTTAGGGCCTCATAATCTGCTGCTTTTTCTTGAACTCACCCTGTGCTATACACACTGGCCTGCTTGCTGTTATTTGAACTCAAAAAGCTTCTAGCTTTACGATTCTCCTTTCTGTAATACTCTTGCCCTAGATCCTTACATGGTTCCCCTTCTTCAGGTTCAGGTCTCACCTCAAATATCTCTCAGAGAAGTTTAAGTGGCCTCTGTATCTGAAGAAGCTATATACCTCTTCAATCTGTCCTCTTGCATATTATTTTTTTCCTCACTGTTTTTGCATAAAGCATTTATTTATATTTTTACTAGCATCCTTTGCTAGAATATAAGTAGCATCCTCCAGTAGAAGGCTGTCCCATTCCCAACTATGTTACCCGTGTGTGTCTGGCACAGAGAACATTAATTAGTATCATTATTCATTTGTGGATATTAATTGAGTGAAAAACTGTTTTGTTTCCACAAGGTATGAGGTAGGCAATTGATAGAAGAAATGTCTATAGTAACTTCCTGACATATATTGAGCATCTATCATGTGTTGTAAGCATTTTTCATCACCTCACAGCAAACCCATGTGGTAAGTACTATTATTTGGTAAGTCCCCATTTTACATATGAAGAAACAAAGGCACAAAATAGTTAAATAATGTGCCCACGGTTTCTGGACTAATTAAGTGAGGATGCTGGATTATAAATACAGGCTTTCCAATTCCAGAATCTAAATTTACCAACATGTGCAGTATTTCTTTTCTACTTCTTTCCCCTTCAATAAACTTTTAAAAGATAGTTTACTATCTTTTATGGATTTATGGAACAAATTTTAACTTTAGGTGATAGAATTGGATCTAATGTTTCCTTTGTAAAAAAGCCAAATATAGCTTTATTATAGGTATGTCATAATGTAATTCTTAAAAATGTGTTTCTTCGAAAAAAAAATCTTCTACATTGAACTTAGTAGACATTCAATAAGTCTTGGTAAAATCTAGACATGTGATAAACTTATAGCCTTAGAATCACAAGGCTAATTTTTCTGCCAAAGTTGTAGTTTGTTAATAAATAGGAAGTAGTGGTAGGGAGGCAAGTTAGCATGTGTCCTTCCTGTCCTTGGCTATAGGGTCAGGTTACCACTTGGATCATCAGATTTTCTAAATATGCCTGCCCACAAAACAATTCTGTGAGGTACTTCTTTTATATCAATAGTCAGTATTATCATCCTAATAAACATTTTTTACTATCCATTATGTGCTAGGCCCCGAAGTGGCTTTGGGGCATAAATGAATAAAGTATGAATCCTGCCTGAAGGAATTTATGGTCTGATAGGGAGGATAGACACATAAGTAATTGTACTAATGAATGTAGATTGACCTCACGTCTGTGAGAGTTGCATTAAGGAAGGCTTCACAGAAGTGATATTTAATTTGGATCTTGAGAATGAGTTAGAATTTGTCATCTCAGGCAGGATAGTTGGGTGGGGGATGAAAAGCATTCCTGGCAAAACTTATGTGGCAGGAATAGCCCACACATAGAGAGAAACAATTATCTTTTGAGGTTTCTCACTAATAGGTTCATTAGTTATTATTCAGTTCTATATTCAGACAATTTATATCCTGGAAATGGAAGATTCTGAATTACCACACGCCAAAGTTATCTTAAGGTTTGATGTTAGGAAACAGTATATTTTTCTAAGCTCTAGAGACTTGAATTTCTGTCCTAAAGGGACAAGAAGCAATAGAGTCTATTTTTCAAGTTATATATTAAGTAATGATGACAGGATGGAAAAAGAACAAGGGGGATTCCCCCTAATACATGGGGACAAGCTGAAGCCAGCCACACAATGCAGAAGTATGTCATTCTGTACAAGAGCGATGCACTTATTTGCCTTCTCGAATTCCTGAGAAAATGGTCATCACCGTGGATCTCTAGCAAAATGAGTGATGGGGGTCATGGGCTGTCTTCCTTTTGATTTAGTGGAAGATGGGAAGCACTATCTGCACTGTTTGTTGAGGTATTTATCTCCTGCATTGTCATATGCAGATTAGAGAATCATTTTTATGTTAAAGTGCTCAAACTCTGCTACATGGGGCATTGGTGGTTTCAAGAAGATCTCTGAGAGTGGAGGGCATCAGGTGGCAGGGTTGTAACCCCTACCCTAGTTTCAGCAACAGAAACCCTACTTCTGTCTCTTCCCTATCACTCCTTTGTGTAAGATTTTTCTTCACCAAAGATTTCTCATCTAGAATGTTTAAATAGTGCTGTTCTAATTCTAAGTGCTCTATAAAGAGAAATGAGAAATGAGTCCTTACGACTATTTTAATTGAGTGGAATAGTACTATGTACATGCTTAGTACATCATAATGCACAAATCCATAAGATAGACTTTGTTTTGGAAAAACTCAGCTTGACTCAGAAGCTGAGTCATTGTTCTGATGATGCACTTTTATTTCATCAATTTAAGAAGCACTTTAAATCTGTAGCCTCTAGTTCTGCTGAAAAGAGTTTGAGGAAACCTCTTAATGTGCGAAGTGACTCTACAACCTGTTTTCATTCATTCATAGTTGTAAGAAGCTGAACAAATAGATTTTTTTAAATTTAAGAAATACTCAGTATCAGAGGCTCTTTTTCCCCAGTTTTAGAGTGTGTGAAGATGTTTTTGGGGTGGACACTGTAGAAATCAGGAGAGTAGGACATAGACTGAAGACACATTTCCTTGGTGGCACAAGCACTGTAGTTGAGAGAAAGGCCACTGTCCAGCAATAGGCAAGCTTTACAAAGGACATACTGGAAATAAAAGAGAATACCAGTAAGATGAGTTCCTGCCTGGTATTTAGAAAAGCAAATGAGAGTAAGGATCAAGGCAGGACTCCAGCAAGAGAAAATCAAAAGAATTGGACAGATCATCAAAAGAGGATGCAGAAACAATGGGATACGTAGAGGCTTGGCCAGAGAATTAGGCTGAGGTCCTTTCTTAGCTGAGGTCTCTAAATATGGGGGAATGAGTCCCTAAAGAAGCTCTAGGGAATTTTTGAATCTGATGAAACTGTAAACTTGCATGATTTTGTACTGTGGAAAGGACCCATTGCTTTCTTCAGAGTTTTAAAGGAGTCCACATATGAAAAAGGTTCAGGATTGTTAGAGGTTAGATTGGATTAAGGCCTAGTGGATTCGGTACTGAGAGATCTGAATAGCAAACTGCTTCCCAAAGAAGGATATGTAGAAACCCCAGAATATGTGCAGGAGTCAGCCTACCAGAAGAATTAGCTGGTCCCTGCTTTGAGGAGAGTTAGAGGGAATACACACAGTGTAACTTTGTCCTTCCTGAAGGCTTCTCTCTAGAGATAGAGTTTGGGTAATTATCAAAAAGTACACACTTGGACATTTGTCAGTGGATATCTATAGGTTTCCCTTCCAGTGAGTAGCATATACAGTGTATAGGACCTGGGTCCCCTCCCGTCTTCGTCAAATGCTTATTTAGCACCTACGATGCATTTGACCTTGTGTAGGCATGTAATGGATGCATTCTAGTAGGGTAGTCCAACTATAAAGAACATAATAAATATAAATTGTGTTTAGAGATATAAAAGCAATAAGCAGGGTTCTGAGATTGTATTAGTTACAACAGACTATGTTATGCTGCAATAGCAAACATCCCACTAAAATTAGTAGGCTAATACGAGTCAAGTCACATATCCATGGCTGGTTCACTGAAGTTTTATTCTACATGATTGTCATTCAAAGATGTAGTCTGATGAAATCACTCCCATCTGGAACATTATCAATAAGTGGCATAAGGAAAGAGAGATAATTATATACTCCCTCTTTAAACTTCTGACCAGAAGTGACACATGCCTCTTCCACTTATGTTACTTTGGTTAAAGAAAGATAAGGAATGACTAGGCAGATACTTTAGGTAGTCAAGAAAGTCCTTTAGGAAGAGATGATTTCTGAGTTGAGATCTAAAGGATAAAAAAAAAAAAAGGTAGGCCATGTGAATAAGGGAATGAGATGAGGAAGGGAAGAAATTTCTAGTCGGGACAACCTACATGAACAAGAGTGAACTTGGAATTTTCTAGAAACATACAGAACATTGGTGTCACCTGAAAATAATGGAAAGTGAGAAGAGTGGTTATTGAAAATGATGCCAAAAAGATAGACTAGTATTTGCATTTTATTTTATTTTTTTTTTAATTTTTTAAATTTTTATTTATTTATGATAGTCACAGAGAGAGAGAGAGGCAGAGGGAGAAGCAGGCTCCATGCACCGGGAGCCCAATGTAGGATTCGATCCCGGGTCTCCAGGATCGCACCCTGGGCCAAGGGCAGGCGCCAAACTGCTGTGCCACCCAGGGATCCCAGTATTTGCATTTTAAATGCAATAGTTGACCATTGCAGGGTTTTAAAGAGTCAAGTGACATGATCAAAATTAGGTTTCAAAAAGTTAATTCTTGCTTCTCTGTGGAGAATGCATTATTGTGGAGCAAGACTGGGAAGAGTGGTTTCAAGTCTGTATGTCTGTGCAAGTCTAGGGAGAAGGCACTAGGAATCTGGACAGATTCCACTAAAAGAGTTGGGCTTCTTGTTTATTTAAGACTTTGTGGCCTTTGGTTAAATCCAAGAATGGTTGCAATAATCTCTCTAGATAACCATTTCTAAACCCTGACAGGCCTGGATTTCCAGTTCTCACATACAACCTATCTTTAATCCTACTTTCTCAGACACATCCACTTGGAGTAACTTCCAAAGGAGTCATTCCTGGGTTTAACTCTTGCTTTTTGTGACTTAATTGCCAATACACAAGAAGAACTAGAAGTAAGGGGGTTCTTTCTATGGAATGTGGGGAGGGTGGGCCAAGATAATCCTATAGCTTCCATTTTGTTGTTGTTTTGCTATTGTGTTGTTTACTTTAAATTACATGAAGGCCCTTATTAATTTATTATATAATTCATTCACTCTTTCACCCACTATGTTCTGAATGCCTAAGGTGTCTGAGATATTATGCTAGATACATAAAATCAAAGGTAAATCCACTTTGTTTTCCTCAAAGATCTATAATCTAGTGTGTGTGTGTGTGTGTGTGTGTGTGAGAGAGAGAGAGAGAGAGGAAGGAAATAGATGGAATATAGTCCAAGATTAGATCCATTGTTCTCAACCCGGTTTCTAATAATTTGCAAAAATGGGTGGTAAATGCTAGGTCTGCCTGATGGTGATGGTCTTCACTGGTAAGGTGCAACAATGGTTCCAGCTTTTCTTGGGTCACATGGGTTTCAGGAGATGAACTTTTTCATGATTTTACAGATTTTTACAGATTACCCTTTGCCTACTAATCTTGAGAGACACATCATGTCATCACTTGATTATTCATAAGAGTCCAGAAGAATTCTCTAATGGCATTTTACTAGCCTGTAAGAAAAAAAGGTATTTATGTGGAGATTGCAAATCTCTAATGAGATCTATCTATCTATCATCTATCTATCTATCTATCTATCTATCTATCTATCTATCTATCAATCATCTTTCATCTCCAGATCTGGGCCTGGTCATTTTGCTGTTACAGAAGGGCATCTCACATTGAAAACTCAAGAAGCTTTTGAAGATCTGGCTCCAATTTATGATTATGATTATGATTTAGCAATGCTTGGCCCCTACAGTGGATTTTTCACCAAGTTCACTGGCAGAGTTGTTATGTATGGCTGTGCAGTTTGTGCCAGATCAAGGGGATGAATATGGAACAAAATCCACCTTCCATGATTCTTGACAAGTTGTGTTCTTGCTCAGTTGTAACTGCAGAAGAACCACACTGCTTCCCACGAGGGAAGCATCCAGACACCTCAAAATGTTACCATTTTGCTGAAGACTTTATGGGGGCGGAAAGGAGGATGTAAGTTTTGTGGAGAATATCATATCTCTAGTAGTGGAAAGAAGGAAATATTAGTCTGGACTAGCAACAGCTTGGATGTCATGAACAAGAGAGAACAGTAAAGGATGGCTCCCAGGCTTTAAGGCAAGTTGAAAAATGGTGCTCTCATTTACAGGAATGTTATAACCAGAGACAAACTTCAAAAGGAACATTTTATATGATTATATATTTAATTCATGCCATAATATTTCACAAATATATTTTTGCCAGGGTTCAAACTACATACTACCACCATCAACAGTGATTTTTAGCTTTTATTATTAACCATGAAATTAGGTTAAACTGAGATTCATACTGTTTTCTTCTGTGGTGTGATATCGTTCAAAATGATATATATATCACATCTGTACAATAACAAGACCTTTAAATAGGTAATTTTATCAAAAATACGTGGAATTAAGCACATATGCATCAATTTACTTGTGAGAAATCTGAAAATAATACAGGAAAATATTGTTAATTGATTTGCATTGGAATGTGATGGCTGGTTAATTCAGAGGCTTATTGGGAAACCAATCTAGCTCTGATGTGGAGATAATGGACTGTTAATTGCCATGTATTTGAGCCTGTTATATCTTGTTTCCCACCCGCTACGTTCCCTCCTGTTGGCATGTCTGCCAAGCAGATCGACCTGAGCTGTTGGATAAGGTTAAAGTGCTTAAGGCATTAAAATCTCCAGCCATTTCACTCTCATCCACTGTTAATTTTTTTTTCTTTTCTTTCTTTCTTTCTTTCTTTCTTTCTTTCTTTCTTTCTTTCTTTCTTTCTTTCTTTTTTCTTTCTTTCCTTCTTTCTTTTTTCTTTCTTTCCTTCTTTTTCTTTTCTTTTCTTTTCTTTTCTTTTCTTTTCTTTCTTTTCTTTTCTTTTCTTTTCTTTTCTTTCTTTCTTCTTCTTTTTTTTTTTTTTTTGTATTTCAGAAATGTTGGAACAATTAGCCATCATAGAGAAAATCTCTTTTAATGTCACATAGTTTACATGTGGAACCATTAGTAATAAAGACATATAAGTTGAATCACAGGGCTAAGAATGGTGTGTAGCAAAAGTATAATAGAAAAGAAGCTATTAAAGCCCAAGGACTGTAAATATTTGAACTTGGACCAAGAAAAACATAAAATAATGATTTTAAGGCAGACATTTTGCCTGAATTTCCAAGTAGACCAATGGGTTATAAGGGTTGTTTGTTCATTAATCAAACTTACGACTGAGGAGAAACAGTGTTAATAGAAGGTTAAGAGCTATAATTGACCGGAAAGATCCATTTAACCTAAACCAATGATTTTAGAAGAGAAACTTGAGGACCAGAAAGGTTAAGTGACTTGCCCAAAGTTATTGAGCTAGTTAGAGTCAGGGCTAAAACTAAACTTCAGGTCAGAATGTTCACACAAAATCATTTCCAGGATGTGTGACTTACAGTTTCCTAACATGTCATTCACAAGAAAGTTCTATTTGGTTCTTTATTCCTTTATTGAAATAAAACATTTTTTCCTCAAAGACCTACTGTGTTCCTAGCAGTTTGCTGGGCACTTTGGACTTGGGAACCAAAAAGCTCTTGGCCCAATGGACTCACACACAGTGGCGAGGGGGGAGTGGATAGGATATGATAGAGGTGAACTCAAGCACAATCGGGTATGTCCATGGGGTAAGAAGCCTGAGGGGAAAGTAGAGAGAGCCCTGGGTGTAGAGAGGGACTCTCTAATGATGAACAGATGCTTCTAGGTCAGGAGGGAGAAGAAGCAGGACTTATTGAACTACGAGCACCTTTGTGTGAGATTTACGAAGGTTTTTCCCTTCGGTTAGCTAAAGCCCAAAGGGCACATGAATTGGATAATGGATTTCAACTCCACTCCACTCACTCCCTGTGCCTGAACTCTGACTTGATGCACAATCTCCATAACTTAAGCAGAAGGATATTTCAAGCCGAGAGGTTTTCCTAGGAAAACCTTTTTGAACTTACACCTGTGAGGTCATTACTAAGGGAGGTAGACAAATTCCTAGATACTTCTCCCACTCTTTTTCTCCCGGAGACTGCCTAATCTGTCTAAATGCTGGACTGGCACCTTATAATGCTCACAATATAGTTTAATTTACATAAATGATTATATTACTGTGGCCCGAATAGTGTAGTCATTATAGATTTTAAATCCTGGCTCCACTGATTACTTATTAGCTATGTGAACGAGGGCAAGTTAATTCTCCTGTCCTATAAAGTGCAGACAAAACATGCAGGAAGGACCTTATGACATTGTGAAGGGCGAAAGAATAAAAATATCTAGAGCACTTCCAAAAGTGCTTAGCATATAGTAAGTCTGTATAAATACTGGCTATTACTATCTCATTCAATTGATATAGTAAATATATAAAGTCAGCAATAGTACCTAATGATCCCATTTAACATTTGACCTACATATCACTTGAAATCTCAAAACCACTTAAGATTTTATAAGATTGATCCAGGGTCATGGAAGTCCAAAGTCCTTCCTAAAGTTTTTTTTGCAAATTTTTCATGGGTTATAATTCTAATGGTTGTCTTAGTTCTCTCATTCTACTCCAGAGATGGACTTGTCCTTTCTTGTGAGTCATCCTTCTCCCTCCATATCCCCCACTGTTTACCACCACCAACAATAGAAAGCTCTATGAGGTGATAGAATTACACTTTACAGAGCAAACGACTTAAAATTGTATATTAGACCTTTCTCCTACTCGTCAGAGATTTCTTTTTTTTTTAGCAGATGCACAATGTTTTTTATTTGTTTTTTTTTAATTTTTTATTGGTGTTCAATTTACTAACATACAGAATAACCCCCAGTGCCCGTCACCCATTCACTCCCACCCCCCGCCCTCCTCCCCTTCTACCACCCCTAGTTCGTTTCCCAGAGTTAGCAGTCTTTACGTTCTGTCTCCCTTTCTGATATTTCCCACACATTTCTTCTCCCTTCCCTTATATTCCCTTTCACTATTATTTATATTCCCCAAATGAATGAGAACATATAATGTTTGTCCTTCTCCGACTGACTTACTTCACTCAGCATAATACCCTCCAGTTCCATCCACGTTGAAGCAAATGGTGGGTATTTGTCATTTCTAATAGCTGAGTAATATTCCATTGTATACATAAACCACATCTTCTTTATCCATTCATCTTTCGTTGGACACCGAGGCTCCTTCCACAGTTTGGCTATCGTGGCCATTGCTGCTAGAAACATCGGGGTACAGGTGTCCCGGCGTTTCACTGCATCTGTATCTTTGGGGTAAATCCCCAATAGTGCAATTGCTGGGTCGTAGGGCAGGTCTATTTTTAACTGTTTGAGGAACCTCCACACAGTTTTCCAGAGTGGCTGCACCAGTTCACATTCCCACCAACAGTGTATGAGGGTTCCCTTTTCTCCGCATCCTCTCCAACATTTGTTGTTTCCTGCCTTGTTAATTTGCCCCATTCTCACCGGTGTGAGGTGGTATCTCATTGTGGTTTTGATTTGTATTTCCCTATCACTTGCCATCAGGGAAATACAAATCCAGAGATTTCTAATGATGTAAGAGCTCACATGTCCCCCACACTCTCACCACCTTGCTGTCACCTTTTTCTCTCCCTTTTTATTTCTCCTTTGGCTTTTCTTTCTCTTCTCAGTGTCCCTTTGATGGTAAGAACCAAACAACCAAATTTATCTCATTTTCTTGTGCAAAGAAACTAAGTCATCCTTTTTTTTCCCCCTCTCTCTCTGTCTTAGCTTCTGTTCTCAGGATCTTATATTTTATCCCAAGTGTCTTATCGCAGAACTTTTTTAAAATAAATTTATTTTTTATTGGTGTTTAATTTGCCAACATATAACACCCAGTGCTCATCCCATCAAGTGTCCTCCTCAGTGCCTGTCACCCAGTCACCCCCACCCCCCTGCCCACCTCCCCTTCCACCACCCCTAGTTCGTTTCCCAGAGTCAGACCTTTTCTGAACAAAGGAAATTCTCTCCATGGACCTAGACCAGCTGAGAAAATTGATTTTTTTTTTCTTCATTACCAACACATGAGGAAACCAAAGCACAGAGAACTTAGGTAGATTGCTGAGTTATCCATGTGATATTCAGCAAAACAAGTGCTTGAACAGAATTGCTTTGACTCAAATCTAGTATACTTTCTGTTGTCTTCTTATTTAAAGAATAGCTATGAGATACTTGAGTGTCTTATTTTTTGACACATTTATTGAGTATGCATTCAGTTGAAGGCACTAGGCTAGGACTAAAATTTTCAGAGATGAATCAGATTTAGTCTATGCCCTCAAAGTACTTAAAAATTTACTGTGGGCAACAGATTTCTTTATAGTTTACAAAGGAAATGACCTTGCATCAACTAGAGTAGTTCTGCTTTTGCCAATATTACATTTTGAGCTACTGCCTAAGACTTTTGTTGAAGAAATAGTTTGTGGTTTTCAAAAAAAAAAATTGGAAGAAAAAAGGAAAGATAATCATTGACGTAGATTAGTGTAGAAGTCCTTTGGTTTACCATTAAAATACTTCCTTAATCAAATGTCCTGTTATTTTTAAAATTCAATTGTAATTGATTCAAATAGTAAATTGATTTATTCCTCTTTTTTAAAGGAATTTATTTATTTATTCATGAGATACACAGAGAGAGGCAGAGACATAGGCAGAGGGAGAAACAGACTCCCCATGGGGAGCCTGATGCGGGATTCGATCCCAGGATCCCAAGATCATGACCTGAGTCAAAGGCAGATGCTCAACCACTGAGCCACCCAGGTGTCCCTGATTCATTCCTCTTTAAATAAACCTGCATTTTTTTCCCAAATTCAGAAGAATATAGAGATGAACATAAAATTAGCCTCACTCTACTCCTTTAATTCTGTTAACTTTTTGTCCTATTTCCTTTTAGTCTTTATATGATACACACACATATAGCCAGAGAAAAATCTTTCTATATAACTGGTGTCATGGACTAAATTGTGTGCCCTCAAAATTGATATGGTGAAGTCTCAACCCTTTGTATCTCAGGATGATCTCATTTGGATATAAAGTCTTTAAAGATATGATTAAGTTAAAATAAGGCTGTTAGAATGGGGCCCTAATTCGGTATGACTGGTGTCCTTATAAGCAGAAAAAGAGACACCGGGTGTGAGTATGCTGGGAAGAAAAGCTGTGTGAAGATACAGGAAGAAGGTCGTCATCTGCAGGCCCAGAAACAAGGCCTTAAAGAAGCCAGACCTGCTGACAACACAATCTTGACTTGTAGTCTCCAGAACTGTGAGAAAATTAATTTCTGCTATTTAAGCCACCTAGTCTGTGGTGTTTTGCTATGGCAACCCTCACAAACTAATTCAATTGGCATCATGTTTTTTTTTTTTCCCCACAGTTCATATTAGAGCACGAGCATTTTCTCTTGTCAATAAAAATTCTTCATGAGATAATATGTCAGTATAAGGAAACATCATAATTTAATTAACTGTTCCCTATTGTTAGAAATTCAGCTTTTGTTCCTATTTGCTAAAGAATTTCCAAAGGTAAGAATTAATCAAGTCATGGGTCCCTTAAGATGGTCTGAATAAGAAACTACTGGTTGATTATCTGGGGTATAATAGACAGTTTATTTCAACTAAGAATGGTAAAATATGCATCACACTTTTTTGCTGCAAACAATGTTACCTGATGGCAGTGGTACCTTGTTATTGCTATGATGGTTAAAAGCCTGTCCTATGACCCTCCATTTTCATGATCTTAAAACATAGCTATTAAGACTTCATTTGAAATGAAACTCTGCAGAATCAATTTTCACATTTTCCTTTTTAAACCCTTCATTTCTGACTGTTCATCGTGATTTGGTTTGAATTTCATTAAAACGATAAAGGGGATTACTAGCAGGGGCTTACTAGTTTCAGATTTTATCTTTGGATTCTTTAACAGCTTTTCTTTAAAATAGGATTTCATAGACCATTACTTGATCATATTGATTAGTTCAGCTTACTAAGTTATTTTAAAACAAAACCACAGAGATATTAAATCCTAATAATGATTGCATATCTTCCATAACTGCTTCTCAGCTATTTAACCCATATCCAATACCACTTCTCACAAATAATAAAATCCTATTATACTTCTCACAAACCTGAAGCAAATGGAAAAATCACCCATTCTCTGCTTGGTACATAATTTCTATGAGGATAAGCTTTTCCTGAAATCTTGGCACTTCATAGAGTTATAGGAACACCAATGGATTGTTAATCAGGATTACAAGTCAGATTTAAGGCATGCTTCTCTCATAAGAAGTCTTGTGATATTGGATATCTTCAGTGACATTCTTAAGCCTCAGACTGGTTACCTATATGGTAGAGGTAATACTGACAGTAGCTCCCATCCCTCTCCATCCATCACAACTATTAGGGACCAAAGGCAACAAGGGAGGCACTTGTGCTTCATAAATCGCAGATGTTAGTTATCATTACCTGGTGTGTAGATGAAAAGTACACTGACCTTTTCACACAGATAACACTTTCTTGGTGTTCTGCTTACAAGAAGATTATGCATGGCATGAAAATGTTGTGAGGCCTCCTTAAAATCAAGAGAACAAGAAATTTTCCATGCTGTCAGGGAACATCTCTCTGAAAGTTCACATTCCTATGTGTAGAGTTGCATATTTTGTCTTTTTTGAGGAGTAGGTTTTTTTTTCTCCTAAACATTATTTAAAATGCAGAGACACAACAAGCAACAGTCTGCATTTCCTGGAGTTTGACTCACACTGTTATTTTTAGCTATTTATACTTATTTTTAGATACTTTTTTTGGTGGTTTACATAAAAAGTTAGCTAGTGCCTCTATTTCAGTGCAATTTACCTCATGTGCTCCTGAATCGTTTATATCAGTAAGCTAAAATAAATAACCAATTAGCACAGTTTTGTTCATGTTTTAGAACCGAGAACATTCAGTCTTCTTCATTTTATGTTACTAATTAGAAACCATCAGTAATAGGGCATTTACAAATTAGTTTAGAATGGGAATTATTCTCTGACTCTTTAACTGTTTAACGGGGAATGAGTAATAGGAACATTTTAAAAAATGGGACTTGTATTAATGAAAAATCTTCTTGGCTATGAAATTCTCAGGTCACTGAGTAGATACAAATGTAACTTGTATTATAGAAATACAAAATGGATTCCCTCTCTCAATCTACTCCTATCAAACCTGACCCTAACCTACCACATTGACCTTGGACTATAATTTGAACCAAATATAAACTTTAGTTGTATTTGAAATATTGACCATTTGTGCCTTTATTATACTTTGCAATTCCTAGGGAATTCTTTTTAAAAATGAACCATCCTGGGCCTACTGAATCAGTACCTTTTGGGATGCAACTATAGGAATTGAGAATACTGGAGACTCTGACAAGAGTAAACTTTGGGAACCACTGAATTAAATAACTCATTTATCCTTAAACAGATTACTATATTTGGTCTCTAGACCAAATAGGATATTAAACCTACGATTTTCTCTCCCATCCAATTTCACATTTCTGTCCTATTGCTCTTCTAGGGCCTGATTCCAAAGTTATCTCTTCATGAAAAATGACCTGAACCTTCTAGAATGGGTGGGATAGTGGTTAATTGAGGTTCCTTCCATTTGCTTATACTCTTTTGGTGCACATACTCTGTCTTGCAGCAGTTTGGGAGATGATTTTCTCATCACTAGAACTAACTTGTGAATTCTCAGGGGGTAGGAGGTACATCTCTTTTTCTACCATCTGTCTGTGTTCTCATACACATTTTTCACACATTTTCTTATATACTGTGAATAATTCAATAAATACTTATTTAATGGAATTCATCAAGACTTCAGACTTCAAGAGAAAATGGGGCAAAAACAAAGAGGACTAATCCATAGACGTATGTAATTATTTAGAAAAAGTAGATTAGACTTCAGGCCTCAGGACAACCTGAGAATCTTTGATACTTTTTTCCTAATTTCAAGCTCCGGTTTTAGAAACAGTCTGTTCAAAAAGCATGTAGGAATGAGGTAATGCTGAGGAGTCTAAATACCCTTTAGGAGTAAGTTTATCCAGATAAGAATACAAAACATCAAATTAAAATTTGAATTTAAGTAAGCAACATTTTTTTTTTTATAAGTATGACCCATGCAATATTTGGGGGCAATATTCATTGTTTATCTGAAATTCAAATGTGACTGGGTGTCCTGGGTTGAATTATGCCTCCAAATTTCATGCCACCTGGAACCTGTGAATGTGACCTTATTTGGAAATAAGCTCTTTGTAGATGTAATCAAGTTAAGATGAGATCATCTTGGATGATGGTGGGCCTTAAATCCAATCACTTGTCCTTATAAAAAGAAACAGAGATATAGAGGGGAGAAGATCACATGAGGTGGAGGCAGAGATTGGAATGACACATCTACAAGTATGGAACAATAAAGATTGCCAGCAACCAGAAAAGCTAGAAGTATTAAGGAAGGATCTTTCCCTAGAGCCTACAGAGAGAGATACCTTGATTTCAAACTTTTAGTCCTCAGAGCTGTGAGAGAATACATTTTTGTTTTCAAGCACCTACTTTATGCAACTTTGATATAGTAGCCCAGAAAATTAATACATTGAGTATCCTGTAGTATTTTGTTTTTGCTTCTTAAGATTTACTATTTATTTGTTTATTTGATAGAGAGAGCAGATGTATGAGTGGTGGGCCAGAGAGGGAGCAGATGAAGAGGAGTAGTCAGGGAAAGAGAATTCCAAGCAGAATACTAGTCTGGAGTATGGAGCCCACATGAGGCTCAATCCACAGCCCCAAGATCATGACTCAATCTGAAACCAAGAGTTGGATGCTCAACCGACTGAGCTACCCAGGTATCCCTGTCCTGTAGTTATCTTCATTTGGGAAAACCCAAACAAAAACTGAATGAACACATATTTTAAAAGCTTTATGTTTTCAAATAATTTCCATTAAATTGCTTTCCAGAAAGATTGAATCTCCATGCACTCCTACTAAGTGATCTTTACTTTCATTTTTCAAAAACCAAACTAAAGATTTGCCCAAACTTCTGAGTCCTATGTCACAGAGATAACCTCTGGCAGCCTGATAGGTGTAGAGAACTTTTGAAGGTTCATTTTGTCATTAATAATTCCAGCAGCTGAAGTTTTAATGAATTGTTCAAAATACCTAACTCAAAACCAACCATGCTTTTGCCTGTAGTTATTAAAGCTTTGTGTTTCCATTCAGATCTGATAAGTATTTTTTTCTATGATTTGGCTGGAAAACTTACATAATTTTAAATGGGACCATTTAGACAAGACTATCTTCATTTAGTCTTCCAATCCCTAAAACATAACCTCTGCTATTTTATGGCTTTCATTTTTTTACCATTTCTCTTAGTCCCAGGATCTATGTGAAAACATTTTAAATTGACCTTTAAAGGAGATATTCCAGCTTCAAATCTTTCTTCTTCCACCTTCAAATCTAATAAGTAGAGTTACTATCTATTTTCTTGTCTCCAACCCCCAAGTGTTTCAAGAATATTATAAGTAAAAGTTTTACATTATTATATTAGAATATTCATATGTCTGTAAAAATAAAACAGACAAGGAAAAATATGTCTCTTTAGGATTAATAAAACCCTTCTACCAACTCTAATCACATTCACAGTAGCATGTTAAAATATAGAGCAAACCAAAGGGAAAAGCACAGAGACAATTCTGAAAATCCGTTTTTGTCATGCTAGTGTTCTTACCAGGACACTCCTCTTCAAGTAACTAAGATGCTTGGAAAAGGGTTATTATTGTTTTCCTTCCCTTTTGGGTCTTGGTTAATTCTCAAATAATATTATAGAAAAATCAATGTCAATCTTCTAGAAGAGATTCTTCAAATGGCCCTCTTTTCATCAAGCAATGAATCCTGGGAATAATTCCTTCATGGTTGATTAAGAAGGTTTTTATAAAATAGCCCAGAAGTGCCCTGGTACTTACATGGCACTTACAGATCGTGCTGCAAGACTTGTACCATGGATACAGACATTTACCTTGGTCCAGCTCCATCAGTCTTAAAGAATCAGAAAAGATTAACTTTTGGTAAAAATTATGATGATGGGAGATAGAGACAGAAACATCTAGATTATGTGTTTGTGTGTGTGTGCGTGCAGTGTGTACATACATGTTTATATGTATCTTCTAAGGCCAGTCTGGATAAAGATGATTGAAGAAAATATTGAAGTATCATTGGATTAGTAATTCAATACTACCAACTAGGATAATTGGTCAAAGAATGGCATGTTGAGAAATGGAGAAATGATAATTCTTATTATTTATTTCATCCAACAATGTCCTTTGTCTTTGTAGATTGCTTTAGGTAAATGAGTCTTGATGGTAATAGCCTAGGTAATATTTCTTATGTAAAAAAAAACCCTATTTTAAATATGCAAAAGTAGTGTTTTTAGAAATAACTATGTAGAAACCATAAAATATTTGTGACTCAAGAAGTTTTCCTTACAGAAATCAGATTTGTGGTTACCAGAAGTGGAGATGGGGTTCTGAGGAATTGGATGAAGGTGATTAAAAGATAGAAATTCTATTTTTTATTCTCCCAGTTAAAAGATACCTACTGCAGATGTAATGTACAATAAATGATGACAGCACGGCTGTATGATTACATTTAAAAGTACCTAAAAGTACCATCATGAAAGTTCTCATCACAAGGAAAAAAAACATTTCTTTACTTTTTAAAATATCTGTATGATATGGTGGATATTAACTAAACTTATTGGAATCATTTCACAATATATGTAAGTCAAGTCATCCTGTCACTAAACTTATACAATGCTATATGTCAATTACCTTAATAAAACTGCAAGAAAAAAATTTTAAATAAAAAGATACAGTGAAAGAAACATTTTAAAAAAGATAGAAAACAGATTCAAGTTAGCTGGAATGATGATCCATGACCAGGAGTATGACATTAATTATACTATATTTGTCTACACATACATTAAAAAATAATGATTTAATAGGGTGGAAATAAACCTGAAAATAGTAATTTATATTAAAAAATATAAAAGCTTTACTGATATTATTTGGCTCCCTTTTTTAATATGTGTCCATCAAAGAAAATAATAGCATACAAAAGTTTTTTCTTTGATAAGTTCCTCCAAAATTAATATGGGCAAATAACTAAGGCTTTTCAATCTATTTTCTATTACGGACAGGGACTATGTAACTTGTTATATCACTTACTGTAGTCCTTACATGTCCATATTAATTGCTATAATTTTCATGCAAACAATATTAGAATATAATACTCATAGCATGATTTGATGACCCTTATTTTTAATAATCACTTAATTTTTCCCAAAGATTTTATTTATTTATGAGAGAGAGAGAGAGAGCAAGAGCGAGCAGGGGAGCAGCATAGGGAGAGGGACAAGTAGATTCTGTGCTGAGCATGGAGCCCAATGTGGGACTCCATCTCCCAATCCTGAGATCATGACTCTGAGCCAAAACCAAGAGCTGGACACTTAACTGACTGAGACACCCAGGTGCCCCAACAACTTAATTTTTAAAACAATCTTTTTTGGGGAATATAATTCATTTTGACAGCTTGTCAATAGCACAAAATTTGTTGCGATTTTCCCTATTGCATATATTCTCACAGGTACCTGTCAATCTAGGGTTCTGTGAAGCTAGCTATGTAATTTAACAGGCTGAAGGTGATGAGTTAGAACTACCAAGAAAATGGCCCCATTGTAATATAGAAATAGCAGATGGTAGAAGAATCAGGCTTCAATATTAGACACTGTTCTTCCAAGTATGAGAAAGAGCATGTGGTCATAAACATGGGGCAGGAAACTCTGGCAATGTGTAGGTGGTGACATAATTATGGTAACTTGGCTTATCATGATTATCATCTTCTAATATATAAAAATACCGAATCACTGAGATGTATATCTGAAACTAATAGGTTCTTGTACATCAATTATACTTTAATAATAATACAAAATATTAGAAAATAGGGCAGCCCCAGTGGCCCAGCAGTTTAGCACCGCCTTCAGCCCAGGGCATTATCCTGGAGACCCAGGGTCGAGTCCCATATCAGGCTCCCTGTATGAAGCCTGCTTCTCCCTCTGCCTGTGTCTCTGCCTCTTTCTCTCTCTCTCTGTCTCTGTCTCTCATGAATAAATAAAATCTTTTAAAAATCTATTAGAAAAGAAATCACAAAAAGGCTTATATTCTATACTGATTTGAAAGGCTGAATTGTGGGTCTGACTGTGCACATTCTTAACTCCTTAACCAGGAGTGCTCCTGTCCCAGAGTGCTTCTCTTGCACCACAAGGAAAGCATCATTAGCTTTGCTGTGGTTGTCTTCAAAGGAAGAAAGGTAGTGATAGAAATTGTGTAGATTTAGGAAGGTTTGGGATGGCTATTCTTATTTTGGAGCTATTTTGCCAGAGATTCTTTTTGTTGTGCAATCCAATAGTATTGATCTGTTAGCTTCCTAAAGTGCTACTAAATGGTACAATTTCCCATTAAAAATAAAATTTAGGTACCCAAGCACAACTTCTCTAAATTTTAAATTAGTGTGAAGCAAGTCTACCTTCTAATAAGCTGGTGATTAAGATACTGTAAGGGCACCAGGGTGGCTCAGACACTTAAGCCTCTGACTCTTGATTTCAGCTCAAGTCATGATCTCAGGGTTGTGAGATCCAGTCCTGTGTCAGGCTTGAGATTCTCTCCCTCTCCGTCTGCCTCTAACCACTGCCTCCCCCAACATGGTCATGCTCTCTCTCTCTCTCTCAAAAAATAAATAAAATAAAACAAAATAAAATATTCTAGCATTAACTGGAATCCTGATACCCTAGGAGCTTTTCCTGTCAACAGTATAAGCACATAGGTGATATTAAAATTGAATTATTACTGAATGAATGAGAGTCATTTTACTATCATGATATAGTCACCTTAGTAATTATTATTTATTGACATACTTGGACTGTGGCTAGGGTCCACTTAAGTTATATATTTACTTTCGAACATCCTGCTTAAATTAGAAACCTAGAGGTATAAATCCTATTTATTTTATTAAAAGCCTTGCAGACGATTTTAAGTACAGGCAAGATGATATTGTATCTGAGTAGTGTCTCTAAAACTAGTAAACTGATGTGGTATGTTGAACTATTTACACAGTAAAAGGAGTTTTTACAAAATTACCAGACTTGTTTTAAATTTTCTGCTCACTCCAGAAGTTATGTTCATGGCTTTCACCATCACTGTAATGTCTGAATCTTGATGGAATAGAATTGAGTCATTGTGTTAGTTTCCAGATTCTTATCTAGAACCTTAGTAAACACTTTTCCAGTTTGCTCTTATGAGCTGTTCTCTTGGTCATACCACAGACAAAAGAGGTGTCTGCAAAGGCTAAAAAAAAAATGCCCACAGGAAGGCAATGCTCATCATGACAGCTTCCGTGACATCATTATGTGATCAATATCAAACAGAAGAATGTATAGCAGCCATAAGTCATTTTAATGACTAGTGGGGTAAGGTAATATTTGGGAGTGGCTTCACTGATATCAAACATATAATAAGTATGCAGTGTGCATATATCGGTTTTTACTGATTGCATACACTATGGAATCCCAGAATGAGTTAATCTAGAGAGAGTGAAATTCCTGAACTTCGGCATTAAGTGAAGACTTGAGGTTATGTCATGCCGCATGGTATACACATTCCTGTGACAGCTCTTGATTAGTTTGAATTAGAAACCGCTGCTTTAGACTCTGGCATGTAGAGATGGCTTAAAGGTTTCTTTAGGCAATGATAAACATCAAATTTGATGCATTTAAAGGCTACCATTGTGGCTTCAATTTTAACAGCATATCTGGTGATTTTGTAAATATTTTCTCTAAGAAATCCCCCAAATGATGTTGTTACAACAGATGGTATGACTCTGCAATATAAGAATTACTACATCTGCCAGGAAGAAAATTTATTTTATCAGATTTCCTTCCGATTAGAAATGATGCTGATTAAATATATTCTTTGGACAGAGCTACACATCTTGAACTTCTATGTCAAATATTATTTGGGAAAGAATAAGTTTGGCATATGTTTCTAATTATGAAGAATATTCAGGGTTTTTTTGGGGGGGATTCTTCACATTATTTTATTCTAGATAGGAAGTCTCTGTTCACAGTTATTCAAAAGTAGAATGACCAACATCAATCTCTTATTGACAGGGTCCAAGTCAATTTGAATGATTAATCTAAGAGTTAATAATGAATTTACATTCAATGATATTGACCAACTCTATTTTTAACAGTTTTCTTTTCTCATTAGGAAAATAATGCTGTGTTAGACAGGAGAAATAGATCTGAGAGGATAAAGAGTCATTAAATTGTCCTGTTAGCACAGGCAAATCTACTCTGATTTAATCCATCCTAAGATTACACAATTTGGGGCAGTATTCAAAGACAAAAATATAGAGGAGGAAAAATATCTGCCTAAAAGCCTTTGACTTTACATAACTACTATTTGAGACTTTAATGATCTATTTTTTGGGGTCTAGCTACTATATATCCTTGCAGGGTGAGTTAAAAATGGTCACAAATTCTTTGTCATTCTTTCCATTGAAAGATTGACTTGTTTGCCCTTCTGAGCTGGCCTGTGAGTGCTTTAATTAATAGAATATGGCAAGATTGATGCCATGCCAGTTATAGGCCTAGACTGTCTGAGGACTGGAAGTCTCTGCTTTCTTTATCTTGAAATGACACTCTTGAAACATTTCTTATACTCTGGACACCACACTAGGAGAACCCAGAACCCACGGAGAGTTCATGCGAGGGTGGTCTGGTTGAGAGGTCAGGTGGGCTACTTGTTTTAGTTGGGCTCCACTATCAACTGCCAGCCATGTGATGAGCCATCTCAGATGGTCCAGCCTAACCAAGCGCTCAGATGACTATAGCCTAACCCATGTTTCATGGCACAATAGCAATCATCCAGCTGAGCACAGTAAACTCACAGAAATGGTAAAGATAAAATTGTTATTGTTTTAAAACACTAATCATTGAGCTGCTTTATTACACAGCAATAGGTAACCAAAACACTCTTTCATTATGAAAAGAAAATCCTGACATTTGTGTCTCAGCAGAAGTGCAGGGAATGAGTCCTGAAATTAGATTTATTCCTAAGGTGACAAACTCAGCAAGACATAAAAACAAGTCTAGTTGAGTGGCCAAGGCCTAGCATCTGAAGCACATGCTCTAGCATTATAAGAATGGTTAACATAAAATAATAAGTGCCTCAAATAGTTGGCACTCACATTTACCTAACATGCTATCCAGAGACTATTATACTCCAAGGGTCACAGGTGCATATTCAAAGAAAGTTGTTAGTTTTTAATGACAATGTGGGGAAATAGATGAGAGGAGTGGATTAACAAGCCATGAATTATCTAGTATCAGAGGTTAACTTTATAATTAATTCTGAACAGAGGTAGATACAGATTTTGTGAGCGTCAAAAGTTTATGCAATTTTTGGAGCCCTCTTTACCAATGCAAATTTGAGAATAGAGCATTTATTTGGAAAATGAAAAATTAGAAGAATGAAAAAGATAAATCAAGGTGCACTACAAATTTTGAAAAGCTGACAAATATCACAATTGTCAAATCCAGGAAATTGAAATATTTATTAACTTATTTATTATCTGCTTGGTGAATCTCAATTATATACATAATTACATTATACATAATTATATATATGTAACTTATTATTGAAGTATATAGTTGACATGCAATGTTACATTAGTTATTAGTTTCAGATGTACTACATAGTTATTTGACATTAGATCCATAATGTTCATTATTTTTTACACTATTTGGCATACGGTGTGATTGCCTCTTCATATGACATTGACGGTGAATATTGTTTTCAATATTGCGAATAGAAAGAAAATTTATGATAGCTTGGTTAATCAAAATATGTTTATTATCATTTTCGTGGCTCATTATTGGTCATCTCAAATCTGTAACTTCTGTAATGGGTTGCTTCTCAGGTTTCTTGTGCAGGGTAAGCCCTCAGAGAACTCCGGGCCTTCACTCTTCCTTGGAAGGATCTCTGATGCTATAGCTGGTCCAGCTTAGTCATGGTCCTCATTGTCACTGATAAGTCTCTCAGCACCAAGTCTCCCCAACTTGGGTGGCTCTTTAGGGAGGAGGTAGCCATACACACAAGCAACATCTAATTTACATTTTTCTCCTTAGGGTCAAAGATAGAATCGGATTGCTCCAAGAATCTGCAATGGTAGCTTGTTGCTGTGGACTGATTAGAGATAGTGCTCAAAGCTAGCTGACCCTTCATGTTGCCCAGGACCTTAAAGGGTAATCTCCAGGGAGCCAGGAAGGAATGTCTAATACTTCTGGTGTTGGACCAGGGTCATTGCTTCCTCCCAGTGTTTCAGAAAGAGAATGTACTGGCCCTTGGGAAGTACCTGTGCAAGGCAAAGGCCTAAAGCTTGGGCTTCTTCAACAAAGTGGTAAACCTGCCTCTAGTCCTGAGGGTTAGGTTCAAGTTCCCTTAAATCCTTCCAGCCTAAGGTAAGAATAAGTCCTGGTGGCTCTGCTGAGCCCATGCCACCAGTTGGGAGAGCGAAAAATGTTCACCTGAAGGAAATGAATGAGGGTAGAGGCTAGAGCGGAAATCAATGAGGTCTCATGATGAAGTCACTGCCTCTCTTCTTCTTTAGCCTAAGAAGTTGTAGTTATTGGCAGTTCTCTGGCTGGTCTTTGCCATATCCTTTCAATTTGTTCTGTTTCACACACCACTTTCTCACATACAAATTCTGAACCAGCTGAAAAATACACACAGGAGTCCAAGTCCAAAACACCACTTTTATTCTGCCAAATAGTTTGGGAAATCAACCATCGACTTGAAATCAAAATGGATTCTGCTTCCTTTTCCGTGACTTGATTCATTCAGCCAGTGGTAGGCAGAGAAGCCAAAGAAGTCAGGTCTTCCTTCTGCCTCTGCAAAGGCTACTTCTAGTGTAGAAGAGGGAGCAATATATGTGGGCTGTGAGGAGGCTGGATCACAAGAGCAGGAGCATGTGGATTAGGCTTTGATAGCTCTGTGCTCTATGAGCCAGTTTTACCAATGAAAAAATTGCTCCTTTTGTCTTGGGGAGAGATAATTTGGGCCTTTGCAACAAGAGCACAAGGTCTCTTTCTAATATTCCTGCAATGAAAAAAAAAAAAAGAGTATTATGATGAAGAGGGAAAGATTCCCTCTGGAATGGCAAAGCCCAAAAGGGTCCCAATTTTTGAATTTTCTGTGTCATCTGCAATGAACCACACATGTTGCCTGAACTAGTATGTGTGTGCCCTTGTCAGCAAAGGCGGACTATTTCTCTTGATTCTTTTGGAGATTGATGTGACCAAACCTGTATGAGATCTCTCTTAATACTTACTTTTAGGAGAGACAGTCCTGGATCTCTAGAATAGGCTTCTTCTTTAATAATTTAGTTGAAATAGACAATAGTTTGCAGTCTCTGCAATACTCCTGCTCCTTCAGGGTTTGTCACAACAGAGCCACTGTATTCACTTTGGCAACCACAGCTTCCAGGACAGTGTTTCCAGACAGAGGTGTGTCTGGTGCCTCCTCTTGCCTACCATGCTTTCCGACTGAGCCAAGCCTTCATGAAGAGAAGCATATACTCTACTTTCTACAATAATTTAGGAACCCCTAGATGCTCTGAAGTTCACTCCAAAGGCTGTTCAGCTTCGTGGCATCCTCCTTTCCACACTGTTTTCCTTGTTTTGTGGGTCCACCCCAACCCTTATGGGTATAAATTTCAACTAATGGCCCTGCTTCAGAGAAGTGGTAACAACTGACCAAGTTGTTAATCCCACAATTGCACAGAACCTTTAACAATAAAAGCATGTATGTTGCTTTCAGTTTTAAAAACGAATCTTAAATATTTATTAAAAAAATTTAAAAATAAATTTTATATGTTCTATCCCATTCCATCTTTACAGTCCTGTAAAGAGATTATTATTACCACCAACTTATTGATGATGAAACTATGGGTCTACTTGGTCAAAATTATTTAAATTGTAAATGATATAACTATAGTTAAAAGCAAATGTTTTGTGTTCCAAAGATTATGCTCTTTTCTCTATACTACCTAGACATTACACATGTGATCTCCAGAATTTTGTACATGAAACAGCAATATATATGAGCAAGAATATTTATTATATCCTTGTTTGTGACAAAATATAGACTAAAAAAAAAAGTGTCAACAAAGAATTTCAAAATAAATTAAAATACACAACCAGAAAGTAAGATGGGTCTGTATGGACTTTTAGACCTATGCCTTATAAAGTCTATTTTTAAAAAGTGCATACCTGTATATAAGGCGCAATATCCTGGAAATTTTTGCACCTATTTATAGTTATTATTCTGTGATGGGAATTTAGGGGGATTCAATGTGTATTTGTGTTTGGAATTCACTTTTTAGTGTGCTTCAAAGTTGTGGTAAAGTAATAAATGATTTTTATTTTTTAAAACATTTTATTTTTAAAACCTTTCAGAGTAGGGCATACTATTCATTGACATACTTTAGTTTGGATGGCACATATTTTCATATTAACTAGAGTGAACATAAGGGAGAGTGTCTAGATGCCAGCATGGAGAGAGGGATTTTCTCAAGTGGCTATACTGTGTTTCGAGCACAGGAATCTGTTTTTTCTTCTAAATTCTGAGGCTTTTCTATGACTCTCAGTCTTCTGGATTTATGGAATCTGAGTTATAGGGAACAGGGACTTTACCCTGCCAGAATTTTTGGCAATTTAATTGGATTTACAACATAACGCTTGCATATCACATAATACCCTGTACCAAACATAACTGAAAAAGAGGCATTCTCAAATATCTTATGATTTCTCAAATTGTAGTAATTTTCCAAGTCACTTCCATTTCTTTAATACATTTCTCAATGCGGGGCACCTGAGTGGCTCAGTGGTTGAGTGTCTGCCTTTGGCTCAAGTCATGATCCTGGGGTCCTGGGATTGAGTCCTGCATCAGACTCCTGGCAGGGAGCCTGCTTTTCCCTCTGCCTGTGTCTCTGACTTTCTCTGTGTGTCTAAATAAATAAATAAATGAATAAATAAATAAATAAAATCTTTAAAAAATACATTTCTCAACCCAAAAAAGTACCAATCATCTTTATAAGGTTGACAGAATAAAATGTGAAAATCACCTATAGCCTTTGCCCAGAAAATTCTTATATTGTTATTTATAACTTTGAGGGATTCTCCAACACCCATCTTTGGGGCCTTTTGCCAAAAATCATCAGACCTGACCTTATATTGCTGAGAATGAGAAGCACACATGCTTTGCCTTTCCCACTAGGGCTTTGCTACCTGGAGGCTCTAACTTGGTCGAGGGGCAAGCATCAGACTCATTCCTTCAGGTCTTCTTATTGAAACAGATGGGCAGTAAATGAACAAAGGAAAGCTATTGTGTCAATGAAAGGTCAATCAAAGCTCAGGTCTTCAGAGCCAGCAAAAGGAAGAGAAAATGTATTCTTAATAATTTTTGTTACTAATATTAGATGTGTAACTGACTTTCAGTGTCAAAATTTGTACATTGTACAAATTGAACATTTGTAATTACATTGGGTTTTTTTTTCTTATGCTGATAACAAGCCCATCGCATTTTATAACATCTATTCATCTTTTAATGTTTTGTGTAGGTGTATGACAGCTAATAGGAAGAGTTTAGTGCCCCCTTTTAAAGTCATAAATGTTTTCCTTGCACATAATTCTATTATAGGACTTTCATATTTTATATCATCTCTCTACATGTTGTCTTCCCCACTGACTTGTAAGCTTTTTGTTTTTTTAAGTAAGCTCCACCCCCAGTGTGGAGCTCAATGAGGGGCTTGAACTCATAACCCTGAGATCAAGACTTGAGCTGAGATCAAGAATCAAGACACTTAACCGACTGAGTCACCAGGGCACCCCTTATAAATGTATGTTTCATAATATTTATCTTCTTATCCCAAGAGGGATAAGAGGTAGTAGATATTCAATGAGCATTTTGATGAATCTATGAGTGAATAAATAAGCTAAATCTTTCCGAATATCCTCTACCTTCTTACATTAAAAAAATCCCTGGGTCTCTTCCCCCATGCTTTCTCTCCAAATAACTCCTTTTATGGCAGTACCATTGATCCCACAGAGTTTAACCACATTGTCTTTAATCTCAGATTTTTTTCTCTATTGTGATTGCTTTCCTGTAATCCCAAATTGTTTTCTCCTTTTTCTTAGAGGTAAAGTCTGAAGTGTATGTCATTCTGAAGATCCCTGGGAGTGCTATTTGGTATTTTGAGCCATTCTATCAGTGGAGTATAACAGTGGAGTATGTTGTCAATATTAATTGGTTTCTCTGATAAGTTCCTGCTGTGTAATTCAGTGCAGGAAATGGAAATCATAAACCAGTTGTACATTTTCAAAAATATCGACAAAATATTGGACAGTTTTATACTCAACTCCGACATTCATTTGTATCCCTTGCCACCTGGATAGTAATAATCTTAAAAGTATATAGTTTCCACCATTATTCTGCTGGAAACTTGGTGTCTGGCCCATTTCAATTTATTATTCAAATACAGATTGTAGCTGCCAAATTTTGTGTATGACTTATAGCTAATGTTGCAAATAATGTTTATTTTCATTTTATTAAGCTGCTTCACATGTACTATGAGGAGGTTTAGTGTGACAATGGAATACAGAGCCCTGTCATTCATAGTGAAAAGAGAGATGTTGTTTGATTCAACCTGTCTGTGTTCATCACCAATTATCATGACCCAACCTTCCAGGATTACCCCAGCTTTACTCGGATGTACACATCATCCTCCTGCGTTAGTAGAATTGGCTCTAAGCACTCCAGGTAGACCACCAATATCATGAGCTGTTTGTCTGGGAGTGGACTGAGATGATTTTGTGTAGTACAATTTTCATACGGAACCACCAATCTGGGATGTTGCTACTCCTTGTCAAAGATAGATTTCTCACTATTCCCACTATCCTGCCAGAAATGTACTTGTTACATTTGCCATCTCACTTGACAAACAAAAATACCTCATTTGAATAAGATTGGTGTTGTATACAGTAAAATGACAGGAAAGGGGAAGTTGAAAAACAAATAAAAACAAAACTAAGCAGTTTGGATCTACAGTAGCAAAACCTCCCCTACTTTAGCACTTTTTCCTTTCTGCAAAATAAACAATCAAAACACTCAAAACTAAATATATTGAGAGTTGTCACATCTTCCTGGTAGAAATATAATATCCCAGTTACAGATGATACTTCATCCTCACCTCAGAAACAAAAGTATTTTTTAAAGTTGAATAAGTAAGTTTTAAAGGGGAAAAATATGGCCAGCTTCCAAATTCCTATATATAAAAAAAGACAGAGAGACTTCTCCCAGACTTCCCTGTTAAGGGGATTACTCCTTGTTTATTAATTGTTCTTCATGTAGGGAGTAACTTTCTCTCCCTTCCTTTCTCCTTTCCTTCCAACAAATATTTTTTGAGCATCTAGTATTAGCATATGGTAGCCACTGTGCAACACATGGTCTCTTGCTTCATTTTACATAGTAGAGATTCCCAGGATAATTTGTCATAAATCTGGAACAGAACATTTAGGAAAATACTACTTATCCATGGCAAAACTGCTATGTTCACACTTATTAAAAACATATATGGAAAAAATATGGATAAAGGACAGGATAGACTATACCTCAAACGGATCTGAAATTTATTTTTGTTTTTGTTTAACGATTTTACCTATTTATTTGAGAGAGAGAGCTCAGAATGAGAGAGAGCATGAGCAGGAGGAGGGGCAGAAGGAGAAGCAGACTTCCTGCTGAATGGGGAGCCTACCTGGTGCTGGATCCCAGGATGCTGGGATCATGACCTGAGCCAAAGGCAGATGCTTAACCAGCTGAGCCACTCAGGCGCCCCTGGTTTTGAAATTTGAAACAAACCTTTGAAATAACGCAATCAAAAGAAATATGGAAATTAAAGCAAAATACCCCATTTAACACATATTAAGTAGGAAATCTTCCATATATAATACATATACTAGTGAATATGAGGGATTATAAAATTGTCTTAATTTCTGTTATGAGGGTGGAAAAATAAGCAAAAATCTTTTTAGGAAAAAATGATCAAACTGGTGAAGAAAAATTAAGGGCTCATTGCTGTAATTCCATGCATTGAAATTTACCTCAAGTGAAAACAATGAAAAGAAAAAAGTGATTATGTGTATCAAGATGTTGAATGGGGTTTTGCTTATTATACTAAAACATTAAAATGTAGTCCGAATGTCCATTAATGAGGAAAGGTTAAGTCAATTATACTTTAATAGGATGGAGTAATTTACAAATGATAAATGGTTATGAATATGTTTCTATTTAAAATGTATATGTAGGCAGTACATAAAAAATAAAAGAATGTGACATCTTGGGATGGCAGGACTATGGGTGACTTTTAAAAATCCTTTAATTACTGTTTTAATGTTTTTATGGGCTATGTAATGGGCTCACTTTTTATAATCATAATTTGTCTTGACTATTCAGGGATCAAACTAATGTGTCTTCTGTTTTTCATTTCCTTTAATCAAGGTAAAATTTACATACAGCAAAATTTATCCCTTTATTGTAGAGTTCTGAGAGTTTTGAAAAAAGCATACAGTCAAGAAACCACAACCAAAATCCGGATATTGAGCAAAATATAGAAAAAGTTCCATCCTCCAAAATTCAACTATGCCCCTGATAGTCAACCACTAACTACCCTATCACCAGCTTTGGCTTTTATTCCCTCATAATTTTGCCTCTAAGAGGGATGTGATATAAGTGTATATAAGTGTATATAAGAATATAAGATATTCTAATTATACAATATGTAGCTTTTGGACTGTGGCTTATTTCACTCACCCTAAAGCATTTGAGATTTTATAAAGCTGTTGTGATTATCAGTGACTCTTTCTTATTACTGATTGGCTTCCTGTTGTATAAATATACCACCATTATTTTAACTGTTCCCCAGTGGAGGGATATTTGGATTGGTTCCAGTTTGGGACAATTATAAGTAAAGTGGCTACATAAACACATAAGCATTTATATGTAAGTTTTCTTTCTTTCTTTTTTTAATTTTGATTGACATTTTAGTTGAGGTAGTATTAAATTCACAAGCATATGTATGAAATAATACAGAGAGATGTTTGTTTCCCCTAATGGCAATGTTTTGCAAGACTATAGTATAGCAGGACAACCAGTAGATTGACAATGATTCTGGGTCCTATTTAAATCTTTTATTTTGGGGCAGCCCGGGTGGCTCAGTGGTTTAGTGCCGCCTTCAGCCCAGGGCCTGATTCTGGAGACCAGGGATCAAGTCCCATGTCAGGCTCCCTGCATGGAGCCTGCTTCTCCCTCTGCCTGTGTCTCTGCCTCTCTCTCTCTCTCTCTCTCTCTCTCTGTGTGTGTGTGTCTTTCATGAATAAATAAATAAAATTTAAAAACAAATAAACCTTTTATTTTAGCAAGCAGTTGCCCTGTTAGGTTTACCATGCAGGTCCTGGCCTATCGTGGGCTGTGTTTCCAAAGACAGTGTCATCCATACAGCCTGTGCCATGTTCCGTTTCTTGATTAACCTGTTGCCAGGGATTCTTGCCAGTTCCTTCCTACTGGTGCTGCTTCTGGAGGTGGAAGAGCTTTCCCCCCACCGGGTAGGTCACCAGGTATCCCTGGATGGACAGAGGGATCTCAAGGCCCTGGCCCTGGACCAGGCTATTTGAATGTGACTGGTGCTCTTTTGACTAGTCTGCATGCCTACTCCATGATTTATAGGTTTTTGTGTGAAAATAGGTTTTCATGTCTCTTGGGTAAATAAATACCAAGGAGTAAGATTGCCGGGTCACATGGTAAGTGTGTTTATTTTATAAGAATCTAGCAAAATGTTTTCCAAAGTGATGTGCTATTTTTGCATTCCTACCAGAAATATATTGAGAGTTCTGGTGGCTCTACATCCTCCCTAGCACACTTTGTATTCATTTTAATTTAGCCCTTACAATATAAGCATAGTGGTATCTTATTTTGTTTTTAATTTGTACTTCCCTATTTGCTGATGATATTAAGTATTCAAAGTGCTTGTTTCACATCTTTTTTATCTTCTTTGGTGAAATTCCTGTTCAGATCTCTTCCCCATTTCTTACAATTCTATTCTTTTTATTTACTTCTGAGAGTTCACAGTATAATTCGGATGTAAGCTCGTTATCAGTGGTTTACAAATATTCTATTGTATAGCTTGCCATTTTTTTAACTAAAAAAGATTTATTTAGAAAGAATGCACAAGCAGGGAGAAGGGCACAAAAAGAGGGAGAGAGAGAATCTCAAGTAGACTACTCGTTAAGCGGGAAGCCTACCAGGGTTCTCCATCCCACCACCCCAGATCACCACCCTAGCTGAAATCAAGAGTCTGATGCCCAACAGACTGAGCCACACAGGCGTCCCTATAGCTTGTCTTTTCATTGTTTAATCTTGTATTTTGAAAAGCTGATGTTTTAAGTTTTGAAGAAGTCCAATCTATCAATCTCTTCTTTAATGGATCATTTCTATGACCAGTTTATGTTTAATTTTTATATAAGGCAACATGTATGAATGAAGGTTCTTATGCTTATGGATATCTGACCTATCCAGCACCATTTGTTGAAAAGATTATCCTTTATCCACTGAATTTCCTTGCATGTTTATTGAAAATCAATTGAATATCCAGTTGACTTTTGGACAATCTGGGTTTGAACTGCATGAGTCCTGTATAGGTGAATCCCACCCCTCTGCCCCACTGCCCCCAGCCCTGCAAAAAGCTTTATTATTTCCACTTGGTCCACAGTTTATAAGAGGACCCCAGGGTGGTTAAAAAGCAGCCTAGTAGCTGTAGGGAGAGGTTCAGGGAGAAGCCCTGACACCAGGAAGATGCCAGAGGGCTCCCCCCGCAAAGGTCACTGGGTTCTGGAGGCTCCTAGTCATGCTTGAGAGTGAGTCATACTTGCCCAGCCCACCTGGGGGCCAGCCTGCAGTATTAGGTGGTCACCATCTTCTTGATGACTTCACCTCTTCATCCAGAAAGTGGTTCTCTAGGAAGTCACAGGGTCTGCCTAGGCAGAGTTTAGGGCATGCAGATCCCAAAGTGTCTGCTTCAGGTTCTTACCCAGGGTAAGACACTCTGTGGTGCCCAGGGTTTTACCCCACTTATCCTCAGATAGCTTCTGCACATTCTGGATGAGGATGCTGCTGCCACACTAGTTTTGCATTTTTGAGAGACGCTGGGAGACCCTTGGCTTCTCATCAGCCAACTCACTGAAGTGTCCCATGCCCTCCAGAGCCACATCATCATGGTGTAAATAGAAGCAGCCAAGAGAGGTAAGTGTAGAGGCCCACAGGTGTATGTTCATTAAGTGATTGATGGCAGCCTCCACCTGAGAGGAAGAATTCTGAGGAATTTGGGAGCTCATGGTTGATTGATTGGCAGTAGGAGCTAAGCTACAAAACAAAACAAAACAATGTTGGTTGGTCCTGGAGGCAGAGGATGGCTGAGACAATCGTTCCTAAATTTGCAGCTGGAAAACAGGTTAGAACAAGAGATATTTATCCATCTTGGGGATCCCCAGGCACCCTGCCTATATGAGGATTTTTTTAAAGTACTATAAATGTATTATCTCTTATGATTTTCTTAGTTTTTTTTTTTTCTCTAGCTTTGGTGTAAGAGTACAATATATAAGACACATAACATGCAAAACGTGTGCCAGTAAACTGCGTTATCGGTAAGGCTTCTGGGTCAATAGCAGGCTGTTTGTAATTAAGTTTGGGGGGGAGGTGTCAAAAGTTATATGTGGATTTTTGAATACCTGGGGGTAGCACCCATAACACCCTCCACCCTCCCTGAATTGTGCAAGGGTCAGCTGTATATGTGTAAGTCTACTTCGGTTTCTGAACTTTCATTCGGTTCCACTGGCCCACAGGTGTATCCTTTCTCCAGCAGAGAACTATCTTGACTGCTGCTGTATGTCCAGAAATCAGTTACTGTGAACCTCAAATTTTGTCCTGCTTTTTCAAAATTCTTTTGGCTAATTCAGTTTATTTTTTTTCATAAAAGCTTAAGATTGTCTTGTCATTTTCTATGAAAAACAAGCAAAAAAAAAAAAAATAACAAATGACAACAACCCTGCTGAGATAGCTAATGGTATGGTCCACGTGCACAGCTCCAGGAATAGAGGATTATTTTTCTGTTCCCTTCCTCCAACTGCAGTGGTTTTCACCAGTACTCTAAAGGCAACAGGCGTTTTCTGCATTAAGCCCAAATACTTAAGTCTTTTTCTGTGGGAAGAGTAGGTGAGAAGGGTGTGGGCAGGATTTTGTGCTTTTCCACAGCTCTTTACCTCTCTAAAACTTGTGTGGGGATGGAGGTTTCTCAGACCTCATGTCCATACCCAATGTTTGTTTTTTTTTTTTTTGTGGCGCTCATGTGAGAGGTTTTTGAAGGATTTGTGAGGAGATGTGAATGCAGCTTGTGTCTGTGGCTCCCAGGGATTCTATATTCTCATTCCTGCCCACATTTGGCCTTTAGAAATGGATTAAAAATTTCACCTGAATTTGTTCTACTGTCTTCTTTGGCAGCAGGCAAATTCTCCCCGGGGTATGCAAGTGCTCATATCTTTTTTTCTTCTTGGAAGCAACTTTTCTCCTTACATTCCAGGTCAGTTGTTTGCTCTGAGACCTTACCTCTCTGATGGGTTCAAGAAAATTTTGAATTTGTTGTCTTGCATCTGTGGTTGTTTTTGTTGTGAAAGTAGAAGCAATGTTCTTTCCAGCTTTCTGCATCTTAAACAGAAATCATAAGCCTCTCTCTAGATTCTTCTAGGATATGGCAAAATGTAGAGCAGAATTCCAGCTTTCACTTGAACGTGATTTTTTGGATTGACCTGTCCAGCCAAACTGGCAGGTTGAAATCATGAACAAAATCATAGCCACAAACACTTTATCCATTACACCGTAACACCAAGGGTAAGAGTGAGTCATATTTAGTGGTTTCAGCTGCTTTGGTCCATTGTAAATATATTTTTGAAGTGAAATTCCCTATAGAAGTGTTAGGGGATACTACTACTGACAGTTTAGCCTTAGAAACTACAATTTACTTAATCTCCCACATGTTAAAAATTTCACAGATATCAGCACTAATTGTAACAACATTACTTTCACGTAGGGGTTATGGTCCTACCTTCTGCAGATAAGCAAACTCAATTTAAGGAAGATTAAATTATATCCTCAGATAACAGAGGCAATAAGAGACAGAATCATAATTTGACTTTTAGTTCCAAAAAAGTCCTTGTTTTTCTTTCAACTTCCAAGTTTATGTAACCTCAGATTTCACTTGTATGATCATTGTTGACACTTGGATGATCCAGTGGATTTTAATATTTTTGGTTATATTTAAAACAAAACAAAAACAGCCACAAAATGAAGAAAAATTGCCATTTGCTCTTCCCTAACAAGGATTGTGAAGGGGGAGGTGTGGTTAGACTTTTATAATCAGATTTTACCTCAATGCTTAGCTATTGTTTTCCATAATAAAGCTTTATTTATCAGCAGAAGATTTACCTCTGGCAGCAGTTGGCCTATTTTCCATATTGGAATTGTTTTTAATTCTCAATTTTCAATCTGCTGAATGTGATAGAAGATTTAATGTAGATTTAACTATTGTACCAGCTTAAAAATTCATAGATAGATGTTTTTAGTGAATAGTCAGAGTGAGTTTGCCATGAAGCTAGTAAATATCTAAGCTCTGGGGTCCCTCACTGACTTCATCCCTGGCCTAATTTTGAAATTGAAATGTATTTGTAATGTATTTTTTTAGAACCTCCCTTGCCTCTTGCCCTATCTGCTCACCAATTGTATAAATTTTAGCTCCACAAAACTGATACTTTCATCCCTGGGCACAATTTTTAATCTTTCATAGTTTTTAAGTATTTTTCTACCAGTTTGGCTGAGAAAGGTTTGAGATATAGTCTTATTTTACTTCTGCTTATCATAAAGTCTCACAGGAATCAGGCTGCTCTTTAATTAAGAGGAAATAGTATTCCAGCAGCCTATCATTTGCAACAACAAAGCACTACTGAAAAATGACTTTTGGCAAATAAGTACAAAGATATCTTTTAGATAATTACCTATCTGTGTTCATTATTGAAAGCTTTGTGTTGCAAAAAAATTAAGTAAAACATCAAGAAATGTTCAGGTATATTGCTTTGGAGACAATATAGGAAATGAGGTCAAAAAAACCATCTGAATATAGAGGAATGAAAAACATAAATGAGTTGAGTAAATGTGAATGCAATAAACTATTTTTAGGTTTTATCTTTGCTGGAGGCTCTTCTTTATGACTGATAATTTTGAGAAAATATGCTGTACAATTGATCAAAACCCAATATAAAGGTAATTGTTGCACATTACTTTGGGTAATTCTCCAGAAGTGCATTTCTGACAATTTAAAAGACAGTTATGATGTACAAGACTTCAATATACAACCTTGTTTGCAAATACAATTCATTCTTGAAAACAAATTAAAATTCTTCTAAATCAGATAAGATCACCAACTTAAATTTTATATGCTGAATGAAACATGTCTGCTTTGAAAGGCAAAATCACTTTACTCACTGGGTATTGTGAATGATGAATTTTCTCCCCCTGAAAGATATTTGGTTCTATAATTTTAGTGATATTGACCATATTTAGTTGATTTTGGTGATTTATAAAACTGTAGTATTCTATTAATTTGCATTTACAAATCATCATAACATCCATTATACTCGTCGATGTAAGGATTAAAAAAAAATGTAAAATAGAATGTCCATGAAGCAAAAACATTCTGAATCAAAATTATATTAGATTATAGATCTATTGGTGGTAGGTAATGAGAGTACTTACCCTCAAAGGAAAGATTGGAGAATTATTCTAATTTGAGACTTCACCCAAACACATATGACTTTATTTAGAATTGATTATATGCAACAAATTCAGTAACATTACCTATACATCTTTAAAATGACATTGTAAGTTCTAATAACTGATGGATACTTCATGATTAATATAAGATGGCAACTTAAGCATATTAATGCATTCCCATTTGCCTAATGGAGGTATGCGCGTGTGGAGGGATGGCAGGTGGTGTGTATCTCTGTCACTCAGATGAGAGTCATTGTCCTGATGACCCTTTCAAGACTTGGGTTTCAGGTTTTAAGAAAAAAAGGATACAGATTTTTGAAATACCTCCCTTAATTAAGTGATTACATTTCAATACAAAAGTTAAAGATTTAATTGCATTATCAATCCTTCTATAGGTGGTTTAATATTGAGTTATTTAAACCCCCAAGTTCTTTGATTGATTTCAAAGTATGGATATTCCACTAAAATGGCACATAAATTATTTGCTTTGTCTTTATCCCTGAAATTAAGAGACACTTGCTAGTTCAACCAGCTCAGCTATTAAGAGTTTCTGGCTAAAAAAGCTAATCTCTAGGGTTTTCAATATCTGATTCTTAGTGTTCAACAAAATGTAGAGTGTACTTTTAGGGAACAAAACTGCATGCAAAATCATAGCTCCATGATATTCCTGGAAAAAAAAATGGTGACAGGTATGTATCTTTTTAGGAAGTTACGTACTTTATTTAAAGTATAATTTTTCCTAGTTGTTTTGATGGTTTCTTTGGGACTCTTTTGTCAGGAGAAAGGGGTTGTTGTGTTTGGAATAGGCATGCTTCAAATGCTTACATAAATTAAAAATATTAAATGAAAACCAACACTAAAAGAAAGGTAGAAGTCTGTTCTACAACAGAATAAAAACATAGTCTATTGTCACAGTCAGAAAAGCCTTCATGGTATAGCAGAGCATAAGTCCTGAAAAGTATCAGGTTTTACAAAGTCAGTAGAGGGAAACATTTTGTATAGGTTGATATGTCATGGGCTGATCTTGTGCCCTGCTGGTTTTTCAATTAATAGGTGTGTGTCGGACATAGCCTCCCTTACTTTAACATTCCTTCTCCCCACTGAGGCATTGGCTAATGAAAGAGAGGTAATATAGAAGGGAAAAAAAGGAGATCCGTGTTGAACATCAAGTCTATTCTATTGTTCTCAGTGTCCTGTGCTGAGTTTTTCTATGAACCTAAGAAATTTTGAATTTCATATGAAATAGAGAATTATGTGATAATAAAATCTGTCTTCTTTTTTTTTTTAATCCTGTCCTTTGCGATAAAGAATTTGGTTAGCCTTAGTCCCTGTTCCTGGAAAATAACCTGTAAACCATTGGAATAAATAATTTTGCTAGGTTGTTTTCCCAGTTCTTGAGGCGTAGCTTTTAAATTCTTGGACTTTCCTAAGTGCTAGGGGTGTCTTTGTTATTCATGGTGTGCTTCTTGGATAACACCTGGTCATTTATGCTAATGAGGTGACTCACAGTGAACCCCTAGATAGTTCATGTTAACAAAATGGCTCAGGATAATAGCTGGCCATATAAGAAAGACCAAACGTGATTCGAGAGTTGAGACTGAGTCATGTGCTACCAACTTGACCTCTGGGGAGGGATGCAGGGCTGGAGATTGAGTTCTGCCAAGTGGCCAATGATTCAATCAATTATGTCTACATAATGAAGCCTAAATAAAAACCCTGAATACCGAGACTCAGATGAGCTTTCCTGGTTGGCAGTACTCTGTATATTATCATACATCAGTGTGCTAGGCAGGAAATGCAACTCTAGGGACCATGACAACTTCAGTTTCTCAGACCTCATACTATACATCTTTCCCATTGGCTTGTTCTAATTTCTATCTTTTTGCAATAAAAGAACTATAATAGTATAGTGCTTTTCTCAGTTCTGTGAGTCTTTCTAGTGAATTATCAAGTCTGAGGAGATAATGAGAACACTGAATTTTTAGCCAGCTGATCAGAAGTGAACATGGCCTGGAGACCTCCAAACCTGCAGCTACTGCCTGAAATAAGGGCAGTCTGATGGAGGATTGTGCCCCTAGTCTGTGAAATTCAGCCTAATACTGGGTACCTGGTGTCAAAATTCATTACGTGCCCTGAACCCAATCTTGACTTAATAATGAGAACATAAGACCAAAGATGCATTCAATGATATAGACTTCTCGATAAAGTCTGTGAAACTGAATAAAATTCATTTAAATTTAAAAATATAATTAAAATTATGATATGAATCACACTTTGTTAGCAGGCCTTAAATTAGATATCAAAGGAATGGTTTTCATCTCAACATGTTCTCCATATATCATTCAGAAACTTCATTTAAGTCATTGGCTAGCTGTTGATTATTGTCAACGTCTGAGGGAAAGATGTCTTTTTTTTTTTTTTTTAGCAGAAAGCTCATCAAACTTCATAGAAAATGTGTTTAAAATTGAATGACAATTTACAACTGATGGATGAAGCATATGTCAATAGAGAAGATAAAAAGATAAAGAAAACATTTTAGATTTAAGAGGTGGTGATTGTGCAGCATAAATTTAGTGCTTGGATTTAAAATTAATAAGCAAATACCGAAGAACCTATTAAATAGCCTTGGGAGTTTAGTAAAGTGAAGGGGAGTGAATCAATATAATGGCCAGTACTTACTGCTTAGTAAATAAACTAGATGTTGAGGTTTTATAAATAGGTCCCTCCATCTGCCTTTTCATCGTTATTAAGGCTGAAACCCTGTGAAGTATCTCTGCAGGTTTTGTAATAGTGGATAATGTAAAACTCAGTGGGCTGGTCATTAGCAGATGTAAAATGGACCTATTCTAAAAAGACCTTTATAAATTACTATGGTATAATCACTATCTAGCTCCTAAATCCATCTTCTCAGGGGATGTGAATCGGAAATAATGATGAGTTCCACATAGTGAAGAAGCCTAGTAGATAATGGTGACAGAAAAGAATTGGCTGAGCACATGGAGAAATAACAGAATCTGGGAATATTGTACTGAATTGTAAAGGTGAGAATCTAAAATAATAATTAAAAAATGTTCCCATGAGGATGTCCTTTGTTTCTTAGGATATAAAAATAGTACATTTAGATTGATTTATCAAAACATTTACATGGGATGACCTTAGTAGTTATCTGATTTCCAAATGATACTTGTAAGTATACAAAATTATTATTTTTCTCCACCTTGAGTATGACATCACTGCTATTACAAGTGGTTTAGTATATATTATATATATATAATATATACTAAATATCCTAAATATACTAATTATATTAGTATAATATACTAATTAAATATACTATATATATTAAATTAGTATATTAGTAAATATACTAATTATATTAGAATACTAATTATATTAGTATAGTATAATACCATACTAATATACTAATATATGTAATATTTTTATTTCACAACTAGATAACCTGACTTCAAGTTTTGGATTTGGGTTCTTTAAAAATAAGATTATTCTGTTTCTCTAACAGTGGTGGATGATTGCTTCTTTCTTGTGGATTAGTGAATTTGGTATTTGGAGAGTCGAGAGCCTTAGAGTTGAGTAGCTTTTAGAGGGTTTTAGTTCATACAGTATCCCCACATGTCTTCTCTCCAGGTGGCTAACTGTAGACAGGTAGAGGTTCTGCTCGAAGATACTTAGTTAATGATGCAGGAAAAATGACCCCTTCCTTTCTTCTTCTTGGCCTTTAATATTTCCATGAGAGCACATGATTCTTGGGGTCATTTTGCAACAAGAAAGGGGAACTGTGACATAATCATAGAAAAGTAACTCATTCTGAGAGTGCTTACAATGCACTCTTGTTATATGAGAACTTTGTTTTATGGTGCTTTCCAGCTAGCGTCTTCCTAAATGATATAGCCTTCTTTCGTTCAGTGTAAATATTCTCCATGTTTAAAGCTTTGAATATCACATGGATTCTAGCTCTGACTGTATTAGTCAAGGTCCTCTGGAGAAATAGAACCAGTAAGATATATACAGAGAGCATACAGAAAGATATTTATTATGAGGGATTGGCTCACATAATTACGGAGGCTAAGAAGTTCCACCATCTGCTGTCTAAAAGGTGGAGCTCCAGAAAAGCTGGTGTTGTAGTTCCAGTTCAATTTCAGTCCTGAGAACAAGGGAGCCAATGGTGTAACCCCTTGTGTAAGTCCAAGGGCCTGAGAAATAGGAGTGCCGATGTCTGTAAGCAGAAGATAGATGTCCTAGTTCAAGTAGAGAGGTAATTTGCCCTTCTCTATCTTTTTGTTCTATTCAGAACCTCAAAGGATTAGATGAAGCTCAGCTGCATTGGTGAAGGGGATCTTCTTCAGTCTCCCAATTCAAACGCTAATTTCTCCCAGAAACATCCTTACAGACACACTCAGAAATAATGTCTAATCAGCTGAGTATCCCTTAGATTAACCATTGCATTAATTACTCTAGAATTGCTGGTTGTGGATTTCTGTTGTGAATTATGGTACCTAGAATTGAAGATTATACTCTAGACAGGATTTGATCAGTGCTGCTTGGGATTATCTTTCTATTTTTACCAATGTTCTACAGAATTACATTAGCATCCTAACCAACTCCAATAAACTGTTTCCTTTGATGTGGTTGTGAAGTAAAAAATAAACAAACATAAATAGTAACACATCAGGTCTCCATTAAACAAGCCGCCATGAGGCCAGATCTTGTCATTTTATATATTGTTTTAAGTAAGTGCATAATATTTGAAAATATTCTCTCTTCAATAATTCCAACAATACAAGGGTAAGCTGAGTAAAATAGAAAAAGTCCCTTTCATTCCCATGAGTCAAACACATATTCTTCTCAAGAAGTAACAGTTTATGGCAAGATCTTCCAGATTTTTTTCAGATTTTCAGATGCATTTATCTCTACGAGATGTAGTATGCATTTTTCGCAACTTGCTGTTCGTCACTTCCAATATATATTGGTAAATTTTCTATATTGGTGACAGCAATTGGCAGATATAGACATTTTTAGCTGTTCCATCATACTCCATAAGAATGTTTCACAGTACATTTAGCCACTTCATTAATTGGTAGATATTCCAAAGTTTTCTATTTTGTGCTATTACAGTTAAACATTGAGCGACACTATTTTCTTTGTGTTTGCAAATGGATTTTTTCTGATAGATAAATAAAAGAAAAATAATTGGGTCAAATAATTTGTGCTATTAAACTTTGAATTTATATCAGTCATAGTTCAAGTAGGAAACAGAGCTACCACAAGTATTACAGAAATAAGGGATTAATTATGGTGATTACAGCCTACGTCACTGTGGGTTAGAATTTTATTTTATAGCCAGTCAAGATTTGTCCTTCAGGAAGATGACTTTGGTTAGCAGTGTATAGAGTTAATTTGATGGAAAAATATAATAAATACATACAATAATACAAATAACACAGTAATAAAATAATCGTGTATATAAAGTACATATGAAGTATTTTAAGGCATTTGGAAAACAGAACTAGGACTTGATATTGTAAAGTTGGTAAGATTATGAGGATCTATCAGATACATCACAATGGGTAGCTGTGGCAAAAGCATTGATTTGAACAATAGGTTATATAAAAATATATGAGGTGGATTAATCAGGAGAAAAAAAAGCATAGAGCCTGGAATGCAGTGGGCATAAGTAGGAAATACAGAGTATTTCATTTTGGAAGGAGCATCGATCACTTTCAAGGAAACAATAGGATGCAAAGCTGCAGATGAGCTCATATCACGAAGAATGAGATAGGCCAGTTCTGTTCTCTGGCAGGAGTAATAGGGCTGGAGAAAGGGTAGTAGCAATGGGAATAAAGCCTGGAGCCAATTTGAGATCGCAGAGGTAGAACCTGTGGAGTTCAGCATGTGAAAGAAGTTCAAGTGTGAAGGAAGAGTCACATTTTACTATGCCTCTACTGATGCAAATTTGCCATAGCTGATAGTTGTTAGCCCATAAGTGAACATCTTAAAACATTTTAAACCATTGCCTTCTGTTTATAAGTCCACAGGCACTATTAAAATAGTTGAGCAGAAACCAAATGAGAAATAAGGGTTAAGAACTTTATCTGCTGTCCAGACATCTGTACCCTCAGCAAGCTGTCAAAAGAAACGCTGCCTTGAAAGCCAAAGTCACCCAGGGGGCTAATCAGCTTAAACACATGACAAAAGTCATAGACAATTCCAGAGTGCTAACTACGTTAACTAACAGCGCTGCCTGCCAAGGAGCTGCACATCACTGCCAAAATAAAAAGAATGGTTCCCTCTGTCGAGCTTTTGGAATTCTTTTTTTTTTTTTTTTTCCTTTTCAACTATGCTTGCAGAAGATCGTAGTAGAGAGGAACTTGAGAACACTCCATCTGGTGAGATAGCCAAGTTCACAAAGTTTGGCTGGCTTGAGTACCAAGGAAAGGTATTTAACAAGCAGGTCAATGAGTGGGAATCTGATGTTCCTTTAAAAATTGTTTTCCCAGCACCAGATCACTTTTTTGGTTTGCCTACTTTTCCATTTCTGGCAGTGTGAGGAATTAACGACTGTTAAAAAGATTACCTAAGGATCACTCTTCTTTCTGACTTCTGATCTCTCTGATGTTCATATTAAAAGCTCATAAAGGTCTTGTGTGGCTATATTCCAGTCTTATCTTTATCGGATCTTATCATGAAATTGGTAAGGAGCAAGCATGAATGGAAGTGCGCATGAGTCATTACTGTGGAGCTATTATTCCCTTGTCTTCTTGTCACTTCGTTCCCTGGTGTCACTGGTTAAATTTTGCTTCATTTGCTGCACTTCTCAGTTGACAGGAACAATGAAGTCATGACACTGTAATCTTGATTTTTCTGAACATGACATTCTGTGTTGGTGACTTTATTAGTTGCTCTATTTGGAGCACTTCATATTCGGAGGTATCTGGGTGGTTCATCTTACATCTCTATTCTTCTCTAAATTCTCAATTTGTCTTTAAAACTGTGGCTTTCACAGATCGTTCCTTTTTTGTTTAAAATTGCCTTGAAGTAATTTGTTCATTTTTACATAGGTTTGTTGATCATATTTCCAATTTATATTTCAAATCCTTATTTTTCTCAGTTTGCTGTTAGAAGATAGGCAAGAATTGTATTATGATGTCCACTATGGCCTTATGAATGCCATTCACTCATTTGTTCTCTTCTGTTTATAGGGGTTCATTTACCATTTTCTATGTACCAGGCACTATTCTGGGCACTAGAGATTCAATACCAAACAAAATAGACAAAAAGTAATCCCTTCTCTCGGGATTCTTAGTTTTTGTGGAGAGAGACACATAGGTTTTACTTATGTCAGGTGGTTGTTAAGTGCTGAAGAAGGAAGGAGTGCAGCAAGTGCCAAGAAATGTCAGGCAGGGGTTGTCATTTAAGGGGTCAGAGAAAGTCTTATTGAGAAAGATAAGGAGTTGGAGTTTCAAGGAGTTGGAAGATCAAGTCATGTGACCACAAGCTCAGAGCATGTAAGTCCAAGGGAGCCCAAATTGAGAGGCCCTGAGGAGGGGAGAGTATGTTTCAGAGAAGAGGGAGGTGAGTGTAGGTCTGTGGAGGGAAGGGAGAAGGGGTAGAAAATGACATCAGAGGGAGTGGTAGAAGGTGGGAGCAGACTGGGTTGAGCTCTGTAAGACATTGTAGGGACCTTTTTTTTTTTTTTTTTTATCGGCTAAAGAAGAAGATATTAGAAGCATGAGCATAGGAGTGACATGATGAGTTATATTTAAAAGGATCATTTTGGCTGCTGAATTGACAATAGCTATAGCTTTGCAAGGGTGGAAGCAGGAAGAGCTCTAACGTGATCTGTTCTGAGTTCACAAAATTAGTCTGTTTCTAATATTTTTGGAAACGTCATGAAATGTGATGGGTATTTTATTCAAAAGAAAGGATAGCTGAGCGACTTAGTACTTCGGACTTGGAATTAGAAATTCGCGATTGAACCATAATTCCATATAAAAATTGTGTTTTTGACCTTGGGCAAGTTGTCTAACTTCTCTCAGTCTCAATTCCGCCAATAATCTTTCCTTTTAAGAATGCATTTTGGAGATTGAATGATATGTAAAGTTCTTTGCATGGTGCCTGCAAATAAAAAGCACACATCAAATGTTGGTTGTTATTATTATTATTATTATTATTATTTTAATAATAAATTTATTTTTTACTGGTGTTCAATTTGCCAACATACAGAGTAATACCCAGTGCTCATCCCGTCAAGTGCCCCCCTCAGTGCCCGCCACCCAGTCACCCCCACGCCCCGCCCTCCTCCCCTTCCACCACCCCTAGTTCGTTTATTATTATTGCTAGTTACTTCTATTACTGTTTTCATATTATCATTTATGAAAGAATATTATATAGGGATTGCGAATATAATAGTACAGCCTTGCTAACTACTGAAAAAGACATCATGGGCCTCAGTTCAGTCAGTTACGTAAATAGTGCACTTTTCTCTTAAAGAATATTGAAGTACACAAAGGAAATCTCCTTGCCTGTAAGTTTCAAGAGCAGGATAGATTCTTATCTATCAACTGGCAGCCATTTACCATTCCTAAAGCTCTGATTCTGCTTGAAAACAGACTAATATAGCAGATTAGCCCTACAGAGCCATTTTACCTTCTCGTTGAGAAAGTGGATAATAACTTGAGTCAAGTGCCACAGAATCTCAATTTCACTCACTTAGCTCTCTGCGCCTGGCCACAATGCGGATGCATGAGTAAAAATGCATGCTTGGACAGAAAATATTTTTGTATGTATTAAAATTAAAACATATGACAGTTTAGGATTCCTGCCAAGCTGATAATGTTTGAGAGGAATAAAGTTTAGATTCAAATGCTATGTTCTCTAAGCAAGAGGAAGGGGAGAAGGAGTCTATCTGAATAATAAAGACAAAATTTAAAAAATCTGGAACTATAAAATAGTTAGGCAGTGTTATTCTGTTATTCCAATCTGTGGTTTTAGAGAAGGTGTAGAGAATATATCCCTGGCAGGCAAAGGAAGAAGTTCATGGTGTTTAGATCTAGAGCATGTTATTAGCCCAAATACTTACATTCATGAGTAGGCTACTAGAGATACTCACAACTCTTTATTTTTGGGGGTGGGGGGTGGATTATTTTCTACATGGATTGACCTAACAGTCTGTGTTACCATTTTCAAATTTAGTAAAAGTTATACTCTGTTGTTTGAATTTGACATGGAATTTGCAAAATATCTAAGTTGTAATATTCTCTATATTTTATTGATTAAACAATTGTTTTCCAAATTCTCTATATTTTATTGATAAAACAATTGTTTTCCAAATTGATCACATGTTTTACTATGAGAAGAAAAGGTCCTCTCTTCATAAGGAATTTATCATCTAGTAGGGGTTTACCATCTAGAAAAGAGACAGATACATATGAATTTCTACTTCAGTGTGCTGAGTGCTAAAATAGAGGTGTGGGCAAAGGACTTTGGGACTATCTAGAAGATATAACAATATATAATATATAATTGGGCAAGCAGGAACAGAATTGTAAAATAATTACTTTGTACAATTCTGCGAGTTTGCACTTCATTTTTTTAGGCAAGCAGATCCAAAAGAAGAGACAAAGGTAACAAAAATATTATTTGCTTCTTTAAAAAAAAATATTTAGGGAAGCCTGGGTGGCTCAGCGGTTGAGCATCTGCCTTTGGCTCAGGGCGTGATCCTGGAGTACCAGGATCGAGTCCCATGTCGGGCTCCCTGCATGGAGCCTGCTTCTCCTTCCTCCTGTGTCTCTGCCCCTCTCTCTCTCTGTGTGTGTGTGTGTGTCTCTCATGAATAAATAAATAAGAATCTTTAAAAAAAATATTTAAGATAACTGGAAGTGGCAGGATGGGGGATTGGATGAGTTCTAAGAGACACATTATTACAGAAAAGTGTAAGAAAAAAAGAACACCAGTTTTGAGGTGCTGTGAATTATAACAATGCCCTGGTTGTGAATTAAGTTTTGATGTAGCTTGCTTCATTATCTTGAAAAAAATTATCTAACCTCTACGAGTCTCTTCTTTTAGCTATATTTGGGAAATATCTTGCCTAGTTTAAAAACCTCATTGTAGGGAGCAAATTAAGTACATGTTATCTTTGTCAGGATATCAAAATCCTCTGACATCTCCGTGGTACGTATCCAGCACTGGTGAGTGGAGGCTCTGTTCCACTGTATTTGCAAAAACACTCTGACATGGGCTATTTCATCTTTTGGTAGGTGTAGCAGGCAACTTCCAAGATGGTCTGCTAGGATGGATACCTATTTTCTGATATTCATGGCATCCATTGTATAATCTGTTCCCCCTGATTAATTTGACTCTGACCAGTAGACTGTAACATTGTGGAAGGCATGCCACTCTTGCTGGATTATAAAATGTTGTGGCTTCTGTCTTATTAGAAGATTTCCTTTCTTATTGCCTTTGATGAAACAAGCTGGCTTGTGGAGAGATCCACATGGCAAAGGTGGCCTGAGGGTAGCATGAAGCCAGGGACTAGCAAGGCACTGAGTCTTGCCAACAACCACATAAGTGGGATTTACCAGCAGATCTGTCACCAGTTGAGCTCTAAGATGAGAACCCAATCCCATTTGATGTCTTTACTGTAGCCTTGTGAAAAACTCTGAAACAGAAGATTTAGCTCAGGGGGATTCTTGATCCACAGAGACTAGGAGATATAGAAATGTGTGTTGTTTAGTGCTGCAAAATTTAGGGGCAATTTGTTATGCAGCAGTAGATAACTAGTAGAGCAAGGGAGGAGATTACTGAACCTTGTGTTCTAGGACCTAAATCTTTCCACTTGGAAATGACAAAGGTCATGTCTACCTAGAACCCTTTTCCAAAACTAGTCACCAAGACCTATGTAACTGCAAGAAGGTTTGGAGATGTTGAGAGAGCCTGTAAAACATCTGGTATAAAATGCTCTCTCATTTCCAGAAAACAGGAAAGTCCCCACAGGCACTGAGTTTTTAGTGGTGTATTCTGGTACCAATCTAAACTCCATATGTAATCACTTAAGTAGGAACTTGATATAGTCACTAGCCAATGATCTTTTATCTCTTCTATTTTCAGCAAAATCATAAAGCTAATTCATTGTAAAAATTGTCGTTGTCTACATATGTAATTTAAAGTATTTTTAGGGATCCCTGGGTGGCTCAGCGGTTGAGCGTCTGCCTTTGGCTCAGGTATGATCCTGGAGTCCTGGGATCGAGTCCCACATCAGGCTCCCTGCATGGAGCCTGCTTCTCCCTCTGCCTATGTCTCTGCCTCCCTCTATCTCTGTCACTCATGAATAAATAAGTAAAATCTTTAAAAAAAAGATTTGTAGTATTTTTAAAGTTTATTCTCTTACAACACTGCTTTGCCTAACATAGTTAGGCATTTTCATCTAATTTGTAGATGTTGAACAAATCTGGGAGGATTAAAGATGCTGCTCAGATCACAGAGCCCAAACTGTGTCTTAAATTTAGGCTCTCCTCAAAATATTGTACTCTCCTCCTTATGGAGGATACATTTTTGGGCATTTTTTGAGTGGTAAATTCAACAGTGAGGTCTTCATTGGTAAGCTAACGGGATGTGTGCTTACCAAAGAAAGCCATGCTGTGGAATATTAAAACTGCTAACTTGGATGTGTGATATGACAGATGCTCTAAAATGATGGCTATTATGACTGCAATATTTAGTCAAATGTGCAGTTTTAACAGTGGCAGGGCTGCAGTAATTTATGCTTTAAAAATAGAATTAATGAAACAATATCCATAATATAAAGAGGGATCTATATATATAAAGATCATTGGCTACTGGTACACTGCTTATAAGGAGAAATCTTGGACCTTATTGCTGGACCAGACTCTATCTTGCTGTGAGACCTTTGGCTCCACACTTGATTGACTGGTACCTCGGTCAATCCAGATGGAAAAATGGGGAAAAAGCCAAAACTCACTGAAAACCAGATGCTGCATCTGAGCTGTGATTTCCTAAGTAAATGAATTACAAAACACTGTTGAGGAGAGGATGCCTTTGAAACATCCTGGCAAGACCTGGTCTTGTCTTATGTTTAAAAAATTAAAATTTAAATAAAAAATATACATATGTAAACGAGATTGTGAATTCCACATGGCAAAAATTTGAACATAATGGCAATTGTAGCTCATAGGAATGAAATTACTTTTTTTTTGTTGAGTTCCTTAGACAAATTCATTGTTTTGGGAAGGGGTAAGTTTGTACTGTTAGAAATTGTCTTTGTGGAGGTATTTAGCACGTGTTAACATATATAGAAAAAAGTAACAAGGCACTTAAAATGAATTATGTGCTATTTAATCATTGAAAAATGTATTTCCTAACAAGGAAAATAAAGCAAATAAAAAAGAAAGAAGGAAACCTATTTTTTTTTTTTTTTTTGACAGTACAACTCTGAGAATTTTTCACTCACAAACCACATAGAGGACAAAGACAAAATTCCGGTGTAAAAAAGGTCATCGACACAGGACATTAAAATCCAGCTGCTCTGATCTTTTTCATACCTGCACTGGGATTGCTATAATGTGTATCAAATGGAATTAGAGAAAAATCGTTGATGGTATTGGAAATTTGACACATGTATTTCAGGCAAGAGGAGTGGCGATACTGAAATCCCAGGTTGGGTAAAATAGGGATTGCACCTACAATTTGAATCACATAATTCCAACCAGAAATTCTCTGAGGACAAAGACAGGAAAGAATTTTGTCCTCTATGGGCTAGAGTTCCAAAATAAGCTGATATGGGAATGAGAAGCTGGTGGTAGCTGAGGAATATTTCAAGAATTTCTGAGAGATCCTAATATACTAGTTTATATACCATGATCTAGAAATTCCTAAATCACCAAAACACAATTTTTCTTCATTTCCATTCTCTTGTCATGGGAAGAATCCTTCTGATTCAAATCACAGTTAAAATCCTTTACGTACTTTGGCCTACATCAATTTATACAGATAAGTTGAATTTTGAAAATGCCAATCTGTACTATTCCCCGTGCTTTCCATAGAGTAAAAATGAATCCCATTATCATAGCTCACAAACCCACAATGGTCTCCTCCTGCCTTCTTCCTTTTTCATCTCTGACTAGACTATCTCTGCCTCTTTCTGTTCCATCCACCTGGACTACTCAATCTTTCATAATTTCCCTGGGTCACCTTTCTTCCACTGGAAACTTTTCATTCTCTACTCTTGCATAAGAAAGGATGAAGTCTTCTTCCGACGTCCTTGAGAAAGTCAGATCTCCTTTCTCAAAATCTCTCATTTTAGCACTTGGAAACACTTGCTACGGTGGTGAACTGAAATTTATTTGCATGAGTACTTAATTTAATTAATACCTTTAATCCTCCTCTAGATTCTGAGCTCTGTTTAGCTGTGTCTCCACTGTCTACTCAATGTTACTCAAAAATATTGGTTGAAAAATGAACGAATAAATGAATAGAACTATATGTAAATGGCATGTTTGAATAAAATGCAAATGGGAACATAGAATAGTAATTATACAGGTGATCTGAGAAGCCTATGATTTGGGAAGAACCTCTTTAAGAATAATTCTATTTTCAGTTGATGTAGCTAGCCCAGAAAAGGAAGCTATATTGTTTGCTTAATGGCTAAAATCTTTAGGCAGTGTTAGGGCACATTGGCTGCATTAGAAAAAACACCGTCTCTTCAAATGCTTCATGTATGTATAATGACACTATTATAGCCCATTTTCATATTCTCTCCAGACTGTGTCATGTAATGAAAGCAGAAAATGCTTCATGTTCGGTGTTCTGTTTTATGGGAATTGCTGATTGTATCTAAAACACACATGACAGTTCAGATACCAATTGTGTAATATATATAAAATACCTTCCCTCCCCAGAAGATGTAGACTGTTGCTTGAATAAGTACATGCCCCCCTTCTTAAGTCAAATAGAGTGTGGTATCCCTTTGTGACAGAGACCAAATGGCATTGATTTCCTTCCTATCCCTTGCTTTATATCCCAAAGCAAAAATGTCACCAGTCATAACCAGTGACTTGATCCCTTTGGAGAGGGGAAAGTTATTTGGAGGAATCATTCACCTTGGCTTGTGTGCATATAGGCTCTTTTGGTCAACCTAGTCTGAAGCATACATAGATGCTTAAATTTACTAAATAATTAGTCCTAACTAATGATTTTTCCTATCCTTTAAGAAGTAATACATTTATCGGGAAGTCTCCTGGATCTTGACGATCATGGTGAAATTCTGTTTTATTTTTCAGGGGTTGCATTTCCTTTCTTTTTCTAGAATTTCTCTTTCTGGTGGACCTAAGCATAGGACACAATAGCCCCAGGAATTCTTTTTCTTTGATCAATTTGTACCTGTGGCCCTCTGCTTTATAAAAGACATTCACATAATTGGATTCCAAACCCAATCCCTAGGTCTGAGATCTGTTCTTTCCCCATTAGATACTGTATATATCTCACCATGGTTAATGGTGGAGAGAGGAGCATGGAGTGGTAGTAGGACCACTGAATTGACAATCAGAAGACCTAGGTTTCATTTCTGGCTGTGGGAAGTTCACTCAGAGAAAGTACTTATTACAGGTCCTGACAAAAAAAGTAAGAAATGGATTATTGGGGCAGCCCGGATGGCTCAGCGGTTTAGCGCCACCTTCAGCCCAGGGCCTGATCCTGGAGATCTGGGATCGAGTCCCAAATTGGGTTCCCTGCATGGAGCCTGCTTCTCCCTCTGCCCCCCTCTCTCTTTCTCTCTCTCTCTGTGTATCTCATGAATAAATAAATAAAATCTTAAAAAAAGAAATGGATTATTATTAGCGTACATGAGTATCACTTTATTTGCCAGTATGATGACCAATTTTACTTCAATGACTGAAATGCTTTTAAGTCTTGCCAATAAATCAAGGAACCTGTGGGTGATAAGTGACTGGTGCTGAGTATTGATAACTAGAGAACTTACAGATTACCATCAGATAGTATATAGGGTGAAATATTCTTCAGTCGGCTCAAGGTGATTTTGAAAACCAATAACAACATGAACAAAAGAGAATTATTTTGCTCATAGACAAATTAAATTAGCTGACAAAATTTAACCTGGTATACAGCTAAATGCTAGAATAGGAGAGAGATAAAAAAATGAGTAACTACATATACATAGTTGCCAATTACATGCAACGAGTGCTGCTTTGATCATTCTGTCATTTTTTTTTTTACAGCCATTCTGCTGGGCATGTGTTTCTTCATAAAAAATCCTCTTCACCTTTGGTGTTCTAGCCACCCTGGTCTTCTTTAAGTTCCTCAAAGGCATATTGCTCCTTTGGTGCTTTTCCACACGCTAATCTCCCCTGCCAGGAAAATCTCTCTCTTACTCGTCATTGTTCTCTCTACCTAATTAAATCCTACTCACCTTTTACATCTGGGCTAAAATGTCACTTTCCCTAGAAAGCCTTTTCATATGACCCCAGACAAGATTGGATCTCCTTATCCTGGGCTTATGGCTCTGTATAATTTTCCTTCATAGTAACTCCCTACCCTCCTTTTTAAAGTGTATACCAGATGATAATTTTATCACAGTCTATTTTCCACTCTCCTGTGTAAGACAGAAAGCTCCATTAAGGCAAGGACCCTATCTGTCTGGCTCACCTTATTATCCAGAGATACCCTGGACATAGGGCCCAACAGATAATTGGCACTGAATAAGCATTTCTTGAAAAACACTATGAATGAATTCCAGAATCCAAATTAATTGTTATCTGAATACCTTTTTGCTAGTCCTTTGTATAACTTCACACCATCACATAGTGGTTGAGTTTTTTAATCCTCAAACTGAAGAATAACTAAAGAATAACTAAGAGGCCATAACCATCCCACACACCAAATGGGAACTCTTCAAGAAACCAACAGTGGCTTTCTACACGAGGTCTACTGTGGTAACTTTGAATTGCTTTTGTGATTTTCCAACCTCCTCTCTTATGCCTTGAATATCTATGAAATATCAGTAATTTTTTTTTTTTGATCACAGCTGTAGGTCTGCTATTCAGAGGGGTTTATTGACTTTGCCAGATAAACCAACAATGTACAGGGGCAGAGATGAGAGGACAACTGAGGTCCCCCAGTGTTCATATTGTTAATTTATGCAACCCCCAGCAGAGAAAATACTGCTTGTCAGAGCCCTACCACTGTGGCCTGAGCCAGTGTTGGAGCAGAGCCCAGAAAGCAGGGCCTCACTCTGGAGAAATTCAAGAGAAGGCAGTTCAGAGAGGGGCTACCCCCCTCCCAGGAACACCCCGAGGTAGCAAAAATCCAAGCCTGAGGCAAGGATATGGGGTCAATCCATAAATGAGAAATGAAATAAGAGGTTCAAGAATCAGAATAACTTATTAGCTGGGGTACCAAAAAAGATAGAAATGAAGAAATAAAGAAATAGGGGGTCTAAATACAGTCAGTAGGGAAAGTCAGGCAAGTTAGGTTTTGGAAAGTTTTTAAATTCAAAATTATGATTTTGTTCATTTCCTTTGGTTATCCAAGGTCTTGACCTGCCACATACCTATGCCAAGCTCAGGCTCCAAGATCTCAGCCATGTGCTAGAGCCATTGAAATAAAGAGAAATTCAAGAATATAGCTAAATCATGAAATTAGAAATTAGAATTATCAGGTTTTTTTTTCTTGTAGGCATAAACCAGCATAGAATATCAGACTGGATTCATTATATAATGATCTGTGAGAAAGAAATGGTGTAAGTTCAGAGTGAACAGGTTTTGAATTTTATAGTAAAAGTGAACTATATCACTTTTCATAAAGTCAGAATCTCAGTCACTTTTGTGATACAAATGCTCCTTTAAAAAAACTTTTAATATACTTTTATGTCTACTGTAATAAAATGAACTCCCCTCCATATCCATCTCTGACTTCAACACTCATCAGCATCCCATCATTCTGACTTCATCTGACATTTTCATTAGCTTTTCCTTTGGGATCTTTATTATGCTTAGTGCTAAGCGTGAGTGGAGGTGCCATGTGAGTAGGGGACTTCTTTCTATATTGTGCAAAATACTCCAGAGGGTTTACTGGAATGAGCATACGGCCTCTTAGATGAAGACAGGATTAAGGGATTTTCTTCAAAAGAAAGAGCCTCTGACATATTTAATCATGTGCTTTTGAAATGAGTGATGCCAGGGGCAGAAAAGCAAGAGAGTGGCTTTTGGTGAGATAATATTCTCCCTAATTAATACCAATACTATACATTTAAAATAATAATATGAATCATATCTGTTTCTAAGAATGAAGTCTGTTTCTGCAAAGCCAAACATAAAATACAAAACACAAATATAATGCTTTCTGGGTGGAAGAAAAAAAATGTGTCAATCTAGCTAATGCATGCACATATATACAGATCTGTACTGAGTCCTATAGGATATCACCATTCCAGGGAATAATTTCCATGTTTTTAAACATCTCATTTCTACTTTCCTTTGTACCTTTGCCAGTGAACACAGAGCCTGGTACATAGCAGGTGTTTTGTTAAGTGTCAGTTGAATTAATTCAGTTTGTTTTCTTGAACTGAAATTCTTTCCTTTCTCAGCTGATTTCCTCCACACTTGCCAGCCTCCTATCACTACCCTATAAATCACTAACATCGCTTGCGATTGTATTCTCTCTCCTACATAACAACGTGATGATGACAACAAGATTACCATCATCCTTTTCCCCTTGATTTGATTTGTAAAGGAAATACAGTCAATGAGGAAGTATTGACGATACAGATCCTTTGAAAAATTCCTCTCCACGTACAAAAGTCTTTGCTATGCTGGTTTGCATAACTTAACTACCTCTTAGAAGTCACATTGAGATCTGTTGTTGTGGGGCATATTGTAAGAAAGGGAGCTGTTTCAATGAGTTTGACTCGAAGTGACATTTTTCTCTTGAACATCTCTGCTGTGGTAGTGATCCTGACAAAAAAGGAGGATTATTTCTATTCTTTTTAATGAGGTACAGTGGAATAAGTTAAGGACACTAGAATATAGGAATTAAGATCATTTTCCTCTCAGATCAATCTCTGTTGTCTGAGGAGATAAATATTTGGCAAATTCGAAATAAAAGAAAGTCTCATTTATATTTATTTGATGTAGAGATTGGTACTCATATTGTCCCTCCTTCCCCTGGCCCCTTTAAGCACAAAGGCTTATTTGTTCAAATTATTTTAAAATGAATAAGATTTCTTTTAATCTACAGTAATTTATAGAAGTAGATTGCAAAATGTATGATGAAACATTTTAAAAAGAAGCTGCAAAGATAAGTGATTATTCTTGACTACAAATGCTGATCTTCTAAAAATTCAAGTATTACTGATCTTCATAAAGGAAATAATTACTTCTTTTTGGAATTATCATGACTAACTTTGCTTGAAAAATTGCTATTAGCTAGACTTTCAGGAGGCACAATTTATAAGCTACTGTAAATTAGGCCCTCTGAGATTTTTAGAGTACTTGTAAAAGATTCTGTGTTGGAAACATTAAACTTATTTCTTAAAGCTGGGAGTTTAAGTGTACTTTATGTTAAAGTATTTAAAAAATAAGAAAGAAAGCTCTTTCCTTTCCATTTTTCTTCCTTCCTTTCTGTAGATGTCACTGTAGCATAGCAAAAAGAAAGAGGACTTCTTTTCTTCTGAAAATATAGGACTTTTCCACGCAAATGAAAAAAAAAAAGTGGTGATTTGATTTATTATGCCAGGGTTGTCATATCAACAATAGGGTTTCCAAGCAACTAGCAGAATAAATTATTTTATAGATTTATTTGCTTAGCCTCATAAAATGGACCAAATGGAAGACACTTTTTTTTTCACTGTGATTATGTGGTAATTAAAAAAAGTCATTACACAGAAATTATGCATTAAATTCACATTACTAAGAAGAGTTCAAAATGAATCATATGAATGTAATCAATGCCAAAAGACTTAATGAAGATTTGCTGCTTACAAGGAAGCATTGTTGTTTCATGTTTATATTTTTTCAATAATTGGTTTCCAGGATCTACACCATGATTTGTGTAAAGTTGTTCCAAATTTACTCGTCAAAGAGGCTGATGCTTTGTCCCTCACTTTGTCCCATTTAAACACCTCACAGGATGACCTCATAGAATCCTGGCATTCATTCTATTAGATAGAATTTGTACACATCCTTAGTATTTTCTATATATGCAAATGTCCTTGCCAGTTCTTAAAAAGACTTCCAAAAAGTTACTGAACACATATTAAAAAATGAAGAATTGATTTTTTTTTTATACAATTGCCCTGGGGAGGTTGGAAACCTGTCAGACATTCACAGTCCATATTGCCCCAAACATCTTTGTGTAGTTTACAGATTTTCATTGCTATTTTTGACTGCTTATGTCTCTACTTGGGAAAAGCCTGACCTGAATGTAAGAGATCTAGTATCCACTCCACCCCATCCTCCCACCCTGTTTTCTTTTATTAGAACTTTCTCCAGGACTTTGATTTGCTGAAATTGTTGATGATATGAAAAAATAAAATGATGCCCCAAACTCCTTAGCTTAGTGGAGGGAAGTATAAACCTGAAATGCAGTCCTGGGGCAAGGTTATTTTGTGTCCATCAACCACACACCTATTTGTTGATGGAGAAAATCATTCCTATCTATAGAAAGTATCCATGTTTTCTTTGCTTTGCCAAGAATGACTTTTTCTCTCTCACTTTCTTTGGTTTCTTCTGGAAATATTATTTCTTTTAAAAACTCATAGGCTGTGCGTAGCCAAAGTATCAAGAAGAAACAGCACTTGTATTGAAAAATTACTAAGCAAACCACAACATTCAACTGGATTTTCCTATTTGAAACATTTGACAAAAATATAGCTATAATTTTCTGGGTTATATGTGGTGGGACATCTTCTCTGACCAATTCAGATGCATCTGCTCCATTATTACTAACATCTTTTATACCCTCATAGACAATTCAGAGAGTCAGCAAGTAGAAGGAAAATATTTCTCCCTTCAAATGACATTGTCCTAATATTATTATGCTTGCAATGCAGTTGCCAAGTGCTACTCTTGTATCTTAGTCCAACTTTAGACTATGGATGTTGTTTTTTTCTTCTTTTCTTTGTTATATTCAAGTCACTGTTGCCTCTGAAGAAGGAGAAATCAATTTTGAGATTCATGACAATCCTACATATACCCAGGCATTACAATAAACACCCTTCCTATACTGTGCTTGTTTTCTTTTTACCTGTCGATGCTCTACTTCATTGTTTCTGTATCTTATTTTCAATAGCATGCTCTTAGGCAAATTTTCCCTATTATCTTTCTGGAGAAGTCAATTTATTTTCATCTTTTCCTGTCACAGAAAACAAATAGGCAAATTTTCGAAAAACCATATTCAGTCTGGGCCCCATTTTTAAAAAATGTTGCTTGTAAAACCATGTCTTTGGTTTCTGAATTGAGCTTACAAGTGGTCACTTATGCTTTCCCATAAATAGATAACCTGGATCTATAATTATTTATGTGAAATAAATGGAAGATGTGAAAATACAGGAGTTTCCTTTTTTTTTTCCTTTTCCAGTATGATTTTCTTTCAGCCTTGGGGAAACCATACTGATCAATGCTTGTCAAACTTGAATATATATATATATATATACAAATATATATATATCCAATTCTCCAGGGATCTTGTTACTAGGTATATTCTGATTTGGAAGTTCTCAGGAATGTCTGGGACCTGAAAGTTGTGGTTTCTAACAAGCTCTCAGGCGATGTCCATGGTGCTGAATGCAGACCACACATTGTGTAGCAGGGCGAGAATGTTTCTACCATGCAGCTGAAGAAGCTCAGGTCTAAAGTACAGCATAGATGTCCCAAATGCCTTTTTCCAGTTTATTACTAAATCAACCTAGAACTCAAGTGTTCTAAAGCAAGAATAGATACGCATTTTCCTGTGCAGGTTGTGTGAAGAGATGGATGGATGCCAACTTTCTTGTGCTAGGAACCAGTTCCTTTTATTCTTCATTGTATAAATAGTTCCAGATTCTTTCCTCCTTATGAACGTTCCCATGTTTATTCATAATTAAAATAGGCTCAGAAGAAAATTAGAATATAATATTTTTGAAGCTCAAAGCTGTCCTTTTCCTTTAGTCTGAGAAACAGAGGTTTGGGGAAAAATAAGCAAATAGATATTCAAGTAATCACAGACTACTTGATACCAAAGGCAGCAATATTTTAACACCAGGAGTTCATTGTTATGTTTTAATATGAGCTTTTTCTTTTAATATGGGTTTTCCAATAGTAAAATAAGTTCAATAAAACAGATGGCATAAGACATTGATGGTGCAGCAATTAATTTTCTTTGATGATTCATTTTGCTGGAAGGGAAAAACCAGTAATTTAAAGGCATGAATGTTGTTCTTGATGTCACTTAAAAAAAACCCTGCCATTTTGAAAATTAAAAAGTTCTGAAGAGAAACTGCTGTTGACATCTTCCATCTTTAATAACTTCTGCTGTGACTAGGTCAATATTCCCTTATGCTTATGCTATTCAATGTGTATCCCCTTCAGAATGTTGCAGTTATTTTTAGATGAAGTATAATTTAGACGAATTCCCAATCTGGCAGTGCTACATGGATATATTAGAACTTTGCACCCACGGAATTTTGATAGTGGGCATATGTCCATTCATTCACCAGTCACCAACAATCTTAATTTTAAAAGTGAAAGTTACTAAGGGATTGAAATTTCCAAGGTGAATAATTTGTAATAGTGAATAAAAAACTCACAGATGTGGGTCATGTGGGATCATGGACAATGATGGAAGAAAAAAGAGAATTTTGGTGATTGGGAACCGAAACACACAGATGAATCTAATGAATGAGGTTCTGGTCAAAGGTGAGCTGATAGTCTTGCCGCAGTGATAAAGCAGACTGTCCAGGTAGGAACAGGGAACTAGAGAAAAGAGAAACTTCAAAACAGGGCCCCAACTGGCCTCCAACAGAACATGGTGGACCACCTTTGTTTGCCAATTACAAATGAATAGTTTTCCTAAGGCAGAGTAGGAGTCTTAACTCAAACATCAAAGAGATCGAAAATGTTCCCAGATTGTATAAGAAATTGTGTGTAGGGGTAGTTTGTCATGGAGAAATATGTAATTTTCAAGGATCTTAAGAGTGCTCATGACTACAAAAAAAATTAAAGTCCAAGGCCTTATGGTAAAATGCATTAACTCCCAGGGGATGGTAAAGACATTCTAGGGAAATCATGCAAGTGTGAATTATAGAAACGTGGAGACAATTAATTATTATTATTACCAAGGTCTATGAATATGACATTTTGCATGTTGTCCTCATAAATCTGTTGCATTCAAGAAGTAGAGCTTTTATTTACACAGCATTAATGTGGAAAAATTAAAATAGAAAGTAAAATATATTTTATGTAATTATAGCTATAACTTGCCTGATTTAGTTGGATAATTTAACAGCAAGAAAATATAGCTCTCTCTCACTTTTAATGACTCTTTCTGGACAATCTACTCTGTTTTGTTTTGCTTGGCTCAGCTCATTGTATTCATTTTTAAAAATCTTTTGTTCACTAAATATTTCTTGAAAGCTAACTACTAACTGAACATTGTTTTAAACTTGGGAAGGCAGGAAAAGCAACATTCCAGATAAGTAAAATACAGTGTTTCACCCTTGAAGCAGCTTTCAGTTTATTTATGGAATACACCATATGTTACAAAACAATATGTGGCAGAAAGTGTATAATTGTCATATTGGTGTGACGGAAATTTCAAAAGTGTAATGGTAGTTCACAGCAGTACTGGAACTCTGTGGAGTGATTCCATGAATTAATGACGAGTTATGCAAGTGGGAATGAGTACCATTTAATCCCAATGTGAACTGTGTGTTCCTTCTTTCTCTGTTGCTTGCTGATTATGTTTATTTTTTAAATTACCAAACTTCCTTACTTCTGCTTCTGAATCGGGGGAAGGGAACACCAAGGCCATACCCCTTTCTGAGGTTTTGAGTGGTGAGGGAGTTGATTGCAGACTAGATCCTTAATGGGAAGGACACCTAGAAGGCCACCATCCTCACAGAATGAAGTAGAATTAGCCACACAAGGCTTTTGTATTTCAATTTTCTCATCCACAAAGTGAAGATGTTGTTTGTAATTGGCCACATGTGTGCACACACATACATGTGTCTAGTTCAACACCATAATAAAATGCATTTTTTAAGATTTTCATTTCAGTTATGCTGAGTGGATCATTTTGTCTTTTTTGTTGATGTATTCACTTCTTCAGTCAAGAACGAACTTTTGGGTACCTATACTACTAGGTACTGGGGATATGACTAAGCCAGGTATGTCTCTGCTCAGGTAGACTTTAGTTTTAGTTAGAAAAGAGTTGATAAGAAGAACTGCTATGGAGGTGGAAAAACGGAATACTAGGTTAGAGAGCTGGGGGTGGGCACAGAGTTGGAAGATTGATGTAGATCGTTTTTTAAAAGAAATGTCACGGAAGTTGTACAGTCTTAAATAGAAGATGTTGTCTGTATTTTCATGGGGAGATCTTTGAACTAGGTGGGCATAGAGCCTTAAGCTTTAAAGTACTGAAAAAAGAATCATTTGATGAGTTGGTTAAAGTACCAGATTACTGAGCATCTTCCTGGCAAACTTCAGATCTCTGAAAATGAGGCCTAGGATTCTTGATATTTAGAAAGGAAGAAAAGAAAGAAAGAAGTTGCAGATTCTCATACAAGTGGTTCATAGACCATAGTTTGAAAAAACACTTGCTTGAAATTGTCATAGGTTTGTTACTTCTGGTGATGCTTTTTTCTAGCTTTCTACAACTCAGTGACCTTCTGAGTAATGGAGGCAAGACAGAGCAGAGCTGATCAGAGTCATTGCATAAATAATTTTTAAATTTCCAATTTGTATAATTTATGAAATATAAAACACCTTTAAATATCATTTTCCTTTGCTTTTTAGTTTGGGGTTTCCTTTACCTGTCTTTGCCTGTTCTGAGTGCCAGTATCTAACATTTTTAGGTCTACCAATGGCCATGTGTCACGGATTTGGAAAATACAGTATACACAAGAATTATTTGGGCACGCATGAACCTACAGTCACATGATATGCATTTTATCAAAGGCAGGTGTATATACCTTGAAAATTTTCAATCAAACACATAAAAATCAGTACCTAGTGAGATTCTATTCCATTAAAGAACTGTTGCATATTCTAGTCTTGGTTAAGAGATGAGTGATATTACTAATTTATAAATGGCTTGTTTTTCATTTCACACCTACCCTTTTTCTCAAGCATTCCTATATGATTTCCTCCACGGAATCTATGATTTTCTAAGAGAAGTCACTTAGAATATGTATCTTTGTCTGGGTGGAGAGAGGTCTTTTACTGGGAATTGTTGTGGACTATCACTAATTCATGATGCCAGTACTTGAGACATGAAACAGATTTTTTTTTTTTTGAAAGTTCCTATTTTCCCCCAAATGCCAAATGTCAGGAGATTTTTTTTTCTCTTTCCAAATTAACATACATGGGTGGGGTCATTCCTGCCTCCCTCTAAATCACCTCTTTTTTTCTCATCCCTCAATAGGGCCTTAGGCATTTACAGCTTTCAAGGAAGCTAATATTCGTTTATTTGCAAACCATATATGGGAGCAGGAAAGAGATGAATGTATTTACTAAAGACCTCATAAGTATAAAACAACAGAAGCAAAGATGTGGTAGAGCCTGAGGAAAGAGTCTGAGAAGGAATCCTAGATATTAGAAATGAGAGCATACGTATTTTAAAAACTGTGAATTTGTGCATCCCATCTTTGAATACATGAATTTAAAAAAAACTCTTTGCATTAGAAGAAATCTGTTTATTTTAGTGTGGTATGTAAATACTGAAAAATAAACTAAGGGAAGATAAAAATTATAAACAGTTTGGCTTTTATATTACTTCAGAGTGGGCTAGAATATTGTAAGAAAAGCATAATAGATTAAGAAAAACTGCCCATCTGGCCTCAGAAATCCCTTTTGTATACTGATAAAAAAATTATGGCAATATAAAATATATTTACTTTTTCTGAAAATCTCAGTGCACATTATTATGTTCATTGCCTTTAAGTTCAATTTAATTTTGAAATCTAGGCTTCCTACAGGCTTAGATTATGGTTGTCATGTGGGATGTTTGCCTACTAATACAACACAGTTGCTGGTGCACATTGTTCATCACAGTGGAGTTTACAGTGAATCGTTGGTGAATCAAATTACATCAGGCCTGATGGAGCAGATGATCTTCAAGACACTCAAAAGGAGACTTTTTCCCCTCCTCATAGTATTGGAGGTTTTCCTCCTGTTGAGTTATGACAGAAAGACATAGGCTCCATACTCAACAGGGAACCCAGTAGGGGGGCTTGAACTCACAGTCCTGAGATCAAGACCTGAGCTGAAATCAAGAGTTGAACTCTCAACTGACTGAGTCACCCAGGCACTCTCAGAAAGTCGTATATTAAGATCTTTGTAGTACTTATATTTGCATGGAATAATTAAAAGACAGTGTCTCTTAGATTACTCAACATTTGATGGGCAGAAATATTTCTAAGGAATTAGGGAATAAGTAACATTTATATTAAAATTGATCTCGCATTATGTACTGAATTTGTGCTAGACTTTGTTTTGGCCGACCTAAATTTATGAGAAGCAGTGATTCAAGGAGCTGGAGTTTTCTATTTCTTGAAAGTACCAGAGCAAGGAATAGTTATACATGGTTATTTCATCTCTCTCTGTTCATATCATCAAGACATTAAATACTAGTCAGGTTAGAGTCATTAATCAGAAATATAAGTACGTTCTTGGAAAAATTAAACTAGCTATCAATCCTAGTATTTTACTGCACATTAATACATTTAGTGTTTGTACTAAATGCTTTTCCCAATGTGACAGAATGAAATACTGTAATTACTAACAGCTTCCAGGAAACACATGACATAGTATTGGATAAAAAGGTAGACTATTAGTTTAAAAGATTATCTGCCTGTATAGGATCGATACGGGTGCTATCTTTCTGTTCTCATAGATAACAATGGATGATGGGATTTATACTATTCACAATGACAAAAGTGTAAAGATGACTTTAGAAAAACACCTATGTTTGGTCAGGTACAACACCAAATCATATATTCCAAATGTGAATCTCTATTAAATGGAAAAATATGGCCATAGGAAAAAGTCTATTTTGATAATCTCTGTAAGACCATTCTTTATTTTAGAAGCAGTGAGAATTGAACGTCTTTATCTAAGCATTTCCTCGTGATAAATACTGTTCTTCATTGCTCTATGAATTCTCTGTAGATTAGAACATCATACCAAATTCTTCTATACAGCAGAATGTCTCTGATTTGTCATTTAACCTGTCTAGAATTTTTTTTTCTGCTTTAAAGTAAGGCTAAAACAACATGATCTCTAAAGTCCTTTATTGCCCCAAATGGTCTAAGGTTTTTGGATAGCCACTGAAAGTATGTATGTGTGTTGGTATGTTTCCTGGTTAGAAGGGTGAATAGTGATTTTTAGAACTATTACCAAGGAGAATTTTTAAATCAGTATTTTAAAAATGCATATATTCTCCATATCACTTTATCCAAAGTTGCATAAAAACAAACATTAATAGAAACTGTGGTATTTCAAAGAGACTTCCTAAATAGAACGTATTTCCTATGGATCTTTAGAGAATTATGATGTTTATTGTACATCATTCCAAAAATCATTGTTTGTATGATCTTGATTGATTAAAAAGTCTGATTTCAAATTTTGGTAACACAATAGCATGTCTTTCCAAACTGGAAGTGTACATCACAAATTATCTGTTTTAGCAATAGTTCTGACAGGAACTCCTGTCCTGCTATCCCTGGTAGATAACCAAGGCTCAGAGAGGTTAAGGTACTGCCCATCGTCACTTAATAAATGATGTTGAGGAAATGGGGTGTCTTGGCTGCCAGATGTGATATCCATTCTCTTACCTGGACAGTCCTTCAGAGGGAGTAATTATTACCACTGAGGCAAGGGTAGATAGCACGTATAATGTTGCAAATAGAGACTGACTGGTCCAATAATTACATTCCCAACCGGGATATTTAAGTTGCCTCCATTGCTAGGAGCATAATTTGAGCAGTGGCTCTGATTGGCGAGGAAGCTACTCATTCCTGATTGAGGAAGAATGCAACTACAAATGAGACCGTTGTCTTCTGCAACTGAACAGTGTCAGACGCTGTGATCCTGGCAAACAAAACAACCCTCGAGGTCACATATGTAGATATCACACACACATAACACAGAGAGGTACAAAGGCTTTTTAAAATTGAAGCAGAATTAACACACACCGAACTATATATGTTTAGATTATATAATTTAATATGTTTTGACTTATGTATACACCCAGAAAAACATCACCACAGTAAGAATACTAAACATACTGATCACCACCGATAGTTTCTTCATCTGTCTTTGTCATTTCTCACTCTTCTTCCCTCCCTGAATATGCAACTACTGATCTACTTTCTCTCACCAAAAAATAGTTTGCATTTCTGGGAGATCATACAAATGAAATAAGAGTCTATATACTCTCTTTTTCTTTCCTTTTTTTTTCCCTTTTAAAAATCTATGTAATCATTTGAGAATCCTCTACATTGTGGTATGTATTGATAGTTCATCACTTTTTATGACTGAGTCCATTTCATGGTATGGAGACACCACAGTTTATTCATTCACCTGTTTGTGTACACTTGGATTATTTCCAGTTTTGGGATTTTTACTAATAAATCTTCTATGGACATTCATGTATATGTCTTTGTAAAGGCATATGATGTCACTTTTCTTGGGTAAAGAAATATCTAGGAGAGAAAGGATGGGTCATGAGGTAGGTAAAAGTTTAACTTTTTAAGACACTGCCAAATTATTTTCCAAAGCAATTACGTCTATGTATATTCCCATTAGCAGTATCAGTTGTTTCACATGCTTGCCAGTGTTTGTAATGTTAGTCATTCTAATATTCTAATATATATGATAATATATCTAATATTCTAATTTATTATATATAATAATTATAAATGTACATATATAAATATATAATGATAATAAATATAATATAAACAAATATAAAATAATAATAATAAATGATAATAAACACTACATTACCTAGTAGGTAGGTGATGAAATCTCATTATGGTTCTAATTTGCACTTCCCTAATGACTAATGATTTTGAGCATCTTTCCACATGCTTATTGGTCATCAATGTATCTTCTTTGGTGAAGTATTCAAATTTTTTTTTTTTTTTGTCTTAAAGAGTTGTCTTAGGTTTGATGTCTTAGAGTTCTTTATATACTCTAAAGTTCTTCATAGGTTCTAGAAAGCAGTCATTTTTTAAGGTACATGCTTTTAAAATTTGTGTTTCCTCTCTGATTTATTTCAGCCTCTTAAAAGTGGTATAGTACTATTTATCAATTACTTTCATTTGTGGTTTGTGCTTAAAATCTCTGACTCAAACTCACAAGAATTTTGTCTTATATAGTCTTTTAGAAGCTTTATTATTTTATTTTTTATTTAAGACTATGGTCAATTTTGAGATAATTTTTCATATGGTGTAAAGTATGGATCAAAGTTAAATTTATTTGCATGTGCATATCAATTATTCTCGAAACTTTTGTTGAAAAAAATTCTTTTTCCACGGAATTGCCTTTCTTTTTGTCAGAAATTTGTTGTCCATATATGCATGGTTCTATTTCTAAACGCTATTTTGTTTCTTTGATTTGTTGGACACCAAACACCTTGTGGAGAAAAACCCTTTAAAGGCTTGATATACATGGGAAGCCATTCTAGATATCTTTCTAAGTCAACTTGACTATATATAAACTTTGTTCAAACCAAAATCCTTATTTATGGCCCAATACATGAGCGTTGTATACCTGTTTTATGGATGAGTAGCCTAAAGGAAGACCTTCTTGTCCTTGAGATATTCATCAGTGCTCCTACTCTCTACATTCCTTTATGACAAAACTTGTGATTCTTCCCTATATGCTAATGTATACTCTTTTGAGCTTTTGAAATATATAAAAAGTATATAACCCTATAGAAACTATTAATTTTCTAGAGGACTTTCTTCCTGTGAAGACAATGCTTTCTTGGGAGCTGTCCTAACTGGGGCTCCAATAAACTTTTTTCTTTTTTTCTAATTTTTAGAGATTTTTAAAAAGGTTTGTTCAATGTACGTCAGCAAACCTATCTTGATGCCAATACATCACTTCTTGATTATTTGATTGGAATTATAATTTATAGTCATTTTGGGAGGAACTGCCTTTAATATTGAGTATATTAATGGAATTACTATTAAGGTACACCCCACAGGCAGGAATATTTCTCTACATTTTTACTTTCATTTTAAATTTCTCACTTATATTTTTAATTTCTCTCACCAATGTTTTGTAGTTTTCAGCATATAGATCTTTAACATATTTTGTTTTGTTTGTCCCTAAGTATTTCATGTCCCTAAGTATTTTGGTATTATTTTTTCTTTGAACTTCGACTTCAGTTGTTCATTATTATTATACAGAAATACAGATAATTTTTGTATATTGATCCTATATCTGGAAGCAGGAAGCTCAATGAACCATGCTGAACAAATATCGCTAACTCACTTATTAGTTGGAATAGCTTTTTGGAATAGTTTTTATCCATTTTTCCACACACATGAATGATCATGTTGTCTGTGAATAATGACATTTTTAATTCTCTTTATTATATAGTAGGTCTTTTATTTCTGTTTTGTGCCCTATTTCACTGGCCAGATCTGCTAGTATGATGTGGATTAGAAGTGGTGATAGCAGGCATTTCTATCTTGTTCCCACTCTACTCGTAAGGGGAATGTTTTCAGTCTTTTAGTATCAGGTGTAATGTTAGTAGTAACTTATCATGGATGCCCTTTATTAGATTGAGGAAGCTTCGTTGTATTCCTTGTTTTCTGAGGGTTTTTAACAAAAACAGGTATTGGATTTTGTCAAGCACATTTTCCAGTGGTGTCTTCAGGATTTATAACATGCATCTTTAGCTTATCACATCTACCTCAAGTCACATAGGATTTCACCTCTAACATAAACTGTATTTAGTTTCCAAGGGCTGTTGTAATAGAACACCACACATTGTGTAACTTAGAACAATAGGAAGTTCTTCTGTCACAGTTCTGGAGGACAGAAGTGCAAACCGAGGTATCAGGAGGGCCATGCTCCCCCGGATGCTCTGGTTAGAAACCTTTCTTGCCTCTCCTTAGCCTCTGCTAGTGCTGGCAATCCTTGTTATCACTTGCTTAATACTGCATCACTCCAGGTTCTGCCTCTGTTGTGATGTGACACTTTCCCAGTGTGTCTGTCTCAGTGTCTCTTCTCTCCTTAGAAGGACAGCAGTCTTATTGGATTAAGGGCCTACCCTACTCCAGGGTAATTTCATTTTATATTAATTAATTAAATCTGTAACAGACTTAATTTGAAATAAGGTCATATTCTGAAGTTCTACGAAGGACATGAAATTTTGGGGAGCCCTATCTAAGCTCATACAAGAACCTACAGTACTATACTTCCTTTTGTAGCCTATAGAACTTTGTGCAATTGTTTTCATACATTTACTTTCAGATATGTTATCTAACTGTACTATATTGTTTTTATATAAAAAATATTTTTTCCAAACATAGTATTATAATTTGATACATAGTTCATACTGTAGTTTTCTAGGCCTGCTATAACATTTTATCACAAACTGGCTGCTTAAACAATAGAAATTTGTTCTCTCATAGTTCTGGAAGTCAGAAAAATTTATAATAATTTGTCAACAATGTTGCCTCCTGCAGGCTCTTAGGGAGGATCTATTTCATGCTTCTCCTCTAGCTTCTAGTGGCTGCTGAGTCATTGGCATTCCCTGGATCCTGGTGGCATAACTCCAGTCTCTGCCTGCATCATTACATGGTCTTTTCCCCTGTGTGCCTGAAGGTCTTAAATCCTCCTCTTCTTTTTCATGTAAAGACACTAGTGATTAGATTTAAGCCCCACCCTGGATCCCAGGGTGATCCTATCTTGAGATTGTTAACTAAATTACATCTGCAAAGACCCTACTTCTAGATAAAGTAATATTCACAGGTACTAGGGGTTGGGACTTGAATACAGTTTTGGGGAGCCACTATTGACTCACTGCAATTTACAGACCATAAAACTCACCCTTCCATAACTCAGTGATTTTCAGAATAGCTACAAAGTGTGCAAATGTTAACATCTAATTCAGAACCACAGAGAGAAACCGTGTGTCCATTAGCAGTCATTTATTATTCCTTCCAAACCTGGCCCCTGGCAAGCACTATTGACTGTCTCTATGGATTTGCCTTATTCTAGATATGCCATACAGTACAATCATATGATATGTGGCTTTTTGTATTTATTTTCTGCTTAGCATAATATTTTCATATTTATCCATGTTGTAGTATGAAGCAGTTTTTTATTCCTTTTTTTATGGCTGAAAATAGTCTATTGTATGGAAATGCTACATTTTGTTTATTCTTCAGTTGATGGAAATTTAGGCTTCCACTTTTTAATTGTTACAGGAACATCTTTGTGAAAGTTTTGTGTGGATATATCCTTTCAGTTCTCTTGGGTGTTAGTGGTATTATTTTATTTTATTTTATTTTATATTTTATTTTATTTTATTTTATTTTATTTATTTTAATATTTTATTTATTTATTCATGAGAGAGAGAGAGAGAGAGGCAGAGGGAGAAGCAGGCTCCATGCAGGGAGCCGGATGTGGGACTCGATCCTGGATCTCCAGGATCACACCCTGAGCTGAAAGCAGGTGACTAACCGCTGAGCACTCAGGCATCCCTTAAAGAATTTTAAACAGTAAGAAAAATATATATATATTTTTAGATTTTGTATTGTAATAAGGGAAAGAAGCCCATATGTTTACCCATGTTTTTACTTACCACTTCTTTTTTTTTTTTTAATAATTCCTTTGTGGAGATCTATATTTCCCTCTTTTTCCATTTTCCTTCTGCTAGAAATTCTTTCTTTGACATTTCTTGTAGCGTATATCTGCTCATGATTAATACTCAGAACTCTTGTTGGTCTGGATGTCTTTATTTTGCCCTCTTTTCTGAAAAATATTTTTGTCAGTTACATAATTCTAAATTGAACATTCCCCCCACCCCCAGGCATTTTGGAGATGTTTCTCCACTATCTTTTCGCTTGCATTGTTTCTGACAAGAAATATGTTGTCATTCTTATCTTTGTTCCTCTGTATATATGTGTCTTATTTTTATGACTGTTAGGATATTTATTACTAGTTTTGAACAATTTCAGTGTGGTATATCTTATTGCAGTTTTCTTCATATTTCTTGTTCTAGAGGACCTTTGAGCTTCTTGCATCTGTGGATTTATAATTCTAATCAATTGGGAGAAATGTTAGTGTTTATTTTTTTATATGTATATTTTTATGTTACTACCTCTTTTGGCTACTCCCAATTATACATTTTTTATAAGGCTCAAAGTTGTCCCACAAACCAATGGTGCTTTTTTCTTTCTTTTTTTTTTTTAAATGAATTATAGTTGACACACAATGGTACATTAGTTTCAGGTATACAACATAGTGATTTGGGAAATCTATACATTATACTACTCTTACCACAACTCCGGCTACCATCTGTCTTTATACAATGCTGATACAATACTATGACTATATTCCCTATATTGTGCCTTTTATCCGTATGACTTATTTATTCCTTAACTGGAAGCCTGTTATCTCCTACTTCCCTTCACCCATTTTGCCCATCTCTCCACCCCATCCCCTCTTTCTTTTATCATTCATTTTTCTAGGTGTTTTATTTGAGATAGTTTCTGTTGCTATGTCTTCAAGTTCATTAATACTTTAGTCCCTCATCTAATCTTTTCTTAATCCTATCCTGACCAGTGTATTTTTCATATCAGACATCGTAGCTTTCAAATACTGACATTCAGTTTGAGTCTATTCTTTGTCTTCCATGTCTCCGCTTACCTGTTTGAATGTATAGAATACTGTGACTGTTCTAATGTCCTTGTCTGTTAATTCTAACATCCGGATCAGTTCTGGATGGTTTCAGTTGATTAATTTTTCTCACCATAGTGAGTTGCACTACTGCTTCTTTGTATGGCTGGTGATCTTTGAATGCCAGACTTTTTATGTTTTACCTCATTTTCTATTCTTATCATAGTTTTATAAATGTTCTTGAGATTTGTTCTGGGATATAGTTAAGTTACCTAGAAACAGTTTGATCCTTTTGGATTTTACTTTTAAGATGTGCTAGGCAAGATCAAAATAGTATTTAAACAGTTTGATCCTTTTGGATTTTACTTTTAAGATGTGTTAGGCAAGATCAAAACAGTATTTACTGTAGGGATCATTATTCCCCACCATTGAGGCAAGACCTTTTTGGATATTCTACAATACTTAATGAATTATGAGATTTTCCATTCTGACTGGTTGGGTCAGGCCCTATCCCTGGCCCTTTGTGACCTTCAGACATTCTGAATGCTAATCTTTAGAGGGGGTTCTTTTCCTGGCCTTGGATTGTTTCTTACCAACTTGCATGCCCAGACTCTGTTGCATACTCTAGTGGGAGCTACTCTGCATATCTCTGTGGTTCTGTTTCTCTGTGCTCTTTCCTCTCTCATATTCTGGATGTAAACTCTTGCTTCCTCCTTATTCTCAGCTTTGTCTCTTCAACTCAGGGCATCTGCTGTGTCTCCTTTTCTTGGAAGACTGTTTTAGTCAGTAAGCCAGGAGCAGTTGCAGGGCCCACTTCATTTGTTTTCTTTCAGAGGTCATCGTCCTTCATTGAAGTGCTTTGAAAGTTGTCTCACTTATTTAATCATTTTGTTTTTGTTTTTCGGGTGGAAGGGGTAAATACCATTCCTGTTGTTGTATTTTTGCTGGAGGCAAAAATCAAAGGCTTGACTTAAAAAAAAATTCACAGAATATTGTTAAATGAATCCATGTTGTTCCATATAGCACTTCATGTGTTTTTACCGTTTGCTGTATTTCATTGTATAGAAATCCTATAGTTTATTTATTTTTCAATTAAAGTTTATTTGGTTTATTTCTAGTTTTTGACTATCATAAATAATGATGCTATGAACAGAAACGCATCAGTGCCGGGTGGCTCAGTGGTTGAGCATCTGCCTTTGGCTCAGAGCGTGATCCCAGGCTTCTGGAATTGAGTCCCACATTGTGCTCCCTGCAGCGAGCCTGCTTCACCCTCTGCCTATGTCTCTGCCTCTCTCTCTGTCATCAATCAATCAATCTTTTTTAAAAAAAAGGTGCTATGAACATTTTTGTGTCTGTGACTTTGGCTACATATGTCTGCGCATGCATACACACCAATTTGGAATATTTAATTTGGATTAGAATCTTTGGTCCCTAGAATTTGGATTTGTTAAATTTTAGCCAATATTACCAAAAAATTCTATATATGTTTTCAAGAATTCACCATCCTCCTCCTCCACTCAGAAGCAATGTATCAGAGTTCTGGTTTAAGCTGTCCAACACTTGCGCATTATTGCAATTTTAAATTTTAGCCATTTTGATATGCATGTAATGGTACATAGCTGTGATTTTAATTTTCATATCCTTTATGGGTAGTGATGTCACATTTTTATATTATTGACCACTTGAACATCTTCTTTTGAGAAATGCCTGTTCAAGTCTTTTATCCATTTTATTGAATTGTCTTATTGACATATATTTTTTCTAATATGTATTATATACAAGCCCTTTGTTATTTATATATGTTGTTAATATTTTCTGCCACTTTGTTTTGTATTCTCTTTCTTAATGGTCTTTCTAGATAAACAGAAGTTCTGACAATGTGATCCAATTAATCTTTTCTAACATGAGTAGTGATAATGAAGGAAGAGATTATTACCTACTCCACATTCATGAGAATATTCTTTTATGCTACCTTCTGGAAGATTTAATGTTTATATATTACACTTAGAATGACAGTCTATCTGGAATTAATTTTTGAGCATGTTTGAAAGAAGGATCAACTTTATTTTTTTTTCTTTTACATGTGGATATACAATTGACCAAATACCATATTTCAAAAAGGTCATTTTTTTTGCCATTGCTTTTTCAATTAAATAGTGTCTTTGTCATCAAGAATCCATACATGTGTGAGTCTATTTCTGGACCCTCTTTTTTGTTCTATTGGTTTATCTGTCTTTGCAACAATACCATACATACTTTACCTTTATAGTAAAAGTCTTGATATCTGTTAAGTAAGTCCTCTGTTTCTTCTTAACATTAGTAGCTTAAAACTAAGTCATTATTTTTCATAAAAGCATCTCATAGGTGCTATGAAACTTGTTAAGGGACACCAGAGGGGCTCAGTCGTTGAGGGCCTGCCTTTGGCTTAGAGTGTGGCCCCGGGGGTCCAGGGATTGAGTCTTGCATAGGGCTCCCTGTGGGGAATCTGCTTTTCCTTTTGCCCAAGTCTCTGCTTCTTTTTCTGGGTCTCTAATGATAAAATAAATAAAAACTTTTTTTTTTTTTTAAGAAACTTGTTAAAGAAAAACTAGCATTTATGCACATAATGAAAAAAATTTTTGTTAATTCTTGAGATATTCTTCTAAACTCTGTATGTTAATCTTTGTTTCCTTTCCATCAAGAATATATCAATAAAATATTTGAACATTAAAGATTGAAGAATCATCTATTTTTGTCCCATGTTGCTCATGGCATATTATAAGTAATTAGTCTCCTTCTCAACTATTTTTAGCTTTAGCAATTTCTATTAGCATAATTTCTTATTAGAATATTCATAAGAAATATCTATTCAAGTACCTTTTGTGGGTTTAAAATCTATTATTTCAAAACTAAATGGGCTCTAAATTCTTAATCTTTGGTACTAAGTGATATATTAAGAGAATAAAGTCTTTTAGATGACTTTGCCAATTAGTATGAAATTAATAGTAATAGTAATCTCTACACCCCCACATAAAAACAAGGACATACATGGATTTACAAGCTTACATTATTATGTGGAAGTGGCTTCGAAACAAGGTTTAGTGACCTTTTTCTCAGCTTCTAACATATTCCACTGGGTGCATAGGAAATACTAACGATGAGAAAAAAGAGTGTCATATATCTGAGGAATATAAATAGAGGTGATACCACACAATGATACACTCTTAGTATGCTGCCTGATAAAAAGTCTCTGCTCAGTGCTTCATGGGTGAATTAATTTATATAAAGAGAGACAAAAGAAATTGAAAAAAGGCATATCTAGTAAGTTCCAGAGCAAAGCTTCTGGAAGACAAGAAAACCTAGAATGTATGCTGAGTAGTGAATCAAGAGTGTTGCCAAGTGGAGGGTATTATGGTGAATAAAATAAGTCAATCAGAGAAAGACAATCATCACATGGTTTCATTCATATGGGGAATATAAGAAATAGTAAAAGGGATTATAAGGGAAAGGGGAACTGAGTGGGAAAAATTAGGGAGACAAAATCTGGGAAACACACAAAGGGTTGTGGAAGGGGAGGTGGGTCGGGGGATGGGGTAACTGGGTGACGGGCACTGGGTGATGGGCACTGACGCCCACTGAGGGCACTTGATAGGATGAGCACTGGGTATTAACTATATGCTAGCAAATCAAACTTGAATAAAAACAAATGTAAAAAAATCAATTAAGGAAATTATCAAGCAGAAAAGAATCCCAAATGACAAAAATAACATTAATTTATATTTTAAGTATGCTTGCTCTGAATAAATTATTTGACAAAGGTTAAAAAAAAATATTGCCAATGAATGGAAGGGAGATTTTGAGTATGTCCCTTTAAAAAACACAAAGTTGGAAGAGGTTTTGAGACCTATTCTCAAGCTATAAATTGCTCTGCAGTGATTTTCTTACTCCTTCAAAATTTGTGTATTTGTGTTCACTTTAACCTGTTTCTGCCTGCACATGTTTGGCTAACATCGCACAGTGTGATCTACCTATGTCTCCAGGTGGCCCTGGCTCCATCACTTACTTTGGAATAGCCCTGCCAGATTCCCAAATATCATGAATTATTAACCATTTTTCCAAATCTTTCAACCAAATTACTTGCATCATACTCAACGTTCTATTATAAGGAGGAACTAGATAGGGATTCAGCTTTACATACAGGAAGATCAATAAAAGTGGACCAAACTACATCTTTGGCTACAAAAAGTTATTGTTTTAGAGTCAAGGAGGATATGATCTTAGAAACATATTCATGGGTTGTTGAATATCTTCTTATACTTAGAAAATATGACCATCTTAATCTTGTGCACACCAGGGATTTTTGTTTTTTTAAGTATGCTTCATGCCCAGAATGGAGCCCAACATGGGAGTTGAACCCACAATCCTGAGATCAAGACCGAGCTGAAATCAAGAGTCATACGATTAACTGACTGATCCAGGTGCCCCTGCACCAGGGTTTTAAATAAGACTGTGTAACTATGATTATTTTTTCCTCTAAGGAATGTATATTTTACTTTGTATATCAACTACTCAATAAATCCTTATATGTATCATATTTAAAGTGAGATATTATATTTATACACTATAGAAGTAAAGGTAATTAATTACAAGATAAACTCAGCATTAATTTTTACCCATATAATCTTATAGTAGCTAAGCAGATGTTCACTTTTTTGTTTCTTTGGGTAAACTATATTTGTTATTTTTAAAGGTTCTGATAACCATATTTACCTTGTGAAATCACATCAATGATTTTAAAGCTATTTTAGGTTTGGAAAATAACTCAGGGTAATAATATGAGTTCACAAAAATCTTATTAAGGAGTAGCCTATATATCAGTGGTTTTTAGTTTTTTTATATTATAAAGTCATATGATTTTAATTAAAAATTGATTTGCACAATGCATGATCACACTTAGAAAAATTTGCCCAGGAATATAAATGGAAAATAAAAAGGAACATATAGACATTGAAAGGGAAAAACAAAGTATCATTTACTCTCCATGTAATTTCATTAAAAAAAAGATGTCTTAATACCAAAAACACAAGACACAGTCAATTTCTAATCATATTCTTTAAGCCAACCGCTGTAAATTTCACAAAATTCTGAAATTATTAATTTTTTATCTTATTTTATCACAGATTGGTAAAAACTTACTTCTAGACCCATACTGGTTGTAAAACAGCATGTGAGGAATGGATGCTACAAGGAAAATCTTTGCATTTGGTGACAGACTATAAACAAAACTCTTCTCACTTTTGGTAAAATAAGACTGTCTGCTAAGTCAGTGATGAGTTCAGAACGCCTGAGTGTTCTAATCCAATGAAATATTATGTATTTGTTCAATATTAGCTGTGGGCTAGGTGGAAGAAATAAAGAGCAAGATCTGGGTTCTGCGCACAAGGAATGATGCAGTCTAGTTGGGAGATTGTAGCAGATTCTTGCCCCTCTGTCCTTTGCACTACCACACCTGTACATCAGGCCCAACTTGCATGTGAACCCACCGAATCCTGTCCTGTTTGCAGGGCTGGCAGGAAATGCCAAGTAACAAACATCCCCAACCTAATCTCCCCTTATCAGGAGCATTTAGTAGATCAATATTTAAACTTTTTTACCAGTGGGTAGAGTAACTCTGGATTGTGTATTTCAAGCTCTTTCCTGGGTCCCTCAAAAAATCCACTCTAGTTTCCTGCAGTGGTAACTTGCTTAATAACACAGCTTTTTTTTTTTTTTTCTTTCCTGCTTTTGCCTTTCTCAGAATTGTTACTCAATACTGCTATTTTTCATAATCTTCTCCCTAAGAAACTACTACTTGATTCTTGTCTCCAAATCTGGTTCTGGGAGAATCGATTAAGATGGAGTTATTACAAATTATGTTGTCAACTTAGAAGAAAACAAAACAACAAACACAATAAAACAACTCACTTAAATGGTGCTTAGATTTTTTTTATTGTTTTTTTGATTGCAAACAACAACAAAAGTTGACAACTGGAGACCTGGGTTTGTGCTTCAACGTTGTCATTTAATTAGCTGTGTGACTTATGGCAAGTCCATTTTTTTCCCTTTAATCTTTTTTGTTTGTTTGTTTCCATATGTCTTTAATTTTTGAAACTGTTGTAAGAACACAAGATGCCAAATTTTAACAAATTTGTTAACAAATTTTTAAGAACACAATACAGTAATGTTAACTGTCGGCACATTGTTGTACAGCAGATCTCTAGAATTTATTCATCTTGCCTACCTGAAACTTTATATCCTTTGAACAGCAACACATTCCCTGTCTCCCTTCTCCCTCAGCCCCTGGTAACTACCATTCTATTCTCTGTTTCTATGAATTTGACTATTTTAGATACCTCACGTAAGTGGAATCATGCAGTATTTGTTCTTCTGTTTCCAACTTATTTCACTTAGCATAATGTCCTTAGCAGATTCACTTAGCAGATTCATTCATGTTGTTGTATAGAGCAGAGTTTCATTCTCTTTTGAGAGTGAATATTATTCACATTCCATTGTACGTGTATGTAGCATTTTCCTTACTCATTCTTCTGTTGATGGACACTTGGATTTTTTCCATGCCTTGACTGTTACGAATAATACTACAGTGAATATGGGAGTGCAGATATCTCTTTGAGATCCTAATTTCAGCTCCTTTGGACATATACCCAGAAGTGGGATTTTTGGATCACATGGCAATTCTATTTTTTGTAGCAGCTGCATCATTTTGCATTTCCACCAAAAGTGTACGAAGTGTTCTAATTTCTCCATGTTTTCACTAACATTTCTTATCTGTTTTTTTCTCTTCTTCAGTTGTACACAGGAATAATAGAAACTTCCTCTGATATTATGATTTATTATAAACTTATATATATGGTCACTGTTTCTGGTCACAGAGCTCCTAAAACCCTTGGAATTTCCTGTGATGAGAACAATGAAGATGTCTTTCTTATATTAATGAGTGGCTAGGAAAGCACATAAGGGTGGGGGCTGGTTGCCAAGGGAACCAAGAGAACAAAGGTTGGAACTCTCAGGTTCATTTGTTTTCTGGGAAGGGAAGAGGGAATGGATGTTGAATCAATGACCCAAAGTCAATGACTTAAGCATGTGGATGTAATGTAAGAACCTAAAATGAAAGAGTTCCCAGAGCTTGTGAGGCACAGGTGGCGCACAGGTGCCAACCAACGTGTTCCCCAAACTCGATGAAGACAGAAAGAAGCTCCCTTGCTCTGTACCTCATCCTAGTATCTCTTCATCTGACTGTTGATTCAATCCTTTGATGTTCTTTGTAGTAAACTGGTAATCCAGTGAATAAACTGGTTTCCTGACTTCTGTGAGCAACTCCAGTAGATTAATGGAACCCAAGGAGGATAGGAACCTCCAGTCCAGTTAGTTAGACAGAAGCAGAAGTGATAATTTGGATTTGTAATTGGCTGTTGTAGTTGGGTTAGGAGGAGGCAGTCTTGCAGGTCTGAGCCCTTAACCTGAGGGATCTGATGTTCTCTCCATGTAGATAGTGTCAGAACCAAGTTGAATTTTAGCACAATCAACTGGTGTTAGACAACTTCTTAGTGGTGTGGGGAGAACTCCCACATGCTGGAACTGGTGATCAGTTTTACTTTCTTAAGAATTGTTAGAGATAAATAAACAGTTTGTGTGAATATAAAACGATCTTGGGGCATCTGGGTGACTCAGAGGTTGAGCATCTGCCTTTGGGTCAGGTTGTGATCCCGGGGTCCTGGGATCGAGTCTTGCATCAGGCTTCTCACAGGGAGCCTGCTTCTCCCTCTGCCTGTGTTTCTGCCTCTCTCTTTGTGTCTCCCATGAATAAATAAATAAAATCTAAAAAACAAAAAACAAAAAACAAAAACCCTCACTCCCCACTCTCCCTCTCATAATTCCTCTTCCCCAGTGCCCAGAGGCAACCACTAACAATTTCAAAATTTGGTTTTTCTTGTGAATTATCATTAATTTGATATTATGCCTACTTCTAGGCTAATCAACTCTGATCATATCTATTGTCTTCTCATCATTAAGTATGAAAAATCTGGTCTCTTCATATTGTATCTTGTACTACTCAATACATGATTTTTGATAATTATATTTTTAGTTTTAGGGTTTTTGTGGTAGTTTCATCTAATCTGTCATAAATCTGTTTCTTGGTTTATCCAATTTAGACCCAATTTAGACAGTCTTTATTGACTCCTCTAATGAAACATAAGGAAATCAGCATATTTCTCTTTCTAACTTTCCTACTTCCCATTCTAGACATTGCATTGTTTCAAAATTTAATTATCCTGTCCTTTGTCCTTTTTTCTTCAAAATATTTTAAGTGTTGTTCTAACAGAATCTGTTGACCAGAAAAAGAAAAATTCCAAAGAATGAAACTTTCTATACTATTCAGTGTCTTCTTGCCACTGATTCTTGTGCCTCATATTGAAGCGAGAGAATTAGGTGGTTTTTTTTTTTTTTTTTTTTAAGATTTTTTTTCTTTAATTTATTCAATCATGAGAGACACAGAAAGAGACAGACAGAGACAGAGGCAGAGGGAGAAGCAGGCTGAAGGCAGGGAACCCAACCTGGCATTTGATCCTGGGTCTCCAGAATCAGGCCCTGGGCTGAAGGCCACGCTAAACCACTGAGCCACCTGGGCTGCACAGAATTAGGTTTTTGTCTCACTGAGTCAAAGCACGAATCTCTCTGACAAGGGAGAGCAAATAAAGCGATAGAAGTTTATTAAGCAAGGATACAGAAAAAGCTCTCAGGAGTGAGAGGGGTCCTGACAGGGTTGCCAATGTGGGTGGGTCTCTACTGTCAGTCTTATTTAGAACTGACCAGGGAGCTTGTGGCCTTATTGTTCTTGTGATGTCTTGGTTTGAGTAAGGACTGCTGATAACATCTTTAATGACTTACTTCATTTTAGGGTCTAGTTATTCTTTGTTGGTCACAGATGACTATTATTAAAAAAAGACCCCCCCCCCAACTTCTACCACCACGACACACATACCTAGGATAGGGTCCTCTGGTCTGTTCCCTTATCGCTGGTCTCCTTACACCTCAGTATTTTTGGGATTTCTGTGAGCCTGGTCACATGGCCCCCTATCTGTCTCTCCCTACTTAGCCCTGACTGTCCCTTACTCAATATCATGCCTAATCTTGGATTCCTTGTTCTTTATTCTGAAACCTCTCTTTGAGCAATTTATTGCTACAGGGAATTTTAGGATTATTATTCATGCCTGAAAATGCTCTCATGTATACTTGATAATTTCCCTGGTCTAGAATTCTAGTGACAAGATTGATTTTATTTCTTGTTTTGAATGCTGTTAGTGGGATATATGATAAGGTCATTTAATTATTTTAAAAAATTGTACTTCTAATTATGAAGTTTTACCAGGATATTTCCTGATCTATTTTTGCTTTTGTTTATTCTCCTTATTTATTAGATCTGGGGGTAGTAGGTGGGCTTAAATCAGTCTGAATGTGTCTTTTTGGCTCTAAACATTTTTCTTAAATGACTTTAATTGAATACTTATTTTCCATTATAGATTAAATTTTTGCTGTTTGCTAGGGTTGGAGATTGAAGATGAGGTGAGAAAGGTATCTAGGAAAACATTCCTAGAGATTGATGTCCAGTAGGGAATTGAGATATATTTATCAAATATTCAAAAGCAGTTGAAAAAATACTTGGGGGATGAGATGGAAGAGAGGGAGAAAAAAATTCTCTTTTTAAATGAATTGTTTTTTTTTATATGATACTCTGGTGCTGGCTTCAGCAGGATATATACTAAAATTGAAACGATACCCTTTAAAAATGTTATGCTTCAGGAAATAAATTATCTTTAGTGTTTTATGGGCATTAAATTAAAATTTATAAAAATCTCCCTAAATTATCAGTTTCTTTTAGTATCGTGAATTGTGTTTGTTCATCTTGATCTTTCACTACTAACATGACATAATTTTCTTCAAATGTCCAGTGATCTTTTTTTTTTTTTTTTGGTCCATTATATTTATGATGATGATGCACTAGTTTGATGAGTATGTGTGAGATTTTCATATACAGCATCAATGGTTTATTTCTGTCCAATGTTTCCACTGAATGGGAGGTGACCATGGCCTTGGTGTGAGTGAATGGAGTGTGTCAATAGGCGGGTTTTCTGAAGGGTGAGGTGCAGATAGGTAGCTGGTGATCCTTCTCAGTTGTCAATTTTTTTGGTCTTGTTTACTCCTAGACATATCATCTATTCCTGCTTTATCATTTTTTAACTGCTAGCATTTCAAATATGAAGGAAATTCAGTTCAGCCTTCTTATTTTCCATGTCAGGAAACTGAGTCTTGATGAATGAATTATATAAGCTCTGGGAACAAATGGTGCAAAGCTAAGTCTAAAAATAAAGAACTGCTAATTGTAGATTATTTTTTTTAATTTTTATTTATTTATGATAGTCACACAGAAAGAGAGAGAGAGAGGCAGAGACATAGGCAGAGGGAGAAGCAGGCTCCATGCACCGGGAGCCCGATGTGGGATTCGATCCCGGGTCTCCAGGATCGCGCCCTGGTCCAAAGGCAGGCGCTAAACCGCTGCGCCACCCAGGGATCCCAAGAACTGCTAATTGTATATGCTGATATTTCCAATAATGTCAAGACTTCTCCATTTGGAAAGTATATTGTTTTCTCATTTATGCATAGCCCTCTAGGGCAGCTTGACAATAGCAAAATTGTTGCTCCAATGGCATTGGGCATTATTAAAAGCTATTTAGGCTATTTAAAATGTATTAAAGCTATTTATCTTCTGTTCAAGATGAGGAGATGTTAAGATCTATCTGGCTAGGAATCTAAGAGGCTGAATGCCAGTCTTGTTCTAGACCTGTTGTTTATTGGTCTGAGAAGTCTCAAAGGGAAATGTATAGACAGAGGATTAGTAACCATCTTCAAATTAAATATTTAGTTAGGACAATAACTTTCTGAAAGGCATTGTATTTAGGGATGCTTAAAGCCTAAAATAATTGGGACAGAAAATTCAGAGAAGCAACAGCATCTGATATAAATTCTGAAGAGGGATTTCTATACTCGTTTGTTAAATGAATTTTCAACCTTATGCCAAGTCATACTTTCTTTAGGCAGCCTTATGTAAACTTCAGCCTGAAGAACTTCAAAAAGAAAGGTTTAATGAACCTTCCATTGCTCATCCTGTCTTTTTACCCATAGGTGAGACTAATTTGCTATTTGGCGTGCGGAAGTTGAAAAGAGTTTGAGGAATAAGAAAACTTACTCTGTTTGCATTTGAAAATGAAACTAATTCAGGGCACTTCTGCAAATTGTAAAATGATGCTCTTGGTAGACATTGTAAAAAATGTCGCTAAAACCGTGAGAGAATAAAATTGACGGTTCTTTCAGAAAATTTAATTCAGTTGTTGATTCTTTAGTTATGTTTAGCTTAAAAATAAAAATAAATTTAGATGAATTTTTAGCATCTTTATAGTTAAATATGGTTAAACTAGAATAAGATGTGTTGAAAAGAGAGTCCTTCGGTGGACTACTGTGGTTCTAGAAACTGGTTCCCAATTTGCAGCAATAGACAATCTATTGCAGTTAAATACTCTACATAGTATCAATTTCTGAATGATTTACACTGTAAAAAATATCTTACAGAGACTGATTTATAGTGTCAAGTTATTAGATTAAAATGGGAGATATATCTTGCAAGATTACCAGTTATTTGACAATTGCTAAGGAAGTCTCCCTTCTGTCTTATGAGCCCATGAGTTTAGAACAAAGAGAAAATGGAGATTTTATTGGGGATGTTGCTATCCAGTCACAGACTAAGGGTTACTGGAGGGTAGGAGTGGGAGATAGGCTAAAATGGGTGGGTGATGTGCATTAAGGAGGGCATTGGATGTTGTATGTAAATTCTACACCTGAAACATATTAAACTATTGACTCGCTGAAATTCAAATAAAAATTTGAAAAAAAAAAACAAAACACTGGCTGGGAAAAAAAATCACTCTACGTTAGAGACATTTATAATTAATAACAAGTGTTGGCTTTTCGGAGCCAACTCCCTTACTTACATGGAAAAATGACACGTAGGAGCTTCTTAAATGTTTCTGTTTGCACTGAAGTTAGGGAGAGAAATGAAAACCTTCAAATCTTTTCTGTACTTTTTTTGATGTCTAACTTCTTTGGGTATAATTATCCAGTTGTCAAAGAATGTTATGATATGCTTGAGCAGAATAAAACTTTATATCCTCAGTTACATTCTAGTGACTATTCGTTGTTGTTTGAGACCCTAGAGACAGTGTGATTCTAGATGCGGCATATTGAGGTTGGCGGTGGAGTGCTTGGGATTCAAATCTCTTTTGTATTTCCTGCTAATTGTCTATGCTTCATTTTTCTTCTTAACTGCATAATAGAGACAAAGGGGTTTGTGGTTAAATGAGATAACGTATGTAAAAACTACTAGCATTACTCCTGGCAAATAATGTGCATTTAGTAAAACGTTGATTGAATTTGAGTTCATGCTGACCACCTTTATAGAACGTGGGAGACTTCCCATTGTCTCTTACGTATTTGTGAAATCTTCTCTCCACAATAGATTGACTCTCTCAAATGAAATACACTTTCTTTTTTTATTTTTTATTTTTTTTTATTTTTTGAGGTTTCTTTTTTTATTTTTTATTTTTTATTTTTATTTTTATTTTTTTTATAAATTTATTTTTTATACACTTTCATACACCCTCAGTTTCTTAGTTGATCTGTGTAACTGCCTAAGCTCAACCAAGTCTATACTGAGTATTATTTACTAGTTTATGTTATTGGGCGATGTTTTCTGCCTCTCTCCCTAAATTATAGGCATGTATGTCTTCTTTTGGAGCTTATGGTAGCATATTAGATGCAGTTAAACTGGTTGAGAACCAGTTATGCTCATATCTTCCCAAATCCTCATTCCTTCCCTTAGAATCTTAAGTAACTTCATGTTAATAGTTTGAAATTGGCCACGTTGGGAATGTTTACATCATAGAAATAAGCACATGGTACAAATCAAGATTCTAGGCTGATGGGAGTTCTCCATCCTGGAGGTGCACCATGGTTCCTCAGTCATGGGAGAGAAAAAAGCCCCTGGAAGGTTGTGTGTTACTCTTTAATGCACTAGCTTCTGCTCATAGCCCTTGTTCAGAATTAATTAAATGTCTGAGCTTAAATACAAGAAAGCAAGGGGATGATGAACAGAAGGCATGTCTTGTGTGTATTATAGTTTATGCCATGAATGATTGTTAAATGTTCTCAGTTATAGATTGTATTGCTTTTGAGACAACCATTTTGCCAATAATCAGCGATTATCTTGATGCAGTGAAATTATTTGAGACCTAGTTCATAGTTACTTCTTGGATAAAGATGGATTGGATGAAGATGGATGGTCGTATATTCTGAACTAAGGGAGATAGGTCCACTGGAATGATATTTTCCAAAGAACTTGGGAGCCTTGTGAGAAAGAACTTATCCTAAGGGAAGATGGAATAAGTCTAAAAATTTGGCCAAAAAAAGAAATCTTTGATTCCCAAAGAGGACCCTCTAGAAGAAGAGTGGGGATTTACTCCTCAGATAGGACTGCCATCAGTTTTGCCTGAACTCATGAGTGGTAGGAAGGAGGGAGAACTATCAAGGGAAGTAAATAAAAGCTTTTTTGTATGAACACCCTATGAAATATTAGGGCACAAGCTACAGGACTTTGGATTCCTGCTAAGGGAATATAATGCAGAACAGGAGAACAACATTCTACCCACCTTGCCATATAACTGTGATTATCCTTAACCTTTGGTAAAAGCAATAAAACCCCGTGTCCAGGATAATATACATGCAGATATAATTAGACACATTCAATATAGGAATTCCAGCAGCTCACGTAGCCGCATGTAGGATACCCCTGTGAATTTGCTAATGGAGCCAGCAATGCCAACTTAGGGACACCAATACCGGCAGACACTGTAGTCCTAGTACAAGTAACCGTATTATGGAGAGTAGTATCAGCCTGGGGAGTGCCGTATAGGGTATGAGAGCAGCTCCAGAGCAATTAGCTATGAGCAGGTAGGAAATAGCATTATTGGGGCCACAGAGAGAGTGATACCTTCTTAGAACTGCAGAGCCCTTTGAAGCCTCTGTTGTAGGCATTGCTTTAAGCAGTGAGATCACAGAAGAAATAGCAGAACCTGTGTTGTTGTGAGCTTTCATGTTTCACAAAACAAAATTTGAACAGAAGACCCTATAAAGATCTGTAGCACCAACTTGATAGAAATAAATGAGCTAATGTATGTCAAAGGCATATATAAATGCCTGACACATAGCAAATGCTATTTAAATGTTAGTTGCTATGTTGTTACTGTTCTTATTATTGTTATATATCCAATAGCAGCAGCATCTTATTTCTATATATTTTAGAATGAAGTTTAGCATTCTAAGAAAAATGAAGGCCAAATTAATAGGCTTCAGGGTTTAGTGCACTGTGGTTGGGCTTGAGTAAACACTAGTAATAAGGATATTCATGTAAAAGAAGTGATACTGAAGATACTGAAGTCATTTTTCTGCATGGTGTGGTGTAAAGTAGAAAATAAAAATAGAAAATGTACATCTCAGTTCTTTAAATCTAACTTTGCACATTATATGAATGCTAGCTTTCTATAAAAATTTTAAGCTATAACTAAGTTATTCATTTGAGGAGAATTTAGAAAATATAGATATTATGCTCCCCTACATGCATAAGGTGGGAGGTAATACAAGGCATACATGATTAGGCACTGAGCATGGAATGGCACAGGGGAATATATTTCAATCATCCTGAGTAAGGGATGCTGTTCCATATAATGCACACATTTTCTCTACAAATGTTACTAGTATATATGTATATATGTTCAATGCCAAGGGAATTTCAAAAGCAGCTGCACTTCCTTGCAATGCATTTCTAATATTAAGGCATTAATGGTATAGCATAGTGCAATTGCATTTTAATGCACTTTGTATTGTCAAAGGTAGTGTGATCATAAGAACAGGATAACGTGATCAGGATTAGGGTGTGTGTGTGTGTGGTGATAAGCATATTATTTGATGTCTGAAAGATACAAGTGGCTTCTGGTTGTACATCCCTATTCTATATACAGAATGCCATAGTGTATGCATTGAAAAGAAGTTTCGGGAGGGGGTGGGGATGACTGGGTGATGGGCACTGAGGGGGGCACTTGATGGGATGAGTCCTGGATGTCATTCTATATGTTGGCAAATTAAACACCAATAAAAAATAAATTTATTAAAAAAAAGAAAAGTTTCACAAAGAGAACAAATTATGTATAGGAAAATATAAATTATAAATAGGAAACGAGACTCAGAAATTTCAACTAAAAAATTAGGGAAAAAAACCTTGAAAATGTAATAAAAACTAAAGGTAAATGTAAAATAATAGAAATCAAGTAATTACTGGCATTAAATGCTAATTTGCCCAATTTATTAACATTATATATTTTTGAATTCGGAGCAAAGATTACATGAGTAATGGATGGGGTAAATCCCTTCCTTTCTTCCCCACTTTGTTCCTGGGGATATTAGTAATATTCTTATTATATTAAGCTAGGAATTAAAATGCAAAAATATTGCAAAATGATTTTTCTTTCATATTCTGAGTACAACTAAAAACACGAGTGCATTGTCTATTGTGGAGTAAATTTCTAACATTTTTATTTTGAGGTGATAATTATACGTTTGAATTCCTAATCCTAGAGTATCTCCTCTAGTTGGAATTACTTTACCTGGAGAGGAGGGAGGTAGGTGAGAGATCTTTCACATGTGATCTACTTTTTTTTTTTATTTTTGAGAAAGACTTAGTCTTTTAGTCTCTCGTACATCCAGAGATGACTGGATTACAACCGGCTGCTTATAAAAGAATCTGTGGAGGGACTCTTCCAGTGTCTGCTGAGTTCAGCTATTTTGGGTAATTGGAGAGAGTTGTGGTTCTCCCCGCCTGACCTTCTAGAATCAGTGAACCAGCATAAATACCAATATGTCGATTCCAGTGGGAAAGGAAGGAATAACTGAGGTTTTCCTTTATACATGCGGGGAGCAGATAGGCACACAGAGGCCTGGAGTGGCTGAACTTGCTGACTTCTGGTTAATTTTCTCTCCTAGGGCTGGAAGGGAGAGTACTCAAGCTTCTCTCCTGAGAAATGTTGGCCCAATTCAGACTGGCACCAGTTCGTGTAGGGAAGTACTGGCAATTTCTGGTGGGGAGAAGATGAGAAGATACGGAGGAACTGTATAGAAGTAGGTGAGCTGTCTTTGGTGGCTACAGTGTTTGTTTCAAATGCCTTCACTTGCTATTTGCAGACCTTCTCCATGGGAGTCCAGAACTCTTGTTTCTTCCTCTTTCTTCCTCCCTCTATCCACCCAACAAATGTGGCTAGTTCAGAAGTAGAAACATGCAGGCTGGCTGCAGGAATGTAGAGGAGGAAGGTGTGGCTCTATCAGCCTTTCCAAGACCTATAGTGGTTAGTTAGAAATAAACTCCTTGGGGGGCGGGGGGAGGTTGTGTAGGTAGGGAGTTAGAGGTCAGGAGAGCAGCCTGTGCTCCATAGAGACCCATAGTTGGGTCTGGTTAGATAATAATAATGTGTTTCGTACATGCATAATGCATATAAAAGTGATAAGAGAGGAGGCTCTATCTGACCTCCCCCCCGCCCCTACTTTAGGGAGTAGGGTAGACCAAACAGTGGAGCATTATGATGTACAGAGAGATTCCAGGGGGTAAGGTTTCATTGGAAGTCACAGCGCCACAGATTCAAAACAGCAACAGTAAAATCCTTGTTAGATCCAGAGTGTGGGATTCTAACTGGAGATCCAAGATCTGGATAACGTGTAGAAGGAGACTGAGAGGAGAGGAGAAGGATTAGAAGGAAGGCACCCAGGGTTTCTGAGCCCCTTTCCATCCAGCTGCCATCTTTTTTCCTACCTCAGAACCATCTCTTGCTGTATCGACTGCCTGTCATTTCCTCTACTCTTCTCTGCTACCTCCTACTCATAATCATTCACTTCCAAAGAGGACACTTCCCTTAAAACCCTTGTGGCAGTTGGATTCCTGTGTTAGGATGCTGAAGGCCTGAACTATGAAAGTGGGATAAAGAATGGGTATGTTTTTTGTTCATTTAGGAGCCAACATAGATAGGATTGGCAGCTAATTTCAAGTGAGGAATGAAAGGCAGGGTCAGCTAAAGAATTTGTGGGATCTCGTGAAAAAAGAAAACACGGGGCACATTGTTTATAAACAGTTAAGAATTTCAAATGGTGACATTGGAGCATTTGACCAAGCATGGGGCCCTTCTGTGACCAGGACCCCCATGTACCTGCACAGCTCACCTGCATGGGAAGCTGGCCCTGCTGAGAGGAGAGGGAGGGGATGAGGATTATTTTCAGCATGAGTGGTTACATGATGGTAGGTACCCAGAGGGGAGAAAATCGATCTAGAGGGAGGAACAGCCTAATGTTGAAAGTCACTGACTTGCGGCATGTGGATCAGGCAATTATTCCCTGGGCAGTGGAAAAGCTGCCTGTGCAAAATCTGCTTTTATTTTCGTCATTACCCACTTGTTCCCCCTTAGGCCTCCAGTCCACAATCCCTAGTGACTTTTGTATTTTAGGATGGGAAGGATTTTTAAGCGAAAGAATAATTAGATCTGTTTAAAAGGAGCAGAAGGTGGGACACCTTCTCAGTGGCTCAGTGGTTGAATGTCTGCCTTTGGCCCAGGGTGTGATCCCGGGGTTCTGGGATCAATCCTGCATCAGGCTCCCCTCAGAGAGCCTGCCTCTCCCGCTGCCTGTGTCTCTGCCTCACTCTCTGTGTCTCTCATGAATAAAATAAATAAAATATTTTTTAAAAAATGTAAGACCTGCTTTTGTCTACACTGAGATTACAGAGTAGGTTGTCCTAAAGACCAGGGAGGGAAGAATCAGCTTGATTTTTTTGAGTGCACCACAGACAGTAGCTCGTCTCCCAAGCTGTACCCTGGGAACTTGAAAGAGCTAATAATCCTCCAAAGGGGTCTTATTTATTGACCATTCCACTTTAGGGATTTCTATTTATTTTTACTTCAGACTCCTTCTTGTTGACTTCATTTTTGCAAGCCATTTATTTCCATAATAGTCTAAATGATATTTATTTCTGAAGTTGCATGAAAGCCAATTATGAATCCTACAATATAAAACCATCCTACACAACCCAGCTTCCTGATTTCTGACATGGGCCTTTGTGGAAAAAAAGGTGACTAGTGTTTAGCTATTGTGTTAAGCCTATTGAAAGATGACACGGATGATGGTGCTGCCGAGTGCTCTCCCATGACTCATAGACGGAGTTGCCTAGTAACTAACCCAAAATAACATTGCTGAGGCACATCAAACTCGAGAGGCATGGGCTGCTGTGAATCAGGACAAAGGTGCCTCAGTCAGCGGCTAACTTTTCTTCTCATTCATAGTTTCAATTTGGAAATTTTGTGGCCTTTGGTCAGTGATCCATAGAGTGAATAAGGACTTCTGGGTGTATAACATCAAATCTAGTGGCTTTCTCTTTTTTTTCTTTCCTGACTGTGATATAGGCTCCTTTGAAAGTTTGATCCAGTCATGAAAGATGGGGGGGATCAGCTGAAATTAAATAGAGTAATAAACCAGCTCGGCCTTCAGGGGAGACCATGAGTTTATCACATTTTTCCAGGGTTTGAAACATGTTTGGTTCCTTTTTCCTTCTTTTTTTTTTTTTTTTTTTTTTAATTACAAAAGTAAAACATGTTCAGGATTAACAAATTAAATGTAAAAGTCTAGTTATTTTATGTTCTTCCAAAAATACATATGTATTGTGATACAATTGATTTTAATAATGTTACTTTCAGTCATTTTTTACCACGTATGATTAAATAAATAAATGCTTCAACTAAAAAACAAACAAAAACCCCCAAACCAAAATACACGTATGGATGCATGCGAGTATGTGTGTTTACATGTATATTCAGTGCTGAATTCAGTAGAGAGGAAAAACAAGATGATGGAGAAAAGCTTATTGGATTTGCAAGTTAGATAATCAGTGTGATCTTTGTCTGAACAAACATGAGAGAGACCAAGAGATGGGACCTGTACATTGCTAAGAACATGGAAGTTATATATTGTGTTATTCATGGAAATTGAAAAATACAAGAAGTATTTTCTTGTCATTATTTAAAAATCTGAGAACATTATGTCATGTCTGAGCTCATTTTAAAACATTTGCATACTTGGGACACCTGGGTGGCTCAGGGGCTGAGCATCTGCCTTTGGCTTGAGGCATGATCCTGGGGTCCTGGGATCGAGTCCTACATTGGGCTCCACACGGAGCCTGCTTCTCCCTCTGCCTGTGTCTCTGCCTCTATCTCTGTGTCTCTCATAATTAAATAAATTTTAAAAAATCTTTATAAACAAAACAAAAACAAAAACACTTGCATACTAATTCTGCTTTCCGAAATTCCCTTGCCACAGTTCTATGGTGTTCATTTTCATCAGTGTGTATCTTTACTTGTTGACTCTAAGGAGTGTCTGTTTCTCCTATAGCACTTACAGAGCAGTAGCAGCTGGCTACTTATTTTCTCTTTACAGAGGAATATGTGTGTTTGTGTGTGTGTGTTGGGAGGTGAACTTCCCTCATTCACAGTGTTTTTCACAGGATCATTTAGAGACAGTTCTCTGCATTCTTTGTTTGCACATATGCTTGGCTTAAGATATGTGAGTGGTAGTAAGTAATTCTATCTAACTCCTAATTGCATTTTATTAAATGGGACATGATAATAGTTATTATGATAATTAATAATATTTAATTAAAATTAACTTAGTTAAAATTATTACAGTGATATTTAAAATGCATTTAATGGAAATAATTAATCATGTTTATTTATATATTTTCAACCAATATTTCAGCACAGAAAATAAATCCAAAATGCAGTTTAACATTTGATTGATGTCTATAATTAAAATGTAACCCCTATGTTAGGAAATTTTTTGTAGAGAACCAAAAATGCAAGTTTGTCATATTAGTGGGATTGACCAAAGGACTAGGATGTGTCCATTTCTCCAGTGCTATTTGAAAGCCCAAGTTTTCACTCTTCATTTATAGAAATTCTGGGAAAAGAGGAAATCTGAAAATCTACCCTATTAACAATTTACCGGCTTTAGTCAATAGAGACAGACATGAATGTTTTCTTCAATTTTCACTTTTCTTTTTAAAAGATATTATTTATTTTAGAGTGAGAGAAACAGCATGTGAGCGATAGGGAGAGGAAGAGAGAGAGTCTCAAGCAGATGCCTGTGGTGGGTGTAGAACCTGATGCATGGCTTGATCTCACAGCCTTGAGATCAGCTGAAATGAGCTGAAATCAAAAGTCGGTCACTTACCCGTCTGAGCCACCCAGGTGCTTCTCACTCTTATTTTCTTGATATTTCTGTTGGAAATCATGGTCAAGCTATTTAGGGCTTCAGGATTATCATCATCAGCATTTATGCGCATTTTCACTTTAGAATTTGGCTCTCATCAATATCATGCTAGGGACAATTTTAAATCATAGTAACTGCTGAAATACAGCAGTTCTGGTAAGAGATAGTGGCCATGAGATACTCTACCCAGAAGCCCCTTGAGGACATAGGTATTCATTCCTTCAGCTGCTGTTGGTATTGACAGGTGATGACTCAAAACTAAATTTGTTTCCAGTGATCACCCTCACTGGAAGGAAGCTGGCTCACTCAGGTCATGCCTCTCTCTCAGGGAAGCCAATATTCATGATTGGTACATGGGGGCAGGGGGGACCAAACCTTGGCCCCTCAACCCCATTATCAAAAAACTTTGAAGGCAATGCCAGCTTCAAAACTTGTTGTGGGATTGGCCAAGGCTTTGTGGCAGCAGCTTCCTCCCTTCTTCGAGCTCATCCTACAGGGATGTTGTTTCCCCATCCCTGATACCTCCTGCATAGAAATATGAGAGTACTAAAATCTGTTTTATATGACCTGTGATAGAGGCGTAATATTCACTTATATCAAGTCAACTTTTTTGTTATAATGTTCATTCGTTAGAGAGATAAGACAACTAAAGTTGATATAGCCCCCAGTCCCCAAGCAATGGAGCCTGTGGGTATGGGCAGAGGCCAGAGGATAATGCATATCATATAAGACACCTGCTTTTCAGGCATATAATACCCCAATACTTCTAAATTATTTTAAACAGGGCGTCACAGAATATGATTTTTGAAAAATCATTCTGGCAACCAAGGGGAGAAGGGATTAGAGACATACAGAGCTACCTATTCAGAAGATGCTTTTGTCCAGTGGAGAAATGATGGGGTTAAAAGACAGTTGATGCAGTGGAGATTGAAAGGAGAAATATAAGAGAGAGCCATACGGGCTTAGGTGGTGATTAGATGTTATGTGTGAGGGAGAGAAAGGAGAGAAAGAAGAGAGATTTCTAAAATCTGGTGGCTTAGTAAATGGTTATGTCTTTCATCGGATTGGGATAACTGGAAAAGATGTAGGCTCTAGAGAGAAGATACATTGGTTTTAGACTGGCTGAATTTCATCAAAAAGTACTTAGAATGAATGAGGTGATTTTGGATGAAAGAGATAAGTCTACTTTGACTAGTATATTAGAAATATGAAGCTTTTCTACTTGTTTTCCTTTTGTATCATACATATATGACAGAGATATATAAGTGTATATATGCATTTCCTCACTTCACATCTACCTACTTGGCAAACGTGGGCAATGTATCATTCTCCCACCATTTTGTAACCTGGCATGTAAGCACTCAGAATTGATGGCAAGAAAATTATTTTGGGATAAAATATCAGGTTTTAACGGTCTATATGAGGAAAAAAGCCATAAAATTGCATTGCTTTAAGCGAAGACTTGTGTATCTGTTAATAGACAGTGGTTTTCTCAACTTCTGAACCTCAGATGGACTTTCTTCCTCGGTTCATAAAAGCAAGTCAGATATGCCATGATAATGACTTGAGTCAACTACTTGGATATTTCTAAAAGAATTGCCAGCATGTGAATGCATCCCATCATTAGAGAAGAAGGCTGTGGAACCAGGAACTTCTCCTACCACTTCTCACACCAGAAGAATCATGCTAATAATCAAATTTGCTTGTTTTGGACGGCATAACTAGCACAGCACTATTACTGTGCAAAAACAAAAATGGCAGCAGAAAGAATCAGTTTCCTGTATTAGAAGAATTTCTTGCAAAAGGGCCTAGGCCACATAATCCAGAAGTTATATATTTTGATCCCTTCTGCTTTAGATTTTTGGACATTTGTGATCTGCCAACCTGTGGTTTTCTTTTTTAAAAACTTAAACACACACACACACAAAAAAAAACTTAAACACAAATAGGTTCTGCAAATGCTGGAAAATAGTGAAAATCATGGAGCAGCAAGAGAATTATCTTTTTTCCTGTGAGTTATGTATTTTAACTATTTTATCTTTTTTCCCTATGAATTATATATTCTATAGTCCACATCTTTTTTCACTTATCTCAATCCAATGAGCTAAATGAGTTATTTATTTTAAGAGTTATATATTTAAAAATGTGGCCCAAATGACCTTGCATATGGATTGATGCCATCTGTTCACCTGTGGATTTCTGCTTCGTGGCATAATGCCCACTTGCAGATGAATCCTGGAGTTGTATAACATAGCACGCTCCTACCTGTGCCTACTCCTCAACTGCCCTTCTGTTCCCAGAAATATTTATTTATTCAGAATTAGAGGTAACTGGGAATAACATCAAAAGAAGAGAACTCTGTTACTTGTAATTATTCATCTTCTTAGCCTCTCTAGAATTCATTTTTCTACAGAAGTGCTATAAATCCCTTTGGATCAAATGTCAAAAAAGAAGAAAAATTTCTACCTATGGAGCACAGAAGAATCACTTTATTTTTAGATGAAGAAACATGAGATAATTTCATTCAAAGTCTTTCAGAAGCTTTATAGATGACCTCTTTCAATTTTGACAAAATTGGCAAAAATCCATGTCTATTTTATTAAAAGTCATGAGGTTTGTTTGTTTTTTTGTTTGTTTTGGTGTAAAATAAATATCCAAGTGTAATTAAAGTGACTTTTTCAAGAGTAGGTGTTGAGTACCATCAAAGGAACTTTTATTAGATGAAGAGTCATTTCCTCTTCCTGAGTCCTGGAAACTAGCAGTGGGCATCTAACCAAAGGCAAAGAAAGTTAGTTGTTGTACATACAAAGCTCAGAAGGGGATAAGGACAGAACTGAGAAACCTAGAAAGTATTACTTTCTAATACATTTGGGATTTCACATAGGATTCTGAAATAGACAAAGTGTTCTTGAATTCGACCCATGGAAAGGGTTGAAAGAGGCAACAGTAACGGATGGAGAGTTGGCTCTAGGTTGGCATGCCACATCCCTGTCATTGTAAGAGTAAGATTGCACATTAATAATCTTTATGCCTTATTAATTTTACATGAATGGGAATAATTCTACCTATCTCACATGGTAGGTAACATTAGAGAAGATAGAGAAATCTCCGGGCTCATGACGAGTTCTATATACATATTCATTTCCCCTTGCATTTTTAAATCTCACTTGTTATTTGGAGGAATTCATTACTAAGTATGTATGTATTTTTGGTTCTTACTTAACCCTCTTTTTGAATCAACACAAAGAATTGTATTTTCAAATCTGATTCACATGAATGAAAAATATTGCCTGTTATTAATCTTAAGGGCAATCAGGAGACTCAGACAAAGTAGGGAGAATCTGGGACCTGGAGGACAACTTCCTATGTTCTTCTTTCCTGCATGAGACGTATGCTTGCTGGCCAAGAATAGACATGGTCTCTCAAGACACGGTCCCTCACATAGCAGAAGGATTTTAGTACTCCCCATTTTATGCTATAGCTTGTGTAACACTGCCCATGGAGCCAAGCTTTATATATCCATAGACTCCAGGTTTACTAACCACTGCACTCTGAAGCCATGGGAATCCTATAAAGAATGTTCTATGGATAAAAAACTTCCACTTAGTAAATTTCATTATTCTATTTACCTAGCAGTTTGGAAAATTGTTGGCAAGGACATTAGATTAGATGTCCTGCCTTCTTCTGTTTCCCAGAGTATCCCCTCCAGTAAAGGGAATGAACAGATCACAGCCACTTTAACTCCTTCTTCCCTATAACTTCTATTTAACCAAAGGTTAACTTTTGGCACATCGACATGCCAGTTTCCTCCAGTTCTTCCCATTGCACCTTCATGTAAACTACTAATAAGCTGATCCTTATGAAATAATGGAAAAAGCAGTAGACTAGCATTTGGGCACAGGAATCCTTGTCCTAACTTTTTGCATGCTACTAAAAAGCTTTGGTGGTGTTCAAGGATTACATAAAATAGCGATAGTTGAATAGGTATTTCTGAGTCATTTCCTTATCTGCTAAATGGGGATTTTGCTTGTTCTGTGTATTCAGATGGATTAGGGGAGTTCTATATTGACAGATATGTGGAAAAATAATAGTTTAGGAGAATTATATATTGTATACATATCTCACTTACTGTTGGATTTTCAGAGATGTGTGTTAAATAGAAATTTAATTTTTTCATGGTGAATAAAGTGTTACATGGATGTGTGTGTCTGTGTGTATAAACAGTGCTTGTTTAAAAGTATTTAAACAGTTATGAGAATTATAAAAAACAGTATAAATATTTCTTAATTTCATCTCCAGAGATAGCCATAGCTAATATCTACAGTATATCTTTCTCGTCTACTCCCTATCATATACAGACATGCACAATTTCTCACTCTTTCTCTATTTTTCTCTATATGTTTATAAATGTGATCATATTATCATTACACACTTTTGCAGCTTGCTTTTCTGTTCCTGAGCAATACTTTGTATTTATCTTTTCATGTCAATATACATTGATCTATCTCATGAATTTTAATTCCCAGGTACTCTACATTCATATTCATATGTAAACTTCAGTTAAAAAATGTCTGCACTAAATATTTGGAGTTTATATTCATACTAATTTTATAATTTGTAGTACAAACCATATTTTCACTGTAGCAGTGCTAGGACACTTTGGCTGTCATAACATCAAAGGGAACATTAACATGATGCTGTATCCATGATACATTTTATATACATGACAATAATGGCTAATAATCCTATTAAACCGGTACTATTATTGTTTTCAATTTAAAACGAGGAAAACCAAGTCGTAGAAAGGTTTAACAACTTACACAAGGTCTAAAAGCTAAAGATGTAAAAAAAAAAATAATAAAATAAATAAATAAATAAATAAATAAATAAATAAATAAATAAATAAATAAATAAAATAAAAGCTAAAGATGTGATGGAGTCTGAAGTAGAAGCTTAAATGTTACATTAAATATCAAGAAAACCAGAGTTTCTTCAAACTATATTATGTTGAAAGTTAAGTTTCAGTTCTTCCCTTCACCAAAGTTCCCTAGCATATTCAAATGAATGGTTAGGGCCTCTGGCTCCTCTTGGGACCAAAGACTTCAACCTAACCTCTTAATCATATATCTTTTTAAATTAATTGAGCTTGAGAGAGAGAGGGAAGGAAGGAGAGAGGGGCCCTTGCCAGTAAGCAAGGCACATTTACCCTTGATTTCCAGCAGTGTTGCTACTGCTTATAGTTCAACCAAATTACCAATATTTTCTGTCCACTCACAGCTCCATATGGGACAGCAGGGTCATTATGACTTTGGGTACACTTTGACTCAGCATCCAAAGTCGCATTGCTTTCTGGCTTGGGCTCTGGGGCTTTGTTAGATGGCTATCTGGGGCTTGATTTGCACAACTGTTATTTTTTAAAAGCAGTTCGCCTTAAAATCTGAAGCATTTTCTTTTCTATTGTCATGAGAACATATCTTAAATGACTCCCTTGTTTTAACATAAGGGCTAGGAAACTTTTTTAGGGTGGCGAGACCGACAGCACACATTTATCTAGATTTCTTGAGTCAGTTTTTCATTCTCCAGTGGGTCATCTTCATCTGCAGTGAAACTCAGTCTGGAGCAGTTAAGAGCTTGAATAGTATTCAATGCCTCATCTATGATGTACCATGGGATTTGTTCCAGGAAAATGTGAAGGCAAAAGCTTCTTGAAATAGTCTATATCTATTGCAAAAGTTTTACAGAACTTTTACTTTCTTTAAGTGGATTGAAGGTTAGCATGATAGACCATAGGAAGGGTTGAATCTTAGATTGCAGAGCCGTTGTAACAAGCATTACATGTTCCACCCCCACATCTCCTAAGTGAACCATTGAAGTCCTAATGATTCACCTGGTTTCATCCAAAGATGGTCATAGATTTCCCTCCTTGCACTCTTGGTTTAGGTGGGATTCCCTGTAATTGTTTTCTCTAGGCTGCCACCCAGGACAAATCAGCACTAGTTGTTACAGTGGAGTAGTTCCAGAACGAATTACCATATTGGTGAGGAAATACTGCTACCTGGACAAGAGTTAAAACAATTAGGTCAGCCATTTGGACCCATTACGTGTAGTTGACTCTTGAACCACAGGGATTTGAACTGTGGGGTTCCAGTTATATGCTGATTTTTTTTTTTAATAAATATAGTATAGTACTTTAAATACATTTTCTCTTATTCTTAATAACATTTTCTTTTCTCTAGCTTATTTTATTGTGAGAATATAGCATATAATATGTGTATAAAATATGTTAATTGATTATTAAAGGTAAGTCTTCCAGTCAATGGTAGGCTATTGGTAGTTAAGTTTTGGGGGAATGCAAAAATTATATGTGGACTTTTGACACATCCCTGCATTTTTCAAGAGTCAACTGTATTTGACTCATAATAACCTTCCCAATTTTTTCTCATTAACCAGCAATAAGTTGGAAGATCATGTATTGTCTGATTGTATGATTCGGTCAACATAGTCCCTACCAGTTCCCCTGGGCTTGTCCAAATCTCATTTATTGACTTGGAGGCCCTCATTTTTCCTTTTCTAGAAAACCACACCCTATCAGCATCTCATCTTTGTTGTTAAACCTGTCTAGAACTGGGAAGGGTCTGTTATTTGACCATAACAGCAAGCTAGCAAGTTAGCCTGCTCATGGATGCGGGCAGAAGATGTGAGCCTCCTATAGGAGATACAAAACTTTTTTTATTACTTACAATGAAAGCATTAATCAGAACATTAGCATTTTCTTGTTCCAGTCCCCTGGTGATGGGAAGAGGCACAAATGATACCTGCCCATACAGTGGTTTAAGAAATGGGAGAGGAACACTGAGCTTAGGGAACACAAAATATTTTTGGCAGCAAACCTGTCTGCCTTTTGCTACGGCTGGAGACATTAATTTTATTACACTGAATAGGACGCATTTCTGATTTTTCTCTGGAAAGAACACTATCTCTATCTTTCAAAGCTGTTCACTACACAAATATCCTTGGAAAACTATTTCAGAACAAAGACGGTCAGTGCCTCTGCTTGCAAGACATGCAGAAATGCAAGAGAATGGTAGAAAACCATCTCTCAATAGAGTTATTTTTAGCTGAGAAATTTTCTTAGGTTGAGCCTTTGGATTATTTTCTTTACCTGATGTGCTTCTTGAATTTTAAGGTGCATAGAAATCACAGGGAGATCTTGTTAGAAAACAGATTCTGATCAGTAGATGTAGTTTGGGGCCACTTTTAGCAAGCTCCCAGGTGATGTCTATGCTACTGGTTTGTGTACAACACTTTAAACATAAAGACTAAAAAAATAAAAATAAAAATAAAAAAATAAAAAATAAATAAACATAAAGACTACAGTATGCACCACAGTTCTGGAATTCTATCCTTGTCAACTATAGGCCGCTATAGAGTCCAGGCTTCAATAAGCCAACCTAGTAGACTTTTAATACTCAAGTCAGTTCACTGAATTTTGAACCTTGGATGAGCCCACTTGTCAATTAAGTTGTACCAATCAAGAATTTTATCTCATCTTGCTTCCTCCACCACTCCTGCACATGCTCTTTTTACTGCTGCCCATACAGATTGATTAATTCCTGCAGTTCTAATAGAGGCTGCTTCTTCTTGGGTCAAGTTTTATACTTCTGTATCTGGGCTATTCAGGAGTCTGATTCCTGTTATGGGTCTGAAGGCAATGAGTCAACTGTCCCAATTACAAACATTGAAAGATTTTTATTTCAGAAAATGCTGGTTCTATCACAAAGGGAGAGTAATTGGTTATATCTCAGCTGGCAAGTTTGCCTCAAGATGATTTATAATTTCAAAGTTTTCAGCCTTGTCTATGATTGCTCACATGTTTCTCTCCATGTCTCAGCATCCCATTCAATCCTTACCAGTGCTCTTATTTGACTGGATTGAGCATTTAATTAGCCCTGCAATTCTAATCATTATGATCAGGTCTTGGGCCTGATTCCAGCCATGTCTGCTTCCAGCAATAAGAGATGAAAACCTCTTCAAAGCTTTGAAAGAGGCTTTCCTATTGTCCACTTGTATTCTCTGTTGGACAGTCACACGTATTAATGTCTCCTTCCTTTCTTACTACATATTCCAGGACTTCAGAATTAGATTGTGCCACCAATTTGTAATCAATATTTGCTCATTATTATTGTAATCATTATATCAATACCGTAGCTATCTTTTCCTGCCTTGTGTATTTTATCCTAACTGTGTAAAAAAGGAAAAACCTTAGTTTTCCTCCTTTTGGGGAAAACCCAGTTCTTCTCACCTGTGTGCTTCTTCCTTCTGAGTCTCCTTGACTATTCACATAAAACACTTAACTCTGGTCGCCATGTGTGGAGGTATTTTTCCCTACACCAAACAATTTTCTGTGACATCAGCTGGGTGTCCTACAATTTAACTCAATTTTGACACTGTCTATACAGAGATAATGTCAGATATCACAGATTAGGAGCTCAGATCTGCAAGATTATCCCTACCCCCACCCCACAATACACTTAAAGATAGCAGTTTCAAGCCCGGATTATCATCTGTGCTTCTGATCAAGTAGTTATAGGTCAGAGGTTCCATGGACCCCCCTCCTTGGATTTGATTACTTTGCTAAAGTAACTCCAAAACTCTGAGAAACACTTACTTAGGTTCACAAGTTTATTAAGGAATATGATAAATGATGCCGATAAACAACCAGATGAAGAGATACATAGGGTGAGGTCTGGGGGAGTTCTGAGCTCAGGAGTTCCTGTTCATGGAATTGGGCTGTATCATCCTTCTGGTATGGGCGTGTGTGTTTGCCAACCTGAAAGCTCTCCTGGCCTTGTACTTTTGGGATTTTATGTAGGTTTTTTCACCTAGGTATGAACAATTATGAACTCCATTTCCAGCCCCTCTCCCTTTTCTGGAGGTTGGGGGATGGACAAAAATTCCATGGTTTTAAACATGGTTTGGTCTTTTTGGTAAACAGTTACCATCCAGAGGATCACCTAGAGTCACTTCAATAGAACAAAAGATGCTCCTAAAGGTTTTATTACTTAAAAATTTACAAGGATTTTAGGATCCCTGTGTCAGGGATGCAGTCAAAGACAAATATTAGAACAGGAGATGTGCCTAGTGTACTGATCACTTAGGAAATTATAAAGATTTTAGCTTTGGGGGCAGAGACCAATGTATATATTTCCTGTTATCTCACAGCTTGTATCCTCCCCAAATTCCTTTGTTGGAGCTTTTTCACCTAATGTGACTGTATTTGGAAACAAGGCCTGTGAAGAGGTGGTCAAGGTTAAATGAGGTCATAAGCCCTAACCCAATAGGGCTGGTGCCCTTACAAGAAGAGGAAAGACCACTAGAACTTAATGTCTCTCCACATGTACACATCAAGGAAAGGCCAGGTGAGCACATAACAAGAAGTGGCTGTCTACAAGACATGAAGAGAGCTATCATCAGAAGCCAACCATGTGGACTCTTTGATCATGGATTTCCAATTTCCAGAACTGTGAGAAATTTAACATCCATCCTGTAGTACTTTGTTGTGGCAGCCAAACAGGCTAAGATAGCAAGCCACCAGTGGTGGTAATTTAAATTATTTGAATTATTGTAATACTACCACCTGCCATGGATTACCCATTACTCATTTCCTTCTGCCAAAGGGATTATCCTTCTACTCCTTAATTATATAAGCAACTCAGTCCCAGGGCTTTATTTTGATAATATATTTTCTGAGGCTATGGCTCAGTTCCAATTATTCTATCAGTCAGTACTGGAAAATATATCAGATGTTAAACTCAAATTGGGTAATTTGAGGAGAGTTTAATAAAATGTCTATTTACTGTCTTCTGAGCAGGGTATTTAGAGACCCATAAGAGATGGTGCATGTCATCACTAGGCTGAAGAGATAAGAAGAGAGAATGGTTATTGGAACCTGGAAACTGAGAGTTGAGTAGGTAGGGCTGCCTGATAGGACCTGCTGGTCAAGGAACTGAGCCATCCCACACCAATCCTGTGGGGAATTTCAGAGCAGCTCACTCCTCTCCTGTCACATCTCCTCATCACTTTTTTCCCCACTTTTTTAAAGAACAACTAGTGGTTCATAGATCATTCAGGAGCCCTTCCAGCAGTAGACACAGTATTTTAGACATAAAATTACCTTTCTATCCATAGGGATAAGCATCTATGAACTTTCAGAGTAATCTATTCTTCACCTTGGATCTCAAACAACAGATCTCAAATGGGTGAAGTAGTTGGTGGAACTTTGTATGATCCCTGTGCTGGGGACACACATATTCACTTGTTAAAGGACAAAAATGGATGCAAAAGGGCAAAAACAATGTGAAATAGCTTCCATTCATTTTCCCAGGCCCCCTTCATCCTCTTCTCCATCCTATTTTATACCTGAAGGCAGAGCTATGTGATAGCTTTATGGAGAGAATGAAGAGAGGGCTGTTAGGGTACTTATATCTGGCTTCCTTTCTGTAGGGTTGCAGTAGGCTGGCTGCCATCCTCAACAGAAGGTCAAAGCTGCTGTGGACCAATCCTTTTCATATGGGTATCTCTGCTTTTGGGATTTGGAAACTGCCCCCTCATAGCCATGAGAGATTCTTGTACCCCAATTTTTACAAGTCCTACATTACTCCACTTTCCTTGGTGTTTTCTTATACTCTTGCTGCATTTTGGTAAACAGTTCCTTTATCAAATTATTTCCAATTACCCAATTTGAGAGTGCCATCTGTTTCCTGTTAAGACTCTGACGATACATCCACTGTGCTATATTGCTTCCCTGGCTCATTTGGTTCTCTCAGCAGCCCTATGAAATAGATTATTATAACCCTTTAAAGGTAAGGATATCAAGGTCATAAGAGTACATTATATAAGTACATTTCTTTCCAGCTTTATATGAATTGTTCTTTGAACAAGTTGAAATCACATAGTTTGCACAAATTGCATCCTGCTTTTTTTCTCCTACCATTTTCTCTTTGCTTGTGTCATGAAGTTTTATTCATAATTATAATTTTAAGGGCTACATGACAATCCATTTTGTGGGTGTGACGTAATCTACCAAACTGATTTTGTTATGTTGAACATTTGGATCATTTTATGTTTTTCACTGCTCTGAATAAAACTGTGATAAACATTTTTGAGGGTAGCTCGGAGTAATATGGTTTGTGCATCCAGATACATATATATTACATAATACATATGTATGCATGCTATATATGCAGATTTTTAATTGGAAATGCAATAATCATATACATGTCTATGGTATGTATTTATATACATATATGTATGTATTGTTGTACAGAGAGTTTCTTCTTACTTGCTTTTTTGGTCCATTTTTTTTTTTCCTGTAAATCTTGCTGAAGATACAGGGAAAATAGTACTATTTCTAGGCAATGAGTTTACTCCTAGAATAAATTATTCTTGGAGCTTACTTTTATTTATCTATTTTGAGCAGATTAGAAATAGTGGTAATGATAATACCTTATATTAGAACAGGACCGTAAAGTTTACGAAGCAAATCTTATATGGCCAACCAAACTTCTCTGTGTACTAGGCTGCATATCTAAGGGAAATGAAAGCATAAAGTCCAAGATTTGCCATGATGCCAGTTTGATCACCTAGATTTTGTCACTGAGTCTGGAAAATTCTATCAACTCCAGAGAGATTCTGATAAACACGAACATCTCATGGATTATATTTCCCATGATTGAGAAGAAGTCAAGTAGTCTAAGTTTGGAATCTGCATACACAGCCCCTGCTCTGTATTTACCAACTGCGCAAAAGATTTGATTTCTCCAAACTTCTGATTTTTCATCTGTAAATGAGGCTAAAAATATCTTTTTGACAGGGCTGTGGTTGAAATGAGCATTCATATTTGAAACTTATTTGTAAAGATGTTGGTAAGTGCTAATGGGCTACAGACCTACTTACTGGAAATAGCAAGGGTCTCTATCCTGGGAATTTATTGCTAGGTTATTTGTTCTTTTTCATTGGTCATTATGTAATCTAGAAGAAAAGGGGAAAAATGTGCTCCAGCTATATTACATAATTAATTCTGAAACAATTGTCATGTAGACTATTCCCTGTGTTTATTCTTTATGGTGCTAGGTGTTACTGCTAAGCCTTGACTCTGCTTTTCACTAGAATGAGTGGTGGCCTCTTTCTGAGTCTTGGAATTTCAGTTATAGTCACTTCTTTGTATTAATATTGTTCTTTCTTGCAATAGAGAAATGGCATGGGATCTTATACCACAGAATACTGGCCCTGGAAAAGATCTTAGAAAAACATCCAGTCCTGAGTTTGTAAATTCTAATTTCTAGGGAGACATGAATAAAGAATGAATATTGAGTCCTGTGGCCCTCTTGTCTTTAGTTCTCCCCTATGTGAGAGAAACATGAGAGTGTTGATAAATAGAAATGGAACTTGAGCTTATATCACTAGGAAAAAATTAATGAGTGGTGGCAATGTGGGCAATTGGAGACACATCCTTACATTGTGTCCCCAGAAACAGACTTTGAGGAAGAGAATGACAGGTAGGCTTACTCAGATGTGCTCTTAGGAGATGTATTTGTAAGGAAGTGAGGAAGACCAGTTTTAGTAAAGATCTTATTCCCTGTGGAGCTCCAGACATGGGATGGCCCTTCAGAGTTGTCCTTGATTGAAGAAGAGCCAGGTCTCAGTCAGTCTAACATAGTCTTGAGTTAGTTTCTTGCATCTGGTCAAGAGTAATTCTCAACAATGAACACAACTATGAGCTGTTAGCAGTGGATTTGCCCAGTAGAATTTGGGCACAGGGTGAATGGGTGTGGTGGTGTAGGGAGGATTACATTGGCTCTGGAGAGAGGATCTGAACGGTGCATCATCAAATCTCTGTAGTGATAATCAGTTTTGGCTGATTACTGTCATGGTCAAAATGAAGCAGGTAACACCATATTTTCCAATGTTTCAAAAACATCCCGAAATTCAAATTATGGAGTTAAATTTACCTTTTTAAAATCTTCACTCGAATGTAAAAGACTACAAATTAAAATACTCATGTGAGGCACATCTGATCTCAGGACTCCCAGTTCACTAATTCATATTTAGTTCAATCTCACCATTTTATGACAGAAACACTGACTAGAAGAGAAGAAATAAAAAGGCCAAGTCATAGAATTAAGTAGATAATGTTGATTTCCAAGGTCCCAGTGCATATATTCTTACTCCTTTCTCTACATCAAGTCAATGGATATCAATGAAAATGTGCTTTTTCTTAAACTATGTTAGTGCTCATCAGGTCTCCATTGGAGCATTCTGAATAATATCTTGTTCATTAAAATTTATTTACAGATCATTCAAAGAGAAGCACTTAGTATTTAACACTTCCTTAGGGAAGGTATTAAAACAAAACACAACCTAGTGGCACATTGCTGGCCTCCTAATTAGCAGATTAGGACAAGTCTGTCAGTCTCTCTGGGGAGTCTTTAAAAAATTACAATTACTTGGGAAAGTCAGATTGTAAAGTACATTCTGTTAGGGAAGTTCAAATGAAATAGCTGTCTTTTTAATACTTACCTACTTAATGCTAACTAGGTGTCTTCAAAGTTAGAAAACTTTTTTATTGAACTTTTAATACTTTATATAGACACTTGCTCAGGGTCCTTATTTTCAGGACAGTGAAAGAGAAGTCAGAGTTTCAGAGAATTTACAGAAGACCTTGGATGACCCTAGGCCGAGAGATTTGCTGAATCTTCCTTTTGCCCAGAATCACCACTTCTACTTACTGTAAATGACAAAGCCACAGGGAGAAGAAACAGGCGTGAGATAATGGAGTGAGGATGGGAAAGAAAAGTTATAATGAGTAGTATTGTGGGTAGTATTTAATTCCCATATTTTTTTCATTTATGTCACTTTCTCTCCACTTGTTTCTGTCTCTCATCTACAAATACTCTCATGTGTCTTCTAATGAAAAAAAATTCCTAAAATCCATTTTTCACTTAACTATCTTCTTCTATCTTGATATTGTTAATTTTTAAAAATATTTTATTTATTTATTCACAAGAGACACAGAGAGAGAGGGGGTGGGGCAGAAACATAGGCAGAGGGAGGAGAAGCAGACTCCATGCAGGGAGCCTGATGTAGGACTCAATCCTGGGACTCCAGGATCATGACCTAAGCTAAAGGCAGACGCTCAACCACTGAGCCACACAGACATCCCAATATTGTTAAACTTCTTAACATAGTAGTGTAACCTAGTGTTTCTCAAACTGTAAAGTGCCTTGAGATTACCAGATCATCTTGATAAAATGCACATCCTGATTAAGAATGTCTGGATGGGCCTGAATTTTTACATTTCTAACAGGGTCCCAGGTAATGATGATGCAGCTAGTCCATGATACTCTTTGAATAGAAAAAAATAAAATATATTTGACAAAACACTTGCAATGAACTGAAGTTTTTGTCTCTCCAAAGTTCGTATGTTGAAGTCCTAATACTCAAGGTGATAGCTTTTGGAGGACAAGGTGACTTTCCTTTCCAAAGTCATTAGGATTAGATTAGTTCATGAGAGTAGGCCCTAAAATGGGAGCATTATTTTTATAAAAAGAAGGAGACACAAAATCTCTCTCCTCCATGTGAAGAAACAGCAAGAAGATTCAGCCAGACAGTGAATCTGCCTGCTTCTCAATTTTTGATCTCCCAGTTTCCAGAACTGTAAGAAATAAATGTCTTGTTTAGGCCACCTAACCCATGATATTTTGTTATAGTAGCCTCAACTAAGACATAAGACACTACTTCACTAAATCACTGTCCAAATTTTCCCATTTTCTTTGCACTCCTCAGTTCCTTGCCTCAAGCTTCCTTCCACTCCACCAATCTACTGAATGCCCAATAACTTTTGTATTACCAGCTTTTGTAATTCTTATCATAACTACTTGCTCACTCATTTCATGACAGAGACTAGCATCCTCTTGTTCTTAAATCTCTTTTGCCTTCTGTGTCTCTACATCATTCTACTAACACCTTTTTTTCCTTCCTTTTCTGGACTCCTCCGGAGTCTCTCTTCATTCTGCAGGCCCAATGAAGGCAATTTCTAAGCCTTGTCAGTCACCTTTTTTTTTTTTTTTTTAACTCACTGAGCTCTTTTGTTTTCTTATGTAACCCTAATTCTTCTCTATTCTGAATATTTCAAATTATATATCTCAAATGATGACTTCTATTTTAAATATCACTCTAATGTATTATTTTATCCTGAAACTCTCCTTTGGATATACTGGTGATTCCTCAAACCTAACATATCCCCAAATAATATTATCTTCAGATATTCAAAGAACATATCCTTCATATGCCTGTCTCTAGACCTTTTGTCCTAATTAATCTGGGCTTGGGATAAACCACACCTATTTTTAAAGTAACTTTTAATTTTAGAACAGTTTTTGGCATTCAGAATTACTGTGAAAATAGCACAAAGAATTACTGAATACCCTAAACCCAGTTTATCCTGTTATTGAAATTTTATATTAATATAGTATCTTTGTCACATTTAATGGGCAAATATTGATATATTAATTGTAATATTAATTATTATTAATAATTAATTAATTATAATATTAATTAATATTTTGTTATTAATCTATACTTTACTCAAACTTCCTCAGTTTTTTCTAATCTCCTATTTCTATTTGAAAATACCACATTACATTTACCAATCATGTCTCCTTAGACTTCTCTTGGTTGTGATGTTTTCTCAGGTGTTCTTTGTTTCTAACGACCTTGATAGTTTTGAGGATTATTGGTCAGAGATTTTGTAGAATATTTCTCAATAGGAAATTTCTAAATGTTTTTCTCATGGTTAGACCAGAGTGCATGTTTTTGGAAAGAAGAACCCACAGATGGAGTGTCATTTTTATTACATCAAATCAAGGGTGCATATGTCAATAGGACTATTGATATAATCATAATCAGCTGGCTGGGGTAGCATTTACCGTTTCTCTACTATAAAATACACCTTTTCTTTCCTCCCTCTCCATACTGTGCTTTTTGGAAGAAAGCCACTATACATAACCCACACTTAGAGTAAGGATTCATGTTCCCCCTTTTTAAGGATGGAGTATCTCCATAAATTATAATTATTCTGCACAGCATATTTACTGTGCTTTTGTTGTGAATGTGAAAATAAGTTTCACCTATACGTGACTTAAATTAGAAGCATAACAACATTCAAAGATTATTATTTATTCCATATTATTAAAGTTCTGCTATGACAAAGGAAGTGAAAATTAAGGAGTTAGATATCTTGCTGTGATTGTGACATGAATTACCTAAAAGCAGTATCATTTTTCACAACTACAGAAGGAAATTGAGATAACAATAATTACTGAGTTTTTATGGCCACTATATTTTTTTTTTTTTATTGGTGTTCAATTTACTAACATACAGAATAACACCCAGTGCCCGTCACCCATTCACTCCCACCCCCCGCCCTCCTCCCCTTCCACCACCCCTAGTTCGTTTCCCAGAGTTAGCAGTCTTTATGTTCTGTCTCCCTTTCTGATATTTCCCACACATTTCTTCTCCCTTCCCTTATTTTCCCTTTCACTATTATTTATATTCCCCAAATGAATGAGAACATATAATGTTTGTCCTTCTCCGACTGACTTACTTCACTCAGCATAATACCCTCCAGTTCCATCCACGTTGAAGCAAATGGTGGGTATTTGTCATTTCTAATAGCTGAGTAATATTCCATATTTTACTGTATAATGATACCAACTTTAAATACACATAAAACTATTTTTAAGCTGTAATACTTGGGAGTTTGAATTAGGGAAAGGACCAACTAATTCTGCGTAGTTTTCTTACATTTTTATGTTCTAGCTTTGGTGAACATGTGGTCTTCAGAGGACTAAATACTGTATGAATTATGGCCTATTTTGTCCATCACACTTCCTGCTTCAGAAAGGAGTATCTAACAAAACATGTGACTCTCCTGCTTGGTTCTGACAGCCTTTTCTGTGGAACACACAATTTGGATCACACCAAAATATATGCAGGTCATTTCAGGGAACCTGTATTATACTGAAAATATAGGCACAGCATTTATTTATTTTTTTAAGATTTATTTATTTGTTTTAGAGGTGGGGGAAGGGGTGGAGGGAAAGGGAGAGAGAGTCTTAAGCAGACTGCTGAGCACTTAGCTGGCTTGGCTTCATGTCGTATACCTGAGATCACAACCTGAACCAAAACCAAGAGTTGGATCATTAGCTGACTGCACCACCCAGGTACCCCTATAGACACAGAATTTATAAAAAAATAAAATAAAATAGTTTGCAAGGTACCTATGGGTCAGTGTTTGGGTGCAGATACAGAAGAACATGCTATTTATTGTGTTGGTTTCTCTATAAGATGACCCACTGCAATCTCCCTCCACCCACACACAAATCATTTCTTTGAAATATTCTGTTTTTAAGGGAGAATAGCAATTTCATTGCCATAACAAAACACAGAATTATAACATCTGTTTCACAATGTAGTTCATATCTTTTTTGACAGTTTTAACACATTTCTGAATATAACATATTTTCCCATTCTCATGCCACACTTGGCGACTAAGATCACTAGACACAGGAATATGTTTTCCTTGCTGGCTTGCTTCCTTCTTTCTTTCATCATGAAAAGAATAATGTCCAGAAAACAAGGATCATACTTTCATGATAATCTAGGCATTTTTAATGGTCCTTTAAATAGGTTGCTGTTCTTGGTCTCTACAATATATAATTGCATTTAATAACATATTGCAATGTCTCCTCATTTTCTTTTCCATAAATAATTATTTGAAGTGATATATAAAGCACATATAAAAGAATTCACAAAAAAATGTTGCAAGACAAACACTCATATAATCATCACTAATTCAGAAACTGAAAGTTTATCTGCATGTCAGACATCTCTGTCATGCAACCTTGGCATCTCTCTATCTACAATTTCCACCCACAAAGGTAACACAATTTTGACTTTTGTAATTATTATTTCTTTGACTGCATTCCCAAACACTGCAATTTAGTTTTTCCTAATGTTTGAAAATTCAATAAGTAGATAATATAGAATGTGTTCTTTCATGACTTTTTCTAGGTTTATTGAGAAATAATTAACATACTTTATTGTATAAGTTTAAGATATATAGCGTGATGGTTTGGTTTACATATATTAAGAAAGGATTACCGTAATAGGTCTAACTAACATTCCTCTTTTCATATAGATACACTAAAAAGAATAGAAGAAAAAAGGAAAAATAATTTTCTTCTTGTGATAAGGCAACATGAACAATTACTTTTGCGATATGGCAAGTCTCGTCTGTTACCCACAGTATCTCTACCCACCTTGACAGACTTTACATACCTTTTTCTTTTGGCTTAGTACTATGATTAGACGAGAAATTGTTCCATTTCTTGACCTGTCGACTTCACCCTACTTAATTAGCATATCCTGTGGAAGAACAGGGCTCTACCCCTCTGGCTTAGTTCCCTGGGACTCAGTACTCTCATGCATTTAATTCTGCTTGCTTTTCTATACATCTTTTCTAATTGTTCTTAGAGGGAATGCTGGCATCAATTATGTAGTCAGCCATTTGTGGTAACAAACTCTGCATTTCTTACTTTCCACAGGATAATTCAACAAATATATTTTTTAAAGATTTTATTTATTTATTCATGAGAGACAGAGAGAGAGAGAGAGGCAGAGATACAGGAAGAGGGAGAAGCAGGCTCCATGCAGGGAGCCTGACGTGGGACTCAATCCCGGGTCTCCAGGATCAGGCCCTGGGTTGAAGGCGGCGCTAAACCGTTGAGCCCCCCCAGGCTGCCCTCAACAAATATTTTTGAGGTGCTTATTATGTGTTTGGTATGGTGCTAAGTACAAGAGACTAACATACATACTCCTTAATAGTATCAACATAATGTTATTGGATAACACAGGTAAAATGCAAGAATGGTGCCAACTATGTATTAAGCATTATTTTTTCCAATGTAATTGAGCCATAAAGAATCAAGTACATTACCAGTTAAAAAAATCACCTATGATAGTAATAAAATATGGTTGTTCAGTGTCTTAGAAAAGATAAATAGTGTCCCTGAAACGATGGTTCTATCAGGGATGATAAGGATGTATGTACAAGGAAATATGAATTCAAATTAAATAGAGAAAAATTAGTGCCAAAGCATGAAATTATAAGAGCATTTTTACATGGCCAGTAAAGTTTATTGCAAAATTTTTATAATTGGCATCAGAAGAAAGCATATATTCCTCAGTGAAACAACTGTAAAAGCTCATCTCTTTTTTTTTTAAAGCTCATATCTTACAGTAAAGATTGGGATTATTCTGCAAATATAAGAATACTGATGAAAAGAATACACCTCTAGACATAATACATGGGATCAAAAGAGTGCAAGAGAGGAGGACACACTGGAGAAGGGGAAGGAGAAGGAAGGAAGGAAGGAAGGAAGGAAGGAAGGAAGGAAGGAAGGAAGGAAGGAAGGAAGGAAGAAGGGAGGGAGGGAGGGAAGGAAGGAAGGAAGGAAGGAAGGAAGGAAGGAAGGAAGGAAGGAAAGAAAGGAGGAAAATCTACCTGGGAGCAGAATAGAAATTTTCCTTAGCCACACTCAACTATACATTTGCATTACTTTCTACGCTTGATCTTAGCCAAAAGGCCAAGAAGTAATTGCATCAATTTCTTATATTTAATATCAGACCTGTACTGTATAATACAAATGGTTGTTTATAATTATGTGGTTAGCTATGTAGAGTTATATAGAACTTTAATTTCATTATATTGATCTCAATTATAATTTTACTGTATATAACATAAATAATTGAATTAAAGTACAGATTATGGTAGCATTATGTATTAGCTTAGACCAGGTAGGGTTTCCTAACTGATAAAAGAACTATTCTGTATGAACTGTTGGCAATATTGGTAAAAATACCTTTCTGGGATATTATCTTAAACAGTCTTTCTATCCTGAAGTGCCAAAGGAAATTGGTATTAATCCACTGGGAAATAGGAAGCCAATGAAAGACTTTAAGAATGTAAGTGGTATACTGGGTATTATACTATATGTTGGCAAATTGAATTTAAATAAAATATCAAAAAAAACATAAGTGGTATGGACACATTCCATTTTAGAAATAAAATATCTTTGGTAGTTTATGGTAGTTGGAAAAAAAAAGCCTGGAGACAATCTTAGGAACAAGAAATTAAGAAAGCACTAGAGGTGTAGGGAGGTAGATAGTTTTATGAGATATAAAATCTTAGTTCTTTAATTTTGTAAGAAAGATTGCCTCTACTCTGCTGTAATCCTAGTCTTTTACCATTCATTATTTTTCTGTTCACTCATTTATTCAACAAAGAGCATCTACCATATGCCAGATTCTATACTAGGCACTGGAGATATAGCAGGAGAAAAAAAAATAGGTAAAATTCCTTCTATTGAAATGCTTACATTTCAACTGGGAAGAAAAAGACAATAACTTTAATAAATAATATAGATATTATGTCAAAGATAATGAGTTCTATGAAGAAATAAACAGTAGGGAAGGGGATTAGAAAATAGTAGGAAAGTAGAGTTTCAGACAGTTGGTAAGCAAGGTCTCATGGAGAAGACTTTGAAGCCTGGCAAAACTTGTTAGGGTGAGACATGTGGATTTCTAGGGAAATAATGTTACAGGCTTAAAAAAAAACAAAAACAAAAACAAAAAGGAAATTCAAAGGCCCTGAGGTAGAAAGGGGGGCTGGCATGGTTGAGGAACAGTGACAAATTCATTTTGGTTGGAATGGAGTAGGCAGGGATCTGTTAGTTGACTAGGTCATAAAAATAATAGGGAAACCAGAAAAATTCAGGGCCCTTAAGATTTTTGTTAAGAAATGTGGTTTTTATTCTGAGTGAAATAGGAAAAAAAAAAGATTTTTAAGGCAGAATGATAACATGATCTGGCTTAAGTTTTGAAAGGATCATTCTGGATACTAGTCTATAGAACAGAACAGTGAAGGTAGGAACAGAAATACCAGTTAGGTAGGAGTTATTAAATAGTATAGGTTAAAGATGATATATATATATATACTCCAAAAACTCTTCCTCTGTTGCTACTTATCCAGATATATATATATAGTTATATGTAATATAGTTATATATAGTTATATATACATAATAATAAATATTATAAAATAATATACTATTTAAATATAATTATAATATATAAATACATAAATAAACAATATAGTTTGAACATGGAGTTTACTAGCTGAATAAAAGTTTTGAGATAAAGAAGAATCAAGAATAACTGCACTGTTTGTGGCTAAGTAACTGGAAATATTTACTCCACATTTATTTATATAGGAAACATTGGAGGAAGAGAAGATCTGGATGAAAAAAAATCAGGAGACTTATGGACATGTTGATAGTGCAAAATCAGTTCATGGAAAAGTGTCAAGACTTTTGGATATATGATTGTAGCATTTGGAGTAGTATTAAAAACTGTGAGATTGGGTGAAGAGTAAGCATATAGAGACAAGATAATATATATGAGGACCAAGCTTTTGGCAGGCATTTTGCCATCTAGAAGTCAAGAATATGAGGATCAATCAGTAAAGACACTGACAAGGATTAGACAGTGAGAACATAGGATAATACAAACTGAGACTGTGAAGGTATTTAGCTTTGTTCTTAAAGACAAAGTACAGGGTACAATAATGAGAGTGAGAAGCTAAGAAAAAGTGAAGAATTATTTTATTAAAAGACATTTAGTGATCTCAGAACCCAGTATATTGGATTTATAATCTGTGTGAATATTAGAATCACTAAGAATTATGAGAACTTTGCCAAATAAAGCAATGGACACTGGAGCCAAAAATCTTCATAGATGTGGCCCAAGGTGTCTCTAGGTGATTGTAACATGGAGAGGTTATAGTAATATGATGTAAAGATACTAGATTAAAAGCTTTTTCTCGCCTTTTCTTTTTTAATCCTTAAAGTTCTAGAAGTAGCACGTGGAGCAGGGTTAATTTTTGTGTTGTCTCTAAACTCAGGGGTATGAGTGATGAAGGAAGAAAATCGGGAACCACTTGAGAGGATTTCTAGGTAACGGTATATATGTTCATGAGAAAGCCAGTTAGGTTACAGCAAGAATGTGGAGGGAATGGAAGGTCACATGAATATCAGCGAAGCTGATAAGGATAGAAGGGATTTGGCTGTGAATTCCGAAGAATGCAGTGGAAAGTCCAGGAGATGGGAAATGGGGGTAAGTGGGCTATCAGAGGATTTCAGAATTTTGTTGAGGTAAAGATCTGAATAGTGAAAACTTCACTGGCTGATATAAACAGCTATAGAAATACTTTGCCATCTTCCAATGTTCTGAAATAATTTCCACTTGAAATACATTTTGCCATTTTGCACCTAGACAGATACCATCCATGTGTCTTCTCCATGTAGTATTTCTTGGCTCTGACTCACATAACCATCTCCCTTTCTCTTTCTTTGTAGAACATATATAATTAATCCCACTCTTTTGGTTGCACCATTTGTGAATTTACTGATTTCAAAATCTTCAAAACTAGCAAGTGTTCTATAACTGGGTTATAAAAAAGATATAATAGTACTTTTGTCTCTCTTGAAATAGATTTATAGCAAACATAATATGCTTATGTAAAGAATATGATCATAGAAATGTCTGATAATTTGTGAATCAGCCTTTCATCATCTGTCAGCATTCCCAAATTATTTTAGTTCTAATAAGGAAAAATGTTTTACATACTGTACATTTTATTATTTTTAAAATAGTTATTTCCATCTTGAATATGAGGCTTAAGAAAAATGATAATTATAGAGGCACTGGAATGAATTTGAAAAGATTCTTGATTCAGAAAAAGAGTTGAGTAGGAAAACAATTAAGAAAAAATACCTTTAAAAAAGATACACTGTTAGGGAATAATAAGATGTAACTGAAAAGAAAAGAGTATTTGATTAATTTTTTATATCAGTGTTATTAACTTCTTAAACAATTAACTGATGGACTATCCTTCAGAGGCAACCTGAAAAGGGACATCTAGAAATACGTAAGATCTCAAAGTTTTAGTGGGACCTCAAATTTAATATTTTCTCAATCACAAAGATGAGGAAATAAAAAAGGCAAAGCCACATTCCTAATAAATATAAAGGCAACCAATGTCTTGTAAGACTGTTGGTTAATTCCTTGAAATAATCATTTTTTAAAAGAGAAGTAGTGAGACAAATAGGAGTAAAATGTCTTCAGAATTTATGAATGTCTTAACTTCCTTAAGATTTAACTCAAACACAGACCTACATTGAAGAATGAACTATAAGTGGAGCTTCTATCAGTAGAAGAGGAAGGTAGAAAAAGACAGGTGGAGATGGTGAATCACAGCTGGGGTGTCAATTCCATCCAAATATACTTTTTAAGTATATTTGTTATTTCTTTATTGGGATGCCAGAGAATGTATTCCAGGGATCGGCTCAGGGAATACCACCCCAATTCTCAGAACTGAAGTTTTGGGTTAGAATCACTATGTGAGCCATCAGAGTCAACTAACTTATCATCTTCCTGACAAGTACTTATAAGGACAGACCAGCAATGTGTGGACAGAAGATAAACAAAATCAGATGTCATGGATGAGGAAATTAAGTTCACAAGGTAATGAGTAGAGATGAAAGTGAATGTCCTTGCTGGAACATATGGCATATGATTACTCTCCAGTGATCCATAAAAATGTAGCAACAACAGAGCAGTATTATTAATAACTTACATTTTTTCATGTGCTTGAAATGTAAAGTGCTTTTATAAAAATGATCATATCGGAGTCCCACATTTTTCCAGTGATACCAGCAGGAATATATTTTCAGAGAAAGAAACTGATACTCTTAAGTGTGGAAAGATTGTCATTTAGTAGCCGAATAACCTTGAGCAAAACTGGGACTTGAGCCCCAGTGTCCAGCCCTGCATCTTGCCTTCCCTGGTAATTGTCACCTTGACCTCGGCCTGACTCAGGCTGCTGATCTGTTCTCAGACTTTGTAAAGCACAGAATCTAGTCTATCATAACCATGCCTCCTCAAATTCAGTAAATTATTAAAAAACAAATCAATCTTAAACACATATATACATAAATTAATGATTTGGAACTTGTGATCCTGTTTCTTGAAGTTTTTTAAAAAATTAATATTACCTATGCATATTTTATACATGTGTTTTACAGCTACTAACTGCTGAATGGGCATATCGGGTAGGCATAGCTGAACATTATTAGTAATGTATGCAAGAAAATATATTTCAAACACAAAATAGCAGGTCCTCTACATCTATTTCCATAAATAATGTAATACATGCTGAATAAGACTTTTATATTTAAAAAAATTAAATTTCAATTACATCCATGGCTGTTGGCTTTCTTTAAACGTTACCTCACACAATGTTGTAGGGTTGAAAATGGGGAAGCATTTTGAAAAGCATAAATTTGCCATAAAATGGCAGATATTGTGATTAAAATTAATACTTACATTCAAGGTTATGCGATGTCCTTCAAAAATGATGAGATTGGTAGCCAATTTGAATCAGTGAACATGGCCTATTGATCTTTATGTTTAAACTAATGCTTTCCTCCTAATTATTTAAACCCACAATAGGCAACTTAGTAGTGGACTGGCAGTATTACGTCAATACATGTGAATTTGAGACCTATGGTTTGTGTGTAAAATAAGCAACTTAGGTGGTTATAAACAAGTTTACGGGAAGCCTCCCAAAGCAACTGGTATGTAAGCCTTTAAAATGTTAGAAGAAAAAAAAAATGTTAGAAGAGTTCAGGGAACCAGAGTTGGTATTTTTATGGAATGTTTAAAGCCAGACATCAATATTTTAGTGAACTGAGCTGCTCAGTCATCTGAAGTTTATGACTTGGTTCAAAACCATTTATCTAGTCAGAAGCTAGTCCTAAAGTATAGTTTAATATTTCTGTTCTACAATTGCAGCAACGAAGTTTTACTGATCCTCAGTTTGAAGAATTCTGTGTAACTAAAATAGTTAAAGAATGTAAAAATTGTTGGAAGTGATGAATAAAGCCAGCATAAATCAATAAAATCAACATAAGCATATGCATTGTACTGAAGAATAATCACTTACTTTTCAGAAATCTCAAATTACATGGATTTAAGTTTTTTTTTTCCCCATGACCAAAATAAGGACATTTGCTGAAACCTCATGAAACAAAGAAAGGAGGTAATAAATATTAACAGAGCTGTTTACATGGTTCTGTAGCTGAATTTATGCTTGCAATAATACAGGTACACTCTCCAAATTGCTAGCCAGGGGAAGAAATGGGCTTTATTAATGTCTACAATTTCAAAGTGCTGCTCCAGATTTTACTCAGGAAATTATTGCTTAAAATCAGTGGAATGTGTAAGACTGTTTTCCTTTAGTTTCTATCCTGAAACTTATTTCTATTACTCTTTCATCTTGAAAATTTCAAGGTTAAGCAACTAGCTCCTTCATGGTGTCACACAATAGAAATGAAATTACATTAAAAAGTAAAGTTTTGGCTAAGATATTGGATAATGCCAAGGTATCAATGCAATTACTGTGTTACCGTAACAATGAGGGTTTTCTGTAAAATGAAATTACCTTTCTCATGCCCTAGAAGAAAATAAAATGTGCTTTTTATGACAGTGAGCCTTCTTGAGGACAAGAATACTGGTGTATCCCAAAGGCCCCAAATGGTGTCTGGTGAGAAATAGATGCTTAACAAAACTTTTGAATAGATCAATAATTACAATAAGTTGACTACAACCTGAATTTAAAGCATCCAGAAATATGACTGTGATATTTGCTTCACATTTTCATCAAGATACCATGCCTCAATGTCTAAAATTCTTTTCTTCCACAATAGCATTATTGCTGTCCATTCCCTATTTTGATTAATATTACCACATATTCCCTGCCACTCTCTGTAAAATCTTAGTTCTCCATCACTCCACATCATTGTCTTGGCCTCTTTAGAGACCAGTGCCTTGCTTGTCCAGTCTCTGGAGTATTTTTTCATTTTGGTAAGAATCTCTTTTCTGGTCCCCTTTCCTTCTATTTCTGTTCTTTTAAAATCTTTTAAAATTCTTGAAATTATAGAGGTTCTAAGAAGTTGTATGGTTTGTTCTAGGTTGTGCTCAATGGATAGGAACAAAGAAACAAAGAAGTACACAAAATAAAGATAGACGTTTTTATTACTTGCACGTAGGAGTCCAGAAATAGGGAGTAAAACATAATGGAGAACTAGATTCAGTCTATACAGCTACTCTTCTTCATGAGCTACCTCATGATTCGAGATGGCTGCTGGAGCTATATATACCCGATATGATTAGTACATTCAAACCAATAGGAATGGAGAAGGAAAAGATGAGTGTACCCCTTGGAAAGATATTTTCCATTAATCATGCATAATATTTCTGGTTAACTTTATTGGCCGGAACATAGGCGTGTGGCCACAGCTTACTCCATAGAAGGCTGGAGAATATAGTTTGCCCGGGAGGAAATGGATGCTATGATACATCGTAATCTCTGCCAAACCAAATGTTTTACAAAAATTATCCTATTTAACTCTCACAACACATCCTATAAAGTTGATGTTAATATCCTTATTTTTAGTTGTTGAAGCATTCTTGGAGAGGTTATTAATTTTACAACTCTATTGTCCTCAGCCCACATTTGGTACTTTCTGCTACTTTGTGCCTGCTCTTATGCTACTGTGCTACTACTTTCTAGAAAGGACTTTTTAGATGCTCATCATCTTAAGCTTTTTAGATGCTCATCAAAATCTTGGCCATATGAATCATTGGTTGAGAGAGAGGGGCAGAAAGTTTAATTCTGAGATCTGAGAATCTCATAGTTGTAGCATAGCATCAGAAAATAACTAGTTTTCAGGCTTATTTATCTTGTCATTCATCATTATCCTGAAAAGAATATATTTGTTTCAACTGCCAACTCAGAAACCAAAAGGTTTAGGATACAGGAGGATGATAAAGAAGAAAGGATTGATGGTATAAAACATCATCTCTAACAGAAAGGTTATTTTTTAGACCTCTTTGTTTTATCAACTGTACATTTTGAGCTTTAAGAAAGGGGAGAAAATCTTGCTAGATGTGTGAAGAAGACTGAAATACTCGGAACTGAAGAAGGATTAACTGGGCAGGCATCACTGAATGAAGTTCATGGGTTAGATACGCTAGTCACCTGGAATAATCAGAGCACCCACATTACTATTTGATCATAATTATAGCATCATTGAAAACTTGGGAGAAAGGAAATTCAGCTGTGACAAAAGTCGCACAACTAAACTACGTCTACTTGAGGATTTTTCAGTTTCTTGCACTGTCCACATCCTCCCAAAATATATGTTAGCCTAAATTTTTTGGTGTTACTTTGTAGAAGTCACTAGTTGAAGAGCCTCTTACCTAAAATTGCTTCTTATTCCATGCTCCAGGCACTGCTGAATGCCACTTTGCTCATCACAAAGGAAGATGTTTTATCTTCTTCACTAATTAACTACTGACTTTCCTTGTCCAGAAGGGGTGATACTTTACTGACTTACAGCCATTTTTTTCATATAAAGGGATACATAATTGGTAACACTTAAGGACACAGGTAATTAAACAGCATGGTTAAATACCCAAGTTGCTTAATTTACTAGAAATCATTAATGGATGGCATTGCTTTAATTGGTTATATTTTAAAATTATAAATAATGGCATTTAGAGTAATAGTTTCTGGGTTTTGTGGTTATTTATTCCCCCATGTATTTGGCTTTAAATTTAATTGGCGGTAGAATAGTTTGTTCTTTGTAATAGATAACCAACTTACATTTGTGTACTTAATTTATTAACTCATTCTATTAATTTGTTCAACAAATACTTATTGATGAGGCAGGTGTTCTAACTCATTTTGTAACTATCTTTTGCAAGACACCCTTTTAGATAGGTTTAGAAAATGAAAAAGACAAATTCCTTATTCATAGCTGGAGTATTGGGGGAAGAAATAGGAATAATTATGTATAACATGGTACATAGAATTAAGGAGCTATTGACAAAGTATTAGGGGACCCTAGAGAAACAATGAACTTTTCCTGATAGTACTTACAACAGTTTTATCAAATATGTAAAATCTGATTTGACACTGAAGATGAGTAAATGTTCATCATGGAGGATGTGGTTACAGCATTCTGTTCAGAGTGCTTAAAGGTCCATGCTGCTACTTTCTAGAAAGGACCGGCTCTTAAGCTCTTTAGATGCTCAACAAAAGCTTGATGGCCATATGAATCATTGGTTGAGAGTGAGGGGCAGAAAGTTTAATGCATCTGAGAATCTCATGATACATTGGATAGTTAGGAGATAGGCCAGATGTGCCCAGAATGTAGGGTGTGTGGCAGTAGGTTAGACCTCATCTAGACTCTAGAAAAATTTACCTTATAGCATATCTTGTGATCTACTCCAGCCATTGTTAAAGCCAAATGCTAAAATGTCACAAATGCTTCCATTTAGTGCCTTTATGGAAAATGCCCTCATCCATTTCCTTTCCAATGACCTTGCAATAGCTTTTCCACAGCCATTGTTGTTCCCAGCCTATGTCCAAGCTGGCTCTCCTACTATTGCCAACACAGCTAATGCCCAAATTCTGCCCTTTGGTTCCAAGTCTTTGATCCCAGATTTGAAATTGCAACCCTCCCTTAATTAATTGAACTTTTGTTGACCAACTGCAGAGAATCTGACATCTAAGTAATTGGAGAAAATCTCCTAAAAATTATATATTTCTACTCCATAGTCCTTTGCAACAGAACATGAATACATGGCTTAAAGCAAGTTTGCCTCATCTAAATCAAAATTACTTCTTTAAGTTGACTCAAATAAGTGTTCCCAATAGGGCATGTGCCTTTGATCTCAAGTGTATTCCTTGCATTTTCAGACTTCTGTTCTCACAGTCCAAATGGTACTTTTCTTGTTTTCTCCAAACTTGTTATAGGTATATTTACTGCCAAAGAAGCAAATCTTTAATCAACATCTTGTCATTCTTTCATCCTTACTTAGCTATGTGCCATTATTTTCTAGGCACACTCATAGCCCTTCGGTCTGAACTTCTAATGGTGCCTTCCTTGGGAGGTAGAGTGACATAATTTGTAATTAGATAGAACAGGACTTCAGTATTGACCCTGCCACTTACTGGCTTTGTGATTTTGTGTGAATCATTTAACTCTCTGATCCTCAGTTTCCTGACCTGTGAAGTGGAGATAATGATTCTACCTTGCAGTGCTTTTGTGAGGATTTAATAAACATAAGCTCTTAGCACAATATTGGCCATCAATAGACACTCAAAAGTGTAGCTCCTGTTTTTGAAATTATTATTAGTCTTTGCCTTCTGGCCTAATTTCAAAAAAAATCTGTTTTGATTTTTTTCAACTAACGATCTTTCTTTTTTTTTAACGATCTCTTTCTAACCTCAATTTAACAATTAACTTGTCAAATCAATTAAAAGATAAATTAAAAAAAATAAATTTTAACCTGAATTTGAAATCTAGCCTCTCTTTTACATTAGCTAGGATTCTGACAGGAAAATTAGAAACCACAATGGACATTTTAACAAAAGAATTTGATAGACCTATAGGAACAAAGATATGGAGATTCTGAAAGAATAAAGAGGGAACTTTGGGGTAAGAACAGCAGGAGGGAGTTGTTGCCCCAGGAAACAGATTGGATTGCTCAGGACCTGGAATCTTGGTGGAAAGGCCTACTGAAGCTGGAATTCAGACCATTGAGGAAGGATGCTGTCACTGCTGCTTTGTTGAAGGATTTGCAATTAGGCTGGCTCTGAGTTCAAAAGAGGCTGGAGGATGAAGTCAAGTGTTGCTATTGTCTTCACGTTTCCCGCTGGTGCCCTCCACTGTTGGAACCTCACTGAAAGCTAGCAGTCCAAAGAAAAATGCGATTGTCAGCATCCCATCTCCAGCCTAGCAAAGCATAGTCTAGATTGGTGCGTTTAGAGTTGAGAGACAATAGGTTAATGAATACTATGGTCAAATACTGGTTACTGGTCATCCATATATATCCTCCTACAGATAGCTCAATTTTAGTATAACTGCCTTGATAACACTCAGCTCCTGCCTAACAAGATGGAACTATTCTATGGCAAATGAAAATACTCTCTTTCTTTAAGAGAGAGACACAAAGTCTCCAAAGTCATGTATCCCCCCAGAGTTTAGTAAAAGATAATTCAGCAAAACATAATAAGGTGGATCCTGAATCACCAAAACCTCATGAGCAGCCTGAGAGAGGCCAGTGGTGATTTGTTTGGAGAGGATGTTTAAGAGCAGAGGGTGGGGGATTCCTGGGTGGCTCAGTGGTTTAGCGCCTGTCTTTGGCCCAGGGTGTGACCCTGGAGTCCCGGGATCGAGTCCTGCATCGGGCTCCCTGCATGGAGCCTGCTTCCCCCTCTGCCTATGTTTCTGCCTCTCTCTCTGTATCTCTCATAAAAAAAAAAAAAAAAAAAAAAAAAAAAAAAAAAAAAAAAAAAAGAGCAGAGGGTGCCTGGGGAATGGTATGGGTACTTTTCCTAGATCCAGACAGGTCAGGGTGTGTACAGACAGCCCCTCTGATTCAGACTTCTTCTTATTACTGCCAGTCCTGAATTAGAGATTTTCTGGAAGACCTCAGCACGTGTACTAGAAGTCTGAATTCCTGTGTCTGAGTCTCATAGGCTGGTTGAAACGATCCTGCAGTGGCAGCCTGAAAAGAGAGGGCTCCCAGTGGGCTTTTGCACCTGAAAGCTAAGAATGAGGTTTACAATTGTAAATGGTTACATTCAAATGGTCACATAAGTACCTACATGATATTTATGATTTTCCCTTTCCATCCTCAAAGCCTAAAATATTTACTACTTACCATTTAAAGAAAAAGTTTGCTAACTTCTGGTGGGCCTTTCTGAGAATATGTAATAAAGAAGGATAAAGGTCTTCTGTGATCCATCCCACCACCAAAACTAAGCAAACCAACAGAATGGTTCTTCTCTAACACTTAAACCAAATGACCTCTGTCATATTGATGCAAAGTATTATTAAATATCATAAAAAGCAAAATGTGAATATAACTTGATAACAGAAATTTAGAAACCTTTTCAGAATGATATAGGTTGGTCTTCAATGCTTTTGTATAGTTTAAGAATCAATAACATGCTTTAAATAAAATAAATTATCTAGATGATGACATGTTTCTGGCTGAAACATCTCAACTGACTCAAATATGTAGGCTGGGGAAATAAAGATTTTGATCGAATTTTGATAATTTATATGCAAAATAGTTTTTATCTTTAGGGAGAGTAAAAGGAAGGTAGATGGTTTTGATTTTGTTTCATGTATAAAATATTTTAGGATTTACATAAAATTGTAAAATGGATCTGATGACTTCTCTAGTTTCTGCATTTGTGATATTGGTAGATTTTAAGTAAATATAAAAAATAATTAAATTATTTGCTCTAGAGAGATATTTAATATGCTGGGGCAATTGATAGGTAATGAATCCCATTTTTTCCCCTTCTCTCACACAATAAAAAAAGAGATATGGAGAAGTGAACATTCTGTCCAGAGAGATAAACATTAGTCTTAACCCCAATTTTTGTCATTTACATATCTTTGAAAAATTCTCAATGATTTTATGTTATCAATTGTAAAACTGGTAAATTGGAAGAGGCAGCTGGAAGATTGGCCAGTGAAGGGTTGGTCCACTCAGTTGAAAGCTTATTGTCAAGATCAAATGAAATAATGCACATGAAAAAGTATTTCTTGAAGTATATACCACAGCAGCAGGTCAATGTTATGTAAGAGGAATAAGATACTTATTTCAATCAAAATAATACATTTAAAAAACAGTAACATTGGGCAGCCGGGGTGGCTCAGTGGTTTAGCGCCGCCTTCAGCCCAGGACCTGATCCTGGGGACCCGGGATTGAGTCCCATGTCGGGCTCCCTGCATGGAGCCTGCTTCTTTCTCTGCCTGTGTCTCTGCTTCCTTCTCTCTTTCTCTCTGTATTTCTTATGGATAAATAAATAAAATCTTTAAAAAAAATAATAAAAAAACAGTAACATACCTGTCATGGTAAATGTAAACTTAAAACAAATTTGATAGAAATATTTCATAAAAAGTATAAAGTATTTTACATAGGTAGGATATAAAAACAATCTTTTTTTTTAAGATTATATTTATTTGTTCATGAGAGACAGACACACACAGAGAGAGAGAGAGAGAGAGAGAGAGAGACCAGGCAGAGGGAGAAGCAGGCTCCACGCAGGGAGCCCGACATGCGACTCAATCCCGGATCCCCAGCATCAGGTCCTGGGCTGAAGGCAGCGCTAAACCACTGAGCAACCCCGGTTGCCAAAAACAATCTTTATAAAGGATTATTTTTTCTTCATTTTTTAAGCAAAATGCAATTGCAATTTCTTAAATAAAATGAAATTCAAGCTGTGAAAATAAGCCGAAACCAAACTTTAATTCTGCTCAAAAAGTAAATGATTGTAATAAAGATACTTTTATTTAGCACAAAAAGTATTTTAAATTTTGGGTCAGTAAAATGATGAGGAGTATAGCTGAACAGCATAATATATTGCATGTAAGGTTTATATAATATGTCCCAAAAGAGTAGATGTACTGTTTGCACAAAATAACAGAAAAAAAAAGTAGAAAACAGTAAAGAATAGAAGGAAAGGGAGAAAAAATGGGTAAGAAATATCAGAAAGGGAGACAGAACATAAAGACTCCTAACTCTGGGAAACAAACTAGGGGTGGTGGAAGGGGAGGAGGGCGGGGGGTGGGGGTGAATGGGTGACGGGCACTGAGGGGGGCACTTGACGGGATGAGCACTGGGTGTTATTCTGTATGTTGCCAAATTGAACACCAATAAAAAATAAATTTATTATAAAAAAATAAATAAACCAAAATTTCAAAAAAAAAAAAGAAAGAAAGAAAACAGTAAAGAAAATGGGTAGCTCGGGATCCCTGGGTGGCGCAGCGGTTTGGCGCCTGCCTTTGGCCCAGGGCACGATCCTGGAGACCCGGGATCGAATCCCACGTCGGGCTCCCGGTGCATGGAGCCTGCTTCTCCCTCTGCCTGTGTCTCTGCCTCTCTCTCTCTCTCTCTCTGTGACTATCATAAATAAATAAAAATTAAAAAAAAATTTAAAAAAAAAGAAAATGGGTAGCTCGATTTAACACTAATTGGTATCTTTTAGATAAAATAAAAATGTCTATCTCAAAGCATATTTTTATGTATCTTTAGCTTCTTAATTTGAATATCATATTTTAAAGAAATATGCTGTTACACACTTAGAAGAATAAGAGCTTAAGGGAAGAAAATCAAATAACTTTAAAGCTACTATTATCAGGGACCTTGCAGGTATCAAACAAGACAAAGACAGAAACCCATGCTTCATTTCTTTAACTATATGGTGAAAAGGACACACATCTACAAATATCATTCAGATGGACTTTCACAGAACGGAGAGAAACATGAGGAGGGTTGGTGTCAGGGAAAATGTACCATTCTAAGGAAATAACAACTGAAGAGAATAAGAAATGATTGAAATAGAGTTTTACTGCTGGGCTTTATCTAGGTCAGAGGAGAAAACAAAGGTTGGTTTGTTTGTTTTTAATGTGGAAATATGCAAATTCAAGTTTGTATATTTGAGAACTTTCAGATTATGATAGTCCTTTTGTTTCTCCCACTGGCTACTTTGCCATTTCAGTGTAAATAAATCAGGGTTTGTGATACTTAGCCTGTATTATCCTGCAAATTAGTTCCTTAGATGAGATGAGGAAACTCCCATCCCTCAGAGGTGCCAGGGAAGGCTGAAGTGCCTGGAGGTTGGGGAAAGGTGAAAGAAAGTCTAAAATTATTGACCAACCCCTATGTAACATTTTTTGAAATCATTTAAATTTTGGCTTTGCATTTTGATTGTAGCAACTACCAGTGCAAAATCTTACACACACACAGGAAAAACAAATAGCCCCCAAATGTCACACTGCTAATTTTACTAGATGAAGAAAGGCTTGTGTTAAAGAACATTGGACTTTGACTCTTAGCCATGACTTTCTATTGAACAATTTTCTCTGTAAGCCAGTGACATCATGTTTGGAAAGGCTTCTCTCACTGATACGCCTTATCTAGAGCTGTAAGTGAATGGTCGTGAATCCATAGTTTAATTTTGTCTGGATGGACATAAAATTTCTTCAGCATTTACAAGTTCTATAGATTTCCACTTGGAGAGAAATAGACACAGCGTTGTCATTCTGCATATCAGCTAGCCAGAAACTCTTTTTTCTTTTCTTTTTTTTTTTTTTTTTTTTTTTGAGCTTGGGAAAGTTCACATAATTGTCTGCTTTCAATACCTAACACCATGGAGCAATGTGCCAAAAACCTCATGATTTTTCAATGTCTCCAAGGGCTTCAGAAGAGATGTGATTCAATGATTTACCTTGGAATGAAGATCTCCTAAAATAACTACTAAGAAAATGAGCCTCTGAATCAATTCCTATTTGTTGTTTTGAGCATAGTCTCCTTTTCTGTCTTCCCAGTAACACTGCTGATCAAAGTTTAATGATATGATTTTGTATAGTGAGGAAGGACTTCCTATTATGATTTCTAGAAAAAACTTAAAAAGAAGATTTTGTGTAGGCTCTGCTTCTGATAAAGTTGAGTCCTTTCTAAGCAGAGGATACATTTCTTTCAGGAATGTTGGCAGTGTCTTTGGTACCAAAGCACGAAATGGGAGAAATAATGAAGTATGAATCTTCTTTCTTTACTAATGCAGAAAAGCCAGGTGTTGTCAAAGGGGCTTTATCTTCACAGAGAACTGGGATTTTTTTTTTCCAGTCAAATTTGACTGCTAAAACACACAAACAAAAAATTTCAATTTCAAAGAAGTTGACAGTCTTTGAAATTTCAAAAAGGAATTCTTAAAATAGGGAGGTTTTCATGACATCAGCAGCAGCACATAATCCAGTATACCAGGAAGTGGCTAGATGGAGAGAGATCAGTGGGCCAAGTTATGGTTCACTGCCAAGAGTGGCACAGTTGCCAACTTCCTGGATACTTTGCTTCCACGTTGTGTATGAAACTTGAGATATTTAAGTGCGATGTCATTATTATATAAGCTGTGCCTATTTTTCCTCTGCTCAAAGCTACAAACAAATTCAACCTTTCCTGGGACACATAAATTAACATCGGCTGTTATGCCTTTTGTTTAATAATAGGATAAGCAGTGTATTAGGAGACTCGAAAGGAGGATGCTTATGTTTTCAGAGAAATTAAGGAGTAAAGTTTTAGGCTGTTTGATGTGAATCTTCATGGTATCTGACACATAGGTGTAAAATGGTTCTTCATTTTCTTTATGCTTCAAAGGCAAGAAATTTGACACTCAAAAAGTAGTTACAAAAATAACGAAAATGGAGAAAAGGAACAACAAAGAGATTATAAAGTGTTTATTATTTGGGGTGCCTGGGTGGCTCAGTGGATTAAGCATCTGCCTTCAGCTCAGGTCATGATCCCAAGATCCTGGGATGCAACCCCACATTGGGCTCCTTGCTCAGTGGGGAACCTGCTTGTTCCTCTCCCTCTGTCTCTCCCCTACCTTGTGCTCTCTCTTTGCCAAATAAATAAATAAAATGTCTTTAAAAATACAATAAAATGTTTATTATTTGAAGGAAATAGATTGTTGTATTAAATACAAATGATCTGAAATCGTCTATTGAAAGACAGAGACTGAGTAGGTTGAAAAACAAAACCCAGCTATATATTTCGTACAGGAAATAGACAAAATGGAAAAAAAAAGAACCAAAAAACCACTGAAAAGAAGCAATCAGGTTTCTGTGCCTTTTTCAGTTTATTGATTAAAGAAAGGCTATTAATGCATAAGCTTTGTCCTACTTTTTTCTTCTGCAGTGGTAGTTATTTTTGTTGTCATTGGCTTGGTGTTTTCTAACTAAAGCAAGGTACAATGTCAAGGTATTTCTCAATGAATTCCTAGCAAGTGGAAACACTCAAGCAGTATAAGTTGGTGAAAATAATGATTGCATATTATTACCATGTGTATGGCCAGGCATTTATTTAGAGTCAAACAATAATTTTTGATAACATAATTTTACACAAATTCTAGAGTCAGTTTTCTTAAAGCAGCAGAAAAAAATTAAGAAATTTCCTTTTTTTTCTTTTTTTTTCTTTTTTTTCTTTTTTTTTTTTTTTTGAGATAGAGAGAGAGCAGGGGACGGGGAAGTAGGGGCAGAGAAAGAGAGAGAATTTTAAGCAGGCTCCATGGCCCAGTGTCAAGCCTGACACAGGGCTCCATCTGATGACCCTGATATCATGACCTGAGTTGAAATCAAGAGTCAGATGCTTAAGTGAATGAGCCACTCAGGCATCCCAATAGTTTAGTTTTCCAGTCATATTTTCACATACTTTTTTAAACTGTAGATGCTAGATAACTTTTGAATAAATAGACTGTGGTAGCATCTTATTTTAAGCTGGGATATTTTATTTCCTGTCCATGGGAAATTTGCTCTATTTGTAGCACAGAGTAAGAATTTGTATATAATTTTGATTGATTAATTTAATTCAAACATGAAAAGCCAATTTACTGAACATTTGCCAAGGATATAATTTTCTATAGATTTTTGGAAATATGAAATATCACCATTAATATTTGAAGCTTTTTAATAAGTATTTTTAGGCAATTTTAGTCTTTCAGAATAGTTACAAAAGTACTACAGAGAAATCTCATATAGTTTTACCCAGCTTGCCCGCATGTTAACACTTACTATAACCATAGAAAATTTATTAAAACTAGTAAATTAATCCAGGCACAATACTATGAACTACAGTACAGAGTTATTCAGATTTCATTCATCTTTCCACTAATGTCTCTTATCTGTATCAGGATCAGTTCAAATCCCACAATGCATTAAATTACCGTATCTACCAGTCTATTTCCAATCTGTGACAGTTTTCAGTTTTTCTGTCTTTCATGATCTTGACCCATTTGAAAAATATTTGTAAATTATTTTGTAGAATGTTTCTCATTTTGGGCTGTTTGATGTTTTCTCATGGTTAGATTGAGTTTTGTATTGTTAAGATATTAGACAGATGAGGTGCCTATCTGATTGTATGATACCAGAAGGCATATTATGCCAGAATATCTCCATACTTGTGATGCTACATTTCATCCTTTGCCTAAGGTGATCTCTACCAAGAGTCTATGCCATAAACTTATCAGTTTTCCCTTTGGAATTACTCAGTATATTGGGAGAGATACTTTGGAACTATATAGATATGTAGTATAGTTTTTTTCTGCCTAAACTCTCGCCTACTCATTTTTAGCATTTATCAGTGTTCATAGTTTGTGAGAATTATTCTACGCTATTTTAAAAGATTTTTTTTGGCTATTTATGTCCCTCACTCCTTCTGTGTTTACTAATTGGAATTTTGTAGAGATAAGTTGCCACTTGTCTTCCCTCTATTTGTCTGCTATTTGTGTATATCAGTATGGGCTCATTTTTTTTTAAAGTCTTTGGATTATAATTAATATTATAGTTATTTTGTTGTCTAAGTTGAAACTTTGATCATTATGGTGAATTCTTTCAGATGGATTTTTAAGCTTCTTTCTTTCTTTCTTTCTTTCTTTCTTTCTTTCTTTCTTTCTTTCTTTCTTTCTTTCTTTCTTTCTTTCTTTCTTTCTTTCTTTCTTTCTTTCTTTCTTTCTTTCTTTCTTTCTTTTCTTTCTTTCTTTCCTTCTTTCTTTCTTCTTTCTTTCTTTCTTTCTTTCTTTCTTTCTTTCTTTCTTTCTTTTTCTTTCTTTCTTTCTTTCTTCTTTCCTTCCTTCCTTCCTTCCTTCCTTCCTTCCTTCCTTCCTTCCTTCCTTCCTTCTTTCTTCTTTCTTTCTTTCTGAACTTTATGATTTTCTGGAACGATAAGATGTTCCAGGACCTGAAATCAACCAATTCCTCATGATCTTTGATTCCTTTTATTAGAAAATGGTGTTTAGAAACCAAGATCAAGTTGCAAGATCTAATTTAAACTTTTAAAGTGAGCTTTACTGAGGTATAGTTTATGTACACTAAGATGATCCCATTTTAGATATGCTATTCAATGAGTTTAGATAAATATTCATAATTTTAACAGCTACTTAAATCATTATTTAGAACATATCTGTTATTCCCTCCTAAAATACTTCTGCCTCTTTAAAACCAACTTCCCTACCCTCAGCCAGTTCTTAGACAACTGTTTCCCTGCTTCCTATTGCTAGAGATTAATTTACATTTTCTAGACTTTCATATAGGTGGAATCATGCAGTATGTATTCTTTTGCATCTAGATTCACTCAGCTCAATGGCTTTAGAATTTATCATATTAGAAGCATGTATCAGTAATTTTTTTAATTGTTGGGTGGTATTCTGTTGCAGGAACATTCCACAATTTGCTTAATCATACACCTATCAATGCACATTGAGATTGTTCTTTTTTTAATATTGCTTTTTAAAAAGATTTTATCTATTTATGAGAGAGAGAGAGAGAGAGAGAGAGAGAGAGATAGCCAGAGAGAGTGAGAGAGAGCACAAGTGGGAAGGAGGAGCAGGGAATCTGCACTGGAGCTCAGTCCCGGGATCCTGGGATCATGACATGACCCAAAGGTGGACACTTAGCCAACTGAGCCACCTCAGCACCCAGGACTCTTCTTTATCACAGATAAAGATACTATGAATATTAGTGTAAAAGTCTCAGCTTGGATATATAATTTTATTTTTCTTGGATAAGTTTTAGGGCTGAAATTTCTAGGTCATATGACAGGTATTTGTTTAACTCTTTTTAAAAACTTTAAAAATATTTTCCAATTTGATTATGACATTTTACGCTCCAACCAAAAAGATATGATTTATGAAAAAAAATCCATGTGTTTATAAAAATTTAATCATATTTTAATATGAAGGTGAGCTAACTTTTGGCATTTTATAAAGGACAATAAACAGGTATTCGATTGCTTATTTATTACAATGTCTTATTGCTTGATGTATTATATTCAGAAAATTTAATATCTGTGCCTGAAGAGAGTGATTAAAGAGGGTTGCTCTATATTTGTTGTTGTTGTTTAATCAGATTCACATTTATATTGAGGTCTTCCTATCCTCACTGGAAATTAAGGTGTTATATCCTGAGACCATAGGTAAATATGGACAAAGCACAAAAAATAGAATCAACTACTTAACACACTTGTGATAGTATTGATACTAACAAGGAACATCAGATTTTCTACTTTAGGAAACCTCTTATCAGGATTTCTATTTTTTTCATATATATATCGGAAAATTTACGATTTGTGGGGCATGCTTCTATGGGCTTTGACAAATACATGGAGCTATATACCCTGCTTCATAGCCACGCTGCAGAACAGTTTTATTACTCCCAAATTGCCCCATGTCCTTAGTAGTCAACTCGTCTTGCAACTTCTAGTTCCTGGTGATTTCTGTTGTTTTCCACTGCCATAGTTTTGTCTTGTCTATATTTCTTGTCCATGAAATTTATTCTCTATCCAGATAAAACTATTTAAACAAACATTGGTAAATGTTTTGTTTATTAGGTTTTTGTCTTGAAACTTTAAAATATCATTATTTCTTAATACTAAAATTTCACTGGAATCATTTAGAGTTCTCTGTATTTTTTCATTTTATGATATATTGACCTTTACCATACAGCTTGTAGGTACAAGTGCACTTTAAAGTATTTATTATCAAGAAACACACCCATAGAAGCTTAATTCATTGTATTTGTGAACTAGAACTGAAAACATGTGTTTGTTAGACTACTGAGTCCAGATGCTCTGATTGTTTTCAGAATGGCACCAATTTTTTTTTTCTTATGTGAAGAAAAAATGCAATAAATTAGGAGTCAGTCAGGCAGCCCAGGTGGCTCAGAGGTTTAGCACCACCTTCGGCCCAGGGCATGATCCTGGAAACCCGGGATCGAGTCCCATGTCGGGCTCCCTGCATGGAGCCTGCTTCTCCCTCTGCCCGTGTCTCTGCCTCTCTCTCCTTCTGTGTCTCTCACGAATAAAATAAATTTAAAAATCTTGAAAAATAATCAGTCAAATAAATATGCTGAGTAGTTCTGTATTTTTTTTTTGAAGTCCCTGGGGTATTTTAAAACTTGTAATTTTGATGGTAGAGAAGAATCAGATCAACAAGAAATGTTAACTTTCTTTAGTGAGATTAATTTAGTTGAAGATGTCACATGGATACAAAATGGCAGGTAGGACTTGTTGAAAACTTTGTTGAAGACTCTGAATTTACATGTAAAAACAAAACAAAAATTGTCCAAATGTTAGTTACTAGGATGGAGTTATTTTCTATGATCAATCAGTCTGATTGTATACTTTGAATTTAATATAACAAATAGTATTTTAAAATATAGACTGATTTCAAGTTTATCAGTTTGACATAAAGAAATTGATTTTTGAATTTAATGTGAAGCTCAGTCTACTGTGATGACTCATATGTACACAAGATTCTGTTCTAGGTAATTGGACATTAATTTGAGTTGATACTTCTTAAGATAATGCATGTTCAAGTATCAATTTCTTTTCTCTTTCTATAAACATGTTAGGAAATCCTTAAACATGTATGCGTGTGCAGAGATGTTATTTTTTTTTTAAGATTTTGAAAGAATTTGAGAGGGAGCACAAGCAGGGGTAGGGGGAGGGGGAGAGGGAGAGAGAGAAGGACAGACTCCTAGCTGAGTGGGAAGCTCCAAGTGGGTCTCCATCACAGGACTCTGAGATCATGACCTGAACTGAAATCACACACTTACCTGAGCCATCCAGGCACTCCTGAGATGTTATCTTCTTAAAATAAGATAGTATAATTTCTTTGGAAAAAATAAATGGAAGAGAAAGAAAGTTATATTCAGATTCTCAATGTATTGTCCTTTTGAGATAATTTAAACAAATTATCTGCACTATGAAATTACAACAGAGGTCAATACTACTGTATAGATTTGAATTTCCATATTTAGTTTGAGAATTTTGGCATCCTGTGATTCAAAATACCAATTACTGGAAACTTGAGAAAACAGGTTTTGTTTTGTTTTGTTTTTCCTGGAAATGGAGGCTATTCAAAAATTTCATGAGAGATATCCAAAGAACAATCTAGCTTTGAAATATACAGATGCGTTAAACTATAAAATCAAATTTCTGCCCTAGCATTTTATTTATAATGAAGTATGAACAAGAGTCAGATTGTTGATTCCTTGCTGAACTGATAGAATTACTAATGCAACTTGAAAAAATTAGTTTCTGAGAGAGAAGGGAGGAAAAATAAAAGCTGAGAAATACTTGATTCAGTGACTTTTTGGAGTGGTGTCCTACATCTTTTATCCCCATCTGTAGTCTCTACTTCTTATGGGTAACACAGTACTGTTGAATCTGTAAGTGTTGCATGAGAAAGAAGAAATGAGTTAAGAGACTTGGCTGGGAATTGTTAAAATATTAGTAACAGTCAAAGCTTTTTATCTTTTAAAATATTTCTTCTGTCAATTTTGTTTTAAATACCCAAAAATCCAAATACCCCATTTACCTGGAAAAGTGACTTTGGGTGTTTAGAACTATATGATCAGTTATTTTAATATCTAAATATTCTTTTCATAATTTCATTTCATCTCTACATATTTTATATTACATTGTTGTAAATACTTGTATACATCAATACTTTTTCTTAAATTTCTATTTCCTGGTTTCTTTTGGTTCCTGTATAAATCCAGTGGTGCATAAGACTTAGCTCAAATTCAAATTCCTGATGTTCTCCTTGCTGACCTTAGTCTGAAGTGATAGTTCCCCTCTATAATTTCTTACAGCAATATTTATCAGCACATTTCAAATGAAATCTTTCCTACTGTTGTTCTGAATGGTTAAGTATTTTGTTGTTCAACTCTTATCATATTCCATGTTGTCTTAATGATGGATCACGTCTATATCTCAGTGATATCTGGCACAGTGCCTTGGCATGGTAAATGCTCTGTATATATTACCTGGTTTCATTTATCATTTCCTTGAGCATACTTCTCTGTGAGTTTAGTAATGATATATTTAGTTGCTCATTTCATTGCATATTTATTTGAAAATATTATAGATGTCTACGATTTTAAAATAGCATTCCATTTATAGTTCTCTAAGTTATTTTAGTGAAGAAAAACTACTTTGCTATGGTATTTATTTTCCTGTTAATAAAATTGGATGAACTAATTACTTGTCTACTTTTCTGTAGGACATTATATTTCTTGTAGCATAAAAATGGCTATTTATCCATATATATAAAAAAAAATATATATATATATATATACACACACACACACACACACACACACATACATGCATACATATATAAATTCTAGATGCTTGGGACAGTAAGAATAGGGTTAATATTAGTTAAATTGTGGGTAACTTATTTTTCCAAAACAGAATTTGGATACTAGGGGTATACTGAAAGTATTCTTGGTATTGAGCATAATCAAACTCCATGTAAAGATTATAAAAGTGTCAAAAAAAGATTATAAAAGTATATATAAAGTAAAAGGATGGTTGAAATGAGGAAATTAAAGATGGTTTACTATTTTTAGTATATTATTTTTAGTATATCATTTTTAGTATATTTTGAATAAAATCTTAGCAAACACCATGGACTTAGAACATAGAAAAATAAATTTCTTTTTATTTATATAGAAGGGGAGAATTGTGATTAAAACTCCATGTCTGATTTTTAAAACAGATGTTTACTGGCAAAATAGATCACACCTGGGGCTGTGTCTGCCAAGACCAGACTTTTAGGATAAAAATTGAGTGATGTGGGGAAGACTCTTCAAACATGTTGATATAGTAAAGAAAATAAAAACAATCAGATACTTAAAAATCTGTACATATTCACGACTTTCTTGACATATAAATGAAACTATAGTCCCTCAAATATCCATGTAGAAAATATTCCTACCTACATGTCATGTGCAGGCTCCTATTTTACCCTACCTCCATAGCTACTAACCCTAGTCTTTTGCCTGGACAATTGGTTGAGACATTTCAAGACAAACTAGAAGGACTCTGATTTACGTGAATATTTTGTAAAACCAATTTGATACTCTTAAAATAGGGGTGGCAGGAGAAGTTAATTTTATAAGATAGATAATGAATTATATTTTACATATGTAAATAAGATACTCATATTGATATCCAACATGCAATTAGTTGAAAGGGTATATTGAAATTTTATAGAGTTCAAATATGCATGTATTCTACTTTTTGATTTGTAAATAACATCTTTGTTTATTTCAATCTTGATGGAAGTGTAGAAAAAGGACATTTAAACCAAAACAATGGTTTCCCTCTTCCAAGTTAAGTTATAAATCAAGTCAATATTCATAGCTAGTCTAGCTTTGTTTTAAGATGGTCTTATTATCAAGCCAAAAGTTGATTTAATCTTTTCCCACAAACCAAACCAAAGATTATTGAGATAATTAAGAATTATATAATTTAGGGTTATTTTGTTTTCTGTTTTATAAATCAGCAGAATAAAAATAACTGGATACATTTATGAGAATAATATGCTACAAAGTCCATGCATAAATTATTTTCAAGGATTATTTATGAAGCTACTCAAAGCCATTATCATAGAGTGACTAAGAGTTGCATGTATGCAAATTGTATATTACACAAATTAAGTCTTTAATGCAGTTAGAATTGAGTTCTGGATCTTCCTTAATTTCTCTACCAACTATAAGGAATATGGTTAGATTTTAGTGGAAGCATTCATAACGGGGAGTGGGTAAAGATACCATATAGAAAAAAGTGTATAGATTTTTGTTAAGAAGGCGTGATACAAAGATGAAACCAATAATACCCAAATTCATGGATACCTATTTTTTTTTCAATTTTATCAAGTGTATCAGTAGTAGAATTACCAGGTCATATAACAATTGGAAACTCTACATATAACATTTTTGAGAAAAACTGCTAAATTGTTTTCAAGTGGTTGTACCATTTTACAGTCACAACAGTGATATATAAGGGTTCAATTTTATTCTATATGTTGGTAAATTGAACACCAATAAAAAATTAATTTATTAAAAAAAGGATTCAATTTTACTACATCTTTGCCAACACTTGTTTTTGTCTTTTTTTATTTTAAACATCTTACTGGATGTGATGTGGTATCTCCTCATGGTTTGATTTGTTTGGCCCTAATAACTAATGATGTTTAACACTCTTTTTATATGCTTGTTGGTCATTTATATATCTTCTTTGGAGAAACATCTGTTCAAGTATATTGCACATTATACCATCACTTTTGTATGCTCACATGGTGGAAAAAGAGGGAGAGAGCTCTCTGAGGTCCCTTTTTCAGGGCACTAATCTCACTCATGAGAATCCACTCTTATGACCTTATTAATTCCTAAAAGCCCTATCTTGGGGGTTAGAATATCAAGATATGTATGTTGGGTGAGACACAAATATTTGGTCCATGGCACTATCCTTTTAATTCAGTCATTGAATGTCTTGATATTGAAATTATTCTACTTGGGAGATTTGTTTATTCTCACCTATTTATTAATTTAATCATTCACGTCGGTATGGGCTCATGGATATTTATTTTATGTTTGGGGTTATAATCCAATACTACTACTTTATTTTGTGGCTTAAATTCTTCCAGATTTAGCTATTGGGAACTCTTTTAGTTGAGTCCTTCATCCTTTGACATAATTCCATCATTGTTGGACTCTTAAGCACTTCTTTACTTTCTGGTACTACAGGATACTTCAGGCTCATCTTTTGTATTTTCTGCTAAGTCCTAGAATTAGCCTTTTCTCTAAGGAAATATCCTTATTAAAAATTATATTGGAAACAAAGGTCTGGGCTGTAAGGTTACTCACTGTGTCTGGGTTTTAATTGCTTCTAGTCTCTCTCAGCTAACAGAGCAAAGACATAAAGACATATGTACCAATATCTGTAAGTATTTCTATGTTTATCTATACCAGGGCAAATATGATTTGATATTGATGTGTTCAACTCTAATCCATTATTGTTTACATCATTATAGCCTCTACCTCTTGCTTATCTGTAAATTCCTACTCCAACAATGAGAAACTCTCCATTTATTTACTTTAACTCTAGTTAAAGTATAGCAGTATGTGTTGTTAACCTGTGCCCCCACGGGAGATAACTTTATCAACTAGAGCTGACAAGCACTGTAGCTTATGTACATTTCTTTTGCCTTCAGTCCTTCAGACTATTCATTTCCTAAGTTAATTTTGTCAATACCTTATTCTTCACCATGCTCAGTAAAGTTATGTCATAAATTTTTAATACCGTTAGACTTTTTTTTCAATTTCTGTATTCTATCATGGGATCCCACTAATCTCTGAAATGATTTTAAAAATCTGTATACATTAAGATTCACGCTTCATGCTGTAAAGGTCCATGGGTTTTGACAAATGCATGATATTATGTATTCACCATTACAACTTCACGTTTATGCAGTCATCTATTGAAGGACTTGAGGGTTGCTTCTAGTTTGGGACAACTATGAATAAAACTGCTATGAACTTTCACATTTAGATTCTGGTATGGACATCAGTTTTCAAATCAGCTGGGTAAATATCTAGTAGCATAACTGCTTAACTGTATAATAAGACTATTTCCCAAAGTGGCTGTACCATTTTGCATTTCCAACAGCAGCAAATGAGAGCTCCTGTTGCTATATTTCCTCAGCAGTATTGTCAGGTGGTTTTTTGTTTTTTGTTTCTTTGTTTTGTATATTAACCATTGTAATAGGTGCATAGGGTATCTAATTTTATTTTTATTTTATTTTTATTTATTTTTTTAATTTTATATTTAGCATAATTTTAGCATAAGATTTCTAGCTATCTTCTTTTTTTATAAATTTATTTTTTATTGGTGTTCAATTTGCCAACATATAGAATAACACCCAGTGCTCATCCTGTCAGTGCCCCCCTCAGTGCCCATCACCCAGTCACCCCCACTTCCCCCCAACCTCCCCTTCTACCACCCCTAGTTCGTTTCCCAGAGTTAGGAGTCTTTCATGTTCTGTATCCCTTTCTGATATATCTCATTTTAGTTTGAGATTTCCTAATGACAAATGGTGTTGAGCATCTTTTAATATTCTTACTTGACATCTGTATACTTTCTTTGTGGGGTGCTGTGTAGATCCTTCACTCATTTTTTAATTTAATTGTGTTCTGCACTTAGATATATGATCCATTCTTAATTAATTTTTACAAAATGTATAAGATTTCTGTTTAGGCTCATGTTTTAATAATTAGATGTGCAATTGTTTGTTCCAGAACCATTTGTTGAAAGAGAAACATACTTTATCCATTGAATTATTTTTATTATTTTGTCAAAAATCAGTGGCAATGTTTCTGTGTTTCTGTTTTCTACTTTTTTCCATTAATCTATATATTTATCCTTGTACTAATACTATGCTTTTGTGATTACAATTGCTTTATATATAGTAAGACCTGAAATCAGGTATGAATTCTCCAACTCTATTTTCCTTCTTTCATATTGTGGTATTGTGGTTGGCTGTTCCAGGGCTTTTGCTTTTCCATACACACTTTAGAATCAGTTTGTTGATATCTACAGAATAGCTTGATGTAATTTTGCTTGGGAATCTGTAGATCAATTGAATCTATAGATCAATTTGGTAGGAATTCACAGTATCTTAATATTGAGTCTTCAATCTGTAAAGAAATTATCTGTATTTATTTAAATAATTAAAACATTTCTTACATCAAATTTTTGTAGTTTGTCACATACTAATACTACACTTTTTTTTCTTAAAGATTTTATTTATTTATTCATGAGACACACACACACACACAGAGAGGCAGAGACACAGGCAGAGGGAGAAGCAGGCTCCTTGCAGGGAGCCCGATGTGGGACTTGATCCGGTTCTCCAGGATCAGGCCCTGGGCTGAAGGCGGCGCTAAACCGTTGAGCCACTGGGGCTGCCCTGTACTACACTTTAAAGAAAGATTTTTACCTAAGCGTATTGTTTTCTGGGAGGGGCAATATTATTGTAAATAGTATTGTTTTTTAAATTTCAGGTTTCAGTTGTTGATTTCTGGAATGTAGGAAAACAACTGACTTTTTAATATTCATCTTGTGTTCTGGGATCTTGCTATGCTTGCTTATTAGTTGCAGGCTTGAATAAATGAATGAAATGAATGAATGAATGAATGAATGAATGAATGAATCCATGGTTTTCTACATATATAGACAATCATATTACCTGTTTTCCTTCAAAATGCATATGGCTATTTTCTTGTCTTTTCATAGTGGGTGGAACTAGTAAAAAAGTAAATGAAGGGCGAATTCTCACTCTTTTTGAGCTGGAACATTTGGATTCCCTTGCCCTTGGATATTAAAGCTCCTGGTTCTTGGACCATTGGACTCAGATTGAAGCAGACCTTAGCTTTTCTGGTTCTTCAACTTTCAGATGGCACATCTCAACCTCCATAATCACCATGAGCCAATTCCCTTAATAAATCTTCTCATATATGTCTCTCTATATCCTCCTGGTTCTGTGTTTCTGGAGAATTCTGACTAATAGACGTTGTCTTTGTAATCAGAAGGTTGAGAGAGCTGGCAAGTCACTCTTCTGTTTAATACATACATAACTAGAGAATTTATTTCTGGAAATATTTGGAAAGGTTTTTTGAGAATGGAAATATATTTCTAAGGAATAGGAAATACATATGAAAAATCTTTTAAAATAATTAACTCTGCACATTTGAGACAGTAAAAGTCTAATGACAAACAGCAGATTATTGTGATTTTTCACCTTTTGGTGATGCCTTTTGATGATGGTGCTGGGGACTATGCCTCCATGCCCACAAATGCACTCAGGAACAATTAACATGGATTTTCGGTGGAGAGAAATTAATTTATGCATTGGAAAATTTGGAACTATTTTCTGATGAACACTGAATTGAGATACAATCTCAGTGAAAAGCCCAGTTCCTTTATTTGTTAATTCCTTTAACAGCTGAGGTAAGTACCTCTTTTCTGAGGTCTTTCCTCTTTCAGCTTGGGAAGTGTGCCAGTGTCTTCACCTCTGCAGAAAGAGAATTAAGACCTTTGATTTATCAACGACCTATTTTGGTTCTGTTTCTAAACAAACAAAGCAAAACAGAAACCCAACACAACAACAACAACAACAACAACAAAACAAACCAAAGCAAAAAACAATGCATAAGTACACATTTCAAACTACCTGCAGCCCAAGGGTTTGCTGACTCTTCTCTTCAGGCTTCGTAGCTAACCAATCACCCAGGCTGTGACACCCACCGTATCTCCAATGCGATAGATGAGGACTGATTGGAGCAATTTTTATTGACCTCTCTAAGGCTTTTTCTTGAGCTGGCCATAAATTACCCCTAGAAAACTTGAGGGATTTGGGGCTTTGTAGTGACTGCATAAAGTGGTTTGCATTAACTTGAGGAATTGTACAGGAAAGAAAGCCGTGTGAGCACAGATTCATGGGAATTACAAATGGGACGCCTGAGGGCGTATTTTATTTTCTCTGCTTGACGATTATCTTACAGTCTAATGTGTTTTCTCCCCTGTGCACATGTATGCTGATGATATAGTGTGATTTTACAGAACAACACTGATGCCCTGGGGTAGCCCCAGCAGCCTGTAGTCCAACTTACTGAGCTGTTTTTCCTCCCCCCCGCCCCCCAGAAAGTTGATACAAATGAAACTTGATGCCAAAATCTTAGTCTTCTGTTTTCACTTCAAGGTTTCATAAATTTAGCGTCTCATTAATGATTAACAACTAGGTAACACCTATGAACAGGCTGAGTAAGCATCATTTCTGGATTCTGAGCTAGCCTTGCTTCACATTTCTAAAAAGCATGCTTTTCTGTCTTTTCAGTGCCTGTCAAAGTGGATGGATGGGAAAGGGTCCTGTTACTTAAATGTGATCACATTAGTCTTTATTTAATTAATTAATTAATTAATTATTTTTGGGTGGAGAACGAGTTGGCTCCATACCAGTCTAGATATTTCTTGGGCAATTGCTGTCCCACTGCACCTGGTTTGACAGGTGTCTAAGTGTCTCTTAGAGCCTCTTAGGAGCTTGCATTATCCAGCAGCTGCAGAAGCTGATAAAGCCATTGTGAAGTGGAAATCTAGGATCCTCATAGGCAGAAAGCTTCCTAACCTCAGCGGCTGGCATGAGCATGCTGGTGCATTCTCCCAAGCCAGAAGGCGAGGACTGAGTAATATATTCACACCAAAATGTGCACTTGCAAATCTAGTCTCTGATCATTACTTTAATTATCATATTTATAAATGGCACAATCTGGTACTCAAAGGAGCAACTGAGATTATAATTTTTCATAGAAAGAAGGTAAAATGTAGAAATCCCAAATCATGGTATAACACATAGAATGGTTCATTTAAATACATCACTTTTGTTTTTCCAAATAGGAAAACTGAGGCTCAGGAAGCTCAAATAATTTTCCAAGGTCATAAGAGCTATTTTTAAGTAACTAATTTGGTATTAGAGAGCATTATAGTATTAGGAATATACAATATCTCATAGGAAACATATATAACAAGAATATAAGACAAGGTGTGAAATGAGAATGAATTTAAGCATTAAAAAAACAGTGTTTAGTTAATTACCAATTAGTTTTCTGGGGTTTTTAGAGAATTCTGCATTTACGGTTAGCATAAAGACAGGCCATCTTTGTGTTACTGATATAAATGTAGTGCAATAAATAAGTATGAAAAATTTTGGTCCTTCATTGATACTTAGAGCTTCCTGCTGGTTTGTGTTGAATTTATCAAGCCCTGTTCAACTGTAAGGTTAAAATGAATGGTAACAGAGATTGTGCGCACGCGCGCGTGTGTGTGTGTGTGTGTGTGTGTGTGAGAGAGAGAGAGAGAGAGTGCAAAATTGATTAATCTGCCAAAAATCAGAATTGAGTCCAGAATATTAGACATAAGGGCTTCTTTCTAAAAACTGAACTAATAAAAGGGAACAGTCATTTTAATTTATGCTATTTCAGTCATTATCTCATATTTCTAATCCAGATCAAACTCCCATTTCCAAAAAAAAAAAAAACGACCTTTAAACTCGCTTCACCAAGATGATCAATAATACATAAAGTGTTCTTTATGAAGCATTTTCATCAGACAAAAACAGAATCATAAGTTCTGAAATTTCAGAAACCTGTATGCTGCTGGGAACACACCGTGTGGAGATGTCTAGTGTGTATGCATTGTATTCCCTGCTTTTCAAAAAAACATATGGTGTGATTGTTGACAGTATTCCCTGCAAGTAAGCCCAGACCCACTTGAAAACCAAGAAGCAAAATGCCAAACAATACAATGGAGGATGCTTGTGGGAGATACATTTTTTGCCTCCTTTTGCTCCAGCCACCCCTTGATCCTTGGCCTTCTCTCTCCTTTTCCTATTTTATG